>NC_081162.1:24559999-25197499 GCF_012432095.1 Onychostoma macrolepis
TATATATATATATATATATATATATATATATATATATATATATATATATATATATATATATATATATATATATATATATATATATATAAGCTTTCATTAAAATATTATATATTAAAATACATTATATATTACACAGTATACATTATTAAAATAATATATAAATTATATTATAATATGACATATTTAAATTATATATATTACTTTTTTAAGTTATATATACATAGTTAATTATATATATTAATCAAGTCTGTATGCTCAGCTTACTTTAATATGGGCTTTCTCAAAATTTAATACTTAATTTGCTGAATACTTTGTTTAATACTTTGCTCAAAAATTATTTTACTTTTCATAATGCAATCAAATCCTGCTGGAAGAAATCAAGTCTCTGCCTACTTTTATTTCCCACTGAAGATTTAGTTTCACTCTGAAAAACATCACATTGCAAAAGTTAAATGTGCTGAACGAACGCTGTTTGATGTTGTCTTTAAGAATAAGGCAAACTCCCAAAACACAGCCAAGCACAATCAAGATGATTCACTGGTAGCGTAACCCGTGTGTGATGTAGCCCGTGACATGCCTGATCTCCTTCCAGCAGTGCTGTGATCTCAGGTGCCGGGCCTTGCGTTCTCTTAATATTCTCTACACAGTGGCAACCAGAGACGTTTGAAGGCCTGATTGGGGTGCCATTAGTATTCACCATAACCTACAACTCCCCCAAAAACCCTCGCGCACCCACAGCGACTCCCTCTTTCATCTGACTCACTCAATCATGGCTGAGCCGTGGGAGTGCTCTCGTTATTTTGAACACGAACGCTCTTGTCTCAGACTGTGAAGGTGAATTTGGTGGAGTGCACCTGGTGGATGAGATTACTGTATGACTAACACGCGCTCTGTTCATTCAGTCCACGGGTGTGAATTATGTAGGGTTGCACGCAATTAACACTCATTATAACAGCGAGGGGGTTGGGAAGACTCTCTTATTTTCACACAGTTCAGCTGAGAGTGTAATGCTCAACAGCACTCAACACATCTGACTTCCACTTTATGTTAATAGAAAATGATTTATGCCTATCACATTATCACAGTTTGAATTTTAAAGAGACAATTTTTTGTTGTTTCACACTTCTACACTTGAAATCTATTCAGCGCCCTCTCTAGATATGCTACTGACTCAAAGTCTATTACAAAAAGCCCCTGTTAAGATTGTTAAGATGCAATTTTAGTCTAAATCAAATGCAATGAAAGGAAAGACCAGAATGCACTGTAATGAGTAATTTCTCATATAAAACAGTGGTTGATTTTAAATATACACTATCATTAAAAAGTTTGGGGTCAATTTTTATATATTTTTGAAAGAGGTCTCTTCTGCTCACCAAGGCTGCATTTATTTGATCAAAAAGTAAAATCAGTAATATTGTGAAATATTATTACGAATTAAAATCAGTTTTTTGACTGAATATATTTTAAGATGTAATTTATTCCTGTGGTCAAAGCTGAATTTTCAGCATCATTACTCCAGTCTTCAGTGTCACATGATCCTTCAGAAATCACTCTAATATGGTGGTTTGCTGCTCAAGAAACATTTCTTATTAATATTATCATCATTGTTGAATTTTTTCATGATTCTTTGAGGAATAGAAAGTTTAAATTGTTCAAAAGAACAGCATTTATTCAAAGAATCTTTGTAAGATAATAATAAATGTATTAAATACTGTTACTTTTGATTAATGTATCAGTGTATATAAATACATACATTATAAGTACAAGCATATAAAATATAAGTATATAAATGCCTCATTCATTCATAATGTAATGCATCCTTGCTGAATAAAAATATTAATTTCTTTTAAACTAAAAAAAAAAAACTTTTGTGCATGCATAAATATATGCAAGGCATGCAACTAAATTGAGGTATCCGTTATTTTATTGATTACTGTGTTCTTTTTATGATACAATATGAAATTATGATGTAAAGTATTAATTTCCTTTAAAAAATCATTCTGACCCCAAACCTTTGAACGATAGTACTGCATTTCATCCAAAATTTATGCATGATACAAACACTTTTTCTTATTACAGAGCATCGTTAGTTTAGCACAAAGCATTTCGATCACAGTCTGTTACCTGGATGTTGTGAATGATGGCTTTGAACTGAGAGGAGCGCTGCATCCAGGTGTTCACCAGCTCCATGGCCCGGTCAAAATTTTTCACATACTCTCCATACATCTTCAGGAAAGGTGCCAGTTTCTGCAGGATGTCCCCGATGCGGGGGTTCAGATCCCTGAGGGGAGAGGGGTGGAAGTCAAGGTTCGCTCATCATTTGTGTCCCAACTCTTTGTGAAGGTCACCCTTCCCTTTCCAAAATTAGACTATTTCTAAACAAAGTTTAGTTTGTGGAAACACATATGTCACTTGGATATTTGGAAACATCCGTTTGTCCTATAAATTCAAAATCCATCCAAAATTTCTAGTTATATCCAAAAGAAAAGAGATTGCATCAGCCACCGTGAAAGCTATTAGTCTAAAATACTCTTCACATTTGCCAAAACATCAATTTAATATTCTGTTAATGTGCCAAGTCTACTGTCTAGAGAATATCATACTATAATTAAGCTAATCAAATATAATACCTGTCATATTTACCCTTTTTAAATTTTTTATTAATAATCTATGTAATCATTTATTAGCATTAACATCTTTTTATAACTATGTTATCGCCTAGTTTATTATATAAAGTTGCATATATAAGTATGCCCAACTTTATCCACATAGGCCTACATACAGTAAAATGACTTAGTACCTTAGTATTTTTGTCTTGCTTTTCAGTACAAATATCTAAACATCAGATATTTTGTCTTGTTTTCTGAATTTAAATCAAAATGAAGTGTTTACGCTTAAAACAAGAAAATAATCTTGTTTTCCCTTTGAATTAAGTTTATATTTCTTACCCCATTGGCAGATATTTTTCTCATTTTAAGCATAAACTGACTTATTTTTTAAACTTTTTCAGAAAACAAGACTTAATATCTTAAGCCATTTTGCTTCTTGAGTAAATGTATCATGATATAAGAATGTTTAGATATTTGTACTGGAAAACAAGACAAAAATACCATGTAAGAATCATTTTTTACTACTACATACTATATAGCATATCTCATCTGCTTGTTTGCTTGTATCATCACAAAATTACATTATTGCCTAGCCCTAATCTGCTAAATGTGACTATAAGGCATAAAGATTGAGATTGAGATATAAACATAAACATCATGATTTTCTGCAAAGCTACTTTGAAACAATGTGTATTGTGAAAAGTGCTGTATATATAAATTTGACTTGACGGCAAGATAAACCATTAGTAACTTTACCATTTTACCATAATAAAATCAATCTCACAGTCTTTCTTTTTTTCTCACCATTCCTCCATGCGTTTCTCCAGCGCGGGCAGCAGGAACTGCTGGTGGAAGCAGTAGATGGAGCAGATGTTGGAGAAGATGCCCATGACCACCTCACAGGGGAAGGAGCTGCGAGCTCGGGCCTCCTCCATCAGCTGGGCGCAGAACACCTGGTCCAGGAGGTGCAGTCTGGACACGTAAGCTTTCTCCGTATGCAGCAGCTCATTAGCAATGTTAAACACCCGCTGCTGAACTGACAGCTGGAAAACCAGAAAATGTTGGCGGAATAATGAGTTTGAACAAACCTGTGACAACAAGATGGACTGAAGTGCATAGACTAAGTCTCATTCTTTCTAACAGTAAGAACTTTTAAAAACATTCAAATTTAAAGAATTTTGTGATTTTGAAAAAGGTTTCTTATGCTCACCAAGCATACATTTATTTGACCAAAATACAAATAATTAAAAATAACAAATACCAATAATTAAAAAAAAAAAAAAAAGATACTTTTTTCCAGGATTTTTGAATGAATATAGAAAGTTTAAAACAAAACATTTAACTAAAATAGAAATCTTTAGTAAAATTATTACATTGTTGCTGAATAAAAGTATTAATTTTAATTAAAATTAAACTTTACTGACCCTAAAATTAAGAATGGTATAAAATAAATAAATAATAAAATATAACATTTTATTAAATAAATATAAAAACCTATGTAATTTGTATATCATGTATTTTAAAAATTATTTTAACAATTAAATGTAATATTTATTTATTATATATATATATATATATATATATATATATATATATATATATATATATATATATATATATATATATATATATATATATATAAATAAATTTATTATATAGAGAAATTTAATATATATTACATAAGCATATATGGTTAAAGTAAATGTTTATATGATTCATTTTTATGAATAATAAATAGTAAATTATATATATATATAATTATAATTATATAACATAATTATATTATTAATGTTTTTTTCATACATAGGGTTATGGTTAATTAATACTTTTTTAAATTATATATTAAAATGCATTACATACAAAACAATACTTTAAAGTATAAATATATATCATTTTATAATATATAATTAGAATTGTTATTATACAATATATAAATAACATTAAATTATACAGAGACATTAATTAAAAATAAATGAAAAATATTTAAAATATAAAAATAGTTTTTAAAATAAATGGTAAAATACAGATTATGTTTATATTTAATAATATTTCATATTTATAAATACATATATTAAAAGTATATATTTTAGTCAGGGTTTCTTGCACCAAATTTGTAATTTATCTCTTAGAATTAATTAAGCTGTTCATGTATATGTATGCGTTTATGTGTATTCACAATATAGAAGTCAATATGGAGTTTTTGGTAATACCCTGGTACCAAGAGGGAGATCAATCCATGACTAAATTATTTAACAATTTCCCAAATAAGTACCTATATAAGTCCTCACCTCAGTGGAGTCCTGTCGTTCAGCTTTAGGCAGAGGTTGAAGGGCCATGGGATTCATCTCACTCTCATCCCCGCTGCCCTCCTCCATATCACTGTCTCCCTCTGAGTCTCTGCCGCCCTCCACACCACTGGCCCCCTCTCCTTCGGGCCCCTCGGCATAGCCACAAGCAAGCCCGGGCCCTGGACTGCAGGGGCAAATCTCCCTCTCATGACCGACCCGATCCTCGTCCCCGACGAAGCAGAGTTCCTCGCTGTGTGAGGGCGAGCTGATGCTGTCGATACCACTGTCTCTATTGGCCAGCTTCCCATCCATCTGTGATGGTGGGAGGGACAAGCGATCCGAGGGGATTTCTGATTGGTTGGCTGTGAGGTCCCTCATTTCCATGGTGTCCAGCAGTTTATCAGAGGCACCGTAGCCCGATTCCATAGAGAGGCGCTTTTCTGAGCAAGACGCCCCGAGTTCACTGTCATCCTCCTCGGTTTCATCCACCTCGTCTTCCTCCTCCTTTTCTTCTTTCTCAACCTCCTCCTCGGCCAGCGGCACCTCTAGTGGTTCCTGAAGGGACGTGCAGGGCAGGATGAACTCCGACGGTGGAGGGCTAAACGACCCAGAGGCGGCCTGCTGTTCAGGGACCCGTGGGGTACACATCACTCCCCCAGTGATATCTGGTACCACAATGATCTGCTCCCTAAAAAAAAAAAAAAAAAAAAAGATAAAAAAAATAAAAACAAGTTACATATGACAAATATATATTTCTAAATATATGTATATAAATATTTAAAACACCACATAGCGAGCACTGTATTAAAATAATATAATAAAATAAAAAACAAATATTACATTAAAAAATTAAATTAAATTAAATTAAAATAAATTTCCTTTGGTTGGATTTTTTCTATCTCAATATCCTTAAGACAAAAATTTACTTTAGGGAAGAAAAAAAAAAAAAAAAAGTGTTTTCAGACAACATATATTGGATTAATTCATTCTTTCGCCGCTGGCAAATTAAACGTAAAAGTAAAGTCTTAATATCTTAATATTCTTCTTCCCAAGTACATCTTGCTTATCATTACATTTTAATCTAAAGTAAATGAAATAAAAATACATTTATGAACAATAAAAACGTTGAATGAATACATTTAGAAAGATTTATGCTTAAAAAATAAGAACCTATAGCTATATTCTCTAAAAAGTCTTAATATCTAATGCAATTCTTCTAAAAGTACAAATTGCTTTACCTTAATTTTAAAACCAAAGTAAATAAAAATATCAATTTAGGAAGATGTATGGTTAAAAATAAGAAACTCTAGCTGCATTCTCTAAAAAAAATGCAGTTCTGCTTCTTCACTTGTTTTCAAGAACAATATTTTTACTGGAAAACAAGACAAAAATACTGATTAATAAATCATTTTTGGCAGTGAGATTAAAGATATAACTTCTTGTTTACCTGTGATCAACAAACGGAGATATCATTACTCGAGAACACCAAATCAGAACTGTAGTTATGAATAATAAACTCTGCCGTAATCTAAAAAGCGGCTCCAGTAACAAGCGCTCGAATGATTGTGATCTCTCACCTCTCAAACTTCTCGATGAGCGAGAGGACACAAGTGGGGGAGGAGCTTCCCTCTGCTCTCGGTAAGGTGCCGCGTGATTGGCGGGGGTCGGCGGGGAGCGGGCGGGAGGGTGGAGGTGGGAGGGGCTTGTCCGGGGGGCGTGGCCGTCGCGCGCTCTGCTGCTGGAGATGAGGGGGTTTCGGGGGCACTGAACGAGACAGAATCAATACGCAAATCAATACATGAGACTGGTGCACGATCACATGACCGCACCACAGACAGACACGGATCAAATTGGAACAACAGGGCAGAATAACAAGTAGTTTTATTAGATTGCATCATATTGCATATTATATTATAACATAAATTTTACATGAGGTCAAAGAAAATACAGTAAACATTAAAATAACGGTGACCTCAATTTAGTTAAAAGTTTTGCATGTATTTAATATGCATAAAACAGACTATCGTTAAAAAGATTTGGACATTTAAAAAAAAAAAAATGTAATTAAGAAATTTATAATTTTGTTAATTTAATAAACAGTAAAGACATAATTACAAAAAAAAATTACATTTAAAAAATGTTTCATTAAAAATTCCGGGGGAAAAAGGATAGGTGTTTCCACAAAAATATTAGGCAGCACAATAGTTTCCAAAGTAATAGAAAAGTTTTTTAAGCAGCAAATTAGCATATTAGAAAGATTTCTGAAGGAAAATTCAGCTTTGCATCACAGGAATAAATTACATTTTAAAATATATTCAAACAGAAAACAGTCACTTTAAATTGTAATAATATTTCACTGTTTTTACTGTATTTTTGATCAAATAAATGCAGCTTTGGTGAAAATAAAAGACGTCTTTAAAAAACATTAAAAAATCTCGCTGACCACAAACTTTTGAACAGTACTGTAGCTATCGAGTCTCATTTTCATATGCACATATTTAAATAAATAACAACAAATTTTCCGCCATTCCTCAAATAAAGCTATTTTATGGCTTCACAAGACTTGAAATATAGCATAAATATTGCATTTTGTCACTTTTAGAACTTGATGTCCTGTGTTCACTGTATTTGTGGATTGTATAGAAACAAATAGCTTGGTCATTCTTCAGTATACATTATTTTGTGTCATGATGGTGAGTAAATGATGATAGAAGTTTCATTTTTGGCTGAACCGTTCCCTTTAAATGTACAGAACGTACCTTGAGGCTTTGGCCCAGGTAAAGGTGGGCGTGTTTTAGGGGGTGGAGGCGGGACGTCCTGAGGTCCGTTCTCACTTGTGCCATTGCAGTGCTGTGCTTCCAGGGGTCCAGGGTCAGAGCAGAGGCGCTGTGGGGTCTCGTGGGCTCCGAGGCAGGGGCCTGGCTCAAGGGACAGACTCTTGGTTAGAAGCCGTGGACTGGTGGTGGACGGGCCTGACAGAAAGAGAGAGTGCAGACTCGCTTTGATTTGGAGAATCTGAATGAAGGGAGTAAACCATGCCTGGTGTTCTTTATCATTTACAACCAATAACTTGTTATTGGTTTCATTTGAGTAGGTTTTGGCCGAAATAAGACTTGTTTTGCGAATTTGAGTTGAAATACGCCACTCTCTCTTTCATAGCCAGAGCTTTGTGATATAACAGCAGCATGTACACAATACAGCGAGGGTCATTAATGTGGATAAAATTGGCTTTGGCAAGAAAATAAAACAGTTACTTGTAAACAATGTGAGTAATTTCAAATGAATGACCAAAACAGTCACATTTCCTGCATTTCCTAACAACTTTTACCATCAGAAGATTTTGTAAGATGATGAATGTTTCAACATGTCAATGAAGTCACCACAACAATGAGAAGAAAAAAAGAGAAACAAAAACAGGATGTGTTTATGTTCATTTTTACAGAGAGATGGACTGATTCATATTAAGTGCTATAATGACCTGTGTTGTTCAAAAGTTTGGGGTCAGTAAGATATAAATGTCTCTTATTGCTCACCAAGACTGCATTTATCTGATCAAAAATACAGTAAAAACAGTAATAATGTGAAATATTATTACAATTTAAAATAAATTATTTCTATTTGAATATATTTTAAAATGTAATTTATTCCTGTGCTGCAAAGCTGAATTTTCAGCATCATTACTCCAGTCTTCAGTGTCACATGATCCTTCAGAAATCAGAAACTTTGATTCTAATTCAAAACTTTGGTTGGAAACTTTACAGAATACTTTTGATCTTTTTTTCACTTTTGATCAATTTAATGCATTCCTGCTGAATAAAAGTATTAATTTCTTTAAAAACCCCAAACATTTGAACAGTAATGAATATAACCTCGTGGTAATGAGAACAGAAATACTTATCTTTAAAAGATGCTGCAAAATATTATTTTTCAATCATGCAAAAACTCAATCCACTGCCATTCAAAAAGTACATTTAAAAAGTAAAATCTGTCTCATCATTGCTAGCATGATCATCTCAGACAGGAAACACTTTAAGAATCAACAAGAGAGAAGAAAACAAGACAGGCAAATTCAATTCAGCCTAATTTAATGGAGCCGGCTGGGCGTAATGGATTACAGTTCGGCTGAGTGATGTGTCTGAACGGCAGAAAGCATAAATGTACAACACGTTTTCACACAAATCACCTCTGGCTCAATAAACTGCGAGTCCAGATCCAGTGATAAGTCCAAGTATATACTCCACATCAATCTTGGGCTTAAATTACACACTGGTTTGTGCTGACACAATGTGAACATGACATCAAACTGTGTAAAAAGACTTCTGGGTAATCGGGGAGAGCAGGACAGCGCTCTGTGTTGGGCCGTCATGTGTTAAGTAGGTCAGTGTGTTAAAGTGCCAGTCGCTACTGTGTATATTTGCCTGTTCAGCTCAATCAGCGTAAGATATTGTGAGTTTGGATCTAGTGACATAACAAAATTCACAGCTACAAACGACGCACACGTAAATATGATTTGAAGGGCTTTGATATCAAAATGAGCACAGTCAGGAAAAAATCTTGTTGGAATTTCTTAAAGTGGCACAGACGGGTCAGATGGTGGGCAGACCCGCCGTCTTGATGACGTTGCCATTTTTAAAAAAAGCTCGCCTGTCCCCCTACAAAGAGCTAATTGGTTCCATATGGTGACACTCATACCAGCTAGTGAAGGCAGGGGGCTGAAATGACTTCCACATGCTCCACCAAAATTACTTAAAGGTGAAGAAAGGCTAGCGAGGGAGAAAACCAGAGTTATCCTAGCCGCAGATTTGGATTCGCAGCGCATGTTGTTTTTCCCATGTGTTCTGGAGTTCCTGTACGGGAAAGGGATGTGTGCTGTGACCTACAAGCCCGTTTGAGCTGGGACGGATTAAATATGTATCAAAAGAACAGGCCCATCCAAAACACATAAACTTGAAAGGCATATAAAGATCATATAAACTTTTCAAAAAATTTTTTTTAGTAATTGTCTTTTTACTGACATTTCAAATAGCAGGAGTACACTATGTTACGTGGTGTTTTTATTCGCATAAACTTGAAGGGCATGAAGACAAAATTATTATTATTTTTTTTTTTGTAATTGTCTTTGTACTGTTACTGTAAATAGCATGAATATACTATGCTTTACATTTGGTATGGTATCCTGGGTGGTAGTTTTATATATATATATATATATATATATATATATACACATATACATACACACACACATTTTAGATACTTTTAAGATTTTTTTGTTTGTTTGTTTATATTTATATTTTTTTCCCATTTTTCAAGTAAAATTAAATGAATATTAGAAATGCTGCCTTGGCAACTAGCTGAAATGAAACCAATTCAAGTTTCAAGTTAATGTTTATTCTATTTCATGTAGCAAATGTTTTTTAATTTAATCATAAAATGATATATACAGTAGGTCTACAGTATATAAAGTGCAATTATTGGAGTACATTTTGAAAAATTGGAAAATACTATTTTAGTCTGTGTATTTCAAAATTTCATGTTTAATTAAATGCGTTACTGGTCATTACTTGTAATTACTTGAGGAATTTACAAACAATTTCTGAAAAAAAAAGCATTTTCATTGCATCATTGTAAAATGTAAAATATATTATAGCCAGACTCTGCTAAATGCAACTATAAAGAATGAAAATATTATAAAATATTATTATATAAATATTATGAAGATATTATAAATATAAACATAATAGTTTTCTATAAAGCTGCTTTAATGTGTATTGTTAAGTGCTATCCAAAATAAAATTAACTTGACTTTTAGATTTGATTTACAGTAACCCTGAAGAATGATTTTAGGGTGTTAAGTGAATTAGTTACTAACGCATGTCAGTCTGCTTTTAAGTCTATATGATCTTCTTGTCTCTAGATGCGGCTCTTCAGTGTAAGTCTAATGTTTTTTCCAAATTTCTTTTCATGTTTTATCATCTGAAAATTGTTTAAAAACTAAATGCTTAGAAAAGCAACAGCACACTGTTCTACAACAAAACATGATTTGAGAAACCATTAATATTCACATGCTGAAATGCAATACCTAGTGTAAGGGGTTTGTTCAGATACATAACCCTACATATGGCAATAATGCCACTAAAAAGTGTTGCTTAATGCTAATTATACAAGCTTATTCCCCAAAATAACATTTTAAAACATGAATTTTACAGAGATGAACCCAGAAACCAACTGTTACATTTCTATTCAAAAGAACCTAACTAGTTTCTCACATGCTCTCTGAGACAGACTTCTTTTTCCATAGCAGACAGAGAAAAAAAATATTTCCATTTGCAGGCACAAAGCCTAAAGTCAATTCAGGCACAAACTCATCAAGACGTCTAAACAGATGGGAAAATTTCTCCTGTATGGCCAAAAGTATGCATTTTAATGAAGACTAGCATTACATGCTCATACTACAAATTCAATGTCATCAAAATAAAGCGCTGTTGAAATATGCTTCATACAGCCGTCTTCTCTTTTGAGAAGTTTACTTCTGACTGACTGATATTTTCATGCTCCATTTCTCCTGAAGGCATAAAGTGCAGACAGGGGGCTTTTAGGGCCATGAAGATAAAGCAGAGACAGACATACTATTGGAGTAAAAATATCCTGTACTGCTCTACAATTCAGAGACTTAAGATTAATCCTTGACATGCTTTGGCAGCAGTTTATTAAAGGAATAATTCACCTCCAGTTCAGTCTTCACCCTCATGTCATTCCTAATCCATATGAAAAAGAGAAGTTATGCCACTTTTTAGTCTTTTTTGGAGCATCTTCACAGCCTCTGGTCACAATACCCTTTCACTGCGGCAGCTTGGAGTTTTTTCAAAAAAATGTATTTTGTGTAGCATAAAAGTAGCAGTTTGAACGAAAATTCAAGGTATATGGGGACATTTTTTCCTATGAGCTTTGTCTCATATGTATATTCAGTTTTATAGTAAAACATTTTAACAATGTTAAATTAGGGCTGCACAATATATCATTTCAGCATCGATATCGCGATATGCGCATTCCGCAATAGTCACATCGCAGTATGTGCGATGTTTAGTATACTGATCGTTGAATTTATACTGACCGTTTTCTTTGCTCATTCACAGACACGGTATCTACACCAGACGCGACAGCTGTCGTGTTGTGCCAACCCGCACCGCAATAGATAAAGTCTGTCTACACTGGATGCGACAAAGCGACCTTTGCAAATTATCTGAACTTTGTGTCAGTACGTCATTAATAGAACGAGGCATACTTTGTCGTGTTGCACCGCATCCAGTGTAGACAGCATCACTGATTATAACGGGTTCTATAGTATTTTGTCGCATCGTGACACATCCAGTGTAGACACCATCACTGATTATAATGGCTTCTACAGCATTTTGTCACATCGCATCCAGTGTAGACAGCATCACTGATTATAACAGGTTCTATAGTATTTTGTCACGTCGCATCCAGTGCAGACAGCATCACTGATTATAACAGGTTCTATAGTATTTTGTCACGTCGCATCCAGTGCAGACAGCATCACTGATTATAACAGGTTCTATAGTATTTTGTCACGTCGTGCCGCATCCATTGTAGACAGCATCACTGATTATAACAGGTTCTATAGTATTTTGTCACGTCGCATCCAGTGCAGACAGCATCACTGATTATAACAGGTTCTATAGTATTTTGTCACGTCGTGCCGCATCCATTGTAGACAGCATCACTGATTATAATGGGTTCTATAGTATTTTGTCACATCGCATCCAGTGTAGACAGCATCACTGATTATAATGGCTTCTACAGCATTTTGTCACATCGCATCCATTGTAGACAGCATCACTGATTATAACAGGTTCTATAGTATTTTGTCACGTCGCATCCAGTGCAGACAGCATCACTGATTATAACAGGTTCTATAGTATTTTGTCACGTCGTGCCGCATCCATTGTAGACAGCATCACTGATTATAATGGGTTCTATAGCATTTTGTCACATCGCATCCAGTGTAGACACCATCACTGATTATAATGGCTTCTATAGTAGGCTATTTTGTCACGTCGCACCATGCTGCTCGCATTTAGGTCTAATTTGTACAGTGAAGACTGTAGTGTTATGCAGTGTTATTTTACATTTGATTAGGCTATTCAGTTTCTGTACCTGAATACTGATAGACTTACCTGAAAAATATAAAGCACTGTTTATTTCATTTGTATCTTTGTTCTATTACATTTATCTATGCTTGTAATTTCTTTATTTTCTATGCTGATTTACTCACCTAAAATCACCCCAATCATTGATTATTTTTTTCCAGATAGAGCTATTCAAGTCATTTGGTAATTTTTTTTTTCATATCGCAATATATATTGCAGAAAAATGTGTGTTGTTTTTTTCCAATATCGTGCAGCCCTATATGGTGTATTTAATATGCTTTCTCCCAAAAAATAAAGCTTAAATTTGTCAATTTGATTACTAGTTTGATCAGAAGGTTAGTTTTATGAGATCAAATTTGTAACTTCACATGAGCCATATATAAGCCAATATCACATAAACAAGAGTGCTGTTTTTCCAGAATATCAGCACAATTGCAAATGTCATATTGACTTTATAAAACAGTTAAATACGTTAACATTAACAAGTTAACACTGTGAGTTACATTTTAGACACAATGTTGTCTTTTTAATATTTGTCTACAACTGCATTAAACAGTGCTTAAATACACCTAAATACTACTTCAGATGCAACTTCTGCAGTGCCAAGATGGAATTTATTGAATTTATCGATTAAATGTAAGAATTTGACAAATGATGCAAATGCATACTTCCAAGGTCATAAAATGCCATTATAAAAGGTAAAAAAATTCCTGTGGAAATCACTTTAAGGGGCAAATATTGCCTTGTAGTGGATTCGTATTGCACTCATAGTTAATTTCTGTCACTGCTGTAAACTAACACCACACATAATATGAAAAAATATGAAAAACTTATGTATAGACAGCTGTCCATGACAGGCCTAAACCATTCCAGGTACACTGCAAAAAATTATTTTCCAAAATTGCAAATAAACCATATTTTAAAAGGAAACACTTTAGGCTTTATACTTCAAAATGCTGTGTTTAATTCAAATGTGTTACTTGCAGTTTCATTGTAATTATTTGTGAAATTTACTAGCAGTTTCTGAGGGAAAATGGTTTCACTACCATTTTTATCGGTGTACAAACACAAAAACACATTCTTCAAAATATTGTCTATTGTCATCGTCAAAATCACAAATATCAATTTTGTGTTAATATCGCACACCCCATTATACAGCTTTTGAAACAACTTAAGGTGAGTAAATGATGACAGAATTTCCATTTTTTGTTGAACTATCCCTTTAAGAAACTCACTTCCAAAGGGAAGCCCGTGTGACGGACATCTGTAAGTATAATCTGAATTACCCATGATTCAATAGAACATCTGCCTCACCACCAGCTTCCCTAACAAAACCACTTTGAAGACATTCCGTGCCAGATTTTCCTATTGACTGTAGCAGTTTGCATTTCAATAACAAGACCCGTGGCTTCACTTCAAAAGATTTCCAATCAAAAATCGAAAGTCCCCAGTAAACTATTTAGCAATATGTTAATGAGCAGTTCTTTAGTCACAACTGAACCTAAAAGAAACTGCCAACCTGGCTAAAACCAAAGGAAAACATTTCAAGGTCAAACTCGGAGCGTGAAATCAGGACATCGGCGCACACCTCGTGCATGAGCAAACAGGATGTACTGCACCTGCACTGTCAGGAAGTGACTATTAAAGACATTCACACATTAGGATGCAGGTCAAATTTTTCTCCTAAATGGTGCCAAGAGGCCTGTAAAAAATGAGCTGTGGTCCGGTGGAGACAGGTGGAGGTATTGCTGGCTAGGCACTGAGGCACAGCGGACTCACGTTTGACAACCTCTGCAGAAATCTCCACCCCATGGGTCTGATATCAGGATATCGGTTATCTCTTCACAATTCAGATTGATGTCTACACTATAAAACCACACAGAAACTCTCTTATTTGAATGATGATGCACTTCGCAGCTTGTCAGACACATTTGCTTTTTTACACTGGTGAAAGAAAAACAGTGTAGAAACAATTTTCACTCAGAAATTGCTAGTAAATTCCACAATTATTTATAAAAAAATCTTTGTTTACAGGTTACATTGAATTAAAAGTGAGATTTTTGAAAAAGAATGACTGAAATAGCATTTTCTTATATTAGGCTATTTCAGTAAAATGTACTCTTTAATAATCTTTGCTTTGTTTACAACTAGAAATGTTTTTTTTTACCATGTATAGAGGCTACTCAAAATTCAAACCATATGGTTTCCTTCTGGGGTCAGCATTTTTTTTTTTTTTTTTTTTGGAAGACAGATTCATTAAAATGCTCAAAAATGACCGTTAAGACATTTATAATGCTACAAAAATTTATATTTTAAATAAACTTTCTATTCATAAAAGGATACTGGTAAAAATGTTTCATGGTTTTTCCACACAAATATCAACACTGAAAATAATAAGAAATGTTTTTTAGTAGTAAATCAGCAAATGATTTCTAAAGGATCATGTGAAACTGAAGACTGGAGTAATGATCCTGAAAATTCAGCTTTGCATCACAGTTTTAAACATTTTAAAATATATTAAAATAGAAAGGAGTCGTTTTAAATTTTTAGTTTTTGCTGCATTTTTGATCAAATAAATGCAGACAATAAATAAGCATAAGATACTTTAAACATTTAATAATCCTCCCAGTCCCAAACTATTGAACAGTATAGATTATGAATTATAATGACATCAGAATAATATTGGGTGAAATTGTCAAATTAATCTATACTTCTCAGTATTTACTGAATTATATTGTTATTCATTATTTATATTTATAATCACATTTCTCACTTCATCTCACTTATTCATCATCTTGTTTTTTTGTTTGTTTTCTTATCCTACTTTACAAAGAAGCTACACCATTTCAGTCTTTCTACTTAATTTTTTTTTTTTTTAAATCACATTTAATTAATTGTGCTACTTGTCCTTTCTTTGTGATTATTTGTAAATTTACTAGCAATTTCTGAATGAAAACTAAGTAAACCCCACACCAATTTTCTTGGTCTATGCCTGTGTTTGGTAACAAAGATAAAATAGGGCACTTGTGGTTAGAGATGTGTCAGTCTGTGATTAGGGCTTCCTCACGTTACAATAACATGACCAGTCAGAATCCCTGTGCCTGTCAGCCAATTCGGGATCAATAAGACATTTAGAACCACACCACTTTGCTGATTCATCTATCTTATGTGACTTTCCATGAATATTTCATGAGCTCACCGATATGGAATGGAAACAGGCTCCTCAGAAATGCCAGACGTCAGTTTTTATATCTATTGTTCTGCTCATCTCAACATGCAGGGAATATAAAGCGTAACAGCAAACATCAGGCCGCTGCAGCTACAGAAAGACACGCCGGGGAAAGCAAACTTTCTCTTTGATAATATCTATTCCACCATGTGCTGAGGGATGTGTTGAAACAGAAGGACTATTTTTATCCTGATCAGGAGCGTGTGCACTGACAGGACAGTCAACACGCTGATGTTACACACAATCTAAGCCGCAGCGAAGATAGTCTCTCATCTAAACACAGCCAAGACGCAAGTGAAGATGACACTGCATAACAATGCACAGCCTGTGAAGCAGAAAAACAAGTCTTTATCACAGTACCCGAAAAGCTGTCCAAAAATCTGCAGGGAAACATTACTGGAGTCTTTGGAAGGTTTAAGGCAAAGCTATCACAGGTGAAGAGGGTAAAAACTGTGCTAATAGATATCCCCATATTTCCCCAGTTAATTAAGACTTTTTGTATAACAAGTGTTCTTGCACTAATTTGAATATATTTGAAGAACAGAAATCTGAAATTTGGTTGAAGCCAGTTTCAAAATGCTCATTAAGAATATACATAGGAATTCAGAATATAGATATGAACAAAACTGTAAAGTTTAGTGTATGCAAGTGCTGCTGAAGTGGAGATTTCTGATTCAGCCTTTAAAAATATGTAATGTAATTGAAATATTCAGACACAAATAAAGTGCAATAAAATAAACACTTATAAGTGTATATGATTTCTTTCCAGTAGTCTAAAAAAAAAATAACACATGCCAAATAGCCCAAGATCTCAACTTATTTTGCCTTTAGTGCCGTGCCTTTAAAGGTATAGTTCTTTTAAAACTGAAAATTAGCTTCAAATGCTCTCATTTACAGGCCATCCAACATGGTCCAGCTTCATTTGTTTATTTATTGGAACAGATTTGGAGAAATTTAGCATTACATCACTTGCTCAGCAATGGATCCTCTGCAGTGAATGGGTGCCGTCAGAATGAGAGTCCAAACAGCTGATAAAAACATCACAATAATCCACAAGTAATCCACACCACTCCAGTCCATCAATTAACACCTTGTGTAGTGAAAAGCTGCATGTTTGCAACAAACAAATACATCATTAAGGCATTTTCAATTTCAACCATTGCTTTTAGTCCAAATAAGTGTCTATAATACGCATGTAAATGGTGCTTGATCTGTGCATATTTCTCTCCTGATTCAGACGAGATGACTTTTTCACCAAAGAAAGCAATATTATGGATAGAGGATTTATATTTTAGCTGGATGCAACGGTTTGAAGTTAAAAATGATTTGTTTCTGACAAACACACAGTTTTCTTCTTCACAAGAAGTTAATTGATGGACTGGAGTGGTGTGGATTATTGTGATGTTTTTATCAGCTGTTTGGACTCTCATTCTGACGGCACCCATTCACTGCAGAGGATCCATTGGTGAGCAAGTGATGTCATGCTAAATTTCTCCAAATTATCAAATACATCTTGGATGGCCTGTATGAGAATATATTTTCTTCAAGTTTTCATTTTTGGTGAACTATTCCTTTAAGAAAACTACTGCAATCAGAACAACAGAAGCTTAAAGACTCTTAATAGGTGACCTACTGAAGGTGGTCAATAATGTAGATTAAACCAGGCGTAGACAGCTGTGCCTCTGAAGGCTGCGGTAATGGGTCAGACACCAGCAAAACACCACTGCACACATCTGCCACCCAATCTCCTATATAAATCTAAACAAATTCACACATCAATCAATGCATTGCATCAAAAAGGCCACTACAACACCAGTGCATGAAACTTAATAGTGTTTTCAGGGAAAACTTGCGATGCATAAAGTTTCAGTAGATACACTTGAATGTAATTCATTCATTTACGAAATGCAGCAGTCCAAAAGAACGCAACGCTGAAATGGATACTGTAGTCAGGCACACCCACTCTGTGGTGAGTTGTCAGCTAACTGCCATTGTTTTGATGTATCATACGGTGCCTTTTGATTTTTAAAATAACAGATTGTCAGCTCATCAGACATGGAATGACGAAACCGACATTGCATTCACATAGCCAGACCTTGACAACAACATGGAAACACAAACAAACACACCAACAGCGCACATTCCCTAATGATGGCAGGTGCATGCTGTCTCTGCATCATCAAATAACCTTCAAAAGGCATGCATACAGCAAACGCAGGGGTCGGCGACAGCAGTAGTAGTGCCACACACACGTCTACATGTCAGGCTGCACTGCATGTCGCCCTGCATCCGTGTGCAGCAGGCATGATGCACCAGCCTGCAAAATGTAGGTGAAGCGCCAGCGGTATTCCACAGACAATTCAAAATGTGCAGGTCGGTGTGATTTATCATGTGCATAGGAAAGGTGCATGTCATTAATTTTACTCCATTGCATGTAAAAGCCCATCCCCCTCCACCAAAAAGAAAAGAAAAAAAATCAGGATCAAAGCATTAAAATTTAACCCAAAGCCAAAATATACATTTTATGACAATGCATGCTGAAAATAATCAACTGTCAGTGCAAATTATGCATGTAAAGACAGCAGATGGTGAATACACCCACTTTACATACTGACATAGTGAACTATTGAACATGCATGTATAATATTCCGACCATGATGGTGTAGCCTATATGATGCTGCAGATGAGCATACAACATTGCATAAGCTTAAACTACAGTTATTGACACAATTTCGTTTTAAAAACCCACATTACGCTTTAATATGTCGAAATAAAATATGAAATGCAAAAAAAAAAAAAAAGGTTCTTACCACGGAGCACACTGGTTTTATCCATGTACATCGCGCAGCAAAATACAAAACCAGTCATTAAAATACAGAACGGGGAGACACAATCCCCCCCAGATGCTCAAGGACGAAATAAAAATCAAACGGATACAATTAATGCTAAATAAACGCAAACCCGGTTGCTCTTCCAGTCCACCGGCGAACGATCTAAGACGCGAGGAGAATCATCTCCAGCGCCTCGAGACCACGCGTTTACTACACAAACCCGCCGCGAAAATCACGCTAATGACACCAAAACGACACTAAAACCGATATATTAGAAGTTTGTGCAGCGGTGGCCATGATGACACCGAAAATGCAGATATGATAAGGAAATAAAAATGCACCCTTGCGCCCCCCACCCCTCTCCGACTGCCCTGACACACACACCCGGTCCCTCCTCCCCTCACCATCATCCTCACCATCCTCAGCTCTGTTTCCTTGACAACAGTTTAGAGGGTTTAGTTTGGACTGTGTGTATATTATGATACCGCTAATATTACCATTCAAAACAAAATAATACGATTTTTTTGTGTCCGTGTTTGCTGTATCTTCTACATACTAGGCTTTCTATTACAAACAGTGTCTTGGCAACACTATGGTATTTTGACATATTCCACAGTAGGCTATATTACATTTACATTACATTTATTTTATTTTTTTTATTATTTATTAATTTTTTTACCCAAGGCCACTTACAGTTCATTTAAGAAATGTAATTTATTATATATTAAGATGACTAATGTATATAAGGAATGCATTAATATTTCTTTCCCCTAACGAAACTCATGACCTTGGCATATAGCTTCAGCCTTACAAAACGCATTATGGCAATACAGTAACATGGTAAGCCTAATATTATGGTCATTTGATATTTACCACAGTATTCAAATTTATGTACTCCAGGTATTTTCCAAGAAAGATACTGTAGTATAGCACTAAGAAGAAGAAAAAACATGCTCTACCAGTTTACCTGCACAAAAATAAGAAAGAAAGAAATACAATATTTTTGGACCATTTAAATCATTAAAATATAAGTAAAATGTTTATTTAAAAAATTAAATAAGATTTAAAAAATTGTAATATAAAATATCTATGTTTTTCGGTACATTTATGTATTAAAGAGTACAACTCATCCACACACTTACAAAAATAAATAAACTAAACAAAAATAAATGAATAAATAAATAAATAAATAAATAAATAAATAAATAAATAAATAAATAAATAAATAAATAAATAAATAAATAAATAATAATAATAATAATAATAATAATAATACAATGGTATTACCATGTTTTTGGACAATGTTTTTTTAAGCACAAATATATAAATAAATCTAAATAAAATATATTTATTAAAAGAAAAAACAGAAATATAACTAAATAATATAATAACAAAAAATATAAAATACACACACACTATATATGTATATATATATGGGTAGTTGACAAATAAAAATTGGACTGTGTCCTATAGTGTGACATAGCAAAAATGTAGAAAAAAAACAAACTTAACATACAAATAACATGAGAGCAGCATGAGAGAGGTTTCTCTTCAATGTTAAGAGTTTTTTTTTTTGTTTTTTTTACATTTTTGCTGTCACTCCATAGGATACATTGATATGTCAACTACCCATATATATATATATTTTTAAATCTATTATTTTAGAGCAGAGAGATGATAAAGTAAAAAAAAAAAACTCTCTCTCTATATATAGAGGTTTTTTTTAAACTTTATATACATCATCTCTCTGCTCTAAAATAATAGATTTAAAAAAAATAATAATTTAAAATTGATTTTCATTAAGATGGCATAACGGAACTGATGCATTAGAAATCCACTCAATTAAAAAGGTTACGACAGATCGAGGGCCTGTGACTCATGGAATAACCATCTTATAGTTAAACCGCAGGCGTGGTGCCTTGTAATTAGGTTCTCTTTAAAAATAGGCATCACAAATGATCAAACACGTGACCCTATCTGTCACCATCGACATGTACGGACTTCATCCAGAGACTGCATGAGGAGGAGACAAGCCATTTGTAGGAAACCGAATGAACGAAACCATAACGCTAAAACATGGAGTCAAAAGAGCCAGTCACCAGTCATTAGCTGAGCCAGCCTGAAAAACACAGATTTTAATGTGATTTAAAGCTAAATTTATGATACCATTGTTGTTATTATTGCAATACTGGAGATTTCAGTCTTTAGATACAGTGGGAGCTGTACTTTATGCATAAAAATAACTGGCTGGAATATTTCCAAGATGGCCTCTGTCCTTAAAAGAGATTTTGCTTCAACAAATGATGTCAGCACACATTTTATAAATGTAAAGATGAAGAGCTCTTCAGTCATTTTAGACCAAACATTTTACATTTTGAATTTTGACTTTATCAGAATGGTAAAGAATGAAAGGGAAATACAAAAAATACACAATTTCTAAATACACATTCATATGCAAAACCTAATAAACACTACTAAATTAAGATATTATACAAAATATATTTTCTAATATTTATATTTTACAGATAAAGATTGTCTAGTACCATGAAAAGTATTCCCTCAAAATACAAAATATTAAAGAATAAATATTATTTAAAGAAAATACAGTAGATTAATGTCTGGATTTAATTGCTTTAGACAAAGTATTTTAAAATTAAAATAAAGCAATTTGACTCTATCTATGGAAATATTTCATTAATGTTACAATTTTTATTTACATCGAACATCTCTTTTATGATATGAAACCAAACTTTCTGTTAAATGTTTTGCTTAAAAAGTGTGCTTGCTCTATATTTCTTTCAAATGATATTCATATTTTGTTATATTAAAGATGTATAATGGCCAAAGTCTTCAGGGAGCTCATGTTGAGGGTTTGTGAAATTTTGGCCGCCGTACATCCAGTAAAGTAAATAAGCGCAATGACTTAGCAAATGCTTCTGGTGTTGACATAAACCACTGCAAATCATCCAGATGGGTTTCAAGCCGGATTAACGTAGCGTTTAGGACATCGAGATGAGCCTGAGAACACAATAATGAAGTCTGACACAAAATAAAAAAAGTGTCACACCAATTTCTCTGCATCGATGATATCAGGTAAAGAAATGGGCCTGGATGATCTCTGAGGTCACACAATTTACACCCAGCTTCCCTCCAGACAAGACACATCATGCTATAGCGTGCATCTAGGATCATTTGTGATTGTGTAAGTCTGTGCTGTCAAAGGTCTGAATAATCCTCTCGCACAGAGAATGACTTGAGATTACGTGGCACGGGTTTGCCCCATCTCTTCCTCTGTTTCTTTCATTTTCCTCACCCCTGCTGGGTCGGCGGTGCTGTTGCTCTCTCAGACCCTGGCACAGGTTGTAGGCTTTAAATGGAGAGATTTACCCCCCTGATTTCCCTAGAGAGAAGGCCATCTGCCTACTGTCACCCGGCCCATTATTGTGAGTTCGACACAGAGCGCATGCTCACTGACGGCATCACAAGGCTAAATGCCACAGGCCAGTGACTCACGTGTGCGCTTAGACACAGACCGGCAAACAGCATTCACATTCAGAAGTTTATTAAAAGCATGCACTGATTTCCACATGCGCTAAATATGTGTTGTAAAAATATAATCATCTGCAGTAAAAGACAAAACTAGATTTATATTTTCTAAATATATAAATAAATAAATAAATAAATGTGGCCCTTGGAAAAAAGTAAATAAAATTAAAAAAAAACTAAATACAAACAAACAAAAAATAAAAATAAATAAAGACCATTGGAAAGACAAAGTGGCCTCTGAAACAAACAAACATTTATTTATGTATGTATTTATTTATTTATTTATTTATTGTATATGTGAAAGGTCCTTGGGAAAAAAATAAAGTTTTTTTCTTAAAACAAAATTTAAATAAATGAATGAATGAACGAACTCATTCAATCATTCATTCATTTTAAAAAATAAATAAATAAAATGCAATGCCCTTGCAAAAAGATTAAAAATAAAAATAAATAAATGAAGAAAAAATGCGAGTAGCCCTTGCAACAGAAGCAAATACATTTTAAAACAAATAGACAATGAATAAATAAATAAATAAATAAATAAATAAGGCCCTTGCAAAAAATAAATGATAATAAATAAACGTATGAATACATAAAATAAATCAAATAAATAAATAAACAAACAAACAAAATAAATATTAGTAGCCCATGCAAAAAAATAATAATAATAATTATTATAAATACATATGTAAATACACACACACACACACACACACACACACACGCATACACTTATATTAGAAAACGACATTAAAAATAGCACAGTAGCTCTGCGAGTACAACTGGATGAGCTATGTATAAATTCCCAGTGTTAAATTATTAAAATGATCTCCAGAGGTGCAATCATCCCCATGCGTTTACCTCAAGGCCATAAAACCCCAACAACAGCCCCTCTGGATGAATGTAAGAGAGTTAGTAGAAGAGTTCACTGGTCTTTTGTTAGTAACAGGAGGGAAGAACTAAGGGTTAATGGGGTTGACCTTCACTCTCTGCATTCAGTGCACTTTTATTGGCCTCTAGACAAATACACAAAGCACCTTAGTGTAATTAACAACACAAACTCCACACATGGGGCTTGTGCAGAATGAATTCGCATCGCATACAACATCTACTTCTTGACTCATAACTTGACTGAATTAAATGCACTGAATTAAAAATGCAATGTAATAAAGTCATGTGATAGTGCAACACACTGCTGTTTGTAATGTTCATCATTGCATACTGCACAGTTTCACACATATTAAAAATAGTATGCAGTATTTCTACACATAGTCCTGAGGTTTTGCACATCATTTTAGCATTTTATCAACACTACGTATATATTTAGTTTATTTACTTTTTGTTCATTTGTATTAAATATATGTATATCAATTGAAGTGCTTTGCATTATCAAACAGGCTACAGTATTCCTAATTTTGGCAAATATAGCACAGTAGGTCATTTAGATATTCCATGCATGCACATCAAACATTTACACAGCTACGTACTACAAAAGTAGTAAGTAGTATGCAAAATGCTATTTGTGAACACAGCCACAGTGAAGTGCAGGAAGTGTAAGTGTATGAGTGGATTATGGCCGGCTGTTGTTGTACTGGAGGGTCTAGTGTCTGTAATGGAGCTGGTGTGAATGCTGTACTGTAGGGCCGAATGAGGCCTTGAGAGTCTCAGCTGTTTGCTTGCTGACATGTCGAACTCACTCCCAGAGGGCTGGATTTGTTACGCCCCCTTTACCAGATGTCGAACAACACTCTCAGATAGAGGGGGCTGGTCGTCTGCTCACTTGCGAGAACGCATGATTTTAAAAACATGATTAATAATATCCGGTCCCTTTAAAAAAAACGAAGCCTCAGCTGACTTTCAAGTGACTCTGAATAGAATCAGCAATCAGCATTTACAACGCAACTCCGTTCTGAGCATCTTACTAGCCAGAATTGTGTGAACAAAGTAGGTAAACTGCAGTTAAAGTTCACCCAAAAATGAATATTCTGTCATTTACGCACCCTCATGCTGTTACAAACCTGTATGGGTTTCTTTTTTCCGTTGAACCCAAAAGATGATATTTTGAAGAATGTTGGTAACCAAACCATTACTGGTAGCCAATGACTTTCATAGTATTTTTTCCCTCACTATGGAAGTCAATGGCTACCAGCAATTGTATAGTTACCAACATTCTTCAAAATATCTTCTTTTGTGTTCAACAGAAGAAAGAAACTCAGGTTTGGAAAGTAACTAAATGAGGATGACTAAATGATTACAGTATTTGAATTGCTGGGTGAACTATCCCTTTAAATAAGTAGATTCATTAAATAGATACTGCAGTCCAAACCAAGGGTTTTATCAGTTCCCTCCAAAAGCGGTTTCTATTCAAGAAAACTGAGATTAGGCTACACCTCTGCACTACAGTCCTCCCCAAACCAAACCTGCTCAATGCGTCTCTCTCTGGGATTGAAGCAGGTTGCAGATATTCAAGGAAGACCTTCAGAACCGGTGCATGAGGAGTAAAAGATTTATGATGCCATTGATTTTTACTGCGAGTAGCTTCACTTATCTCTTGCAAAGAAAGAGAATCTATCTTGCTTCGGTTACAGCATTCCAGGCTTCTATTTCAATTCTGATACTATTGTATGTATAGATGAGCTTCTCTGAGCGGTCAGGAATGCGATGCTTTGTTCAGCTCAGACGGGGCTGGAATGTGGGTTCAGTGATCTTTGACTTTGGTATTTGAGTCTGAGACTTATAATGGAAGTCTTAAAGTCATGGAGCCAAGAGGCTGAAAGTAGTATACGTATACGAACATTTATAACATATTTAAGTGTTTATAAAAGAAGTCTCAAATGCTCACCTAGGCTGCAGTTATTTGATCAAAAATACAGTAATATTTTGAAATATTTGTTTTTTAGAATTTAAAATAGCAGTTTTCTGTTTGAATATATTTTAAAATAGAATTTATTCCTGTGATGTGAACCTGAATTTTCAGCATCATTACTCCAGTCTTCAGTGTCACACGATCCTTCAGAAATCATTCTAATATGCTTATTTGCTGCTCAACAAACATTTCATATTATTATCAATGTTGAAAACAGCTCTGCTGCTTAATATTTTTATAGAAACTTTTCAGGATTTTTTTTTTATAAATATAAAGTTTGAAAGAGCAGCATTTATTTGAAAATTATCATTTTTGGAACACTACAAATGTCTTTACTGCCACGTTTGTTCAATTTAATGCATCTTACTGAATCAAAATATTAATTTCTAAAATGAAAAAAAATGTTCCACACGTTGAAAATTTGTTTTCTTAACATAAAATGACCATGTTGACTCAACATAAATACCTTGTGTAGTAGAAATGTTACTCAATTTAGTAGCTCGCAATAAAATTTATTTGGTCAAAAAACTAATACTAACTAGCAACAGTCCGTATTATAAATGTAATGTACTGGCTTACGGGCAACACTGCACCTGACCTCAAATGAAACACAAACTCCACTCATTAATATAATGGTAACTCCAAAAATATAAATGGAAACTCTTCTAAATCTTCCAATATTAGAACGCTAAACACAAACAAGACTTCCTTTTCCCTCATTCTTCTCAAAAACACATAAAACAGCACTTGATTTTGATATTTACTGTCACAATTCAAGATGCATGCAATCTAACACAAATGAATTATGAAAACATCTAGTTTACATATTTAATTGGGACAAACTGTTAAATAATTGTGTAGCATTAGCTCATCTTAATGAAGGAAACTGAACAAGAAGCAAAGTTGACCTTAATCACAATTTGTGAAACACAGTCACAATGACTTTCGGTTTAAATGCAACCCTGAGGTTATGGATTCAATTCCCAGTGAATGCATGAACTGATCAAATGAAGGCCTTGAATGCAGTTTGATGAATGCAATGCATTGCTTTGGATATAAAGCATCTGCCAAATGAATGCATGTAAATACATCATTTTTACATAAACTGTAGCACTGAATTAAACCTGACTAGAAATTAATTTTGTTCTTATGAATAAAAGCTATGGATCGGTGAGCACCATGAGTATGATTCATCTATCGACTGTATCATATGGTTTTGTCATTTTCACATCGACACCAGTGCACACGTGGACTTGGCCGCTGACCGTTGCTGAAAAAATGCATAAAATGCTACACGTATAGGAAAATCCATGAAGCACTGCATGCATTTCTCTCATCCCTTCACTGCTGGAAAAAAAAACGTGGTTAAGAGGTCACATGTTTTATTTTGTCTGCCTCTCTCATTACATTTTCTGCCGTGGAGAAGCAGAGACCGAAGACGTCCCCCTCCTCCTCTCTCCAGACACACATTCGTCTCTCTCGTGAGCTGTCTAATCAGCTCGTGATTTTGAGAGTCATCTCTGTACTTATCAAGCCCTCCCCGTTCACTTGAGCAGATTAAAGCGTTCAGGATTTGAGCGAGTGGGTTAAAGCTCCCTCTCGAGCGATTAGAGCTTCCGCTCTCTCTTTCTCCTGCCACGTTGTCCGTGGTTTCAAACGGCAGCACGGCATTCCCACACGCTGACACACTGACACACTGTCTTTGCTTTCCCTTCGTTTTCCCTCGTCTCATCCTCGGCCCACAGCCGCAGTAACAGACAGCATTTTAGCTCACATCTTTGCTCAAACACTGCTATTACCATTTTTATACACACACATACACACACACACAATATGCAGCTTTATTCGTTCAAGGGTGCTTCTTCAACTATGGGCAAATGTGGACCAAAAACTTTTCTCCCTGGTCTATTTCATTTGCATGCATCAGAAGAAGACTGTATCATTTTCTAAAAATAAATAAATAAATAAAAAGAAGTAAAAAAATAAAATAAATAATATTTTTTTAACCAAGAAAATGTAATTTTCATTACATTTTTAATTATGTTTTTGCTTAATAACATTCTATGGTGCAAATTTCAAACATTTTTGCAATAAACCTCTTTGTCTATTAGCTAAAGCTAAGCTTTAACAATTTATTACATATCATAAAAATATAAAAACTGTAAAAACGGAATGCTTGGGACACAAATGACACTTGAAAAACAGTGAAAATATGTTAATACAATTAAAAAAAAAACACAAAATGGGGTGTTTAAAGATATATGAAATATGGGGGAGGGCCTGTTTCAATAGAAAAATTAGTTTAGACAATAAGAAATATGTTTGATGTGATCTTCATAGAAGTCATAAAATACATTAAGAATAAAATAAAATTAAAAACGTAATAGAAAAAAAAAATTATTAAAAAATATATATATACATTTTAAAAGTAATACAACAATACATTCATGATAAATATTATATAATATAACATTAAATTAAATACATGAAATTAAAAAGGAAATAAAAATATTTTTATAATTATACAATAAAAAGAAAGAAAAAAGAAAATTTAAAAAACTAAAAACAAAATTAAAAAGGAGAGAAATGTATTTTATTCTATTTTATAAAGGGATTTATTTAGGAAATCCCCAGGACATAAACATGCAACTAGTCACCCTTCACAATAAAGAACTTGTTTGCCATAGCAGTACTTACTGTTTCCTTGTTAGCAAAGATCCTGGTTGATTAAATTTGCTTTTGCGTTTAAACAAATTTAATAAAGGTAAAAAGCAGCCACACGGAGCTAGTGTTTTTCACTGAATTAAGGAAGGAAGCAAAGAGAAAGAGAAGGTGAGAGAACAGTAATAGCACCTCGCACTGTCTATCACACTGTCAGTTTTTGTTCACAGCTAGCTAACACTCACACAGTACCTGCTAAAGACTAGGACGACACTGCGATTAATCACATCCGCTTCAGGCTACCAGACGCATTACTAACCGAGGCTTTACATAATATACAACTCTGATGATAACCTCGATTTTACTGGGGAAATATAAAAAGCATGCCCTAAGGAGTCTGAGAAACGTAGGGGTCAAAGGTCAAGTGTCTTGCTCAAGGGTGAAACCTGGTTCTCATGGTGTTGGGGGTGGCCTAACTAAACAAACTTTATCTTGTGGAGGACGACTCTCATGAACAGTGACTGCCTGCTCTGTAACATCATGGCCGTGTCCCTTCAGTTCTCCTCCGTGAGCCCCGGCCAAACCTCTGTGGTTTCTATTTATACCCGTGAGTGGTGGATGTGTGACCGAAATGCCTGTCAGTGCTCTTTGATAGCTATATATTCTCATCTTTTAACTGTCTACCTACTACTGTCCTGTTTTTATGAAGCTATGGACCTTTTGGGAGCTCAACAGAAGTGGAAATTATATTGAGATTATTAGTAGTAGTGTTTGCTAAAGTGCTGGGCAACGATTAATCGCATCCAAAATAACTATGCAAGAAACATCTCATGGATAAATGATATGAATATAAATATACAGATGTAAATATTTTCAAAATATATACTGTATGTGTGTGTCTTTATATATATATATATATATATATATATATATATATATATATATATATATATACACATAATAAATATACACAGTACACACACATATATTATGTAAACAAAAACTTTTATTTTGGATGTGATTAATCGTTGCCCAGCACTACAAGCCATCCAAGATAGATGAGTATATTTCTTCACGGGAACAGATTTAGAGAAATTGAGCATTACATCACATGTTCACCAATGGATCCTCTGCAGTGAATGGGTGCCGTCAGAATGAGAGTCCAAACAGCTGATAAAAACATCACACTAATCCACAAGTAATCCAAGCCACTCCAGTCCATCAGTTTATGTCTTATGAAGAGAAAATCTGCGTGTTTGTAAGAAACAAATCCATCAAGATGTTTTTAACTTCAAACAGTTGCTAAAATACAAGTCCTCTATCCATAATATCAATTTAGTGAAAAAGTCATCTCATCTGAATCAGGAGAGAAATATGCACAGATCAAGCACCGTTTACAGTTCAAAATGGTTCTAAACAAATATGTTGGTGGATTTTGATGTGAGAGGAAAACAGGGGATGGACTTTTTCAATGGAGGAAGTGTTATTATGGATTATGGACTCTGATTTTGGCCAGAAGCAATGGTTTAAAGTTAAAAACCTCTTAATGATGGATTTGTTTCTTACAAACACATAGCTTTTCACTTCATAAAATATTAACTGATGGACTGGAGTCATGTGTACTACTTGTAGATTATTGTGATGTTTTTATCAGCTGTTTGGATTCTCATTCTGACGGCACCCATTCACTGCAGAGGATCCATTGGTGAACAAGTGATGTAATGCTACATTTCTCCAAACCATTTCTGATGAAGAAACTAACTCATCTACATCTTGGATGGCCTGAGAGCAAGTACTTTTTCAGATAATTTTTATTTTTGGATGAACTATTACTTTAAATGACGTACATAACTAATATTAACAGAACTTTTTCGAATCGTTTTCAAATCCCTAGTATTAATCTTTGTTGCATGTGTTTTTCTTTGTGGAAATGGTTTCTCTGAAACACCTGAAATAGTTCAGTCCTAAAGCAACAATCAATGCTAAATAAGGACTTTTCCTACCAAGTTTGTGTTTATTTCATAACCTCCTCAGCACGAAATATGGTCGTAATTATGAATCAAAAATGAAAATATGCAAAAACCAATAGAGAAAGACTTTTATGGGATCCTAACAAGAACCAGAACAGTAAAGCTTCATCAACACAGCTCCCAGTTGCTCCATTGACTCCACTGTTTATTTCCCCAAAGGCTCTAAATCACATTACCCTACAACAATAAAGAAAGTGTAGACCATGTCGAAATATTACACAGGGCTGATAAATCAACATGCTAAAGTGAAATTGTAATCAGATGAACTCTCTGCTGCACTGCCTTTCCTTTTGTATTTGCAATTTCAGACCATTTAATAAAAATTAACAACTTGAAAAATTCTGTTTCCAATAGAATGTTCCTTGAGCAGCAAATCAGCCTATTAGAATGATTTCTGAAGGACCATGTGACACTGAAGACTGGAGTAATTCAGCTTTGCATCACAGAAATAAATTACATTTTAAAATATATTCAAATACGCCAACGTTTATGGGTTTGTTCAATTCTCTAACACTAAATACTAATTACTGTGTAGCACTAACAGACAGATGACCTTCAGACCCACATATTTATGCATCAAAGTGTGAAAACATAAAATTTTCACAATTCATAATATTGGAAACGAAGACACGCATTCAGAATGGAAACAACCACCTCAGAGTAATCTAATCTCTCCGCCAGATGGCTTTTATATGAGCATGTGGGCGTTTATAAACGTCTTAAAGGGTACGTCTGCTGAATTGAAGGCATAGCTGTGCTACCATTGTTCCAGAGGCTGAGGTCAGCAAAGCATTTATGAAGGCCAGGATTTAGGTTTTCACATTTCTATCTGATCAAATTTCTCTCTATCACTGATTCTGCCAAAACGAATCAGAACTTTTAGAGAAGCCTGAAAAACAATATAAGAGTTTACATAAGATTTATCCTTCAAGTTCTGCATTGCGTAGGTTGCAAATAGCAATATTACAGAAAGTCTGACTTGACTGAGCACAGAATGTGTTACTCAGCAATGAAGATGATATTATGAGTGGAGCACAACAGTAACTGTCCGAACTGATAAATCAAAATTCCCTTGATATATAAGAGGTTATTGTGCTATAAAAACAATCTGTAAGTTTCAGAGCTCAAACCTTTCTCATTAGTCTAAAGACAGCTTATATTGAAGCCAATCTGCCAAAACGAGTGTGCCTCCACAAAAGAAGATCAACGCCTGTTTCTACATCACTGCCTGTTTAGCCCCGCCCACCGATTTGCACATGTAGCTGGTAAATGATAAGAGCGGCAAACGCAGGTCTATGCAGGAACCAAACGATAAACTTTATTTGATTAACTTTATTTTTATCGAAGTACTCGTTTACTTCCGAGTCTACAATCCGCCCCGCCTATTCAGGACAGAAAATAGCCTATTGCTTCTAAATTATGATATTTTTTGATCTAAAAATCTTGATAACATTATAAGTGGACCTCAGAGAACAATACAAAATAAAAAACAAAGGCAGTTCATGACCCCTTTAAACAAACCAATATAGCTCCAAGATGAATCACAACATTACAGATTTTAAATAAATTAAAAATAATCAGAAAAACTAAGGCACATAACCATGGAGCACTGTCAAGTGACATAAGAAACAAATACAAAATATATAACGTAAAATTTGGTTCACTACATATATTGCAAGCATAATTTATTAATTTATTGCATTTAGATATGCTTAAATTCATACACTACAGATCAAACGTTTGGAATAATTACAATTTTTTTCAGTTTTTTGTCATAAGTTTCTTTTGTTCATCAGAGCTGCATTTATTTGATCAAAAATAGTTAAAATGGTAATATTGTGAAATATTTTTACAATTTAAAATAACTGGTTTTTATTAGAATATATTTTAAAAAATTATTTTATGAACACATTTATGAATAATAATTGTTTCTTGAGCAGCAAATCAGCATATTAGAATGATTTCTGAAGGATTATGTGACACTGAAGACTGGAGTAATGATGCTTTGCATCACAGGAGTAAATTACATTTTAAAATATGTTCAAATAGAAAACACTTATTTTAAATTGCAATAATATTTCACAAATTTTGTACTGTATTTTCGATCAGATAAACCCCATGGTTGAAGTACGAGATACTTCTTTCAAAAACATTAAAAGTTCCTAATTATTCCAAACTCTTTGACCTCTTTAGTGTAAGTTGTTTGGGAGTTTTAAGAGACTGACTCAATTATGTCATCAGCAGTGCATCATGGGAGTGGGCGGTCACTTCTGAGCGATTTTGCCGTAATTTATCACACTTACTTGTGGTTTGCACAGAAACATAAAACATCATCTAACAAGCTGGGATTTGGTGGTAGGTTTGTCTGGAAAGGTTTCTGTGTTAATGTTAAAAATAATTTTCTCTGAGAAGCAAACGAGTGGGATTTTTACTTCTGGGGGCCGGCTGTTGTGCTCTATTGCGCAGCAATCAAACTAGGATGAGTTAAAGTAAACAATGTATTATCCTTACTCTGTGTTTATAAAAGAAGCCAAGAGGGTCATGGGTAAGGCTCTGTTTTGCATACATGGCTTCTTTAAGGTTTAGAGAGCCATTGCAGACTCGGTTTCCTTCATTCCCAACCTATATATGGATTCATCTCGAGGACTGTTTCTTTAGCGGCGCTCTGGAGATTTACAAGGAGTTTGGCTCATTCACACAAGTGTAATTCTCCACAGAGCGCCAGGCCGAGCAGCCAGACAGACTTCCTACTCATCTACCGAGTTGGCCGTTGACCAATGAGAACTGCTGCGCTTTCACACTGTCATAATAACAGCACTTCAGCCGCTCTGAACCATCAGAAGTGAAAGAACTGGAGTTTTCTCACTCACAGCTACTCGTGATAATCGTCTGGGAGGAGATAAAACTGTCTTCCAAAACTATGTGACAATGATCATGGGAGTTGTGGGGCTGATCGTACTCGGGCTGAGTTACGCAGATACACACCCTTTTAAGAATAGATGGGTCCAAGTTTTTGCAACACCGTTCTTCCCTCACATTCCAACATTTTCCAACGAAACTCCTTCATCCAAGGCAAACAGACTCTGAGACGTAGAAAACATGGTGTGAAATATGGTTTCTGCCATTATTTCTACAACAGGATCATGTATTCTTAAAATGAAGACAAGCTCAAGTTTCCACTGAGGTCGTCCTGTTAAAAAAATTACGGTGGTAAAATCACTGTGGTGTGCAGTAATGGTATGAAATGATAATACCACCATATTACTGAATGATTATCATATTCATGGAATCACACTTGGGGTCAGCAAGTTGTGTTTTTTTCAGCAAGGATGCACTAAATTGATCATGACAGTAAGTACATTTATATTGTTACAAAATATTTTTATTTCAAATTAATTCTGTTCTTTAGTTTTAAACGTCCTATTCATAAAAGAATCCTGAAAACTGACACAAAAATATGAAGCAGCACAACTATTTTCAACATTGAAATGTTTCTTGAGCAGAAAATCTGCATATTGGAATGATTTCTGAAGGATCATGTGACACTGAAGATTGGAGTAATGATGCTGAAAATTCGGCTTATACATTTTAAAATATATTCAAATAGAAAACAGTTATTTTCATTTGTAATATATTAATATTATTTTTGATGATTCAATAAATGCAGTCTTGGTGAACATAAGAGACTTCTTTCAAAAACATTTAAAATTACTGACCCAAAACTTTTGATAAATAAAATCAATGCAAAAAACGCACATGAAATTAAATTCTCTTTTAAAAATTGCAAATCTATCACCAGCCGCTTGAAGAGCATTCAAACGCATTTGATACAGCTGTTATATTGATTATACCAGATCCAAGTGAGTTTAGGGTAACAATGCATGGACAAAAACCCGATGACCCCCATCTGTTACTGTCATATGCAATGAGGATAAAAGTGTTTCAAAATAACAACAGATTAAAACACCCACATGCTATTTTTATGGGTGAAAATGGAAACTGATCCCGTTCACAAGTCTTAAGTGAGATCATTTTGCTGCTCGTGTGTTAAATCAGCCACAGACAGAGCTATTTCTACACCACATTCATTCTTTCTTCTTTAACCTCAACATCACATTATTTACGATGTGCTGGTGTACATTAATTTGACTGAATTACACTGACTAAACAAGATATCATCATGCCTTGCAGAAGAACAGCTATTTAAGCCACACAATTCACATGCAAATACTACAGCACCACAGTTTTAAGTCACCATGAAATCAAAATTGACAATCGAGAAGAAAAGACAAATGCAACTTCTGTTTAATGCTTACTTGAATGCTTGGGCCTTTCTACAATTTAGGGTACATTTCATGTCCACTGATGATAATTGCTTTTACTGGCAATTTTCTTCAGATATATCATATTTTATCCATTAAGTGAATCCATACAATAATCTATATATTTTGTGTATGCTGTTATTCAGTTTGCATTGAATTATTTTGCAATGTTCGCTTGTTGATTTGAGTGAGTCTTGTTAAAATCAAGATGATCTATACTAAACATATTTCTAAAATCTAAATACCCCAGAAAATAGACTGAGTTTAAATGAGAAAATATTTCATTTTATTCTTTCAAATCAGAAAATATTAAATTTAATTTAATTAATCCCCACGAAAATTCAGTCAACTATGTTACTAACTAAACACCCCCTTAAAACTAAAAAATAAAAAGTTTTTTTGTTTTTTTTCTTCAGTGGTGGACATTTTGAGCACAGGGAGGGAGTATATTAATTTCCTGTCAACTATGTTGGGTACATGCATTGATATGGTTTGCAATATTGCTATGATTTAAATTCAAACAAATATTAGGTTAACATGATTAAGAACATGACATTTGGTAGCCATTGACTTCCATATTATTTTTTCCATACTATGGGAGTCAGTGGCTACCAGCAACTGTTTGGTTACCAAATATCTTCTTTTTGTGTTTTTGAGGGTGAACTGTCCCTTTAAAACCACCAAACAGACCTGTGAACAACTTGATTTTCACCACAGGAGCTCTTTAAGGGTAATAGATTGAGCAAACGCCACGAGTTATTAAAGAAGACCTTCACCGAGTCTGACTCTTCATGTGTTTGGCATTCCAGTGCATCAAACACCACTGACACGTTTCTGAAAGCTGCTCGCGAGTTGGTGGTCAGCACAGATGCAACCCACTGAACTGAACTGAACTCCAGACGCATTTAATTGGATTTCACAGCGCAGTGCTTGAGTAAATATCCCAAACTGACAGACCCTCAAGTAACCACACACTCGAGTACAAACAAGGCAGCGTAGCACCAACAATAAACCCCCGGTCAGGCTTCAAGGTCTCCGCTGTTACCTTATCAGCAAGTGAGCAGTGGAGCATGTGAATATCATTACATGCACAACGGACATCTGACGAACTGCATCGCCAACACATGTTCATCTACATACATTGCTGTGGCTGCTGCAAACTGGAATATATTGCACTGTATTATCAAGATACACACTGCACGCTCTTTATACAGGAGTTTAATCTCCTTCTAAATGGGAATTGCCTGAAAATGTCACTCTGAACGTAGGGCATTGATTTAGTGACATGCTGTCCTCTGAGACAAACGTGTGGTGGCAGGATAATACATTATGCCACTTTGACTGATGACCTTGTCTTCAGACACATCCATTCAGAGCACAATTGCTTCTGTGCTGTGTACGATAAATAAAATGAATGCCGATTTCTTTTGGTAATCATTAAAATGAGCTTGGCCCCCCCTTAATATGGTGTAAGGGTGATTTTTCTGGGACTCAATCGTACAAGCACTCATATGCTAAACACAAGGACTGGAGTGGTGGCAGTTTTCTAGTCTTAAAGACATCCGGAGTCAAAGCTCGCTCTCAAAACATCAAGCATTCCAAGTATTCAACATCTATGTCTACGATTACATCAACACATATGTGTTACTTTAGATGAAGCTTTTATCCAAAGCAGTTTAGAGGGTCACAATGTGTGCACATTTACTCTATGTAAACATTACTTATGTCTGTTGTTAACATTATCATGATATAGCTGGGTTGTCATGCGACCGAGTTGTGGTTTATTGGTCTGAAGTGCTGGGGTAACAATTGTAGCAAAAATGTAGCAAAAAAGGTTCTGTCCTTCTGGAGTCACGAGAGGTTAAGTGTCTTTCTCAAGGACACAACGGTCACAGTTAATGGATCTACCCTTGTGGGGTTTGAACCTGCAAGCTTTGGTTTACCAGACCAGATCCTTAGCTATATATACTGTATGGGTCAATGATGTTTGTTTCTGTAGTCCAGACCTATTGAATTACTAAAAAAAAGCCAATTAATACAAAAAATGCACCTTTTCTATGATAAACGTTTTCCATTTCTGTATTAAAGGTCCTTTTGATATTTTTCAGCAGCTATAAAGTAAAAAATGTCAACGTGATGTAACCATCCATAGATTATAAATAAGACAAAATGTCATTAAAATAATACAATTCTTGTTAAAAGAAATGTTGATTCTAAGTAGTTAGACATAATATTCCATTTAGTAAAAAGCTACATAAATCAACATAATCAAAGTAAAAAAAAATAAAAAATAAAAAGTTAAATTTTTCCTATTTTAAAATATTTTAATTTCTTTAAAAAAAAAACAATTTAAAGAAATTGGCTGTTAAAATTGAAATGTTATTTAAAACTGTAATATTTCACAATATTACTTTAATACTTTACTGTATTTTAATCAAATAAATGCAGCCTTGGTGAGCATAAGACTTGGGAAAAAATCTTACTCCCAGCTGAGCAAATTTGATTTCAAATATTAATACTATAATAAAAACTTCTCCAAAATAAAATCAGTGAGGCATAACCAACATGCAGGAAGCCATTTTGTTGTCATGTGACAAGAAAACCATCAAAACAGACAGGACCTCATGACTAAAATTATCATATTTTGACCTTTTAATGAAAAGTCATGTTCGGGTCAAATGCAGTAATCTTGAAGAAAAACTAATATATTTGAAAACAGTGATTACATCATTTGATATTTTAGAGAGTTATTAATTCACATTTTATGTAGAAAATTAGTATAAACTTTTTAACATCAACATTCTAAATAATACTTTTCCAAGAAGTTGGAACATTAAACTAGATTTTTTTTTTTTTTAACAAATTCTCCTTCCTATCATCCTTGTTTGTCACTGACACATCTGCATTTGCCTACATCAAAGTCACCTCTGTTATTAGTGATGATGCTTTGGCAGGAATGCATGCGAAACGCTCAAAGGCACACACATGCCAGAGCATCTAGCCTTAAATAAGCTCCAGACTCACCTGATCTGCGCAGGGCAGGCTGTGGACTGGGTAAACCGCTGCTGATGTGGTATGAGAAGCGCATGCTTTTGAACTGGCTGGAATAGGAGGATGAATTGTGCGGACTGGAGCTGATGAGATGCGCGCTCTTGGGTCGATTCAACTGCATCCCTGCCTGCGAAACCCTCACGCAGGCATACAGGACACAAGACGCGGACGATTTCCACGGAACGGGCTTTATAATCCAGGTCCAGATGTGAAAGCCGAATCTTCAAAACAGTCCAGATCCAAAACCACCAGCCACTCTTGCGTCCTGAGGTCGTCCTCCTCCTGTAGATGCTGGAAAGGGTGAATCAGGCAGATCGATCCCCGCTGATCAGCCGGTGGACAGTAAATCCGAACAGAAACAGCCATCAACGATCAGTTTAACCAGAACCACATACAAGTCCAAGCAAGAGTGATAGAAAGAACTCCCAACGCGCAATGACCTTTATGAAAATCAATCATCTTCTTATGGCATTTGCAGTAGTGTTGCGGTCACAGAACGTACAGAAGCAACGAATAACGTTATAAATCCATGAAAGAAGACAATAACATTATAACATAACGTTTCCAAAGCAAAAGAGCTTCGCAGGTCCACATTGGTTCTGTTAGGGACACTCGCGTTTTAAAGCGAACTTTCCCATTTCAGGTTTCCTAAACTTCGTGTTGCGGAATGTAAACGGCGCCGCATATTGTCGTTATTATTCCGACGGTTTTTCCCCCGTTTCCTCTCGGTATAACCGTATCCAAAAATATGCACACTCAGCTGCTTCAAACACAATCCACATTCGCCGTTTGAAAACTCCTCCGGCTGTCGGCGTGTTTTAAGCGGGATCCCCAAACAAAACAAACGTTACAATGTCGCAGCGTTCCATTGTTAGAATGTTGCAATGTTACAATTCTTGTCGCTCTCCACCGGTTGCTCGTCTGTTCTTTTGTGGGACTCGACAACGCCAAAGTGTGTTAAACTGAAAACCTCCTCCTCCTCCTCCTCCAGGACATATGAAACCGAGCTTCAACCCCCTCCATCTCTCTTCTCCTCTTTTCCCAAAGTCTGTTTCTCATTTTTTTTCTCCCTCTCTCTCTTTCTTTTCCTAAGGGTCTGTGCTTGAAATCTGATGCAAAGGAAAAACTTTCAAAGGATTTGAACGTTCCCCTTTCCTGAAAAGAAACCCCAGTGTGTCCTAATCGGGGAGATCGTTTATATTTCATAAATTAAACATTTACACCCCATAAAAATATGTGGATTTTGGAAGAGAGTTTAAGTGGTTGTAAACATGGACTCGTCCCATTTGACCTACATTGCACCAGTAGCTCAAGTTGAGAAGGCTTCAGAGGGAGGAGGGAAAAAAATAAAACTTTAACCAGTTTTGAATTTGGGTGGATATAATTGGCTGTCATTACGTTAATACCACTCCATTGTCCATAAAACCTTTAATAGCCAATGATGAATGCATTGTTTTAAGTGACAAATTCATGAATAATCAAAACCACAACAATCCATATCACAATAAATAAAAATTTACAAATTAAAAGCAGTAAACCCACGACTTTTTTATTTTTTGGTTTATGGTAATTGGTCAAGAAAATGTGCTTAATTTGTCATGAAAATGATGTCACACCGCAAAAATAAATAAATAAATGCTGGCCCTAACAATAGGTTAATTCCTGTAACCAATAAATCATTTATCTTTTTTTATTATTAATTTATTTATGATCTTGGAGTAAAAAATAGCTCTGACATGTGACAGGTTTTGTGAGATTAACCCGGCTTTTTGCCTTTCTGTCAGCAGTGTGAACCCTCGGGGTGTGTTTTCCCATAAATGAACATGCTATGGGTGGAAAGGGCGCCATCAAATTCGGCAATGTTTATGTAAGTTGAGTTCATACAGTCAGTAGATTCAGTCCAGCTGCAGGACTGGAACTCTTCACACGTCTCTCTATACAATACATTTTTTGCATGTTTATCATCACTGCTTAATCACTGGAGTTAAAAGGACATACAGACCATTCTAAATCTATTCCTGCAACTGTCATATATAGTACAGAATTCAATCTACTTTTAACTTAAAAAGAGCAAAAAGGACCTGCCCACCACTAACTACTGTGATGACGGTATTTGACTAAGGAAGGTGGTTTGAGCCTTTTCTGTAATTGCTGGCGTCAATTACACAGTTTGACCATTAGATGTCAGTCTTGCTTATAAAGTCAGATACACAAATAACCTGCTGCGCTTGTATTAAAGGTCAAGAAGTTTACTTTCAGTTGATACACTGGAATTTATTTATTGGTTATGTAAAAACAACACATCTGAAAAAAACAAACAAATATAATATTTAAAAATTAAAAAGGAAGCATACACTCAAAATGGATAAAATGTCTGTGATCTTCCATCTTTCAGAGGTTTTAGATCACTCTAATGATCAAGCATCTCTGTTATTCACTGGATCAGATCTTTAGGTGGCAATCAAATCTTTTTCTGATATTCTGCATCAGTCCTTCGCTCTGCTAACTTCTGGACCACACAAAGATTTCCGACTTCTCAGGCTATACCTCGGCTGTTGGGGAAAGGATGAGAATGCATTAGCATACAGACATTTTCAAGCAAAATACAGCTGGAAAACACATGCCATGCGGTTTTTGCAATAAACATCTATAATTACTCTGCTAGAAATGGATAAATATTATTGAGAAAAGTGCTAGAAATGTCTGTATGTAGCTGAGAATTCAGAAACTTCAAAAATGACTGACAAATTATGTTTTTGTTGAACGAGTGAAAATTTTCAATATAATATTTCACAGCCCTGCATTTTTGGGGGGGGGGGATCAGCTGATTTGTGAAAAAAAAGGCCTAATATTATCTAATTTGATTAGCTGCGTTTAAAAAATATCAAAAACTTTCCATCATGTACAGATTTTCCCACAAAATAATACTAAATTTAGTATATTTTCATATATATATATATATATATATATATCAGCTTTAAAGCACTTATCATAATAGCAAAATCAAATGTCAAAAGGTTTATCTGCAAAGGAGTGGAAAAATATGTTCAAACGCTTACATAAACACAGGTTTATAAATAAGCTTTATTCACATAATCTGCAATTTCCTGTCACTCTATGGATGTAGCAAAACACCCAGAGATGTTGCAGAAAACAACTGGCTCATGTTTGCATTTTCTTTTATCACTGGCTGTAATTCTTACCTCGAAATCAGGAATAAGCCTTCAACAATTAACACCGCAAAATCAATAAGAAACAAGTATTGGATTTTCTTCAGTAAATATGATGCAGTGCGGTAATGTGTGTGAGGAACAAATTGAAATGCAAGTTATTTTCTAATAATCTTCCTGGAATGTAACCACATTAATTAGATCATCCTTTCAAGATGTAAATTCAAAGCCACAAGTCCAAGAAGGAAAAATCTAAAATGAAACAATGCATCAATGTCAATATCAAGTTCACTGTACTATGAAACGCATTCAAACTCCAAAACTTTGTCCCTAATTATGAAATAAGCTTCTAAAGTTATTTACTAATAATCTTCCTGGAAAGGAACCACTTTATAAACACATTCCTATAACATTAATACATATATTAATGTATGTTCAGCACCTCATTGTCATCCACCAGCACACTGTACACCGTGACAGAAGACGTCCGGGAACGAGACTCTGACGTGCGCCGCTGACGTCTCTTCAGGGCTTCTGAGGTGCTCCGTGTCTCATAATGTTTTGCTGATGACAATATTAATTTACATTGAAAATAGGATGTTAGTTCAACAAATTAGAACACTAACAGCGTATTACATAACAACGAACTACGTATCTTTCAAAAAACAAAACCAGTCATAAGGGTCCAGTCATTTTTTTTTAATTGAGTGGAATAAATAAGCTTTCCATTGATGTATGGTACAATATTTGGCTGAGATACAACTATTTGAAAATCTGGTATCCGAGGGTGCAAAAAAATCTCAATATTGAGAAAATCACCTTTAAAGTTGTCCAAATGAAGTTCTTAGCAATTCATATTACTAATCAAAAATTAAGTTTTGATTTATTTACAGTAGGAAATATTAACAAAATATCTTCATGGAACATTAACTTTGCTTAACATCCTAATGATTTTTGGCATAAAATAAAAATCGATCATTTTGACCCATACAATATATTGTTGGCTATTGCTACAAATATACCCGTGTGATTTATGACTGGTTTTGTGCTCCAGGGTCACATTTGAGCTCAGGACACATTCTGAAACATGCAGATTGATTAAAATGTCAGCACTTTCAGAAGCAGCGCTTACTGTCTGGAGACGCAGAGAATGTAGACAGGGCCGCATTCACGACGCTAGAGGGATGCAGAACAACTACACTGTCATCTCTCTCTTCACACTTGCTCTGCCAATGTTTTTGTCTGGACCTCTTCCATTCATCCACAGATGCCGAGAGACATTCTAGAAGGTATCATAAGAAAGATCAAGAACAAATTCTGGAACTAAACCCTTTAAATGTCAAGGTACCTGCTCTCTTGGAGATACCTGCTTTTTGCAAGGCCTGTTGAAGATCAGAGCGAGTCTCTTTGAGCTCCTTCAGAATTTCAAGACTCTCTCGGCTGATATTGCGGTAGCGCAGAGCGAAGTACAGCAGAACAAGGCAGCCAATTAGAACCATGGATTTTCTTAGAAGACCAACTAAAAAGGCGATTTTCTCCTATGCAAAAGAGAAAAAAAATTTGTTATAAAACCATGATTGACAGTATGCAGATTTTGCTTAAATTCCACACTTTAAACCTAGACAACGCTGACCACGTCAGTATTATGCAGTAGTCTTACCATCTGTTGAAAACCATGGTCCTCGTTTTCCAACACTGTCCTACAGATCATCCTTTCGAGGTATATATTCAAAGCCACAAGTCCAAAAAGGAAAAATCTAAAATGAAACATGATACATCAGTCAAAGTCGGAGTAATTTTATTAAAAGGGTCAATGTGATGTACAATGTACTACAAACCACATTCAGAATTTAAATAATTAAATTAAAAGCTTCTAAAGTTGAACATATGCACACATGATGCCTACTACAGAAACAGTTCAAAACTTATTAAATTAAAAATAAATTCAATTAATTAAAAATTAGCTTCTAAAATTTATTTTTCCAAATTTGTGCAAGTTTCTGACGTCAGACAGATGAATAAATTTCAACATATGCACACATGATGCCTACTATGAAACACACTAATTCTCAAATGAGAATTAAATTAAAATATTAAACTAAAAATAAGTTTTTGAAATGGCTTTTTACGAATTTGTGCACATGTCTGATGCAAGATATATGCATAAATCTGAACACATGCACAATAATGTCTACTCTGAGGTGGGAATATTTGTCCAACCAGTGCAACAAACAGCTAAGATCCCTGATCATTTCAGTCTGATCTTAACAGCCTGAGTGGAACATTTCAGTGTGGAGTGCTTTGTGATCATTTCAAAAAATAATACAGGCTGTTATTAAAGGATAGGACGGTTAAAAACAATACTGATCTAACAAAACCTGCAACCTGAGACCAAAAGAGAAGTGCCAGTTCTCATTTCACATGCAAAGAGGAGGTTTACACAGAAACATTATAAAATAAAATAAAAACTGCAGCAAAAATAAAATATATATATATTTTTAATTCTTTAGAAAGGGTCAGTTAAGGGTCATGAAAAAAAATATTTAGGTAAAAAAAAAGAAAGAAAAAGAAATCTGGATAAATTAAAAAAGAAAAAAAAAGAAATTACCCTTTTACTTATTTCTACAGCATCATCTATTCTAGAATCACTGCACTGGCCAATCAGGTTTATATTCACCTTGCTCCAGCTGTGCGCCGGACAGAAGTCAGAAGGAAAGAGGTGCCAAAGCCCAGGGAGTTGTAGAAGAGGGAACTAAACGTGTGCGTTTCAGACATAATGAAGCTCTGGAGGAAAGCTACACGGTTAAAGATTTCCGCAAATGCCACCTGCTGCTCCTGTGCAGAATGTCTCATCTCCGCAAACACATCTCTCAGGCCTGAAACATTTTAGCACAGCACACAAGCAAAGAATGAGGTAAAAGACAAGACATTTTGAGGTCAAGTACATACTTCACTTTGATTGGCATTGATTGCCTCATCTCTACAACATGCAAAAAATAAGACATTTCTGTCAGGCTGAAATTATCTACAAAACAGTCTGAATGGAGTCTGCATGTTAAGTGGTTAAGAGTGAATTAATTCCAGAATAAATTTAACTGCAGATTTTTGCAAGAACTGACATAAAATAAGTGTAAAAGAGTCAGCGATGATCTGAGAATCTAAATGATAAGAGAGAGGAGGATTGTGACATCTCAACCTGACCTTTGACCTTTAGACCTTGGAGCTGTAAGTAATTACAAAGGATGTATATAATATATCAGTAGCATATTGGTTACTGGCAAATATTACACATTTTGTAATACTGAATATTTCAGTGTGCATGCTCATTTCCCCAAATATTACATTTAAATGACCTCTGCTATAATTTAATACTCATTTAAAGTCATTAATAACACTGCAAAATATAATTTTATTAAAACTCAAAATGAATATCTATTTTTTGTACTGTACATCATAACACGATGCCTAAATTAGCAAGCCTATAAAATGTAATTTCATTTTATATAATTTAAAAGTATATTTTAACATTTTATTGCTAAAACTAAGCAATAAAATCAGTGATTCTAAACCAGATATCATACTTCAATAAGCACATTTCCTTCTATTTTATGTATTGGCCATCACCTTGAGTGGAGTCCTGCAGGGTGCTCTTGAGTTCCTCTCCATTGCGTAGGATGCTTTCCTGGGATTTCAGCGCGGCACTTTGGGCCACGACCAGATCTTCTGCCATCCGCTGGGTGGAGGCCAACTGCTCTGCAACCCCCGCTGAACTCTCAGTCAACCTGAAACACAGATGAACATTGGCTCACATTAATATTTTATGCACATAAATACCTTTCATATTCAAAATATGCATCTAGGGACCTTTGTACCGGTGAATAGTGTTCTCAGCTCTTCGTTGCCAGCGCTCACTCTGTAAGTAATGACATATACTGTGTGCATGGGTAAAAAACTCAGTGTAGGTGTTGAAGGCCACAGGATCCATGTCTTGGGTGCAGGTTTTGACATCACTATCTTCAGGACACTCTGGGAAACTACGACCTGACCTGCAATAAATTATTAGACAGAGACAGAAGACAGGGAATATTTAACATTGAACCAAATCAAAACATTGTGGCTAAACTAGTGACTCGAAATGCAATGAATAAAAAAGTGTTAATGAAAATAAAATGCAAATAATGCATTTTTAATATACTGAATAAAATTAAGCCATATAAACATATTAAGCCATATAAATTATTGATTTGTTAATATAAACACTTGCTTTTGCTTCAAATAAAATGAAAAACAGCTAGATAGAATCTGAGTCCTGATGCAAAAGTGGTTGAGAACCACTGGTCTTAAACTGTAGTGAAACACATCTTTCCTACTGGTTCGCTGGTCTCCCAGTCTGGGGTGCGTTTCCCAACAGCAGGGAAACGCACCAATGGTCTGTTAAGGGTCACTGACCGTAAACCACTGAAGACCAGCGAACCTTAAGCTGGTTCCACCTGTTTTTCAGCTGATTCCAATAAAATGAGCTGTTGACCTTTGCAGGTGGCAGTGCGTGAAGGACAAGGCGATCTTGCTCTGCACATCATCACTGAACTCTTTGCAGCTCGATTGTATTTTCTCCAGCGCTCGAGACCAGCACTCGCCATAACGCGGCAGCTGCGACAGTTCACGCGCTCGCTGCAATTCAACGCGGCCCTTGTCCTCCAAACTTCTATCGCTACTCACGGCACAGACAACAACAACAACAGCGATGGCCGAAAATTCCGTGGACCACATTGCAGAACGCGAGGAGTTGTTGGACACACAACAGAAGTGGTTTAAAAACAAGCAAATCTTCAATCAATATTGTATGACTAATAGGAAAACCCAAAGGCTTTCACGCCGTTCAATTTGTGTCATTAATCGCCATGAACGGCAGTGGTTCCGCCTACAGGCTCTTTGGAGAATAGGTGAATGTGGCCTGTGGTTTCGCATCAGTCCACGCGATGTTGTGGAGCAGACTACATTCTATACGCGCGCGCACAATCAAATCCACCTCAGTATGCAGCGCTGTATGCTTTGCATTATGTTTAACCTTCAGACCTTGATACACCACATCAGATTAATTTCCATACAAATCAATTTCCTTCCATGTCTTAAGTTTTCAGAAATGTTTCTTACAAATACACTACCGTTTAAAAGTCTGGGGACCGTAATATTTTTGTTTATGCTCACCAAGGCTGCATTTATTTGATCAAAAATATAGTAAAAACAGTACTATTGTGTCGTATTTTACAATTTCAGCATCATTACTCCAGTCTTCAGAGTCACATGATCTTTCAGATTTGCTTGCTGCTCAAGAAGCAGTTCTTATTATTTGAAAACAGTTGTGCTGCTTCATATTTTTTGATACATTTATTTTAAAGTATCACATTTTAATTAATGCATCATTGCTAAATAAAAATAGGCCTATTCATTTAAATCTTAATCCTCTCTCTCTCTCTCTCTCTATATATAACACACACAAAAAAATTGTTTGTTCAAATGTGTTGACAACTGTTGGTAGTTTCCTGGTACTGAGAAGGAAATGTAATTTGTAGCACTGCATGCACAGTTATCAACGTGCTGAACATCTTAAAATGGCCAAATATATGCTGTTTAATAGGCCTTGCCGATATATATCACTCTGTCGCTACTATTTTGTGTCTTACAGACAGGGTTAGAAATTAAGCATGGTGCAAAAATGCTATCGAAAACGACTAAGATGCCTCCGATTTAAAATATGGGGCTGTGAAATGTCCCAGTAGAGCATTCATCTGCTTATTTTTGTCTGTTATCTAACATTGTACATATTTCATTATATTCTATTCTAAGCCTATCTAGTGATGGGTTTAGTATGGATTTAGTGCCTCTCAAGAAATTGTAGCTGTCAGATTTATTCTGTTTTTGCTATTTCAGATGCGAGTGTTGTTGAATACCCAAGCAAGTGTTTTTTGATTGCAGGAAGACGGGAGACTAAAATAACGTCAGCTGAATGTAAGGAAACATTAAAGAACTCCAATCCAAATACATACAAATCTCACCACGTAAAATCTAATATGGATGGGACATTTAAAATTCATATGGCAGAGTTTTTCATGATATCATTTGCATCAAAGTTCCTTTAAGAGTATTCTATAGTCTTTGATTTGCATTTGATGTTGACTCAGTTTTAAAGGTAATACATGTGCATTTCTTTAAGTGTCTTTCTTTTCTGCTTTCTACCAAGTCTGTGAATATACCACTTTTTCAACTGTAGGCCTCTAAGTAAAGACGTCCCCTAATAGTACTCTCATTTCTTCTTTTTCTTTCTTTTTATTACCTCATTATCGCATTCATGTGTCAAAAGAGGAAGTTGGGAAAAAAATTGATTACAAACGTCAACCTTGCAAACATCACCCCACAACACTTGTTGATTGCTCACAGCTGGACCGATGAAAATGTCAATGTCAAGCAAAATGTGTAATTGAAGAAAGTTAAAATTGCACAACATATGAATTTCTCTGGCATAAAGAGCCTTATTCTTGCTGGCTTAGGTTTGTAATTTCGATCAGTTGAAAAAACAACAACAAGCAATTCGGCATCAAAAATGGATTTAAAAAGCAAAGTGTCGTATGCTTTTTTTTTTAATGTTCAAACAATGTACAGTATAATTGCTGTATTTGCAATGTTTTTAATTTTTAAGACTTATAAAAATATATGTGACCCTGGACCACAAAGCTAGTCACAAAGGGTCAATTTTTGGAAATACATCATCTGAAAGGTGAATAAATAAGCTTTACATTAATGTATGATTTGTTATAGGACAATATTTGACCGAGAATCTGAGGGTGCAAAAAAATCTAAATATTGAAAAAAAAATCACCTTTAAAGCTGTCCAAATGAAGTTCTTAGCCATGCATATTACTAATCAAAAATTAAGTTTTAATATATTTACGGTAGGAAATTTACAAAATATCTTCATGGAACATGATCTTTACTTAATATCCTAATGATTTTTGGCATAAAAGAAGAATCCAGGGTCACATAGGCTATGTGAATTAAATGTTAATAAAAATGTATTTTTTGGTGACACTCCTAGTCTCCCATATATGATGTGCAGACCTGTTTGAAAATTTGTTGTGTTTATAAATTTTACTAATCTATACTTTTATCACAAGACAAAAATATCCGAGAGCACATTCAAAAACTTGACATGGATTTATCCCAAAGAAACAGGACTTTATCGCAGATTGAAATAATACAGTTAGGCACTATTATTCTGGTGTGCAATGCAGCTTTCCTCGCCCTGGACGTTGTTTCCCTCTCTGCTTATCCACTTCTCAGCTCTCGCGAGAACGCACGCGCTACCCCCTTTTGCTTCCACCCCACCTCTCGCGAGATCTCGCGTCCGAAGGATGGTGTTGTGTTAGAGGGAGTGGGAGAGGAGGGTGAGGGGTACCCACAAAGATGTTGCGTGATTTTTTGGAAATTTATTTATTTAAATAAAAATGGCCGCCGCAGAGAGCGGAGAGGAGAGACTGTAAGTGTGAATCGCATCCATTCCCATTGTCACGGATTCCAATGTCAGGCGTCGCGAGCGGCGATGGCGTCGGTTTTGATCGTCGCTGTGATATTTTGTCAGGCAGGCGCAGGCTGAAGGGGGGGAAATGTTAGCCGCGCTAGCCCGCGAAGGCGTTGAGAATACGTCACTCGCATTTCTCCCGCTCTTTTTCCACGATCAGCGGACACTTTGTGCGGCACGCTTTAGTCCGGTGTCGTTTTCTGACGTTACTTCAAAAACTCGCCTGAAATCTGGAGCGAAGGGCTGCCTGGGGGTTTGGACGCGCACATGTTTTGTTTTGCTGATATTCGCGGCTCTTTCGCGCGAATGTTACGGCGCTCCTGTGTTGTTTAATCCCGAAGCCGCTCGCTAGCTGTCAAAAACAGCAGACTGAAGTAAGTTAGCTCGCTTGTGGCGCTGCAGGACAAGGCAGGGGACCGAAATGAGATTTGCTCCAGATAGAACTGCCTGTCCTGTTGTGGAAAGGCTTGCCTAAGTGCTTAGAAATGAGGTTAAGATGCGTTTTAGTCCAGTGTGTGTAGGTAGCTCTGTGCATCATCAGGTACCAAGTTTGCATATGCAAGCAAGTTGGCCAGTGTGCTATTTCTCTGCCTGATGTCACTGTGCGTGCGTTTTTCTGTGTTGTTATTGCTGCTCGTTTTGCCCCTGCAGCATGCAATCCATGTAACTCCAGGTGCAAAACACACTGTTGTGCTTCTCGAATCACTGAAATATAGATAGTCAGCTTGCTTTAGTAATGCACAAGGCACTCCCATGTGAGAGCAGGCTGGTGATATTGTTGAGCTGACTTCCGGTAGCCAGCTAACGGATCTAGCAGCATCATATTTGTCTGTACGTGTGTGTGTGGTCGACCGCAGGGGGATTTGCACGAACTGAGTGACATGCAAGACACAGTGCTTCATGTCTTCTACTTGTGACAGGTCTGGAAGGCTCAACTTGCATCCTGTGCAACTTCTTCCTGTGTTGCATGCTCCATGAATTCATTGCTAGGGCAGGTACTGGCTAGATGAAACATTTTGTTTGCCAGCTGTGGAATATTTTATAGTTTTAACTCAAACAAGTTATTATTTTGAACGATATGAATTTTATTTACTCACTAAAATGTTGTTTTGAAATGTACTAGGAAAAAAATGGAATAAAAATGAATAAAAACGTGGTAAATTTTACAAAACGTTAGCCTACAGAAAATGGCACGTAACATTGAATTAAACATTAAATCTTGAAGTAGAAAAACTGAAAGAATATGTTCTTTTAAAACGTTCTCTAATAATTGTTATTTTACAACTTTACAGTGGGGCAAATTTTCAACATCATGAGTCAAAAGGAAGTTCAAATAATCACCGTTACCATCTCTCCGTCTCTAGTTTTCCGATGTCTTTTCAAAGATGGTTAAACATGGTCCTTGATTGTCAAACATTGTATAATAATTGTTCATATTTGATAAGGTTGCATAAGAGGAGCTGTCTAATGCACATATTCAGGTTAGTATAGGCCTTCACTGCCTCCTACTTAGTACTAAACTGAACAGTCAACGTTCACAATAAAAACTTAATTATGACCAATACCAGTTAGCTTTCATTATGGTTCTTTAATTGAGTTGCCCCCAAAAAAGTCGTGGCTTAAAGAAAACTTACGACGTGCTGGTGTTCATTTGTGTTCATCTCATAAATAGGTAGTTCGTGCTTAAGGTCAGATCTCTAAATTATTCCATGGCTAACAAACAGAATATCTCATCTACCCCAAATGATCCAGTATCTGCCCTAGCAATAATTTCATGGAGCATGCCACACACGATACAGTTGTAAGTTAATAAATGTGAACGCATAAGATTAAGTTAAAATGTATGTAAATAAGGGAACTTGTATTAGTTTATGTGACTGGACTTTTAATCACGTAATTGTCTTCGACTCATTTTAGGTGGTCCTGCAGTGTGGATCATTTTACAAATATTGACGAAATGCAAATATTCCATGTAGTTTCTCATTTAACAGGAGCTCATAAAAGTTGCATACATAACATATATGCAAAATATATTAAAAAAAGGTTTTGCAAGTCACATCGCAAGATGTGAACTTCCCAAAAATGTTTATGTCAGAATTGGCATATATGTTCTGCTAAAGTGATTATGTGATGCAGGTTTTGCTTAAAATAACACTTATTTTCTTGGATGGTTTATTAACAAAGTAATTGCAGAAATGCATTTTCACGACACTTGCTCTTCAAAAGATATAAATCAAGAAGTCAAGTGAATATCACTGAGAATGTAGCGCAGTCTGTAGAAGTTTGTTTGGGTTTATTAGTTAAAACACTAGAAGTTCATTCTTTTAAACTTATTTTAAGAGCGTTTTATTTAAAAGTCAAGTGGAAACCACTTTGTTTTTTTAGTTTTAATATCATTTTGATCCTGACTGCTTGAAGGATTCTTTATCTCATGCTGTCAGTCCTCTTTTATGTGTCACCAAGCATTTAAATCATTTTAAAGGGTTGCCAGGCCTTCAATATAACTACTCATCCTATGAAACGTTGTGATGCAATTGTTTTAAAAAATGTGAAAACTAAAACTGGTTGATTTTAAGCAAAACAGCATTACATTCTAAATAATGCTCATTGCAGAATATTTATATATATATATATATATATATATGGATTTAAGTAGTTCGAGACTTGATGATTTTATTTGCAATGCTTTTTGAGGGTGAGCGGTCACTGCAGAACTATTTTGCTGCGATTTCCATTTCTATATAAATGTTTTAGGATTATGAATAGCATAGTTTTTCACTGGGAATTTCACTGTTTAACTTTTTTTTATTTTTTTTAATTAATTTATATTAAGCAACTTTTAAAAAGGAAGTTTTCGCTGACTTCTACAGAAGCATATATGATATGATCGCATAACAGTCTTTGAGCTCTTGAAAGGTTTATATGTTATTGTTAAAAAATCAAGTCCTCTTTGGTGAAAATGTGATTTCTGCTTCTGGAACCCAACTGTTGCTCTCTACTAAAGTTTTAAAACCTGTAAAATTGCATTGTGGGAAATGCTACTCCACATTGTTAGCTCATAGTGCTCACGGTTCATAGTGCAGATGAAATATTCTAGCTATACTTCACATGCATACTAAGTGCAGCACGTATAGTCATAAATTGGCTAAATAGAATTCAAATATGTACCTTTATTTGCAATATAGCATGATAATGTGCTAAAATTGAATAGCGTCTAATGAATGTTTGTTTTTAACTTGTGTGATTCTAAAGTGTTGATGTACTGAAACTTTTTTTTTGCAGACTGTTAGTCAATGTTAAAGTGAGTGCAACATAAAAGAACAAAGTAACTGTTTGTTTCAGCTTTATGTGCCTGGTAAACTTTGTGGATGTGTTCATCGCTTGAGTTTGCCTTCCGAATTTCAACACTTTACTGTCATCGAAAGTGACAGCATTTGAGCTTAAAACATGTGGGATCTGTTGCAGTCTCCACCCTGGTAGAGTAACTGTAAATGCTAAGAAAATCTAAAAAATGTGTCATTTAATTCAGTCTGGCTGTGAAAGTTTTGTAAACTGAAAGTAGGCAAGTAGTATAGTAAGAGACGACTGAAGCAAAAGTTCAAAATAAGTAGGCAGCATGTTTTGGTTAGTTATTTTTTTCCCTTTAAATCTCTGTTTTTCTTTGCTGTCAGTATGGAAATGAAGTTCACCATGTATTTGTTTCATTGGGATCTGATGTTTTTATGGGCTAAATATTGTGACCACCATAAACATATGTTTTTAGCGTAATCTGCCAATTAAGTTGATCATTGTGTAAAAATTACGAAGAGTTTGTTGTCGCCTTGAGGGACAAGCCACAGACAAGCGGGAAATTCCTCTGTCCTCTGAAGACACAATGATTCAACCTCCACGTCAAGGTTTTGCTTGACACGGATGTCTTGACACCTCCAGGGTGGTTTCCGTGTGTCTGTAAGCGGAGTGGAAATCAAATTGAACGTGGTTCTCCTGAAGTTACATAATAGACACATTCTAGACTCAGGTTTCACATGACGCCTAAAGATGTTAAGATGCGAATTGCATCAATTTATTCGGTTAACCGAGTTTTATGCTAACACTTCAAATTCAGGCCACATCTCGCCTGCTCGTTGGTGATATTAAATAGAGCTTGTGTGATCTGAAAATGAGCATGCTTTGATGCCAAAATATTGAATTTACGATGGCAAACGTGCAAGCGCAGCACTTCTGTTCAGTTTAAAAAAATACTTCATAGACATTTAGACAAGCGGTTGACTTGAATACGGACCCGTAAGACTGTCATCCTGTCTCAGTGTGCCACTTATTTCTTGTGTTGTCAGCAGAGGTGAGGACAAGAATGAAGACCAGGAGGGCTCAAAAGACAAGACGCAGAAGCAGAAGAAAAACAAAAGGGAACGGCAAGATGTGGAAAAACTCGAGGCCACAGTGTCCGTTCCTCCTCCCCCGCCCCTCCTTACGCAGGGGGATGTTGGACAACAGACGGAGGCAGGGAAGTCTGAACCCGTTGACCCTGAAGTTGGAGCTGCTCTCAGCGCTCCAGAATCTTCCGCATCGGCCAAGCAGCGGCGTTCCATCATTCGGGACAGAGGCCCACTGTATGACGACCCTTCACTGCCTCAAGGTTGGACGCGCAAGCTGAAACAGCGCAAGTCGGGGCGATCCGCTGGAAAATTTGATGTCTACCTGATCAAGTTAGTACAAGTTGCAGGAAGTTAGTGCATTTTTGTGAGCGACTGTGATGATATTCGTTTCGTAATGCTGTGTCCAAATGACACACATGCAACAAATCAGTCATCATGAAAGTTAAGTTATTGTGTTTAGAGAGTCTTTGACTGCTGATTAAAAGGGACGGCACAACTAAACCTGTTAACACTGGAAGTACCAGTTAGGCCCTCATTTGATATGCTATATTCCCCTTTTACATATGTTTACGTATATCATGAATTGTTTATTTGAATCTTATTTGTTATATACTTCGGTCCGTTACGTCAAAGCCAGCTTATGATGTTTTTGGTTTCTGGCCTACAATTTTAAATGATCTTTTATTCCTCACCATATTTATATGTAGTTTTAACATTCGGCCTATACAAAGTCAGTTTTATAGTGATGTTTTGAGTAAGAAACTTTCCCATTTTATTATCATTGAAGTCTGAAGGTCCGTTAACACCGATAAAGATACAGTTTTAATAATCATTCTAAATTTAAAAGAATAGCAGAGTCCACACCAGAGCTTCAACTTTAATGATAACAGCACGGAGGATCAGTATAGTTGAAATCATTTCCAAAATGATTTTTTTCTAGCTAATGAATGAGAAAAACATAGACAGCCAATCAGAATCCATTCTGCTTTACAGAGCTCGAGCATTTAAAGGGGCAGATGACATAAATGCAGCATGTGCTTATAATAAACAGAGCGTTGTTGTGTGCTGGTGTGGACGCTAATATTGTTATCATTCTTGATATGAACGGGCTTTTAATCACGGATTCATGGCTGATTTGTCTGAGGTGGCGTGCCACTTCCAGTGTAAGACGAGCTTGTGTAACAGGTCCCAGCAGTATTTGAAGCATGATATAACAAGTCAGTGGTTGTTCAATAAATATAAATTACAAGTATTGAGAGAGAGTTGTGCATTACACTGGTCGGGGTCACATAGATTTGTGTTTTAGAGCCGAATGTGGATTGATTTATATGATTTGTTGTATGGCTAAATAATTCAGTGTTATGAAGTGTGTTGTTCTGCCAAACAATTTGACATAATGAATAGAGGTGCATGCTGTTCAACACTGACTGATGTGTCATGTGTCCCACTGATTTTTTTTCTTTGATTTCATTTTATTCTTATTAAAAGGTGCTTAATGAAAAATAAATGTGAAATCAAAGAAAATATTTATATTTGGACTACGGTTTGTACAATTTACTTCCCATGATGGATTTTTTTCCTTTTATTTCATTTTATTAAAGGGTGCTTAATAAGAATAAAAGTGGAATTCAAGAAAATATTCATATTTGATTTAAAAATTCTAATGTAGTGCACATAAACTTTCTCAAGCTCTCAAATTGGTTTCACAAAATTACAGTCATCAATTTGTATAATACAAAATATATTGTTTTTGTTTTTTTCAGCCCAGAAGGGAAAGCCTTCCGTTCCAAAGTGGAGCTCATGGCGTACTTCCAAAAGGTGGGCGATACCACCACGGATCCCAATGACTTTGACTTCACAGTCACGGGCCGCGGGAGCCCCTCTCGCAGAGAAAAGAGACCGCCAAAGAAGCCTAAAGTGGTCAAACCTTCCGGTCGCGGGAGGGGGCGGCCAAAAGGCAGCGGCAAGGTACGGCAGGCCACGGAAGGGGTGGCTGTAAAGCGTGTCATAGAAAAGAGTCCAGGAAAACTCCTAGTAAAGATGCCCTTTGTGGCCCCCAAAACTGAACCAGGGGCTCCAGTGGGGCAAGCGGCAGTTGCCAAAGTGCGCCGAGGCCGCAAGCGGAAATCGGAACAGGAACCGCCAAGCACGCCCAAAAAACGTGGCCGCAAGCCAGCAGCTGCTTCGCAGTCGGCGGTGGGGACGGGCTCAGCCGCCGCGTACGCCGCCGCAGCCATCCTCACCGCCGAGGCCAAGAAAAAAGCTCAGAAGGAGTCTTCCGTAAAGCCTGTTCAGGAGAGGGCACTTCCCATCAAGAAACGCAAAACTCGAGAGACTTTAGAGGAGTTGGAAGGATCCACCGCCGCTTCCACGACGGAGACGTTCACACCGGTGATAGCAAAACGACTGACTGCATCAACTGTGACCCCTACAGGGGAGGAGGTAGAAACGGGACAGAAGTCTCACAAGCATCCCGGCCGGAAGCACAAAGAGGCGTCCACGGATCCAGGGAACGGCAGCAGCAGCAGTGGGACGGCAACCAGCGGCAGTGGACCGAAGAGTCACAAGAAGAGAGATCAGCGAGGGCAGCACTTTAAACACCACCACCATCATCACCACCACCAACACCACCATCTGCAGGGCATGCCACCCTCCACCTACACTCCGCAGGCTCACCAGCTCTCCCTGGGTCACTCCACGCAAGGGGGGCCGCCTGCGACCACGGAAAACGAACCCCAGGACTTGAGCACCTCCAGGCCCAAAGCAGAGCATGTGGCCTGCAGGGAGGAAGCCAGAACTGATAGCTCCTCAAGCAGGGACGCTCAGAACGCAAGCAAGATGGCCTCCTCTGACCTGAGAGGGCAGCAGGCGACTGTGACGGGGGATGGCAAGGAGCTGAGAGACATTGTTCCTCCCTCCGCCGTTCCGAGGCCGAGCCGAGAGGAAACGGTTGAGTCCCGGACACCAGTGAGCGAGCCAGTGAGCTGACTGACTAAGTGACTGATCGGCAGCGGCTTTGCGTGCGAAGAGTTGGAGGCGGTTGCGGCGAGACGAGTGATTTTTCGTTCTTTTTTACTGAGGAAAAAAAGAAAAAGGAAACAAAAATATACAAAAATGTAAACGTACTTAAACAAAAGGCAGCTGTTGTGTCTCGTTCTCTCTGTGGGTTGGACGCGGGGCGATAATTCTCTTTGCTTCCGGATGAATTCTCTGCTAGACTTTTTCTTTATGGTTTCCTTTTATTTCCCACTATATCTTTGTATTAGTATATCTTAGCACTCACCTAAACCAGTTATTCCTCTGTCAGAGCTTGTAGGAAGTAGAAACACACTCAAGTGGTAATGGATGCACAAGTCACACGCCATAGTTGTCGTAAAGTGAAACTTTCCGATCAAACATGCTCTCGAAAGTACTAAAATGCCTCATAGTCATGTCATCTCAACCCTAGCAAAAAGGTGTCCTATCAGTGTGTTCTTCCTTTTGTGTCTAAAACGAATGGGCAAATCCGACGGCAAGCTGAAGAAAAAAGGGCCACATTTCCGATCTCCACCTTTTCCATTTGAGTCGGACGCAGCTGTTGCAGCATCCTCACCTTTGAAATAAGACGCTAGCTTAACTCCGACAGAAAAGAACTTCCTAGTTGTGGGTTCGTGCCAAGCTGACATTTCCAGCCTGTTGGCCTGTGAAGATCAATTGAATTTGGAAACAGTATTTACTTTGAGTTGTTGGTATTTTAAGCGCACATGTCTATTAACTATCAGTAGTTCGGTTAACCTAATCACCTGTTTTGGCGGTGCCTGAGAAAATGCGACTAGAGCGGAAGCTCTATTTTTCATTTTCTCCGGTGGGGAAGATAAAGCACAAATGTATTTGTTAGGGAATATTGAAAGCACAGTCCAGTGTAGCATCTGGAGTAGATGTCAACTCGCGTAAAAGAATATGAGAAAAGGAATTTGTTATGTTTACCTGCTTTTTTTCCATGAAGTACAATTTAAAGAGTGGCCTCGTGTTCTTGCGACACAAATCCCTAACAAAAAAAAAAAAAAAAAAAAAAAGCATACCGTTTGAAATGATGTAGCTTTTGGTTTTATTGTGTGTGTGGTTATAGACTAATCCCATAGAGCTGCTGTTCTAAAATCGATTCTGACGAGAAAGTTAATAGATGGCTATATTTATATAATGTCTTGTCAGGCTGTAGCTGTGTCAAATGCATGGGTTGCTGATGTTTGCGTGCTTTGCGTGCTATTTATTACAGTACTCCGACATTGTCTTTCTTGTACATAAAGCCAGGTTCAGCACTAACGATGAGGGTCAAATGTTATAGATACGTGAATATTTTGAATTATGAGTATTATAAAACATTACTTGGCAACAAATGAAAGAAAAACTTGCATACATTGTACAAGACCATGCAATCATGAATAGTTCTATTAGTTTTCTAAAGCCTTCTTTTTCAAAATGAGAGAGAACATTTGCAATCAGAAAGAAGGACACCAAATCACGGCTCCGTGCATGAAGTTGTTCGAGATTGGACATACTAAAGATGTCTTGGTAATTAATTTGATTGTACCTTTGGGATGAAACGTAATCCTAAGGAAATTATGAACCAAAACTGAGGAAGTTCTTCTTTGTTGATTATGTAAAATTGATTAGGATTTTACAGAAACTTTACAGCACTTTTTCTGTTTCATTTTTGTTTCTTCTTCTAGATGAATTGCACCTTACTTTTAAAACACCTTCACAGAATCGAATATTGGAATTGTGAGAAGCCTACCAATTTATTTGCATATATTTTTCTGGTTAGCCTTGCACAGACTTCTGTTTCATGTCCGGAGGTTGTAACTTTCTTCAGATGTGTGTTAGAATAGAATGCATGTTCAATGTCGTTATAAAGAGCCATTCTTCTTTTTCTGTAAAAATACCCCATATTTACCAAATTATCATGCATAAAGGCTACATTTCACTAATAATAGTGTTGGGTCAGAGTCGAGTCAAAGTCCTTAGTCAGTTGAGTTGACTAAGGAAACCGTTTTAATGTCTTGTCATCTTAATTTTATGTTGTTACTTATTTTTTTATCTATCATGTTACACATGATGTGGATTCGACTGTACTCAAGTAAAGAAGGTCTGAAATGTCATAATCCGTGTCAAGTTCCACCCGAGTGCATCCAAGTCTGAGTTAATTCATAATTGCAGTCCGAGTCCAAGTACAACATCTCTAACTTAAAGTATTTGAGATCATATATTTATGGCCAGTAATGAGATGACAAAGGCAGTTAGTAAATGTCCTGATGTTTGACAGTTACATGCAACTCTGTGTGATGGTCTAATCTAATAGAAATAAATCAAATATATATATATATATATATATATAAAACATTAAATCCAAATCAAACAAACCATACAATTTCAATGATTATGTTTAAAAGCAATTATTACAGACCTCTGGGTCTGATGTTATCACAGATTATAAATTTTGTATTTGACAGCAATTGCTGTTTTGAGTGAGAGGAGTTGCTCTTTTTTCTATTATTTGCTATTATTAGTATTGTGTTCAGTTTTGTTTGTGTATGAAATCTTATACATTCACAGTTATTGTGGCTTGGGTGATGGATGTGCATTGTCACTGACATAAATGCTGAAAAATGTACATCTAAACCTTAATCAGAGTCATAACACTCAGCACTTCTGGTAGTCTGGTAGTTCATCTAGAGTAGGGTGTCGTTTTTGATACTTGTTGTCATTTAGGGGTTCAGTTGCATGCGAGAGAGAACTTACCGGTCCTTTTTTTCCAAGTGTGTTTCAGAGTAGACTCGTTATCTGGAATCTTCATTTTTTTCTTTTTCTTTTTTTTTTGTCGCTAAATGTGTAGATTAAATTACGATTGACAATCATGAGGAGCATTGCATATTTATTTTCCCCCTCAAGTCTTAAGATTGAAAGCGTCTCCATTCTCTTCCTCCAGCCTCCCGCTCCCTCGACCCTCACGGGGAAGAGGCACAGAGAATAAAAGAGCGTTTCCGCTCCGAACAAGGGCTATGTAATCATTTCAAGTAGTCAAAAGCAGATGAAGGAAATGGATTTTTAAGACGGAGGAACGCACGGTCTGGTCCTCGCTGCAAAGGCAAACACCACCGGCTCACCCCCTGTCCTCGGCAGAGTTTGAGCGCTCACATAACCGGCGGCTGACGTTGTGACCTGTCTGCGGTGAACGTCTCCCTGGTCTGACTAAACCTGGGCGGGAGATTCGGAGGTAGACGAATGGATTCCTCGGCAAGCACATTTCTCAGTTACAGGTTCAGAACAGTAGCGAAGGAACGAAACCTCCAGACATGAATTGAAGTTACGACTCAACTCTCGACTCACAAGCTGCATCGGTCTGGCTGAAACAGAAAGGGTAGTGCCTTTATTTTGGGAGATTTACTAAGGTGGTAGAAGTGACCTTTGATTCTAAAGAAACACCTTTATCCCACTGAAGCAACGTGGAGGGTGAATTTACTCAAATGCTTGGATTTTATTTGGTCATTTTTCATAGGTAGAACGTGCACTGGTGTGTGTGTTGTAACTGGGGTTTCATTGTTGTTCATTTTTCTTTTTTTCCATCGGTTGGGCGTTTGTGTCCACCTAGAAATGATGTATTGTTAAGAACCCTCTGCTTTATGAACTTCTTGCCTTTTGTAGCGCTCAAAGCCCACTGACAAAAATGGAGCCCTACAAATGGGTAAAGACCGAATAAGAAGATTACTTTTATTATTTATATATGTTGGTTTGTTTTATTTCCTTGTTTGTTTGGGTTGTTTGTGCCTCTGGCAGTGAAATATGCTTTGGAATGTCCTTGTGTCCCTGTAGCCAAAAATACATGCTATGTACGTGAACATGTATCAATATGCATGATTGCCATTAGAAGATAGGACATTGCTTGCCCTTTACTATTATATATAAGATGTTTTCAAACAGCACTCCAAGAGCTGAGCCCAACCACACCAACCGAATCCGAAGGGTTTCATGAGGTATAAAATACTGAATGTGTTCTGTTTAATGAAGGATGTGCACTTCGGTCTGTTTAATATGAACAGATTTCTTTCATTGAAGTATTTTTTGATTTAACTGATGGTAGCTGGAGTTTGGGCTTCAAACGCCACTCCTTGTAGTGGCTTGAGTAATTTTGTAGATTTCTGTGTTAGATTTATTTTTATTAGTAGTATTTTCCTTTTTCTTTTTTTCCAATTATAAATCCAACTTTGGAAATTTTATCTTCATAGCAATAGTACGATAGTATACCCAGCAGATTGGATATGAGTTTTCTCCTTTAGTACGTCTCTGATTTGTGTAACAGTAGGACTGAAGTAAAAGAAATGTACCCTTACGACTAAAATGCAGCACTCTGAATCGTGCAAGGAGGACGATTTCAAGTCAAATGAAACAGAAGTTAAACTATAAGAAATAGATTCCAGTTCCACCGTGGTAGAAAGTTCATGGTCTATTTAACATAGTCTTGTGCCTTGAAGTTTCAGTAATAGAATTTATCTTTATACTGTAGTTGTATTTTTATTCCGAGTCCTGTGTTTGCCTCTTGTTGGTATTCAGTGCTTTGGATGTATTAAGGATTTATAGAGATCAAGAATATGTTTGCCTTGCTTTATTTTCTTAATTGAGAAAAAAAAAGGATAACATTAGGGAGATGTACTTGGGCAATATTGACGATGTAAAAAGCTATAGGATTTTGATGTTTTTTCATCCCTGATATGTTGAATGTTTCACAGATTATTAAGTAACGTGTGTTTGTTGGGAAATATTCTCCATTTTAACATGACCATGAAAAAAAAAAAACTTGGCCTCAAACATAATCTTCCAATCACATTACATTTTATGACAAAAAAACTTCAACCTTGACCGGAAGGACAACGAGTCTGAGATCTGCACTTTATAAAGTATGTTTCCCGGCAGGACACCCATTAACTTTTTGTATGTATTTTTTACCTTTGTCCAAAGCTGTTTTGTTTTCATATTATTTTTTAATTTAGTTTTAAATAAAAGGGATGGGTAGTATGTATCTAAAAAAAAAAATGTTATTTTAACCAAACAATCCTACAGACTAGGTGTCAGTGGTTATTCACCATCTGCCAAGCTAAGTCCTTGCCTTCCTGAAAGTGAAAAGTATAGTTTGTGTCTACTTTTATAGTACTGTGTTACTGTATCATTTGTTTGCCGTATGTAACAGATACACAATAGTAAACAACATTTACCTGCTCTCTGTCTAAAACATTTATTTGACTCGCATCACAAACAAAACAATGTTAGTGTTGTTTCCTTATTGTGAAACGAATCAGTTTCTTTATTCATCATCAGGGTTTTATCTATAATTTAATAATGTTCGAAAAATACGGAAACAAGGAAAAGTACTAATGGCTGTGATCTGGAAAGCAATTTTTTTTTTTTGCAGTTGAACTTGAATTAAAACAATGCTTGTTGCTCATAATTTACATTAAGTTCATATAGTAATCTCATGTTTTGATACAAATGCAAACTTTAATGTCTTTCTCACACACACACAAAAAAAGTTTGTAATACATAAATTTGTCTGGCATATTGCATCACTTTAAATTTTTGAGCAAATGCCTCAAAATTAATAAACCACTTAATATCAGGACAGTGAAATTTACCCTATTACTAAATGTGGAAAAAAAAGGAAATGGAAGATGTGAGTAAGTTAGACGTGATGGCGAAGGAATTCACTAACTCAGCTATGAATATTAATAAACGTAATGCAAGTAGATTTCAACTACTAATGTAAGAAACTTCACAAAGCCTGCGTCCCAATGTGCATACTATCCATCCTAAATTCTATGTGATTAGGGCAGGTATGGGTGGGTAGTATGTACATTGGGACCAGTGTTGGGCAGTAACTAGTCACTAGTAACTTAGTTACTGTAATAATATCACTTAGTAACTAGTAGTGTAACTAATTACAAATAAGATTTCAGTAATAATATTACAGTTACCATCCATAAAACAGCTTAGTTACTTTTGATGCCTCAACCCCCGCTGATTTAAAATCTAACAATAAAATAATTCCTAGATTTATTTTCATAATTTTCACAACTTGCACACGCATGTGATGTCCCCAGTGCAGCAGGCAAGCTTGGAATATGGAAAAGCTTACATTCAGCAGATAGAAATATTGCATTATATTGATTTTATCAGGAAAAAAGATTATCTGAACACTGTTGTGTAAGTTGTGGCTGTACTTTACTCTGGCATTACATCCCACTCACATCCCTCTGATCAACACGTGATACATAATCTTACCTAAACTGAAAATTAAACAGTTTCTTACAAACTTATGTGATTTATATACAAATACATAATGAAATATGATCGGGTAACGGAGAAATTACAATTAGCTTCAAGCTACACGTGACAATTAATGAGATTAATACAACACTTCTACTTGAATGTCACTATTGAGTGTTTGTAATAACTTCTGACTGAGATCCAATGTGGATTTTGGTCAAATGATGAGGCAGAAATATGTTGTTAGTAACATTCAAGAAGAATTTTATGTGGAAGATACACAGTTACAACTTCTGTGGGGCATGAAGAAAAAGTAATGTAATTAGTAGTGCAACTAATTACTGTTGCCAGAGAGTAATAAGTAAAGTAACAATATTACTTTTGAAAGGAGTAACTCTTGAGTAACTATAGCCCGACACAGATGGGAACGCAGGGGAAGAGTGTGGTGGCGGCTCATGATTATTAATGAGATGACGCACCGGCTTAACGATGACGCAATAAATATTCATGAGTTGCACGGTTGTGACGGCTGTGGTGGTGAGTCAAAGTAAAAGAAAGAAAAAAAAAGACCACTTAACACAAGTGACAGCCACAAGCAGGAAACTCCCGCGTCCAAGGACCACGTAAAACGATATTAGTGCCGATTAAAAAGATTAACACTGTAAAGAAGGTAAAGATAAAGTCAGGGAAAACACGGAGGGTTTTTGAAAATGTCTGGAGAGGAGTTTGACAGGGAGTTTCTGTATAACTTACCCGCGTCTGTTATGAATCACTTTACACGGGTTATGGACTCACTTTCACACTCAGACTGGATATTATTCGGTAAGAATTATGTATTTATGTTTAGGTTTTTATTAGGGTGGTGTTGTAGTAATTTATTTCAATCTTAACTCGAACCCCAGAGGACGTGTTGATTAGCACACTCGCTAACTCGCTTAGCCATCTGAGCGGTGACGTCAAAAGTTAAGTTTTTGTTTAATTTGTGAAATGTTTCTTTCTTACAGCCATGGTTTATTTACTTAGTTTAGTTGTGAATAAAGTTTGTAAGTCTTTGTAATGATATTTGCGTGGTTATGAATGTATTTGAGGTAACTACAAATGTTTCGCTAAATGTCAGGATTGTTGCCTGCCTGATGACCGATAACACGAGTAAATAATTAATAATCTGATTTAAAACTTCAGCAGTGCATGTGGATCACTGGGGTTGTTGGGGTTTGTTTTGTGTCCATTGATTCATGTGAGATGCTGAAATTTATTCCATCGTATTGTTAAATCACAATTCCTTTTCAATAGGGAATCATGCGATTGGAAATTAATTTAAATAAGATGCTATTTATGTGAAGTAAATGTTTGCCATTGTTGTTCTTTCATCTAGGTAACTGGAGAATGTCAGCTAGAACTTTGTACACAGTCATAATAATGATTCTTCATGAAGTTTTATAATGAATGATTCTTTTACTCATTTGGAGCTACATATCATAAAGTAGTTTGGTGGAAACTAAAGTAAAACAGTGCTTTAATGTCCATTGCAGCTTCACAGGTAATATCGGACCAGACCGAACTACGCCTTTTGGGGCAAAGCCCCAGACGGACAGACAACCTGATGCACAAATGGGGCTGTCGCAACGGGACGGTTGGAGAACTGCTGAAGATTCTTGAGGGCTTGCAGTGGTTTAGGGCCCGTGATATCATCCTTGAATGTATGTATGCTTTCTGTATTGTGTTATCATCATGCCATTTTGGCTATATGGGTGTGATCAATGTCTGATTTCACATAGAACTACCGGTTTTCTCCCAATAAGTTAATATACAGCCTATTAAGATAGTGTTATAAATAAGAAACTGAAAAGAAAGAAGCTTTTAATAAATATTTTTAACGTGCGTGAATAAATCCAACCTCCCCTATAGATTTAAGTTTCACTAAATCCAACATCTTGGCGGCAAGGATTTAAATCTTTAACAGGACAGAGTGATAGACTGGATTTTTTTAGATCAGGTAGGGTATAAGTGATTTCAAAATGAGTTTTTTTTAAAGTCCTGAATGTACACGTTCATGACATGTGCATTTGGGACATTTTGTGCAGATAGCCGTAATATTGACGTTATGTTGTATAAATAACGAATCGTATTCTATATGAGATAAATGATGAGTTAAATCCCATTGATTAAAAACCTGTTATCAAATGCTTCACTCTACTGGTCATCTTCAGCGCGCGCAGCTCAAATGCAGAACATTAATAACTAACTGCCATATACATAACGTTATAATGAGAGCACTGTTGTAAAACATTTTGTGAATTCTTAGGGTTTCGCTGATGTTTAATGTTAACTATCTTTTAATCAAAACATGAAACATTATTTTTGTATCTGCGAGGCGTCCGTTACACATTTTCCCTGTGTGTTAACGTCAATAATTATGACTGTTGAGTGTCTGACTTGACTTGACTTGATGCCCCCAAACATGTGATTCGACTATCAGTCAACTATCGGCATGATTCGACCATGAAAATCCTTAGTTGAGGACACCCCTAGTCTTGTCATTTGCTTGCTTCTGTTGTCTCTACCACATCTCATGCCCTAACCAGCCAGGTTGTCAGGTGGGTTTTGTGGTTGTTGTGAAACTCACTTGATAGTCTTGATTCAGGCACTTTATTGACAAGTAACACATTTAAGTTGTGCAGAAACACAATGCTGTCAGATGTGGCAGTTTTCTGCTGTGATCACACATGCTTATTTGTTTCAGTTTCTGTTCTCTGATCACTAGAGAGGCTGTCGGAGTTACAGCTACAAGCAATTACGTTCTCCTCTGACATCTACTGGGAAAAAAATAAATAAAAAATCAACAGCAACAACTAATTAGGATTGTTATTTGATCTTAAACAGAGTCCAAATTGACCATATTTGCTTTGTTAAAACATGTTTCCATTTAATTTTGCATGATACATCAGTGCATGCTTTTTCAAAGAAAAATAATTGTCCTTTCATCTTTCATCAAAATGCAACAACTTGCATATATAATACACAGATTCACTACTTTAAAAAAAAAAAAAAAAAAATTAAATTGTGTATTATTCATTGACATGGCTAACAGTATATACTGGAACTGACATAAGGGAGAGATAGTACTTTTGTTGATATATAAACTTGCTATTGGCAAATGGCAAGTAACCTCAAAATAGCCAAATATCTGCTGATAAATGACTCGGTCTTATATATCAGTTTGTCATCAGTAATAATATTAGAGTAATATTGTTATTGTTAACTAAAACTAATAAGTGTTCAAACTAAATTTGGTTATTAAAAAAAAATCTGAAATGAAATATATTTTTGATAAATACGTTAAACAAATTTAAATGAAAATTAGAAATGTTCCCATGTTGAAATGCTAAAGCTGAAATAAAAATAAATTAAACTAAATAGAAAAACTGATATATTTTAGTTTTATGATTTACTTTTATGCAGACACTGCATGTCATTATATTTAGATAATAAATCCATTAATGTTCTTTTGCATGCATTTCCACAGGCAGACGTATACGGCAGTTTCGTTCAGAGCAGCAGTCACCTTCAACGGAGCCACCAGTCCCTGCATGTCAAAGCAGTACAGCCACTTTTGTCAAAGAGTCTCTCCCTGTCCCCGGTAATTTTTTATTCTTCAGTGACCGCATCTGTCGAACATGATATTCTTTTTAAAAATGCAAGTTGACTGCTTCAGAATATCAGTGGTAAAAATGGTCATTTTGCTTTTCCAGAAGTCAGGCCTCTACCCAAGCCTAGCCCCCCACCGCCTGATCTGGACTCTATGGTTTCAAGAATTTCAAATATAGAGGTGCTTCCTTTGATTTTAAAAAGAAATTCAGCCATTAAAATGGCTAAAAGAAAAAAACTTGCTAGGTTTGACCGTTCACTGTTTTTATTGTGCTGGTGAGGCATTAGTTAGCATGACTCTTCCTTTAGCCATCATGTTTTTCTTCCTTACAGTCTCTTAATCCACTGACACATTTGTATCTGTTCATAGTGCCCATGTGCGAACCACGTGGATCCCCCTCCTCTTTCCTCTACTGCAATGAGCTGGCCGTTTGAGGAAATCCAGAGTGGCACATGCAACTTTTCCCCGTGCAAGCAGATTGGAGAAGGAGGTTTTGGGCACGTGTATAAAGCTGTGATGAGAAACACTGAATTTGCTGTGAAGAAGCTGAAAGAGGTATTAGACTGGAACTAATAAGGCAAACAGTTAGGATTTTGGCCGTTCTGTTATTGAGTCATTCAGTTTGTTTCCTAAGCATCCGTGTTTTTTCTCTTTCATGTGGTTGTTTGGAGCAGGACTCCCATTTGGACTGGAATGTTGTGAAGGAAAGTTTCAGGACAGAAGTAGAAAAATTATCACAGTAAGAAACTGTCTGTCCATCTTCTGCTCCTGTGGCTTATGCTTCCTGTTCTGGGGCTTTAAATCTGTACTTCCTGTTTTGTCTTAAAAGAATAGTTCAACCAAAAATAAAAATTGCTGAAAATGTACCGACCTTCAGGTCATCCAAAATGTAGATCATTTTGTTTGCTCATCAGAACAGATTTTGAGAAACTGAGCATTACATCACTTGCTCACCAATGGATCCTCTGCAGTGAATGGGTGCCGTCAGAATTAACAGCCCAAACAGCTGATAAAAACATCACGAAAATCTACAAGTAATCCACACCACTCCAGTCCATCAATTAATGTCTTGTAAAAGTGAAAAGCTGTGTGTTTGTAAGAAACAAATCTATCATTAAGATGTTTTTAACTTCAAACCTTTGCTAAAAATACGAGCCCTCTATCCATAATATAACTTACTCCAATGAAGAAGTTGTCTTGTTTCTCAAGAGAGAAATATGCACAGATCAAGCTCGGGTTTTCAAGTGAAAACAGTCCAAAATAAATTCTAAACAAATATGTCAGTGGATTTTGATGTGAGAGGACAAAAGGGGATGGACTCTTTCACTGGAGGAAGTGTTGATATAGATTATGGCCAGAAGTGACTATTTAAAGTTAAAACAGCTTAATGGTGGATTTGTTTCTTACAAACAAGCAACTGGTGGATTATTATGTTTTTATCAGCTGTTTGGACTCTCGTTCTGACGGCACCCATTCACTGCAGAGGATCTATTGTTGAGCAAGTGATGTAATGCTAAATTTCTCCAAATTTATTTTTTCAAATTTATTTATTCATTGTTTTTGTGTGAACTATTCCTTTAATTAGCTTTTTTTCAGTCTGGCTGTGATTTTATTTGTTTGTTCGTTCAGCAGAAGCGCAGAATGGGACTTACCCGCTTGAAATTTCCATTGCCCTTTATGCACCACACCTCTTCATGACCCAAAAATGAAAGTCTGCTGCACACCCTCCAAAACTTTTTTGTGGTTAGTTGTCACCCTTTTGTCTTAATTAGGTCATTTTTTTTCTGACGCTTCAGCCCTCTCAAGCTTTGCTTCCTTCAGCTACTGTAATGCTCTTGTTAAATGTTATGCAATATAATCTGAAGCTACACAGCTTTTCATTAGGCTCTTTCTTACACAGATACAGACATCCCAACATAATGGACTTTGTTGGCTACAGTATAGAAGGACAAACTTATTGTGTAATATATGTTTATATGCCCAAGGGCTCTTTAGAGGACCGGCTTCGATGTGAGGTGAGTTACCACTCTTGCTTGACAATATTCAAAGAATGGCTCACTCAGAATGAAACTTATGTCATCATTTGCTCACCCTCATGTTGTTCCAAATGTGCTTGAAATGACTTTATTCTAAGGGAGATATTTTGAGGAAAGGCCCTGTGTGCTCTTTTTATATACATTGAAAGTGAATGGGGACAGAGCTGTCGAGCCCAAAAATAGTTTGTATGACTCCTATTTTAAGTGTTCTGAAGTTGTACGATAGAATGAAATTTAAATTGCTTTCCGCTAAAAGGTAGTTTTGTCCAACCTGGTTTTTAAATCTCATTTGAGGGCCTGCATGTACAAATATAATGAATCATAACTTGTGAATATCATTGTGATGACAGCATCAATGAAAAGATATGGCATGAGTCACTGGTCTCACAAGTCAAAATATGAACTTCTGTGGTACTTTAGTGGTGCTTTTTATTACTTTTTTGTTTTTATGCACTATCAATGTAATTAAATAAGCCCTCAAAACAGTTACTTGAGTTCATAACCGCATGAGTAAGTGATGACAGATTTGTCATTTTAGGTCATCTAACTCTTTCACTGTCATTCACAACGCTTGTTTCTTTCAGGACAGTATCGCCCTCTCTTGGTCACAGCGTGTAAATGTGTTGCTGGGCACTGCTAAAGCTATTCAGTACCTGCATTCTTGTTCACCTGCACTTATTCATGGAGATATCAAGAGGTGAGTGCAAGAACATGTAAACCACATGTACACTGGTTTACATGTTTGGGGTCTGTAAGATTTTTCTTTTTCTGACAGAATTAATACTTATATTTAGCAAAGACGTTTATAATGTTACAAAAAAAATCAAATAAATGCTGTTCCTTCAAACTTCTGTTCATCAAAGAATCCTGAAAAATGTGTGATCGTTTCGATAAAAATAAAAAGCAGCACAACCGTTTTTAACACTGATATTAAAAATAAATATTTCTGAAGTGGCAAATCATATGCTAGAATGATTTCTGAAGGATCATGTGACACTGGAGTAATGATGCTGAAAATTCAGCTTTGCATCACAGGAATAAAAATAACATTTTAAAATAAATTCAAATAGGAAATGTTGTTTTAAATTGTAAAAACTACTTCATCGTATTACTGTTTTTACTGTATTTTTCAACGAATAACTGCAGCCTTGGTGAGAAAAAGAGGCTTTCAAAAACACAAAAAAAATCTTACCAACCCTAAACTTTAGAATGGTAAAGTAGATTTAGTCTCTAAGGTCATTGCTGGACTTTTTGAATCTGCAGTAACTGAGGGATAAACATGAATGCTTGGGAGGGACGGCAATGAAATATCTTTGTGATCAATTAAAATTAGAGACATGAAGTCACTGACAAACCAACTAGTCACTAATTTTAGATACATTTTGTTGCAGGCATCTTTGAATTCACATCACACATTGCTGAAAATTTTCTCTCGTGAAAGCCAAACGTCAGTCCCAGCTTGAGCTTCTGACAATCACACTGTTGTTACACAAATTGCAGGAATCATATTGACCCAAATGACCTCACAACTACATCTCTCAGGACCTCAGATTAGTTGATGGAATGAAAGTTTTCATGGATGCAGATTCATTCTCCACTGGTATCTTTAATGCAGTGTGAGTGCAGCTGACTGCACCCATTACATTTTATAAAACCTGGAATCACTGCAAAGAACCTTTACATTGGGATGTAAAAAAAGAAGCTTTTGGGTCGGTTAACTTGTTTGGAACCGGTGCTGCTAAAACTTCATCACCCCAAAAAGGGTCGGAATTCATGCTTGGAAATTTAGGAACATTTCACCACTAGACTATCCAGCTCTAAAATTTTCCTTTTTGCTGAATATATTGTTCCGCTTGGACATGCATGTTAATCATTAGGGTACCAACCAGTCATGTTCCCTCTGTTACAGCTCTAACATCCTTTTAGGGGACCACCTGGAGCCCAAGCTGGGGGACTTTGGATTGGCACGTTTTTGTCGGAACCCCAACAAAACCCCAGGCAAGACGTCCACCGTGGCTCAAACTGCTACGGTCCGGGGAACTCTCGCATACCTCCCAGAAGAATATCTGAAGGATGGACAGCTGGGAGTGGAGATCGACATCTACAGCTTTGGAGTGGTGAGATGCATCTCAAAATCTCATTAACACCAATACGTTTTTAACTTGGATTGTATTTTTATCATTCTCACCAACAGAGACATTTTACAATAATGTATCCACGTTATATTACAGTAACAGGGTGTGAGTAGTAAATGGCAAATGAAAAGACTTTATGACTCACTTAAAGAGGTCTGATTTGGGTTTTTAAGGAAGACCCAGCCTTAATTATATTTGCTTCAGGTTTTTTTTTTTTTTTTTTTGTTGTTTTCTGTTTGTAAACAGATGCTACAAACTGGGGCTGGGCGATATAGCTAAAAAATTGAATCTCACTATTTTTCCATATTTTTAAAACATTTAATATAGTAATATTTTTGTATTTGCTCTCGAAAAAAAAAAAAGGTGTTGTTTTTTCCTTCGCATGAAAAAACAATGATCACTACTTTTTTACTAAATTATCACAAAATTAAAATTAAAAAAATCATATGTACTTGAAGGTACCAAAATAAAAAACACAAATACGCACGGGAGCATTTTAAAGCAGACATGATTTAATTCAGCTGTCATGGTTGTGAGGCAAAAAAAGCTGTGTGAAATTGGTTCACTGTCTGTATAAGCGAAGCATTATCACAATATTTCCTATTTTTATACCTTCAGCAGAGATTTTACTATAATATTTTATTTATTACCCATTCTTACTGCAAAGGTTTTTTCAGCTTTCCATGTTTGATGAAGTAACACTCCAGTTTCTCTCGTACCGCAGGTCATGCTAGAGGTACTTACTGGACGCCAGGCTCTGGAGGTGGATGGCCAATCCAAAACTGTTTACTTGGTAAGAGGAGCATAAGTCATATTTTAGTCACATATTTTAGTGTAGAGTTGGCTGGTGGTTAAACCTGTTATTTCTCACAGAAAGATCTAGTAAAAGAGGAGGAAGATGATGGAAGAAGCTTCAGCAAAGGGAAGCACTCGCGGGAGCTGTCCTATGTTTACGCAGCGGAGAACATCTGCAGGAAACATCTGGATCCTCGACTGATGACTAAAGACACACCTTCCCCTCATGGATCAATGGAAATCTCTCAGCTGGCATGTCAATGTTTAGATCGGCGGCGGAAGAAGAGGCCCCGCATGACGGAAGTAGGAGAATCTATTCAAATGCTTGTTTGTTTTATTATATTATGATTTTAGCAGTGTGTTTTTGTTAAATTGATCATGTCATGACAAATCAAAAAAAAAAAATTTCTTTAATTTTGAACAGTAAAAATTCAATTACAGTTCAAAATTTACTACTATTACAAATTTTTGGGTCAGTAATTATTCATTTATTTTAAGAATATGAATATTTATGCAGCAAGGATGCATTAAATTGATCAAGTCACTAAAGTCATTTATAATGTCAAAAAAGATTTCTATTTCAAATAAAAACTTTGTATTCATCAAAGAATTCTGACAAAAAAAGTATCATAGATTCCACAGAAACACGAAGCAGCACAACTGTTTTTAATGTTGATGATAATAAATGTTTCTTGAGCAACAAATCAGTATATTGGAATTTTGAATTTCTGAAGGATCATGTGACACTGAAGACTGGAGAAATGATGCTGAAAATTCAGCTGCGCATCACAGGAATAAATTACAATTTAAAATATATTCAAATAGAAAAGTTATTTTAAATTGTAATAATGTTTCACAATATTACTGCCACTGTATGCTTCAACAAATAAATGCAGCCTTGGTGAGACATAAAAAATAAATAAAATAATTCTTACTGATCCTAAACTTTTAAACGGTCTTGTAAATGTAGTAATATTTTCAGAACTAAAAAGAGCATTTCTTGAAGTTATTAAATATTAAAGGATGGAGTGATTTAAAAACAATTGCACCCGACAACAAACATGTGAAGGGGGTGTTTCTTAAAGGCACAGGCTCAGTGTCCAAAAACAGAAAGTTCCATTCAAATGGAGAGAGCGGTCACAAAAACTATTGAATTATTACTGGCTAGCAAGTGGACATCAGGAAAAAAAATAAGATTATTAAAAACAATAATACCCCTTCATAATATTATGTTTAGTTAGAATTATCAGGTTTATTCTGGTGTTTTATTTTGGTGTTTTATAGGTGTTCAAAGCACTTCAAGATGTGCATTTAGGCTTGAAGACCTCTGGCAGATCAACCACGGTCAGATTGTCTCCCGTATCATCTCATCCATCCACCCCTGAGCCCCTGCGCTCCGACAGCAGCTCTCTGGACGCTCTCACCCATCAGTTCTCCAAACTCCGCCCTCAAGAGGACACGTACCCCTGCCATCACAAGTCTGTCTGTCCCACCTTGACCTCTGTCGTGACTCAGTCTAGCTGCTCAGAGTCAGAGGTGAATGATGAATCATGGGCTTCACAGTCCTCTGGTATGCCGTGTGAATCAGATGAGAGTCAAGGCTTTTCTCAGTACTTGACAAATCACTGTAGCAGAGCTCAGGCAGCGTCATGTGGGGCCTGTGGCATTCAGAGCACTAAAACAAGTGGTTCTTTAGTGGAAAACTCATCACAGTCCAGTCCCAATGAAGGTAACGAGATTATTTGTTATTAAAATGGGTAGATCATAAATAGTTAAGAGCCTTTTTCTAAATGTATGGTATTATAGCTTTCTAGTTGGCCCTGTGTGAACTTTTCTTAATTTACAGATTTTTCTGACAAGAAAGTGTTTGTCAATCCTGTGAGGCAGCGTCTGGTCCAAAAAATGGAGCTTTATGAAGAGGGAAGGATTTTAACTTCTGATCTGCTGTCATCAGGCACCTCATTATGTAAGTGTCCAAATCAACTGTAACTGGATGACATTACTGTTTACAAGAAATGCTTCATTCAAACTGAGCTGAAAGTGACCCATATAGAATAGTCCTAGATCCTGCATCTGCTCGATGTTATTGCCCTTTGGCTGATGTCTGGAGATTTGCTTTTAAGGCATTGCTCAAGTCACAAATACTCAGTTTTCACATTCAAAGTGCAACCCGGGGTGACAAATACAAGACACCCATATTCTATCAGGACCCAATAAGCAATGAACACACATTTTGTATGTCTTATCTGGCATTTGTATGTATTGTCTGCATTTTTATTTTTTATTTGTAAATGTCATGACTTTCATCACCACGATACCAAGGTTATTATAGTTGACATGAATCTATTTTTGATATTTGAACTGAAATGAATTTAATATATACAAAAACTTACATTTATTTGCCAACAGCAACATTTCTCATTTTCACTTAGGCAAGGAAAGGCACGTTTATTTATGTAGCACATTTCATAAACAATGGTAATTAAAAATAATAAATAATCGCAACGATAAAAGCAAGGAATTACAATTTTTTTTAAATGATTTAAAAATTTGATTTAAATGAATTAAAACAGTTAAGAATAAAAGAGTTTCTTATCTTAGTTTATCTTGAGTATTAAATAAATAAAACTAACACTAATAATAAATTAAAAATAATGAAAAGACATTTGAAATGGAAAATAAACCAAACTAATAAAAATGACAAAGCGCACAACAAAATGACTAAAACATTAACTGAAATTAAAATGAAATATAAAAATATAAACTCAATAAAAACTGTAATAATATCTGAATTATGCTGAAATAACCCTGCCTGACAGACATCCAACAAATTCAATGGAATAAAGTTGAAACAACAAAAAACTGACACATTTCATCAATATAAACCACTTTATAATAACTTTTATTAGCATTAACAAACATTCTACAGTTCATAACAGATAATTAGATCCGCTGAGCTGCTCCGTTATCATTTTATTATTAAAGGCCAATTCGCACCGACGAATGCAGACCAACACCTACGGTCACCAGATTAATTCGGAGACCCAACAAATGCAGCGAAAACAAGCGGCAACAGATGGTGACCGGTGTAACACATGGATTAGACAAAACCCCACAAATGTGTCAGTTGTCTGCTTCTATCGGTGCAGTGTGAATTATTTAATACTGAGTTAAAAACAAAAACATGCAAGAGGATCTTTCCAAAATGCGTCAACACAAAATTGCAGTGCTTGTTTATTTGAATCAATAATATAGTATATTTATGCTTTTCCATAATTTTGTAGACCGGGAGATGAATGCTGAAACGAGAGAGCCAGAAGAGAGTGATGAGTTTGCAAGCGAGACATCTGGAGTCAACATGCAGTCTCCTGCTGCTGTTTAACACTGAACGTTTGGAGGAAGGGAACCCAGCAAATATGTTGTTAAAATATTCCATGAAATATTCACAAATATCTTTATGGTACTTTTTTTTACAGTTACGGTAGAGAAAATACCTTCAAAAATACCTCGGCCAAAGCTGCAGATTAATCATCTTTTTTTTTTATTATGGTAATTGCAAGTGAAGCTCTGTAGTTATGAACCTGTGAATCTTGACTGACAAGCCAAAGAAATATAGAAGTGCATAATTTATTGTTATACGCCTGTTATTTTGGCGATCGAATGTCTGTCTGTTGCTTGTTGTTGTTTTTGGCTTAATTCTCTGCAGCATATTGTTTTTTTATAACATAATGTCAAGCTTATGGATTATGGCCAAATCACCTTGTATGAGAGTACTATTTAACATGAATGACTTATCTATTTCTAACAAACTGGTGATTGTTACATACATTAAATTAAACATTCAGCCTGTGCTGAATTCATTATGCACGTTTGATTTTTTTTCTCCTAATTAGATTACAGCAGTGCCAAAACAGTTTTATTTGAAACACAGATTGTTTGTGGTGTTCAGGCTTTATAACTGTATACACTGACTTGTAAAATGTAATGTTGTAACTTTAAAAAATTGTTCTTAGATGCAACAATTTAATCTGCTCTTTTGAAAGGAAAAAAAAAATCATTTATCAAACCTCTGCGTTTTTTGTGAATGAAATACAACTCTTGTTTATCTACAGTGGAGTGTTTTGTAAGCATATAATAATGGGCATATAATATTTACATGAATTATGATTATCAGATCAGTTATTTCATGCAGAGATCATGAATATTGGAGATGGTAGAACAGCATGTTAGAGTGACAGGAGAAATTACCATGTTAACCATAGATTCTGTTACATCATAAAAAAAATATATTTTACATGAATTCTGTATGTATATATTCTGTAATGGAGACCCAGAGTATGTTTAGATATTAATGCTAAAATATTGCCATCTATCTATAGGTGTGTGTGTGTGTATATATATATATATATATATATATATATATATATATATATATATATACACACACACACACACACACACACAAAACCCTTCAAAAGTTTGGGATCAGTAAGACTTTTAATGTTTTTTAATGAATCTTCTTATGCTCATCTAGGCTGTATTTATTTGATCAAAATACATTAAAAAAAAACAGTAATATAGTGAAATATTATTTCAATTTCTAATATTGGTTTTATATTTTAATATACTTTAAAATATAATTTATTTCTGTGATGCAAAGCTGAATTTCTTCAGTGTCACATGATCCTTCAGAAATCATTCTAATATGCTGATTTATTATCAATGCTGGAAACCATTGTGCTGCTTAATAATTCTTTGGAACCTGTTATACTTTTTTTTGGGATTCTTTGATTAATAAAAAGTTAAAAGTTATTTAAAATATAGATCTTTTCTAACAATACAAGTCTTTTTACTGTCACTTTTTATCCATTTAACACATCCTTGCTGAATAAAAGCATTCATTACTTTCAAAAAAAGAAAGAAAAAAATGTACTGACCCCAAACTTTTGAACAGTAGTGTATGTTAATACAAGATTTCTATTTTGAATAAAACGTTCTTTTGAACCTTTTACTCATAAAAGAATCCTTAAAGAAGTATCATATATATATATATATATATATATATGAAGCAGCACAACGGTTTCCAGCATTGATTATAAATCAGCATATTAGAATGATTTCTGAAGGATCATGTGACACTGGAGTAATGATGCTGAAAATTCAGCTTTGCTTTACAGAAATAAATTATATTTTAAAGTATATTAAAATAGAAACTGTTATTTTAAATTGCAATAATATTTCACAAAATTCGTTTTTTTTTTAAATGTATTTTTGATCAAATAAATAAGCCTTGATGAGCAGAACTGAACCCAAACTTGTATGTATGTATATATATATATATATATATGCAAAAACAACAGAGCATGTTAATTCCAAATTAATTTAATCCTATTGTTACGGTAATAACAAACTGTAAAATTTGGGTGTAATTTATAACGACATTCCTAAAAAAAAATAATAAAGCATATAGCTAAAATATTATTTTCATTCATCTTCTAAACGTCTTATCATTCCAGCAGATTTGCAGGCCCGAAATATAGTTCAATTATAGTTACATAAAACATTTATTTAAAATACCGAATTATGTCTTCGTATAACGTTACTCTTACATTTTATGGATAAAGAATCAGCATTACATAAATGAAAATAGTATGCCTTTTGTCATCCAACAACATTCCAAACACAATATGGTTGCCAGAAAAAAAGCAGGCAGTGATTGGACCCTTGTTTCGAAAGTCATATCTGAAAAATATTTGAGCGCACGCAGTAATAAGAATGCGATGTTGTGTGCGGCGCTGCGCGCGCTCTAGAGGCTGTTGAATTACTGAGCGCTTGTCAAGAAGATGGCGGCTTCCTGGGCGGCATGAAAAGATGTAGAGTTAGCAATATCTACAGTGAAAGGCGCACCCAGGGTCGAATTCGTTCTCTGAGTCCTCCCTCGTGATTTTTAAATTAAGTTAACGAATCGGAACGAGTAAGTATTTGGTGCCAGGCAATGGCAGAATCCGAATTTTGTTGCAGCTTTTTGTGACGGCTAACGGTACATCCGCCATTTTTCTTGAGGGAAGCTAAGCGAGTAGCCAGGGACGAAACAATAACTGAACTTACTGAACTGTGCATCTCGAAGAAAATCACACTTGCAATTTTAACAGTAAATAAACATGAAACCTGTAACATTTTCTCTGTTGTGCCAAATGAGTATGTAGAATTTGCAGTGTTGTAATGAGCTATGTAGCATTGAAGCTAACTGGCTGCCCAATGGATCTCATTGAACATTTCACATTTCAGCTAGTGTGCTAATTGCGGCTAATAGCTAACAACAGCGGCAGCAGCCAATGTAAGTTGCTTTTTAGTCTGACCAGCGCTGTTTTGTAGGAAAAACAATCTGTATTTGAAGAGTTTTACTGTGTATTTATTTATAAATATACATATGCATTTGGAGCACTAAAAAGCACTAAGCTTTTTTCCCAGAGGGTGGATTGTTTGGTTTGTTTATCAAGATGGCGGCACCCAGACGAGAGAGGCATGAGAAATTCACATATCACATAAAGCTACACTAATAACCTCTATCCGCATTTGTTTTAATGCGGGCTTTAAACGCGTCAATTTTATAACCTTTTAACACATTTTACCTGCGGGGTTTAATGGCCGTATTTAGTATTATAATACGACTTCCGTAATATTCAATTCAATAAAAGCTCATATTTGGTTTGGTTCGCTGACCTTTTTTTATTTGTATTTTTCCGCTCACCAAATCGGTTCACTGCATTGTACGTTACGTGGTAGATTAATTTTCTTAACTTATATTTTTCCACCTCTCATTTCGGTTTACTATTATGATTTATCATCATCATCATCATAATTATTATTATTATTTTCACGCCGCCCATTTCTTTTTTTTTTTCTCCGCCGCCCATTTCTATTCACTAGCTTGTGTGTGTTAGCTTAGCCGCTTAGCAGCTAACTAGGCGCTTGTGCTGGTAGCGTAGCGTTTAGCTAGCCTCTGCAAGATGGCGGCTTACACATCTTCATCGCGCTTTTCTTTTTCTCCTAAAGACATTTAACCCCAAAACGCTTTTTCGCTTGCTATACGGAGATTTAAGAAAAAATGCGCAGGAGCCAATCTGCATGTGACGCTGTGTATTTTGAGTCCCTTTCCTTCGTTTCCCCGGTAATTCGCGTTTGCTCAGCCGCCGGCGGCGTCTGTCTATTTATCTTCTTCTCGTGATGAAAAGCGTCTTTTGCCGCTAAAATGGCGGTTCGCGCAGATTTGAGCGGCTAACATGCTAACCGGCCGATGTTTTTTTTTTCATACGCTATACTTTTGAATTCAGACGCGCATAAACACTAACACTTACTATAACAGGGTCTTTTAGTGTAATCTGGAGAGCATTTGGCCAGAAAAAAACCCACGTGAAAGTCTAACCCATTTGGGTGACCTAGTTAGCTTGCTCGAAGCTACGGAGTGCTAGCGGGCTAATTCAGTTAGCACAGAGCTTTTGACACACGAATGCTGTTGGAATCCCAACTAAAATCAGCGCTGTGCGTGGGATTTGTGTCTCGCTAGAGAAGTGGACATGGCTTCTTCAGGGACCTCGGTTATGCAGCCGCGCTGGAAGAGGGTTTTGGGCTGGTCTGGCCCGGTTCCTCGCCCGAGACACGGACACCGAGCTGTGGCCATTAAAGAGCTGATGGTGGTGTTCGGCGGAGGGAATGAAGGCATTGTGGACGAGCTGCACGTCTATAATACAGGTGAGGATGTTATTATATAGTCATAAAGGCGATGTTATTTGTGCATTTTGTTTCTGCAGACATTAGCTCGCTATGTTATTGCTAGCCAGATTCTGTCTTGTTTTGGTTGTCAGATTTGCTGCTTTGCTATTTGCTTTTTTTTTTTTTATTACAAACGCTTCTTGACAGATGAAATAATTAATTGCATATATAGTAGTTTACGCAACTCCTTTTTATTTCTTAAGCAGTTTCTCGGCTATTTGTTTACAGGGTTAGCCAGGTGCATTAGCGCAGTTAGCGGCTACACAAAATCTGCATAAGTGATCAGCTACATAAGCTAACTAGCTATAAAGAATGTGCACAAAAATAACACTTGGCTGTGTAATTCAACTCACATAATCATGGCGTGTTTGCACTAAAGTTAGTGCGTTTAATTTCAGTGCATCGTCTGCTTGAATGTGGTGTTGCGTTTGAGTGCACTGTGAGCTGATCTGTGTTGTTATGTTAAGGTGTTTATGGGTTGAAGTGTCAGCTAACCAGCTAACGCTACAGCACTAGCCAAACACTGGAACTGGCACGCCAGGATAATGCAAAGAGAAGTGGCGGGTTAAAAGAACGCCGCTTGCGTCATCACAACACACAGGCCCCGCCCACAATATTTCCCGCATTGCCATGTAAATACTTCTGGGATGAATGGAAGAGATTGTAATTCGCAGTATTTCTGGTGTGGATAACTTTGTTGAGGTTTAAATAATGTTGCAAAGTTGTGGGAAGGCCTGAGGAATGTTTTGAAATTATAAGAAGTAGATGCACTCCAAAAAGCATTGTTTTGCATGGATAATATGTATTGCACTATATGCTGCTGAGAGATGACTTTTAAGATTGTGGTATAAAGCTGCACTACATTTGCTTTTTGCTCATTTGTCCTCTTTTGGAATCAGTGTAATTTTCATATCATTGAGATGCTATTAAAGCATCTGCTGTAGATAGTATTGAAGTTTTTATTGACATTTTGAACGAGTTTTTATGTTGAGTTGTAATTGTTGTCATTTTTATTTACTTATTGTCTGTAGTAGTATTATTAATATTTTTGTTAGTTACTTTAGTGCACCAAGTTATTTTTAATAGTATTTCAACTAATTGCCAAAGCAATATTTCTCATTTATATTATAAATAAATATTTAATTCCACAGACAAAATATAGCAAATTTCTGGTCCATTGAAGTGTGTATTTGTAGCCTGCATGAAATTGCATGTTTTTAACTATTTCTTTATTTTTGAATAATACTGTATGATTACAGTATCAAAAAGTTGCTATCAAAAGTAAAAATGTTTAAGTTATTTACGTCTGATTAATAAATATGTACAAAACATAATTTGAATTGGCGTAATATTTTAGACTATATAATCAGTTTTAGTTATTTTAGTACATGAAGTTAAGCTAAATGGAAATGAGAGGCTGCTTTTGAAATGACCTAAAATAAAATAAGATTTAATATTTTTTTTTTATTTTTTTTTTTATTATTTATTTTTTTATGGTTTTAGTTCACTATAATAACCCTGTTCTGCACAGAATAAAAGGACGCGGTGCATTGCAACACAGCACTGAAAGGACCTTATTCATCCAAACCCACAATGACGCAACTATTTGTTTCTCAACAGCCACCAATCAGTGGTTTATTCCTGCTGTCCGGGGTGACATTCCTCCCGGCTGTGCTGCATATGGATTTGTGTGCGACGGCACCAGACTCCTCGTGTTCGGAGGCATGGTTGAATACGGAAAGTATAGCAACGATCTTTATGAACTACAGGTAAGTCTCTCAGCATCATCTTTAAGCTCAATAGAAGTGACTGTTGTTGTTTTTTTTCATAGTATCAGCCCTAATATTTGTCATAATTCACTAATTTATGTCAAATACTTCAAACAGGCCAGTAGATGGGAGTGGAAACGTTTGAAGCCCAAAGCCCCCAAGAATGGCCCACCACCATGTCCTCGCCTGGGCCACAGCTTTTCCCTGGTTGGAAACAAATGCTATTTGTTTGGTGGACTGGCAAATGACAGTGAAGATCCCAAAAACAATATTCCCAGGTAGAAGGCCTTGTACAGTTTATGCTCAAACTAATTCATAAATATTTAAGCAGCAGATCCGCAAATAAATCCTTTCTCTATTTGTACTCCAGATACCTGAATGACCTCTACACACTTGAGCTACGCCCGGGGTCTAACGTGGCAGGCTGGGACATCCCCATTACATATGGTGTGCTTCCCCCTCCTCGTGAGAGCCACACTGCTGTTGTCTACACAGAGAAAACGTCCAAAAAGTCTCGTCTCGTAATTTATGGCGGGATGAGTGGCTGCCGTCTTGGAGACCTCTGGACTTTAGACATAGGTGAGAGAAAGTATTTGCTTAAATGTTTTTTTTTTTCAAGAAATGGCAAAACTATAACATTAAATAGCGTGCATGAACGGATTTGTTTTGTAGATACTTTAACCTGGAACAAACCTGCCATAAGTGGTGCGGCACCTTTGCCCCGCAGTCTCCACTCTGCCACCACTATAACCAACAAGTAAGTTATAACTTTCTCAAACCTGTTTAAACATACAGTGTTTATTTAAACATTGACTATCTTCAAGCTTGGAAATGATTGATAAGAAACCAGTACTGCGTTATTCTGTGCAGATCTAAAATTGACATGAAGTCATTATTGACTTTAACACGCGTTCTTAGTCATAGTCCGTGTTATTTCAAGGAAACAACAACATTTTAGGTTTTTCTGTTTGGATGATGAGTGTCAGAAGCTTTTATTTTGACAATGCTGAAAATGCACCTGATCACAGATGGAAAGGAGATCCCGTTTTCCCTCAGCAATAGCTTACTGCCTTTGCTTATGAGTTCTGTCTATTAAATTAATAGATGGAGCAATTAAACTGTGTATGAAAGTATTATAGTGTTTGCTTTTCTGTTATTAGTAATGTTTAATAATGTTACTAAATAGTAACAGAAAGGCTAGTGATATAATGCTTTCTCGCATAGCATTGACTTTTAGCAAATACGCATTTAATGCATTTAACAAGTCTTTAAATATCTAGTAAATGATTAATTCCACAAACATTGCAAACTATAGCAAATCCAGTTGTTAGATTTTATGAAGTTGTATCCTGCATAACAATTTCTTTATTTGTAAATTATTTATTCCAGTAAATGTTATGGAAAATGTTTAATTGCTGCATGCATTATTTATTATTTTTAAATAAATAGTGTAAGCAACTTAATAGTGTAACTAAATGTAGCGAAATAGTTAAATATAAATATTATCGACTTTGTATTGAATAACTGGGACAAATTGTTCCAGGTAATTTTGGTGGAAAAGCGGTTTGAGTGTGGATATGACTAACTTTGGTCTCATGTTTTCCTAGGATGTTTGTGTTTGGTGGATGGGTTCCTCTGGTCATGGATGATGTGAAAGTAGCGACACACGAGAAGGAATGGAAGTGCACTAACACACTAGCCTGCTTAAATCTAGGTGCGTTAAACAAAGCAAGCAAATGTCTTTAAAAGAGAACCGCCTCTTATGCTTTAAAAATGCTGCCTCTGTTCATAGCTCATTAGGTTTCAGAGCACAGCTCATATGCTTTATCATCACTGATCTTGCCCTTTATTTCCTTTAGACTCAATGTCTTGGGAAACCATCTTGATGGACACGCTTGAGGATAATATCCCAAGGGCCAGAGCCGGACACTGCTCTGTGGCTATAAACAACAGGCTGTATGTCTGGAGTGGAAGAGATGGCTACCGCAAAGCCTGGAACAACCAAGTTTGCTGCAAAGATCTGTGGTATTTGGAAACAGGTGAGTCGAGCTGATACCTCAGTGTAGAAGAAGCTTTAATACACCTTACCCATTACAAATACTTACATCCTCAAGAAATGGTGAACCCAGTGGTCTCAGTGTAGCACAAATAAACATTACAAAACCCTTCCTGTGGGTGGTAGAAAACGCTGGGACTATAGTATTTACACACACATGTTTCGTTTCTTGTTTATATATAGTTTAGTACATTTTCCTTTTCTATTTTTCATTAGTTTTCCAACATGAGCTGGCATGGTGCTATATATTATTTCAGGCAATGTTTAAAATCTAATTTTTCACTAACAGATCGTCCTCAGCCTCCGTCACGTGTGCAGCTGGTCCGTGCCAACACCAACTCTCTGGAGGTGAGCTGGGGGGCAGTGCCTACCGCCGACACTTACCTGCTGCAGCTGCAGAAATATGACATCCCTGCTGCAACAGCTGCCACATCGCCAACGGTCAACCCAATCTCGTCTTTACCCATCAACTCGCCTAAGAGTCCGGCGCCCGCCGCTGCTGCTCCTGCAGCTCAGAGTCTGCCCCTTTCTGGGGTCACAATGGTGCCACAAGTTCCTTCCCCCACCACCGCCATGCCAAGCAGCCCGCTTGCAGCCTCACCTCGTGGACCAGGTAAAAATGACTTTCTGGTTTTTGCAACTGGCAGACTACTGTGCAACTTTCTGTGAAGAATGGTATTAATAATTGTGACGACACCTAAGCCAATATATACTTTCTGTTCCCAGCTATTCTCAAAGTGGCAGCGCCTCATTCCAACCCCGGGACGTCAGTCGTTACTGTGCGTCAGGCCACTCCAGGAGGAAAATCCCCAGTCACGGTTACATCACTTCCTGCAGGTGTCCGCATGGTTGTCCCTGCACAGAGCACCCAGGGGGCGGTATGTCATGATAATCATTATCAGCGTATTTTCAATTTGGGATGCCCTATTACTCTAATTAAAAGTGAAAACGCAATTTGACTTTGTGATTATCAAACCCCGAAATCTGCGGGTTTTTTTATTTTTTATTTTTTATTAAATGAATATATGCACTGCTTGTTTTAGAGTGAAGCGCAGCACTATTCTTTTACACACATGCAAGCTCTTGATCCAGTGTGTAAATGAGGAAATTAAGACATTGATATTAGTGTTGTAATTTTACAGTAAGTTATTGCAATAGTTATGTCTATAGTAGTAATACATTTAAAAAGAAATGTATTGCATTTCACTTAAATACATTTTGTTTACAATTAAACTATTAATAAATAATTGTATTATTAATAATAAATTGTTAATTATATCAAATGAATGTTTAATGTATGTATTAGAATATTTATTACATTTTATTATTTACAAATAATCTATTAATAAATAACGGTTATTATTATTGCTATTGTTGTTGTTATATTGACATTTTTGACCAAATTGTGAAGGCCTACAAATAAGCCCAATTTTTATGGGAAATTTCAATTGTTCCCCCAATCATTCAGCCATGTATCCCATGTTGAATTTGCATTGAAACCCTTTGTAACACGGTTTTGGTCTCTAGCCAATCGGCAGCAGTCCTCAGATGAGTGGCATGGCTGCTTTGGCTGCAGCTGCAGCCGCCACACAGAAGATCCCGCCCTCTTCCACGACCACTGTGCTAAATGTTCCAGCCGGAGCCACCATCATGAAAACCGTCGCTATGACTCCTGGATCCACAACTCTGCCTGCTACTGTCAAAGTAGCTTCACCTTTAATGGTACGTATCGACTCTCATAACCAGACCTTTGACTAAACAACATAAGATCTGCAGCTTATTCTGTCTGAGAACAGTCCAGACATTAGGCATCTTTTACATGCCTAAAATGGATTATTATTAATAAATTAAGATGCTGTAGGTGTTTTGGGTTAACTGTCTATCTTATGTGTTCTTAAAATAACAAAACATAAAAAAAAGAATGTTTCATCAGCTTCCCTTTCTCACATCCTTCCGGTCTTGAATCAACCAGATTATCCACTTCCTGTCCTGTAGCTGTTTGTGATTTGATGTATCTTTGTTCCTACTTCCATTTCAGGTTACTAATCCTGCGACCCGAATGCTGAAAACAGCTGCAGCTCAGGTCGGCACTTCCGCCATCTCTACTGCTAACACTCAGACTCGGCCGATCATCACTGTGCACAAATCAGGCACCGTAACCGTAGCCCAGCAGGCTCAGGTCGTCACCACCATGGTTGGAGGAGTCACCAAAACTATAACCCTTGTTAAGAGCCCCATTACAATGGGTGGCAGCGGTCCTCTGGTAAGAAAAAAGGGGGGGGAATTCAAATTAGTTAATAGTGACAAGAATTCAAGGCATGTTATAATTATGGGCAATCCCAAACATGAAAACTCTTCATCTTTTCTATTTGTTTTTTGTTCTGCTCAACCACTGTGACCTAAATTAGGTACCACTATGAGATTATTTTGTAACCTTTCCATTAGGAATACATTAAATGATTCATCATATGGCAAGGTTTTTTTTTTTTTTTTTTTAATGATCCAACTTGGGTTTTATAGTAGTTGACTTGGTTATCCTCAAGTAATAACCCTTTGTTTTCAGATCTCCAGCCTTGGGAAGATGATGTCTGTTGTCCAGACCAAACCAGTACAAACCTCTGCGGTCACCGGGCAGGCTGGAAGCAGTCCTGTTACTCTAATACAAGTCAGTGTTCCTGCTCATTTTATGTGCATACATTTTTTACCTAAACTTAAAAAAATGAGAGTGGTCATCATTTACTCACCCTCAAATTGTTCCAAACCTGTATGCGTTTCTTTCTTTTTGTTGAGCTCAAAAGAAGATATTTTGAACAGTGTTGGTAACCAAACAGTTGACGGTAGCCATTGACTTCCATAGTTTCCAAAAAACTATGGAAGTCAATGACTACTGTCAACTGTTTGGTTACAGCGCCCTACAGGTTTGGAACAACTGTAGAGTAAGTAAATGACAATTTTAATTTTTGGATGAACTTATCCCGTTAATATAAATTGTGTACTTAAATTGTGTAATGCTTATTTCCTATAATAAGCAGCTTATTGCGATTTGTACTTGTACATGTTGTAATTAGGGTTGCAACGGTATGATTTTCCTGGTATGATAATCATCTCAGAAAATATCACGTAATGGTATCGCGGTATATATTAATCAATAATTCTTATCAGTAACAGTGACTCTTAAAAGAATAAGAACAAGTTATTTGAGTGAAAAAATCCTTTATTACAACAAACTTGAAACCATTTAAATGAAAGTATTGAAGTCTTCCTTCTGAAAAAAAAAAAAAATTTCATTTCACTTTAAAAAACAATGAAAAAATAAAGCTATACACCTTATGTATATCTATATCACACTTCAATGTTTTAAAATGTTATCAAATGAAAATTTAACAACTTTTATTTTAAGTTCTGCACAACAGAGGTATACTAAGTTAAAACATGGACAAACATGATGTTCTTTAAAAATAATGTTTAAATAAATTCATTATAAAGAATATTATTGTTGTTGTTATAACTTTGAAGTACATTGTACAATGCTAATATATTTGTCATAATTTCAAGTTAAATCAAACTTTTATTTTGACGGGCTGTAGCGGAACTTTGAGTTTGAGTGTATTTGACATTGTTTTTTCTCAAATAAAACTAGGAAATGTTAAAATTTTCTGTCAGAGCTACTCGACGTTCATGTTTATGTAGACGCTGAAAACACTTAGTGTGTGGTAGTTAAAACGGCGTCACTCAGAGACATGCAGAAACAATCAGATTATTTATATTGCAGTCTCTTTGCGCTTCACAGACACACTTCATATCTACTTTTGATTTATCCGTCCATCGGATTCCGCGTTTTTTACGTGACACCCTCGTTATACTGTAAATTCCATGTTCACGACTGCACCAGGATTCCCTCTGCATCATAGAAATCACATGGCCTTGATTTTATAACTTTTTATAAATGTGACGCCTTTATTTGCATGCAGGGATGGTGTCCGCAAATATGAGCAAAGATGTTGCATGTATTGCCTGCTTTTGCAGCCACTTTGTGTCCACATTTTTTGCAAATTGGATCCGTCCTCGAGGACAACCTCTCTTTTTCTTCATACTGCAGATTTTAACTTTTTTTTTTTCGGCGGGGGATGTTAGAATAGATATAATCTTTGTCATTCTCTCCGCTGTAAGCGTGTGTAAGCAGCCAAGTGAATGCAGAGTGAAGCAGCAGAGCGGAAATAAGTTACACATGCGTGGGTGTTTTTTTTTTTTTTTTTTAACCGTAAATATACAAATGTTTACGGTATGATAACTGTGCACGTTCAAACCGCAATAAACCGCCACACCGGTATATCATTACAACCCTAGTTGTAATTTCTGTGATGACAAAGCTGAATTTTCAGCATCATTACTCCACCGTGTTTTCAGTGTCACATGATTCTTCAGAAATCATGCTGATATGCTACTCAACATTTCTTATGAATTTGCTTGAATAAGTAACTTATTTTGATTTGTACTTGTTTTTCTTAGACAAAGACTCCTCTGCCTGCTGGTACCATCCTGAAACTGGTCACATCTGCTGATGGCAAGCCCACCACAATCATTACAACTTCACAGGCAGGAGGGGCTGGCACCAAACCCACTATCCTGGGCATCAGCACTGTCTCTCCAACTGCTGCCAACAAACCAGGAACCACCATTATTAAAACCATTCCCATGTCTGCTATCCAACAAGGAGCAGCAGGTCCGTTTCACGTCTGACTGTTCATCTCATTTGTAATTGTGCAACATTTAAAGAGCTTTTAGTTAAATTATAACTCACTTTTGCTCTCCGAGTTAAGCCACACAACAACATATTGTTTATATCTAACTAACAGATCTGTTTTTACACATCATTGCAAGCTCACATGATTTCCTGATGCTATTTCCTGTCTCATTACAAGGTCTGACTGGCAGCCCTGGTGTCAAGTCCCCCATCACAATTATCACCACTAAGGTTGTTACTCCTGGCACGGGTACTCCAGGGAAAATCATAACAGCTGTGCCAAAACTGACAGGTGCAGGACAACAGGGGGTCACACAGGTGAGGCCCATTTGAACTCCGTAACCACAGTCAAAGCATATCCATGCATCATGTTAAGCTCATCTAGTTTTGAATTGGTATTTTGTGTGGTCCATGAATATTTGACTTGCTCTCAGGTGGTCCTGAAGGGGGCGCCAGGGCAGCCCGGCACTATCCTGCGCACTGTGCCTATGGGTGGAATGCGTCTGGTTTCACCAGGCTCTGTGTCCGCTGGCAAACCAACTGTTACCACACTGGTTGTCAAGGGCACCACAGGTATGAATATTTATTCTGTAAACTTTCTCTGCAGTGTGGTTTTATACAAATTACAGAGAAGTTGTTGTTCTTGATATATGTGACTCATTAATAATAACCTTTCTGAATTTAGGAGTCACAACTCTAGGTACAGTAAGTGGTACTGTATCGACTAGCGTGGCAGGGGCAAATGTGGCAAGCGCTAACTCCAGCCTGGTGACTCCAGTCACCACACTTGCCTCCATCGCCACATTGTCCAGCCAAGTGATCAATCCCACGGCCATCACTGTATCTGCTGCCCAGACCAACCTCACCCCCTCTACAATACAAGTGAGTCACACTTAATAATAATAATAATAATAATATTATTGTATATGTTTTATAAGAAATTAATACTTTTATTCAGCTGGAATGCATTAAATTGAGCAAAAGTGAGAGTAAAGACATTTATAGTGTTACAATAGATTTTCATGATTTCAGATGAATGCTGTTCTTTTGAACTTTCTATTTATCAAAGAATCCAGAAAAAAACGTATCCAATTCCACAAAAATATTTAGCACAACTGTTTTCAACATTGAAAATAATAAATGTTTCTTCTAGTGATCGACCGATATTGATTATTTATTTATTTTAATAACCGATTCCAATTATTTGCATGTTTGTGCCCGATAACCGATATGCAGAACCAATATTTATTTACTGTTATAAAGTAAAAATTTTTCCTCCTTTCAGTCATCTTAAAAAAAATAAATTAAAAAAAAGGTTTAAAATTTAAGTCCTTCATGTTAAATTTAATCTTAATATTTGTTGTAAATTTAATCATATTAATGATTCATATCAATAAAAACATTTTATTTATAAAAAGCATCAGCGGCAACACTGATTTTAACAATAAGCAAAATAAATGTAGAATGTCTCATTTTCAAATGGAGAAAATAAATAAAGAACAGGAGTCATAACTTCTTTTTAAACTACAGTTTTAGGTTTATAAGCTGTTTAATAGGCTAAAGAGTGAAGAATGATTCACTGGATAATGTTAATTCACTGAATAATATTCTCTGGAATATTGAAATATAACAAACAAAACATGTTTTATTGCATTTCTCAGCTGGTATGTTATATCAGAATTATTAATGTTTTTGTTATTCTAGATTATGAAATGCCTGCTGAGAGTGCGATTTATCTGTGCATTTGCACAGAACTATAGCCTACTCAAATTGCGATCGCTCGCGGAGATAATAATTTCCATAGCGATGTATTTATTTAGATGTTTATTAGCGAAATAATGGTTATATAATAAATGTTAATATAATTTAGCGTGTTTTAAATAAGTGAATCTTGTTAAAAGTTACATCCAGTGGCCGTGCTGAAGCATTTCCTGAGCATCAACCGCTGAGTGAACAGCAAAATGAAAGCGGCTTCACGAGACTAATGATGAGCATATACAACAGAGAGAGAATTAAATTCAGCGCTTTTATTTCCAACATGCGCTCATTCATGGCTGTATTATTTAATTCATGCAAAGTTACGTCTTTATTTGGAGAGGACTTGACGGATTATGTTACGTGACTCCGTGAGTTCGTCGCAAAAAGACTTATTTAAATATGAATTCTGTATGTTCTGCTGTCTCTGTATATGTGAATGGCACAGACACGCGGTTTTGATTACACACACACACACTGAAGTGCGCGACGCTCGCGGTGTTTTCAGCATCTGCCGTCTCACTAAATGAGGACATAAATACATGACCAACATCCCCAGAACTGCTCTGAGAGTTGCTTCATGAGCATTTGACCGTTTCATTTGAGTAAAACGATCGTCATATCACATACATAGGCTATACAGAAACTTAAGAGGTCCTCATGGCAACCCGTCAAAATAAGTTCGGTTTATCTACTACTACTACAACAACAACTTTTGTTTAAAAGAATAATCACACAATACGCTATTTATTCCATGTTTTAATTTTAATGGTAAACCCATTTGTTTGCCAAAAAATTGAGTTTAACTCTCATTTGATTAAAAGATAACTGAAATTAATGTTTTATGGCTTCATTTGCACTGCACTGTAAATTAAAAGTAATCGAAATTACTGTCACATAGGCCAAGATTATGATGACATAAATTGTGACATTTCAATAGGCTATTGAACCAAGTGTGCCTATAACAGGCTATTAGTGTTATAGTTTAATTAAAATAGTTGCAGTCTTCTCATCTTCTACAATGGAGCTATGAAGACAATTAAATTATTTACACTTTTATATTATAATTTTGAGAGGTTATGCTATTCCACATACATTTCTAACATGTAAATTATTGAAGCCAAATACTTGCATTTCCCCAAGCTGTTTAGCTGTAGTACAGTATTCATAGGCTTAATCATGAAGCGTGCAGTGGCCCCACTTTTTACTAATTTTATATTACCCTTATTGTACATGGATGCATGGAGGATGACAAGAGTAAGAAGTGCAATCAACACCAGGGAAGGCAGTTTTTGTCAGAGCCCTTGTTATTCTTAATTTTGACATTAATTTTCATTTTTACATTAGACATAATATATCGGTAAAAAATATCGGTTATCGGTCCACTTGGTCTGTAATAATCGGTATCGGCCCTGAAAAACACATATCGGTCGACCCCCTAGTCTCGTCTCCCCTCAAGACGCGCTGCAATGACGATCCTGCGTGCAATTCTCAAAGCACCCACAAGATGGGGGCTTTTATCGGTGAATCCGATATTACAAAACCGATATCCGATTATGGTAAAGTGCTTAAATATCAGGAAAAATGTCGGTAAATCGATATTGGTCGATCTCTAGTTTCTTCAGCTGCTTTGCATCACAGGAATAAATTACACTTTAAATATTCAATAAAAATTTAAATTTTAATATTTTAAGTTGTAGTAATATTTCACTGTTTTTGTTGTATTTATCATTAAATAATTGCAGCCTTGATGAACGTAAGAGACTTCTTTCAAAAACATTTAAACAAAAATAAACATACAAAATATGTAATCAATTATAATTACTTCTGCACTGTTTAAAAGTTTGGGGCTGGTGAAACTGTTTATTTTTTATTTATATAAACAAATATAATATAATAAAACAAATAATATAATTATTTACAGTAATTCATTTATCCATTCCTTTTGATGTGTGTAATTAATGCTTATTCTGGAGCTGTCTTGAATTTCAATTTTTTTTTCCTCTTAGTCGGCAGCCCAGCCTACTCAAGTAACCCTGATCACGACTCCAAGTGGTGCTGAGGCCCAGCCTGCACAGGATCTTCCTGTCTCCATCCTGGCCTCTCCCACCTCAGAGCAGCCGTCCACCACTGGTGCTGATGCTGGTGACGGCGCTGGCGATGGTGCTACCACTGTGACACTGGTCTGCTCCAACCCTCCGTGTGAGACCCATGAGACTGGAACGACCAACACAGCGACAACTGCTTCTGCCAAAATGGGCACCCAACAGATTTGTTCCAACCCTCCATGTGAGACCCATGAGACTGGAACAACCAACACGTCGACAACGGCTTCTGCTAAAATGGGCACAGAACAAATTTGTTCTAACCCTCCCTGTGAGATGCACGTGACAGGCACCACCAACACGGCAACCACGGCCTCTGCGAACATGGGCAGAGGACAGCAGGTGTGCACCAACCCACCCTCAGAGACACATGACACAGGCACCACCAACACAGCCACTACTGCCAGCTGCAACATGGGATCTAAAGAGATGGAAACCGTGAACAGCAAGACAACATCTTCGCCGACTACGTCTTCAGCTTCTGGTTCAGAATCAGCAACACCCGTCTCAGAGAGCAGTGCTGAATCGGGCACCATGCGGCCGGAGAATCTCCGCACGGGGACCACCAACACCTCCACTACTGCCCGCTCCAACATGGGCTCCGACCAGACAGGAACGGTGCAGAGCTCCGACAAGAGCCAGGCCGCCATCTCCTCTACGATGATGCCTGTTTGCTCCAGTCCCGACGAAACGGACGAGGCGAGCAGCACAAACGCTTCACCTGTGTCTGATGACGTCCAGCAGGTCTGCTCAAATCCTCCCTGTGAGACACACAAGACTGGCACGACCAATACGGCTACGCAGTCGAGCTCTAGTATGGGCAGTGGGCAAACCAATGTTGTACAGAGGGTGTGTTCCAATCCGCCCTGTGAAACTCATGAAACGGGCACTACCAACACGCCGACCCAGGCCTCATCTTCTATTGGTGCTGGACAGAACGACGCTGTGCAGAGGTGTGTTCCAATCCGCCCTGTGAAACTCATGAAACGGGCACTACCAACACGCCGACCCAGGCCTCATCTTCTATTGGTGCTGGACAGAACGACGCTGTGCAGAGGGTGTGTTCCAATCCGCCCTGTGAAACTCATGAAACGGGCACTACCAACACGCCGACCCAGGCCTCATCTTCTATTGGTGCTGGACAGAACGACGCTGTGCAGAGGGTGTGTTCCAATCCGCCCTGTGAAACTCATGAAACGGGCACTACCAACACGCCGACCCAGGCCTCGTCTTCTATTGGTGCTGGACAGAATGGTGCTGTGCAGAGGGTGTGCTCCAATCCACCCTGTGAAACTCATGAAACCGGCACCACCAACACGCCGACCCAGGCCTCGTCTTCTATTGGTGCTGGACAGAATGGTGCTGTGCAGAGGGTGTGTTCCAATCCTCCCTGTGAAACTCATGAAACCGGCACCACCAACACAGCCACGACAGCAACAAGCAGCTTAGAAACTGGAGAAGGAGCAGGTATTTATCTGTACAACACCTGAAGATTATTTTTTGTGTACATATGAACATTTTAATAATATATTAAATATATAATTATTAGTAGTAGTACTAAACAAGGGAATGCATTTTTCTTTTTTTTTTAGCTTAATTGGCAGATGCTTGTAATCCACTCATGTTTTCATGTGTTATAGCTTGTAGAAGAGAGACTTTGTAGTATACGTAACCAAAGGGTTATTTATTTATTTTTATTTTTGTACCAACTTGTGCCGCTGATCTCATTAGCCAGACATTAAAATCGGTTAATAAAAGGGCTGCAAATCAAGTGAAAATAAAAAAGCAATAATATAATGATTCTATTATTAAATGCACAATTATTATTATTGGTTGTTAGTAGGGGTGTGCGATATGATGATTTTTGATCGTGGACGATAAAAATGTCTCCACGATCTGCTTTTGAAGAAATATCGTAGTATCGTGCTACAGCGCACATTCTATCAGCTGCAGTTCTTATTCCTCCGTCTCAATATACTGTACATTATTCGGATCTGCTTTAAAGCCTTGCCGGTTAAATGTTTTATTCACGCGTCGGTCTGATGTGCGCTTTTTCTGAGCCTGTACACCCGAAGCGTGCGTGCTAAAGCCTGTCAAAAAGCGCCTGATTACTGAACCAAGTTATCTTGTGCACTAATACTGTCAAAACACACAAGGTTGATGCAGGGATTAAAGTTCTCCGTCGTCACGACGGATTTCCGTTAATTACAGCGAGTCTACGACGGATTTCCGTCAATTGGAAAAAATTAGGGGAGAAGTAACATGTAGCACATTGTTGTTGTTCTGCCACACACCAAAAATCATCCCCGCCACGTCTGCAGCTTCTCACTGACTACATAGTAACGCCGCTCGCATCATTCACAGTCGGGTTATTAGCAGAGAACACAGAGCAGAACTTGATTTCGACTATTATTAATAATTCTACTCATTCCCGCAGGTTCCGACGGAATGTATCACATCTGCACATACTTTTGAGTCTTGAGAACTCGCTTGCGCGCTGTCATTTTCTGTGATTTCTGTGAGTCAGTGATTCATGATTACCCTTTCATAAAGACAGTCACTTGCTTCATCCCTGAATGAATCAGCCATTCGAACGAATCAATTGAATAAATGATTCAGTGCTAAAATCAGTGACATACCGCCACCTGCTGGCGGTTTCAGTTTAATTTTTAGCGTATATAATTTCAGTTATTTAAATCATTTAATATTTCTGTATTCAAAATTTTATATTTAAAACAATGTCCACATGAATCTATGAATTTAATTGCACTCATGCCACCTCTGAGCCTCATATGATTGGTAACTAATTTGTCTTATTCTACTTCTTATTGATTATTGATCAGAAGGTGCTCCTAATTTTTTTTTAAATTAGGAGGACAAGCGCTCCTAAAAAGAAAAGTAAGCACAGAACCATGTGTACCACATTAGATCCATGCATGAGGTCTTAAAGAGACAGCAGCCTAAATAAACCTGCTGCTGTCTTTCATTATACAGTGAATACACTGTTATTTTACAGTTGAATAGATTATAGTTAGACCTAACTGAAAAAAAATAAGTACTGATAATTTTAATTTGTATCTTGTTGTTTTTGTTTGTGCTATTGATTCTTACTTTTTTATTTACTATTTACTTTTTTTAGTTAATATAAATTCAATTCTGAGTGCAGGTGACTGAGGGTTGTGGGGGCGAAAGAATGGATGAAACGCATTTGTCTGTGTTTCACTCCATCTCAAATCACGCTCACGGAAAGCGCTCGAGAAACAGTATCTTTTCCGTGGCTTGATACGCTTTCAACTTTTTTTTTTTTTAGTCTCGAGCAAGAGACTGTACAACATTCACGTTACATGCATTGACTAGTTTTTACATAGAGCGGGTGACAGCGCACCGCATTAAAAGAAATGATCATTCATGTTTTCATAACCGCTGGCCAAACTCAAAAACAAAACTAAAATTAAAAAATCTTTGAGAGCAAGGGCCCCCTGGTGTTTCGGGGCCCTACGCAGCTTGCGTATTCTGCGTATGGACAGGTATGGCTGTGGAATGGGGTTTGGCCAAGGAAAAATTTTCAGTCAAAAGATTTTTTTTTTTTGCTTTAAAATGAGTAAGTAAACAGCTGAGAGAAAATGGATGCGTTCCTCTGTATATTAGATGCGTGCATGTCTTAAAGGGGCAGTATTGAACATGCTGCCGACTGTCATTAAAGGGATAGTTCACCTTAAAATGTAATTTCTGTCATTATTTACTAACTCGCATGTTGTCCGAAACCTGTATTAATTTCTTTCTTGTGCTGAACACAAAAGAAGATATTTTGAAGAATGTGGGTAACCAAATAGTATCTGGTCCACATTGACTTTTGATAGAAGGATAAAAAAATACTATGGAATAAGTCACTGGGGACCAGCAACTGTTTGGTTTTCCACGTTCCTCAAAATAGCATTTATGTTTAGCAGAAGAAACTCATTCAGGTTTAAAGAAACTTTTGAGTGAGTAAATGATGGTATAAATATAAAACACTTTTTATTTTGGGGTTAATTATTCCTTCAATGTTAATAAAACACCAAAACACAAAGAGAAAAATCACTCACTACTCTTAACTGAAAAACGTTAATACAGTTGATTTAATAGGAATCAATCTATATAGTGTTTTATTTTTATATTTGTTGATTTCAATTTATTGAATGCTCCTGCTAAATACACCTATTGTACCTGAAAATAAAACAATGTTTTATTTGTATAGTATTTGTAATGTGTATCTTTGTTCTCATTTTTTAATAACAAAGATAAAATAATGACAAAGATCTTCGCCCACTTTGGCCTAAATATCCACCATTCTTTTTTTAATACTTTTTGTTATCTTGAAAGGTTTTGTCTTTATAATAGGGAAATTAGTTTGGCTGTAATGCTCAGACAACTTGCAAAATAGTAAAACCAACTTGACAAAGAATCGTGATAAAATCGTGAATCGTGATTTTTCTTAAAAATATCGTGATATTATATTTTTGCCATATCGCCCACCCCTAGTTGTTAGTATTTGTATTTATTATTATTAATTAAATGGTGGTAATTGTGTATTATTTTTATAACGTGTTTATGTAGGGCTGTGCAATTAATTGAAATTCAGTTAGATTTCGGCCTCCAACGATTATGAAAATACAGTAATCGAGATGAAACAATTATCGCGCTCTATTCCGCCCCATTTCCAGTGGTGCGCTTTCGCTTCTCCATAAAAGCCCAATTTCACGTGCAGATCAGTAAAATCATGTAACGAGACTTTTGCAAAATGGGACGTGCTTGATTGAAGTTGTTTTAGATTTATTTGTTTTTAAAAGCATGAAAGAGAACTTGCGCATCCTCTGGAAGATTACTGTGTATGCACTCAGAGATGAGTCATCTTTTAGCGCCTAAACAGTCAAATACATGCAAAAATGTGTCAAAATGCAGTACTTGGTGATTATTCACGTAAACCCTTGTCGGTTATGTAATAAATAGGGTTGTTCCGATTCTAATACTAATATCGGAAATTCCACCGATACCACAAAAAAATTCTGGTATCGGCGAGGACTTGAACCCATGTACCGATCAGATACCATTTTTAAACAAGACCTATAGTTATGCGCGCTAGCTTTGCTTAACGCTGCAAATCAGAAATCAATTCTAATTCACTGCTCAGAATGCAAACACAGGAAGTTGTGCTGTGTTGCCACAAGCAACCACTATTTAGAGCAGCAAAGAATAAATACAAACGTGCTAGCAGCCAGTAAATCACTCGCATATGCGACTAAATCTTCACCCTGGGCGACTAAATAGTGTATAATATTAGCCACTGGCTAATAAATGCTCAGATTTTACTCTCCAGTGTGTGAGTTGGAGGCTATGTATAAGTTTAGCACAGATATATCGTCACTCTCCGAACACTCTGACTGAGCGCTTCAGAGTTTCTCTCTCCGTCAAGCGGTCTGTGCTATTTTTCAGATCATCTGAATGGATGCGCAGCGCACCTGTATTTGACGTACCGTAAGCTCTAGTGTGAAGTGCACGACTCGCCGTCGCTTTGCTTTTTTCCTCACACGCAAAGAGAGAGAGTCTTACATGTAGCGCGTCAATTCTGCATGGTATGTAAACGATATTCTTTGTTGTATTTTCCTTTGAGTTCCTTTTTGGAATTCTTCAGCTTTTTAGAACTGCCGGGTTCTCCGGTAGTAGGCGGAGCTAATGTGCAAATGACAATCTCATTGGCTGGCGCTCACCTATTATCGTCCCTGGTTTGATTTCAGCAAATCAGTTCAAGCGAACGCAGACAACATGATTAATATTCATGAACCCAGCAGCTCGTTAATCCTTAGTGCGTTTTATGTTGTTCTTAGTAGAATTCATAGTATGATTATTATCTTATCAGTATTATTGATTAGTTTCCCCCCCATTTTTTACAGAAACACTGAATGAAAAAAGCGCCACCACCAGTTCCGTTAAAATGACTGTTTTCATACATGGTTACCAAGTTTTAATTCTAATTGCTAAAGTTATATCATTAAATAGTACTCGATTCTCATAATACATTTATGCTTGACTGACTGATGTTAAAGGAACACTCCACTTTTTTTGGAAATAGGCTCATTCTCCAACTTCCCCAGAGTTAATAAGTTGAGTTTTACCGTTTTGGAATCCATTCAGCCGATCTCTGGGTCTGGCGATAGCACTTTTAGCATAGCTTAGCATAGATCATTGAAGCTAGGTAACTAGTTATAATATAGCTGGGGACTACTTTCAGGCGCTGCGTAATATCACTGCGCCTGCTGCGGCCATGGTACGGCAGCAAAGTTCCTTGATTATTACGCCGGAATGAGAGTATAGTTCCTAGCCAAATCGGCCTAGAAAATCGCAACTTTTCATTTTCCACCGGTCTTACTACACGATATAACTACAGAAGAGTCAAGTTTTAAATAGGACAAATATCGAAACTCTTTGGTCATTTTTGAATGCGATGCTACTGGTCTAATCGGATTCAATGATCTATGCTAAGCTATGCTAAAAGTGCTATCGCCAGACCTGGAGATCGGCTGAATGGATTCAAAAACGGTAAAACTCAACTTATTAACTCTGGGGGAGTTGGAGAATGAGCCTTGTTAGACTTGTTTTTTATTTTTTTAAACTTAAAGCACAGTTTTTCATTTTGTATCTTTTAAAAAAAAATGTATTCTTATTTTCGACCTTTGTTGTTGTTTTTTTTTAACTAATATTAGTTACTCTAGTATTCTGCTGTGGTATTGAGAATTGTGACATTTCGCTGGTCTCTAAAATGTAGATGTCATAGTAACCTTATTTACAGAAAATATATATTTGATATACAGTATATCTTTCATATAAAGTTTTGGTCATATGGCACTAATAATCATTTTAAATAATTGTGATTACAGTATTGACCAAAATAATCGTGATTTTATCATTTTTGTCATAACCGAGCAGCCCTTTTCTTTTTTTCTTATTATGAAATTATTAGCATTGGTATTAATAATAGCAATAATGATTGTAGTAATAAATTTATTTGTTTGCTTTTAAAAGTGATTCATATTCAACGTATTCATATTTTAAGTTCCATGGGCAGATTTGTTTTTAATGTGAAACTGTTTACCCATCTGTTACTCAATCTGTGTATAAATTATATGTAAGCAAAGGTACATTATTTTATTTGTATATTTAATTTTTCCAAGGTTTTTTAATTTTGTTTGTACTAAATTATCCATCTTTTCTACTGTAAATCAAAATGTTCTGATGCATATTTTACTTAGATTGGCATTGTAGTGTGAACAACTGTACAGACTTGTATCGCTCATCATATCAACTGCATTATACAATTTTTATCAACTGTCAGTTATCAATATAAATTGTCTCAGTGTCAATGCATCCCTAGTAATTAAACTCGTCTGTGTTTGTCCTTTTAGCCCAGCAGGCTGGTGATGGACAGAGTGACAGCGGCACCAGCTCAGAACCCTCATCATCTACAGAATCAGCCAATCCCACAACACAAAGCAGAGCCATCACAACAGTAACACAGGCCACGCCCACTCCAGGACCATCAGTACCGGTACAAACACACCTCTAATGCCTGGCTCACACTACAGGATTTTTAGCCCGATTTAGCCCCGATTTCCCCCTCCCGAGAATCGGAGGGAAAATCTTGTCGAGCACCTCGATCGGTCCCGATGTTCGGCGTGGATTATCTGGTAATGTGAGGCGTTCACCGATAGAACTTTGCACCTCCCGATCTTCTAGCACACAAATCGGGGCCGCCCCGATCATATCAAACATGTTTGATATTTAGGATTTAAATCGGGATGATGACGGCTATATGATTACGTCAGCACTTATAATAACAGCTAATGCGCGACCGCAAAACAGCTGCTGTAAGGCTCCGTTGAATAGTGGAGACGGAGGAAACTGCTTCTTGAAGTTTTGTAGTAACACGATTGTCTGTATAATATGTCGAAAACGTATCACAACCGATAAGGAGAAAGAGAAGCGCTGGGGTGAAATCGCCTCTGTTTTGAAAGTACCGAGTGAGTGAACACTGCTAGCGTGCTAGCTAACACATGTAAACATAGCTGACGAGCTGATCCGTGAGATCACGTGAGGCGCTCCATCTGGCATGATAATCTTAATAATATCTTGTAGTGTGTGATGTGCCACGAATTTCAAATTTTGTAGTGTGTGCATGTTTAAGATTTGAGGGAAGATAATCTGCAAAGATTCTCCTTATGAGTGTGCTGCAACCAGATTTCATAATCGTTTAGGATTTTAAAACTCCTTTAGTCTGAGCCCGGCTTAAAGCCGCTTTTCCACCGAAATTACAATTTGTCCCAGGAACTTTTTTCCCCCAGACCTGTTGCTGTCTGCGCTTCCATTGTGGTCTAAAGTACCGTGAAGAATAGGCAAATATTCTGGTGACTTTGGTCTGCAGGCGTTTCTCAATACCAAGTACGTAAAGTTCTTACTTGCGTCCTTGGTATTTTGGACTTTGCAAGTTCGACTCAGGAGTATGAACTCCCGGGGACGGAACGACGCAAGTCTAGTAATTCTGTAAATGGAGCATCCTGATAATCAGTCAGCTCGCCTTGGTTATTTTCCTCACTGTATTTACAATAAGACGAAATATGATATCAAACACCACTGCCTCTTTTTGTTTTCATTTAAACATATTAATAGCCGCAGAAATGTAGTTCAGGGAACGTACATACAGTCATGGCCAAAAATATCGGCACCCTTGCAATTCTGTCAGAAAATGCAACCTTCTCTCAGAAAATTTTTGCAGTTGCAAATGTTTTGGTACTCGCATGTTTTGTTTGCTTGTTTTTGTTTGCATTGAAACAACACAAAAAAAACCAGAAGAAAGGTCAAATCTGATACAATTATACAACGAAATATTATATCAAACATTGCCTCTTTTCATTTTCACATATTAGTAGATTAATAGAATAAAGACCTAAGATTACCTGTTAGATTTACCCAAAATGAATTATATTTTATGTTTAACCAGTACAGAGACATCAGAGCCAGCGGCAAATGTCAGAAGGACTAGCCGAGTTGAGGCTGCTCTCGTCGGGAAACATGAGCACTGAGCGCCCGGTGATCGTGTGGAGCTCACGTCTCCGAAATCGGCAAAGCGCGTTTTCAAATAGGCGACGTCTTTTATAAAAAAAACCCCCCGCAGATTTGAGTTTTAAACAACTACATTCTCGCCTGAAATACTTTTAAAACTAAATTTCATGACACGCTAACAGTAATATTTTAAATAATTATGCGAATATATGGTGGTTGAAATACAGTGCTGTGTGAACACAACCAATCAGCATGTTCAGCGCCCAAGTCCCGCCCCCGAAAGTTCCAGACCTTTGAAAAAGTACTACCTCGTGAGCAGGTACTTTCTGAGGGGCAAATTTTTACCCGGAACTTTATTTAGATCCTGGTTCCTGTGGTGGAAACACACCGAGTACCGGCCCAAAGTCCCTAGTTCCTGGGGAAAGTTCCTGCGGTGGCAACAGGGCTTAATCTGATAAACTGGCTTTATGTGGATTTCCTGTAGCCAGCATCCCTGTATATTCCACTTTGCTCTCAAAGTTACTAGGAAAGCCATTTTACATATGAAGAGTTCATTTGCAAAAACGGATAACTCTGTTTTTAACAATTTTCAAAAATCAAGTTTTTTCATTGTGCATTCCAATTAATCAAACTGTAGTTGGGTTATTTTGATTGGGTACAAAATTACTAAAAAATACTAGCTAGCTAACTAACACAGTAAAACACAATAAAAAACATGATGGCATAATAAAAAACATGATTTTTGAAAATTTTAAAAACGGAGTTATCAGTTTTTGCAAAAACTCTTCATATACACAGTCCTTTCCTGTCTAATTGGGAGCATCTTTACCAGAATAAGCTGTAGAGCAACGCATGTTTGCTGATAGTCATGCAAGGTTTTTACAAATGCATGAATTCTGTTCTTTTGCATGCAAATAAATGCTCTAGGTTAAGATGTTTTGTTGTCATTCTAATGTTCTGTTTGTGTTTTCTCCACAATGCAGGAGATTTCTTCCATGGCTGGATCTGCGGTAGTGGCTGAGGTCCCAGGAGAGGCCGAGGCCATGGAGCAGACCAGTGCTGAGGCCGTGGCAGCGGGAGAAGAGCCCATGCAGACCGAGTGTCAGGGAGAGCTGGGTGAAGAGGGAGCCGTCAGGGTCGTGGCCATAGGTGAAAGTGCAGCCGGTGAGGAGGGCACCATGCTACAGGTTCATGTCGCCATGGAAGCACAGCCAGGTCAAGGAGATCAGTCTGAGGTAAGGAACTTTTTGGCAAGTCACCTTTATTTAGTGCATTATACAGTATAGATTCTTTATTACTGCCTCACAGTTAAATCACAGAATCAAAGATGCAAACATTAAAAATGAAACATAATTATGCTGTAAGGCAGTTTTACAGACAATAGTGTTAAGTTCAGCTGTCAGTTCAGCGTTGATTCAGTTCAGCAAATATGTGAAGTTGATCAGTTATGAAGAATTCAGTTAAGCTATAAGCAGCTCTACAGAAGGCAAGTGTTGTTATTCAGCTCAAGCCAGTTCAATGTTTTATGTTCAATAAGTGTCAACGTTGCATAATCCATCCATAATGAAGCAAATTGTAAAGCAGAATTCGTTCAGTTCTAGTTTTGTAACCAAGTGATTTAGAGATGAATACATATGATTTTTGTTGTAAATTGATAAGTATTGCTTTCATATATTAAGAGCCATATTCTACATTTATGCTGCTGTTAGTCACTTTTTTTTTTTTTAACCAAAACAACTGTAATTCAGTTATTTTTGTGCCACATGATCCTTCAGAAATCATTCTAATAGGCTTATTTGCTACTCAAGAAACATTTCTAATCATCTTTAATGTTGAAATTAGTGCTGTTTATTAGGGATGCACCGATATGAAAATTTTGGCCGATACCGATAATTCTTTATAAATGAAAGCCGATAAACCGATATGTTGGCCGATAAATCTAAATCCAATTTTTTTTTAATATAATTTTTGAGAGCCTGATTACAAAAAAGGTCTCACCATTAAAAGCCATTAAACACTTCAAAATAAATCAAACATAAAGCAGCCTTACAAATAAATAAAACAATGCTTAAATAATGCAAACAAGTCACTGGACAACATTACTTAACTAAAAAAAAAACTAATAAAAAAAAAAAATCATGTGCCGTGGATAGATTAACGGAATAGCCTCCGCACTGACAATAAAATTAATTAAACCATATTACTGATGAAAATAAAATAAAAAGAAAAGTGGTGGTGGTTATTATTATTATTATTATTAATGTATCAATGATTTTGAAAAAGTATGTTAAATTAATACCACTGTTTCAAATAGCAGCATGCCGTTTTAGCGCTGCTGAAGAGCGGAATGAACACCAGTAAATTGAAGCGATTATTTATACAACATAAACATAATATTATAACTTATATATGCACAAAAAGACGCAAATACGCAAGTGATCTTGAACTAAGTTATGCGCTAATAATGAGCCAACGCTCTTGGCTCTTCCAGCAACAACGCGCTTAAACACAACAAATTAAACCAAAGAATTATCAACGTTTTATTATAATAGTGTTCTCATTATAATATTAAATATATGATAGTCCCATCATATAATATTGTGAGTTGCTGTTTGAGCTGCATGCGCATTATGAAATAATGCATTATTTATCGGCTTTAATATATCGGCCAAATTTTCTTATGGGTTCGATTACGATAACAGAAAAAATAACATTTATCGGCCAATACCGATATGGTGGCCTATATATCATCAATCCCTAGCTGTAATGCATTTGTTTTTCAAAATTATTTGATGAATAGAAATTCAAAAGAATTGCATTTATTTTAAATGGAAATCTTTTGTAACATTTAAAGTCTTTGTCACTTATCACTTTATAAGTCTCCTGTCACCTTTAATCAGTTTTTTGCTGAAAAAAGCATTAATTTCTCTTGTGCAAATAATAAACAATTCCCTGTGCTCTCCATACAGCAGATGGAGGCCGGTGTGGAGGGTGCCGAAGCAATGAGTCTCGCAGCTCAAGACTCTGAAGCCCTTGCTCTGCCCCAGGAGCTGATGTCGGCAGAAGGACAACAAACCACCCTCATGGTGACCGGACTGACTCCAGAGGAGCTGGCTGTGACGGCAGCGGCTGAGGCTGCAGCACAGGCTGCAGCTACAGAAGAAGCACAGGCCCTCGCCATCCAGGCTGTCCTACAGGCGGCTCAGCAGGCTGTGCTCAGTAAGTGTATGAGAGACTGCCGTATGCATTATGATGTATTCAGTAGAGTTTGAATTCTCAGCTTGGCTTGACTTTGTCTCAGGTGAGGGAGACTCGGGTCACGACGGGCAGCAATCCACCACCATCCCTATAGTTTTGACTCAGCAGGAGCTTGCTGCTCTGGTTCAGCAGCAGCAGCAGCTCCAGGAGGCGCAGGCGGCTGCAGCCCAGCAGTTAAGCGCTGAAGCAGCCGCAGCTGCACTGCCCACCGAAGCCTTGGCTCCAGCAGACAGTCTCAACGACCCAGCGTCTGAGAGCAACGGCCACGAGATGACAACTGCTGTCGTGGGAGCTGTGGCCCGTCTCCTTCCACGTACTTCTGCAGAGAGTAAGAGATGCTTGTTTTTGTTTTTAAATGATCATTTGTAATGGTGCAAACATAAATGCTTGGTGACACTTTACAATACAGTCCCATTTCACACAAAAAAATTTACATTTTTTCAAAAATATATTCACTTAGGCCATTCAAGCTGTAGATGAGTGTTTTTTTAATCATAACAGATTTGGAGAAATGTGGCATTGCATCACTTGCTCCGCAATGGATCCTCTGCAGTGAATGGGTGCCGTCAGAATGAGAGTCCAAACAGCTGATAAAAACGTCACAATCCACATGACTCCAGTCCATCAGTTAACATCTTGTGAAGTGAAACGATGCATTTTATCAGCTGTTTGAACTCTCATTCTGACGACACCCATTCACTTTAGAGGATCCATTGGTGCTAAATTTCTCTAAATCTGTTCTGATGAAGAAACAAACACTTTGTTCTCGGCTGGCGTGAGGGTGAGTACATTTTTAGCAAATTGTAATTTTTGGGGTGAATTATTTCTTTAAATGATGTAGTTAATTAACAAACGGAACCTTGTTGTAAAGTGTTACCAAATTAGTAAAGGTGTTTGTTTTTTTTCCTAATAATTTAGTTATGATCAAATGTGGTGGTTTTTAGTGCATGCTAAAAATGCCTCTCTTTTGCTGCAGCTCTAGCCCCATCAAGTACTTTTGCACCATCTCAGCCAATGGTGGTCGCCAGTCCTGCCAAGATGCAAGCAGCCACTGCTTTAGCTGAGGTGGCCAATGGGATTGAATCAGCAGCTGGGGTAAGTTTACTGGTGGTACATGATTTGAACTAATGCATTGAATATCCATTTCAGACATTAACTTTGAGACTATTGTTCAACCATCTCTATTCATCGCAGAAGCAAGAAGCTCCTCCAGCCGTTGTGAAGCCACCAGTGAAGAAAGAGAATCAGTGGTTTGACGTTGGAATCGTTAAGGTCACAAACATGGTTGTCACGCACTATTATGTGCCAGCAGATGATTCAGCGGTTACTGATGTAAGTAATGATTAAGTTGCTGTTTGTGTATTTTGCTAAAAGGAAAAGGAAGTGTTATTTAGGGCTAATTGAAATCGACTTTAGTGGTAGAATAATATATTTTGCCAAGTAAGATTAGCACTTTGGCTGATATGATTTGGAAGCAGGATTTCATTTTGACAGTTCTGAGAACTTCATCGGTTTATGTTCTGTTTAATGGTTCTATTTAATAATAGAAAGACATATAATATAATATTTTCATAGAATGTCAGCATTTGACACGTAAAAATTTATATCAAGTCTTTGAATATCTAATTATCTGTTACTCATGTCATAATCACTGTGTACTGTATGTAGAGTACAGTGTTATCTGGTCTTTTTTGAGAAAAAGATTCTATGTCAGTATCTGCATTAAAGAGAGAGAAAGACTCCATATTAGTTGACCACTAATCATCTTTTTTACTGTGACTTTGCAGGATGATTCTGGCGCAATCCCAGACTACAGCCGAATGAAAAAGATCGAGCTTTCTCCAGGCACCGCATACAAGTTTCGCGTGGCCGGTATCAATGCGTGCGGCCGCGGGACGTTCTCCGAGGTCTCTGCGTTTAAGACCTGCTTACCTGGCTTCCCTGGAGCACCGTGTGCCATCAAAATCAGCAAGGTTGGTCACTGCAAATGTCTAGCGTTTTGGTCTACATGTGGGTCAATCTTGGTGACTAAAATAGTTTTTCCTCTCCCATTAGAGCCCCGATGGTGCCCACCTGACCTGGGAGCCTCCTTCAGTGACGTCGGGGAAGATCATTGAGTATTCGGTGTATCTGGCCATCCAGAGCTCACAAACAGTTGAGGCTAAAGCATCCGCTCCGGCTCAGCTTGCCTTTATGCGGGTGTACTGTGGGCCCAACCCGTCCTGCCTAGTGCAGTCATCTAGTCTCTCCAATGCCCACATCGACTACACCACCAAACCCGCCATCATCTTCCGCATCGCTGCACGCAACGAGAAGGGCTACGGCCCTGCAACGCAAGTCAGGTGGCTACAAGGTGAGGATATTTCGTTTTTTGTTGGATGGACCCTTTTCACAGACTGTGGTGATGCATTGTAAATATATACACTGAACAAAATTATAAACGCAACACCTTTTGTTTTTGCCCCCATTTTTCATGAGCTGAACTCAAAGATCTAAGACTTTTTCTATGTACACAAAAGGCCTATTTCTCTCAAATATTGTTCACAAATCTGTTTAAATCTGTGTTCGTGAGCACTTCTCCTTTGCCGAGATACTCCATCCACCTCACAGGTGTGGCATAACAAGATGCTGATTAGACAGCATGATTATTGCACAGGTGTGCCTTAGGCTGGCCACAATAAAAGGCCGCTCTAAAATGTGCAGTTTTACTGTATTGGGGGGGGGGTCCGAAAACCAGTCAGTATCTGGTGTGACCACCATTTGCCTCATGCAGTGCAACACATCCCCTTCGCATAGAGTTGATCAGGTTGTTGATTGTGGCCTGTGGAATGGCTGTGCGAAGTTGCTGGATATTGGCAGGAACTGGAATACGCTGTTGTATACGCCGTTCCAGAGCATCCCAAACATGCTCAATGGGTGACATGTCCGGTGAGTATGCTGGCCATGCAAGAACTGGGATGTTTTCAGCTTCCAGGAATTGTGTACAGATCTTTGCAACATGGGGCTGTGTATTATCATGCTGCAACATGAGGTGATGGTCGTGGATGAATGGCACAACAATGGGCCTCAGGATCTCGTCACGGTATCTCTGTGCATTCAAAATGCCATCAATAAAATGCACCTGTGTTCGTTGTCCATAACATACGCCTGCCCATACCATAACCTCACCGCCACCATGGCAAACCGCTCACCCACACGACGCCATACACGCTGTCTGCCATCTGCCCTGTACAGTGAAAACCAGGATTCATCCGTGAAGAGAACGCCTCTCCAAAGTGCCAGACGCCATCGAATGTGAGCATTTGCCCACTCAAGTCGGTTACGACGACGAACTGCAGTCAGGTCAAGACCCTGATGAGGATGACGAGCATGCAGATGAGCTTCCCTGAGACGGTTTCTGACAGTTTGTGTAGAAATTCTTTGGTTATGCAAACCGATTGTTGCAGCAGCTGTCCGGGTGGCTGGTCTCAGACGATTTTGGAGGTGAAGATGCTGGATGTGGGGGTCCTGGGCTGGTGTGGTTACACGTGGTCTGCAGTTGTGAGGCCGGTTGCATGTACTGCCAAATTCTCTGAAATGCCTTTGGAGACGGCTTATGGTAGAGAAATGAACATTCAATTCACAGGCAACAGCTCTGGTGGACATTCCTGCATTTAGCATGCCAATTGCACACTCGCTCAAAACTTGTGACATCTGTGGCATTGTGCTGTGTGATAAAACTGCACATTTTAGAGTGGCCTTTTATTGTGGCCAGCCTAAGGCACACCTGTGCAATAATCATGCTGTCTAATCAGCATCTTGATATGCCACACCTGTGAGGTGGATGGAGTATCTCAGCAAAGGAGAAGTGCTCACTAACAGATTTAGACAGATTTGTGAACAATATTTGAGAGAAATAGGCCTTTTGTGTACATAGAAGTCTTAGATCTTTGAGTTCAGCTCATGAAAAATGGGGGCAAAAACAAAAGTGTTTATAATTTTGTTCAGTGTATATTCACTGTTAAACATTAATTTAGAACACTATACCTAAACATTTTGGTGAAATTTAATGTGTGAGGCAATGATTTTTATCAGGGCAAACTTTGAAGGACTATATTTTTATAAAAAATCTTTTATAAAAGAGATGTGTTTTTACTTATATAACCACTTTTTAATATTATAATTTATATTTTATTATAATATTTTTTTGAATGTTGAATCTGTATCTGCTATGTAATAGTCTATAAAGCTGATATGTAACCATAACACTATACTAATGCTATTGTGGATTGGAGCATATGCGAAGCTGTATGTATGTATGTAGTTTACCCAACAATGACAATGACTTCCGGGTGTATTTAAAGATCTTTTAAGCTATGGAATGGATTTTGTTTATCAATTTTATTCAAATATGTTTGCAGAAACCAGCAAAGATGGCTCTGCGGCCAAACCTGCAGCAAAGAGGCCGGTCTCGTCACCTGATATGTGAGTTTGTGGACATTATACCTTTCAAAATGAACAGTACCGATCTGTATACCCAACCTAATGTTGCTTTACCCGTTCAGGAAAGGCGCTGGTCCAAAGAAGGCCAGATCTGACCAGTGAGAGCTCACCGTGACCCCTGACCCTGCCCTGTTTATGAGCTGAACCATGACTGAACTCCACCTCCTGCTGAATGACCTTCCTGCTTCCACTTCTCACCCCATTCCATCCTCTGCAATGAACCGGAAGGAAACTGCAGCCAAAAATAGGAAAACGTTCAAAAAAAGGAAAACCTTTGTTTCCGTTTTTGAGAAATCCACTACCATCACTGGACATGTTGGTGCCATGGACGCCTAATTTCCAACTGTATTTTTAAAAAAAAAACATAAATGTTCCTCCTCAGAAGCACATACATTTGCTTTTGCTGACAATTTTGTGTAAAGCGATTCCGACAGCAGCGTTCAATCTAGTTATAACTGTATTATCAGATACTCATTCTTTGTTTTATTCCCTTGATATTCATTTATTTTTAAGCTTATTTCAATACAAGCAATAGATAACAGAAAAATAACTCTGCTCTCTTGTCAGTTTGTTGATGTTTTCATTATTTGGGCAAGTCTGTATATTTCAACCGTGTGCTGAAAGGAGACGGAGACACAGAGGAGGGAGTGCAGACGGCGAAACGAAGCAGGGGAAATCAAATAAAAACGGACAGAACTTGGTGATGCTTATGAGGGAAAAGACTCTGTTCATTTGGAGAATCTGTAATTATTAATTCACTTCGAGTTCAGTAGCCTGTTTTGCATCACTGTGTGTTCATACATTTGCTGTGAGGGACAATTGAGGACCGCAATGCTGAAGACTTAAAGGACTTCGATCCATGTAGATGAAAAGCATAATACTTTTGCATTGCGTCAACTAGATCTTGTATAAAGAGAGAAAAATCCCAAAAATAGTAAATGGTGATACAGGAGTTCTTTTTGTGTGGTTTATTTTTGTAATTTTTTTTTTTTTAATCAGAAAAGGTCTTTCCTTCTCATGTATTTGTGCTTCAGAGCGCAGTTTTAAACCTCACCCCTCTCCTCAACATGTTAACTGCTTGTTCCTGTAGTCTCCATGCTTGTGGATTTGACATGCGGGCCACAGTGTTTCCCGTGTTCATGAATGATTTCACCTTTATTTTGGGAGTTGTAGTGTAAAATGTATGTATTTGTTCTAAACAATGACTCACTTTTGAGGCTTTCTCCACCCCACTTTTTACTTTTTGGCGTTTATAGAAGCTTACTGCAGAAAAAGATGCTTTTATTTTTATTTCACTCTTGTCATTAGTCTATATTTCCTGTACATTCACTTTTCTGAATCTCACGTTTCTTTTGTACACTTGGTTTTGTGAGTTGATAGATATGAATTGGGATACTTCTCAAGCTGTGCGGCAAAAGTTTGAACCATTTTCATTCTCTGCTTCGGACTGTTTGGACTTGTTATGAATGCAGACCTGTGTAAATGCTCAATTGGTGGAAAGTAAGGTGAGGTTTTGATGGGAATGTCTTTTTTGAATGGAAGCTAGAAACAGTTTGTTCCCGTTTCTAGTGGTTGGGAAATGTTGCAGATGGATTGTTGGCTTAGCCAGAGTTCGAACTCAGTTGTAAATTAGTTCTTTCACGTAGCAAGACGTAAAACAAAAAACCCTTTGCCTTTTTTATATAATTATCTGTAACAAGATGTTTTTACATGTTGTCATCTATTGATTGCTTTTGTGTCTTGACATGATATAAAAGTAATGGAATTCTGTCTCTGTTCATTTGGTTTGTTTTGCCTGCGTTTTTGTTGTTTGTGTTGCTGAAATGTAATGCACAAGTAATATAGATGACCAGCAAGAGATTAAAGATGATTTGTATCAGGAAAAAGAAGAGAAACGGCTTTGGGTTTTAACCTCAACATTCTCTTTCAGTACAGTAAGTAAAGTGAAAATGTACTATATTTGCCCTCAAATGTCTGTAGATTTTATACTGTCGTCAACAAAGGATTGCTTAAGGTTATTTGGCTCATAGGTGTACCGCATGGATTTAGAAAATAGTTTTAACTAGGAACGCATTTTTTTCCATATGTATACAAATAAGTTATAGGATATCCAAGGTAAAATTATTTTACTACTGTGTTGCGAACATAAACCTAGAGGCATTTCTTCGCTTCAAAATCATCGTAATGATTTTTTTTTTTTAATTATACAGTATGCGCAATCGATTGTGATTGGTCCGTCCAGACCAGCGCTGAGAAAAGTAACAGGTGTCGCCTGACAAATCCCTGTTTATACCAGAGCCGTTGAGAAAACTAAACAAATACTAATAATATATGAATTAAAATAGTAGGAAATTCTTCCCTTTTTTGTTAGAAAAAATATTGTTTGTCCGTTTTTATGTAGTTAACTAGAGGAAATCAGTACGTGGTCGTTTTAAAAAGAATTTTGTCCTCATTCGCTTGCCGTACAGAGACTATCTCCATGGCAACTGCTATTCGCATCAGCGGAGCATCATCGGATCTTTACCGCTGATGATCTCTTCGAAACCATCGTCCTGCTAGCAATTGTTTTCATTTTGCTTTATTGTAATATTTTGTTCTATTTAGCACAGTTTCTTTGGTGAATATTTGCCAGTGCGTGAATGGGAATCAAAGACACATTTCTGCTTCGCTAGCTCGCTAGCTGTGTAGTAGTGGAATGGATCAGTACAGTATTCTGGGCAGGATCGGGGAAGGAGCTCACGGAATTGTTTTTAAAGCCAAACACATCGAGGTAAGGCTGGGCTGTTTTCGGTTTATCTATATTAATCCTGTGTAAATGACAATAGTTTACAAAAGCTGAACACTGCGTTATCTGTTTATTTTCAGACAGGAGAGACGGTGGCTTTGAAAAAAGTAGCTCTGCGAAGACTTGAAGATGGAATTCCAAACCAGGCCCTACGAGAAATCAAAGCCCTGCAAGAGATTGAGGACAACCAATATGTGAGATATACTGACCACTGAAGATTTAAAGTTTTTGTTTAGTAAAGTCAAGATTATCTCTTTTGCTTAGAACCTGAAGTAACTCTATATCTATGCGACTCACATTCAATGAATAGGGAAGCCCATTTGCTTCACATAATAAAAATGTTTTGGAAAATAATAATTAGCACATAAAAGTGGATACTTTGGAGTCATACTTTGGAGATGAAAAGCGAAAATTATGGCAAACCAAGTCATAATTATGGCAAAATGTGAAATGAAAGTAAAAATGATGACACAAGGTTTAGAACTTGGATGAAAAGTCAAAGCTATGACATACTAAGTAATTATGAGATAAAAGTCAAAATTATTACATAAAAAGTCTAAATTATGGCAGTCATAATTATGAGATCAAAAGTTGAAATTGGCATGTCATGTCAGTCATTTATGAGATGAAAATTATGACTTATGAGATAAAAAATTATGACATAAAAAGTCTAAATTATGACAGATATATGAAAGTCAAAAAATTATGACAAGAATTTTAAAAAAAAAGTAACTTTTTTTTAAATTATAAAATTATAATCAGTTGATTTTGAGTCGTAACTAGGAGATAAAAAGTTTAAAATTATTACATAGTCATGACTGTCATTTATGAGGTGTTTTTTTTAATGTGATATCTGAGACATACATCTAAATTTAGATATATCATATCATAATTATAACATACTAAGTCTTAATGATAAGGCATTTTATGAGATGAGGCAATATTATAACATAAGAATTATCAGCCTTAACTATGACACACCATGGCATAATTATGACATTGAAAAGTAATATGTATGAGATGAAAAGTCAAAATTATGACATATTAAGTCATGACAGTCAATTATAAGAAAAAAGTGATGATTTATGAGATTACAAATACAACATACTAAGGTGAAATGATGAAAAGTCATTGACAAAAAGTTGAAATTGTGACATACTAAGTCATAATTATGAGATGAAAAGTCGAAACAATGACATACTATGTCATAATGAGAAAAAAATCATATTTATAAGATGAGTCAAAATTAAAACAGGAGGTTGAAATTATAAAAAGTCATAACTATAACAAAAGACAGAAAAAAAATTTTTATGTCATAACTTTTTGTAATAATTGTGACTCTTTATGCCATTTTGATTTACCAAAGCATGATTCTTTGTGGCAGAAATGGGTTATTTGAATAACTGGGAATCCACACAGACATTATTTATAATTTCATCATTTGATCTGATTATTTGATTCATATTTTGATCATCTCCATAGGTGGTGAAGCTGAAGGACGTCTTCCCTCACGGCACAGGTTTTGTGCTGGTGTTTGAGTACATGTTGTCAGATCTGTCAGAAGTCATTCGGAATTCCCAGCGTCCTCTCACCGCATCCCAGGTCAAAGGTTACATGATGATGCTGCTGAAAGGAGTGGCTTTCTGCCACGAGAACTCCATCATGCACCGGGTGAGACTGTGCTCCTGATGCCATTACATTTGTCCTTCACTGTGATCTGTCCTATATACAGTATGTGCTTCACATGTTTTTGTGTGTAGGATCTGAAGCCTGCAAATCTTCTAATCAGCTCGACGGGTCACCTGAAGATCGCTGACTTCGGTCTGGCCAGGCTCTTTTCCAATGAAGGAGATCGTCTGTACAGTCACCAGGTGGCCACCAGGTGATCATATACTAGAGCTTCTGTCAAGCAAGCATTGAGCTACATTGGTCCTAGCAGTGAGTTTCAGCTACAACATAGATCATATGTGACCCTGGAGCACAAAACCAATCATAAGTCACATGGGTATATCTGTAGCTATAGCCAAAAATACATTGTACGGGTCAAAATTATCGATTTTTTTTTTTATGCCAAAAATCATTAGGATGTTAAGTAAAGATCATGTTCCATGAAGATATTTGAGAAATTTCCTACTGTAAATATATAAAAACTTAGTAATATGCATTGCTAAGGACTTCATTTGGACAACTTTAAAGGCGATTTTCTCAATATTTCGATTTTTTTGTACCCTCAGATTCCAGATTTTCAAATAGTTGTATCTTGATCAAATTTTGTCCTAACAAACCATACATTAATGGAGAGCTTATTTTTTCAGCTTTCAGATGATGTATGAATCTCAATTTAAAAAAAAAAAAGAAAAAAAAGTCACTGGTTTTGTGGTCCAGGGTCACATATGACTAAAAATATTCATTGTGCTGTGTTTCAGATGGTACAGAGCGCCAGAACTTTTGTATGGTGCCCGGAAATATGATGAAGGAGTTGATCTCTGGTAAGAAATTGTGGAATCATTTTTTACAGTCACCAACTTTTTAGTGTAATATTTCAGTGATTATTATAAATGAACTATGAACTGTCAGTTTTATCTATTTCTGTCCATTTTACAATTAATTATAATCACTCTAAGAATAATCCAGTGTGTTAAATTTAAAAAGTCGATTTTTTTGGAAGTTAATTTAGATGAATTGTACCAAAATAATTAAATCAAACTAAATTGTGTCAGATTTTATAGTATTATGAGAGTAAAAATGGTATTCAAATGAGCATTAAGGCAAATATTTAGATAACTTACTACAACCCCAATTCCAGAGAAATGCAATAAAACGTAAAATGCAATAAAATCAAGAATCTGTGATTTGTTCATTCTCTTTAACTTTTATTTAATTGACAAAAGTACAAAGAAAAGATTTCCAAAGTTTTCACTGACCAACGTAAATGTATTTTGTAAATATGAACAGATTTTGTTTTTGCGGGCTGCAACACATTCCAAAAAAGTTGGGACAGAGGCAAAATAAAAGTGAAAAGGTTATAGAATATCCATGAAAAGGTTATAGAATAACTGTTTTGAAACAGTTCACAGAAAGCAGGTGAATTGGTAATATGTCAAGGTATCATGTTTGGGTATAAAAGGAACATGCATCTCAGTCTTTGCAAGCAAAGCTGGATCATGGCTCATCACTTTGTGCCAAATTTCACAAGAGAAGTGTCAAACATACATAATATTGTGAAAAGATTCAGGGAATCCTGAGAAATCACAGTGCATTTAGGGAAAGACAGGAAACCTCAGTTGAATGTGCTTGACCTTTGAGCCCTCAGATGGCATTGCATAAGAAACGGTCATGCTGCGGTGTTAAATATTGCCACATGGGCTCAGGAGTACTTCAGAAAACCACTGCCATTTACCACAGTCTGCTGCTGCATCATCAAGAAATGCAACTTGAATATCTGTTACTGGGCCAGAGCTCATCTCAGATAGTCAAAAAGACAGTGAAAATGTGTGCTGTACTCAGATGAGTCCACATTTCAACTTGTTTCCGGAAAAAATGGATTTCGAGTTCTCAGTCCCACAGACCAAAGGGACCATCCAGACTTTCATCAGCGACAGAAGCAAAAGCAAACGTCTGTCGTGGTATGGGGGTGCAGCAGAGCAAACAGCATGGGTGACTGGAATATGTGCGAAGGTACCATTGACATGGAGGCATATACTGGGATTGTACAGAGACATATACTGCCATCAAGATGATGTCTTTCATGGGAAGTCTATGGTTATTATATCAAGACAATGCCAGCTCTCATTCTGCATGTGCTACAACAGCGTGGTTTCGTTGACTCAGAGTGAATGTGTTAGAGTGGCCTACCTGCAGTCCAGATCTGTCTCCTATTGAAAATGTATGGCTCATCATGAAAAGGAGAATCAGACAACAACAATCACAGACTGCTGACTGAGCTTCTGAAGTCTTGTATCAAGCGAGATTGGACAAAGATTTTGCTTGCAGAACTTTAACAATTAGTATCCTCAATTCCTAAACAATTAAACACTGTAATTAGAAGGACACAGTGTTAAACGTGCCTCTGTCCCAACTTTTTTGGAGTGTGTCGCAGCCATCAAAATCAAAATTTGTTCATATTTGCAAAATACATTTACGATGGTCGGAGAAAACTTTGGAAATCTTTTCTAAGTAAATAAAAGTAAAAGAGAATGAACAGATTCTTGATTTTATTGCATTTTACAAAATGTCCCAACTTGTCTGGAATTGGGGTTGTAGTAGTTCATTTTGTGAACTTTGTCTTTCCTCAAGTGTCCACTAGATGGCAGAAGTGCCTATTCTACACTCAGCAGGTGTCTGTGTGTGTCTCTTCTGGCTTGTTTCAGGGCAGTGGGCTGTATTTTTGGGGAGCTGTTGAATAACTCTCCACTTTTCCCAGGAGAGAATGACATTGAGCAGTTGTGCTGTGTGTTACGAGTGCTGGGAACTCCTAACCAGAAAGTTTGGCCAGTGAGCTCTCATTTACATCCGCTATGCCTATGAATCATTACAGTTTAGAATATGACACACAATGGGTGAACTCTGTGTGAATGTTTTTCCTATCCAGGAAATAACAGAACTGCCAGACTACAATAAGATCACGTTTAAAGAAAACCCCCCCATTCCTTTGGAAGAGATAGTGCCTGACACGTCACCGCAAGCTGTGGACCTGCTGAAGAAGTTCCTTGTCTATCCGTCCAAACAGAGGATCAGTGCTAGACAGGTGCACATTTGAAGTTCTGTACAGGTTCATTCAGTCATGTACATCGAATAAGACTCATAATGCCCCGTCTCTGTCCTCAGGCTTTGCTCCATCCGTATTTCTTCACGGACCCTCTCCCGGCTCATCACTCAGAGCTGCCCATCCCTCAGCGTGGAGGAAAGCACTCCAGACAGCGCATGCAACCCCCTTACGAATTCACCGTGGATCGACCCTTACACGAGAGCTTGGTGGACCCGAGTCTGATCCAGAGACATGCGCGGAGCTGTTTATGACAGCGGTATGAGTAGAAATGTAGGACTTTGTGCTTTGTTTCACACCAGGATGTGGCCCATCAACTCATACACATTTATTTCATATTTAATGACAATGATAAAAAGTTATAAACTGTTGATATTATATGTTATAAAGCTCTATTATACAGAAATAGACTATATAATATGTTTCAGTTTTGCTGAATATACTTTTATTCAGCAGCATGTATAGATTTACTTCTCTGTTATGTGTTTAAATTTCATAATTTATTTTATTTTTTTCAAGAAATAATCAGTTATGGGATGAAAAGACGAAAATATTACATAAGTCTGAATTATGACAAGAAGTCAAAACATTTGTCATAATTATGACTTTTTGTCATTGCGATTTAACAAAGCGTGATTTATTATTTCTTGAGGATGAAAAAATAAATAAATGTACAAATTATTTATTATAATGCTCTGTTATACAGGAACAGGCTATGTAATGTTTCAGTGTTGCTGAGTATACTTTTAGTGAACTTTCAAATGCCATGTGTAGATTTACAGTGTTTAAATTTCATCAGATCTTTCAAAGGAATTATCAATTATGGGATGAAAATTCAAAATTATGACACAAGTCATAATTATTACAAACAGTCAAAACATTCGTCATAATGGCTTTTTATGTCATAATTTTGACTTGATGAAAAAATCAATAAAATGTTCAAATCATTTTTTTTCAATCAAGCTCTATTATACAGGAATATGCTATATTATGTTCAGTTTTGCTGAGTAAACATTTAGTGAACTTTCAAATGGCATGTCTAGCTGTATTTGTATATACATACTTCCGTTTCAATTTACATGCTACAATTTACAGTACACATGCTAGAGGAGTAGCATATTTGACTTGATATCATCTCAAGCTGTTTTACTTACTCCACTTCAGAGGAATTGTAAAATGAGAATGGAAAAAAACGAGTCTTCCTTTTTCCTCAACAACCATTAATCTTATCGTTTCACGCCAGCTGGTGTAAATTAACTGCTTTTGGTTTTATGCAGTTAGGCGCAGCTTTGTATGGTAATGGTTGTACCAGAACAGGTTTGGTCATATAGTTTAGTGCCAACACTCCTCAGAGCACCATGTTTTTGCACCAAAGAGCAAATTGCCAGGTAACTAGTTTTGAATCATACACTACCGTTCAACCATTTGGGGTCAGTTGCATTAAATTGATCACAAGTGACAGTGAAGACATTTCTAATGTTACAAAGATTTCTATTTCAGATAAATGCTGTTCTTTTGAACTGAAACAGATGTATCCACAAAATATGAAACAGCACAACTGTTCTCAACATAATTATAATACTAAGAGTAAGATAATAATAAGAAATGTTTCTTGTGCTGCATATTAGAATGATTTCTGAAGAATCATGTGACATTGAAGACTGGAGTAATGATGCTGAAAATTCAGCTTTTTTATCACGGGAATAAATTACATTTTAAAAGATATTCGAATAGAAAACAGATATTTTAAATAGTAACAACATTTAACAATTTTTCTGCTTTTGCTGTATTTATGATCAAATAAATGCAGCCTTCGGTTACACTTTTTTTTAAAGGTGTCCTTGTTACAGTGTAATTATACTTTTAAGTGCTGAGTAATATTAATTAATATTGTACTTACTATATGGTTAGGGTTACTTGCAAGTAATTATGCAGAATTTATTGGTATTACAATAGTAACAAGGACACCTTAAATAAAGTGTTACCAAGACTTCTTTCAAAACAGTAAAAAAAAATCCCCTGTTATATAGTTAATAATAATAGGGAAACATTCTACCTTTCAAATGATCCTTACATTGTTGAAAAGCTGTGAAGGAAACTAGTCTTATCACCGAACATGCAAACAACTAGTTTCTATTAATAGTGCGCAAAGCAGTTCTGTCCTTGTTTTATAGCTTAGATTATTTACTTAATTACTGAATTACTTTATTTTTTTTTTTTCACTTAATTACTTTAACCACTAACACAGTCATAGTGGTGAATGACTTCACACAACCTCAAAGGTGGAGGTGAATAGTGTAACTTCAGTAAATCTTCAGTTAATATAGACATGAAATTGCAGTTAGGGCAACCTGGACCTTTTGTTCTGTTGTAGTCTGTTAAAAATGTCATACTTTACATTTTTTAGCTGAATGACAGACACTCTCTAACACAGCATCATTCACCGCTCTAATTTCCCTTCTGACTAAGTGAACAATAGGAAAGAAAACGGTATGCTTTGATTAACAAATGACTTCCACAGCCCCGCTCTGTGTGCATGTGGTCAGGCTAGATGTCTTTAGAACGATTGCAGCATTTGTCTCTATTTGCATTAGTGCAACCCACTCAACTGTCCTCTTGTGTTACATATTAAGCTGCGCTTTGCATCTTTTATTGGCTCCACTTTCCCTTTTGTTCCATCAGTGGTTTGGCTTTTATCAAGATTTTTTTACTTTGTTTATAATTTATAGAATTAGATAGTCGTTATTTACTGTCGTTATTTGCTCATTTTCATGTTGTTCCATCCATACCTGTATGATTTTCTGCTTTGTGAAAGTCAGTGGGGTCCAAAGTTGTTTGCATCCCAACTTTCTTCAAAATATCTTCTTTGTGCTCCACAAAAGAATGTCAAAATTTAGAAAGGCAGGAGAGTGAGAAAATGATGGCAGAATTCATTTTCATATTTTAAGTTGAATTTCTTTATATTGTATTATATATATATATATATATAAAATAAAGCAAATGTTTGAATATGTATATTTGATTCAACTTCCGCATAGAAACTTTTCTGTGTGTTTTAGCAGATCTGAGTATTTGATTTTGGTCATTTTACTCTTTGTGGCTTTGCATATTTGTAATTCTCATTTGCAACGCAGACTAATGTGGGATATTTCCAGACTTTTTTGTGCATTTGTACTCACGAGGCACCACGTTTGCTGAAGCTGACCTGTCTTTGGCTCCGCCCACTGTCCCCACATGTCTAACCTCAATCACCCACAATGCCAGAGCACAGAAACCTTCACACATAAAGTTCTGATCCACCAGTGGCACTCATCTTCATCGCAGACACCTGTCCTGAAGACTGAAGAGATAAGCTCAGGTATGCCACTTTACAATCAGATCTGCATTACCATATCTACAGCTGCATTAGCAAAGCAAACAATGCAAGTGATGCTTATCATGTTTCTAAATGTCATTTCTGTTAAATGGACAGGCGAGACTGTCATTGCTGTTGTGATTTGTCGTGCACTTCAAATCAGTATCACTTATTTTAAGATATGTGTTAAAAATAGAAGTTTTTGTGTGCTATGTGAAAGGATGGGTTTTGTGAGAATATGATTTGAAAAGTAAATATGGTCTTGTGTACATATAATAAATGTTATTGCGATTGATTTCCAAACATATATAGAATGTTTTTCTGAAATGTATTTCTATGTGGTCTCTTACAACTTTTAACTGAAGATTTTCTATTGCAGTTATTGAAACAAATAATAGTTTAGACTGTAACTGATACACTCAATGCAAAGAATTCCTCATTGCACTACACTTTAACATGCTACTTCAGAATATATATATATATACAGTGCTGCTTCAAAGTTTGTGAACCCCTTGCAGAATCTGAAAATGTGAGTAATTTTAACAAAATAAGAGAGAGCATACAAACTGCATGTTATTTTTTATTTAGTACTGTCCTGAGTAAGATATTTTACATAAAAGATGTTTACACTTAGTCCACAAGACAAAAAAAATTGCTGAAATGATTAAAATAACCCCATTCAAAAGTTTGGGAACCCTTGCTTCTTAATACTGTGTGTGGTTATCTGCATGATCTATAACTGTTTTTTTGTTTTGTGATGGTTGTTCACGAGTCACTTGTTTGTCCTGAACAGTTAAACTGAGCACTGTTCTTCAGAAAAATCCTTCATGTCCTGCGGAATCTTCTGTTTTTTTCCGGGGTGAATGGAGGATTTTTCTGAAGAACAGTGCTCAGTTTAACTGTTCAGGACAAACAAGTGACTCGTGAACAACCATCACAAAACAAAAAACAGTTGTAGATCATGCAGATAACCACACACAGTATTAAGAAGCAAGGGTTCCCAAACTTTTGAATGGGGTTATTTTAATCATTTCAGCTATTTATTTATTTTTTTTTGTCTTGTGGACTAAATGTAAACATCTTTTATGTAAAATATCTTACTCAGGACAGTACTAAATAAAAAATAACATGCATTTTGTAAGATCTCTCTTATTTTGTTAAAATTACTCACATTTTCACAGATTCTGCAAGGGGTTCACAAACTTTCAAGCAGCACTGTATATATTTGTATGTATGTGTTTGTATGTATATATTTCCTTCTTCACACCATACAAAAGGAGAGACAGACATGGAGACCTCCGTTGAACAGGCTCGCTGGGTTTCCTCCTCCATGGTATCATCAGAGGCGATGCCCTCTTACCCAACTGACTCCAGCTATATGGTCCACACTGAAGAGGGTTCGATGTTCCCCTGGACTGATGCCGATCACAGCAGCCTGCCCTCTTTATTCAGCAGCCCGGTCCATGGCCGTCCATCTGGAGCTTTTCAAAACAGCCCAGGTCAGTGCTGCACGTACAGGACACAGCACACTGTATCATGGCAGTTTCACTTTGTACTTTGATATACACTGCCTACCATTCCTCCAATCGCTGTGAGATTTTTAAAATGTTTTTGAAAGTAGTCTATTCTCACCAATGCTGTGTTTATTTGATCAAAAACACAGCAAAAACATTATCACTTCAATTTAAAAATCACTATTTTCTGAATATATTTTGAAAAACAATTTATTCCTGTGATGCAAAGCTGAATTTTCAGCATCATTACTCCAGTCTTCAGTGTCACATGATCCTTCAGAAATCATTCTAATATACTGATTTGCTGTTTTAGAATCATTTTTTATTATTATCAGTGTTGAAATCAGTTGTACTGCTTCATATTTTTGTGGAAACTAACTATTTTCAGGATTGTTTGATAAATAGAAAGTTACAAAATACAGCGTTTATTTAAAATAGAAATCTGTTGTAACATTATAAATGTCTTTACTGGAATTTTTGACCAATTTAATTCATTATTCATGGAAAAAAGTTTAATTTCTCTAAATACATTTACATGATACTTTAAGAACAATGCCATAGTATTAACGTGTCCAAAATGTACTGTGCTGTCCTTTGAAGTAAAAAGCCTATAAACAATATAACCATAAGATGATGTTTACACATTTAGTTGTACTTCAGTATTTAAAGGTCATTTACAATATAGCAATTACAGTAATTTTGATGCACCTAGATGTTAAACTAAAAATCAATATCTTAAAACTTGGTTTTAAAGTTGTTTGGCATCTTCAGCAACGGTTATATTTCAAATGCATGGCTAAAGGCTGTGTTTTGTCCTTCCTCAAGGACAAATGACTCTAGCGGTGACCGGTTACACTCGAAAGAATGTCTTTGGCTGATTCATTTGTCTCGATAACTCAATAAGATGTACAAAAATCCTGCTTTTATCAGAGGAAAGAGTCAGGGTTTGTACTTTGAAGGTTTAGATTAAATTGTAAGAATTAATAAGTATGTTTTTTAAATTTTTATTTGACCTTTAAATTTGATGGGTTTTACTTTACACAAGTAAAATAATACTTTTGATGTCCAAATACTTTCTCATATCCTGGTTTAATATGCAGAAAGGTCATCTGAAAGTTGATTCTCCTTAAAAAGTATAAATACTGTGTCTCTGTGCTTTTTATTTGAGCAGACTCAAGAAACTTGATTTCAGTTCCTTTCCTTCTTCTCTCCCTCAGTATATCCCGTGTACTCCTCTCCATTCCTCGGAAACCTGTCCTGGCTGGAAAGTTCTAACAGCCCTGCTCTAACCAACCTCTTCCCATCATCCCCGTCAACCTGGCACAGCAGTGCATTTTCTAAGACGTCCTCGTCATCCTTCCACGGCTCCACGGCCCTGTCCTCAGCCAGACAGCCTCGTTCTGCCCTTCACTCCCCTATCCAGCACCAAAAGGAGAGCTTCGGTGTGCAGGAGAGTGTGAAAGGAGAGAGGCTGAGTCCTCCTGGAGGTGGGGAGGCGTTTGGTGGTGTGTTTCCCCCCTCAGTGAGTGACGTGTACGCACAGACACACTCTTTAAAAGCACACTCGCAGTCACTGCCCCACTACGGTCCCTACGGGAGCTTCACGCAGGACTACAACAGTTCACTTCTCTACACACCCTCATCCTTCTCACCCAAATTATGCAACAAGATGAAATTCTCTCCTTTAGGTGAGGAAGCATCATAAACAGGCAGATACAGGTGTGGGTAAAAACACTGCAAAAAGCAATTTTCTTATTCTCTATTTTTGCCTTGTTTTCCAGTCTAAACATTCTTAAATGAAGATCAATCAAAATTACTTCAGATATTAAGTTTTGTTTTCTGTTAAAATTAGCAAAATGAACTGGGTTTTTGCTCAAAACGGGAAAAAAAATATCTGCCAATGTGGTCAGAAAAATAATCTTGTTTCCTTTTGAATTAAGTGTATTTTTCATCTGACCACATTGGCAGAAATTCTTTTTTGTTTTAAGCCAAAACTTTTTCTTTTTTTTCCGGAAAATGACTTGTCATTTTCCTTCTCAAATAGTTGTATCTTTGTTTAAGAATGTTTAGATATTTGTTCTAGACAAACAAAAATACAATCTTTTTTCTGCAGTGAAGTTAAACAGTTTCATGATGTCATCCATTAACTAGAGCCATTCTGGTCTTTTTTGTAATTCTGTTTTTATTAAATTTTTATAATATCCAAACAACACAACACAATATTTCCATCCCAACATTTATAACAATAATAAACTCAAAAATGTGAAGTCGTGTTAATTTAAAATGACTCAAATCTGGATTTACCTTTATAATAAACTGACAACCACCACAATAAAACAGGTGGTAATGAGAAAACTACAAAATCAAAGTTCATCACAAGTAGCTTTTCCACAAGCTGAGTTATATACTAACACACATGACACTAAAATATATATTAATTAACATAAGATGTAGCATAAAACCCTAATGTATATAACTGGCAATAAAAACTAAGATGAACGAATCAATGAAAAACCATCAAATGTGAGCTGTCAAACAGGGAATTCTGGGAATGTCAATTTACAGATTTTAATGACATTAACTGTTAACTGTAAACTACAAGATGACTTATTCTTTTCACTTCCAAAAAATTGTACATTTAACTTTTTTTTTTCGTGTAAAATTACATGAAAAGTCCCTTTAGATACACACTGAAAAAAATGCTACTACATTTTTTTAAGGTAAGTGGTTGCAAACTATTTATTTTAGCTACATTTAATTAAAAGAAATATGTTGAAAGTTAGTCGACTAAATTTGTTTATTTAAATGTAGCTAAAATAAATAGATTGCAACCACTTACCTTAAAAACAATTTAGTAAATTCAATGCATCATTTTTTTTCACAGTGTAGAATCAGGGTTTTTACCCTAGTATTTTTGCTGCCAAAATTGTGATGATTTTTTACAGAGTACAGTCTTAAAGTTGAATATTCTTCAGTGGTTCTTTGCAGTACCTTTGGTTCATGTGTTTCTTTGATGTTACTCTGAAGGTTCTTCAGATCACCAGCACATAAATGGGTTTCTAAAAAAACTCTCATTTTAAGAGTGCATGTATTTCTGCTAAAGTTGGGTGATGACGTGCAATGTAAACATTATTTCTGATCTTTTATGGTGACAGAGCCGCGTGAGTGTGTGAACTGTGGGGCCACTGCAACCCCTCTGTGGCGGCGTGATGGAACGGGACATTACCTCTGCAATGCCTGCGGACTGTACCACAAGATGAACGGACAGAACAGACCCCTCATCCGGCCCAAAAAGAGACTGGTACACCTCACCCATACTCACAATACTGATAAAGAGAACAAACAAAAGATTGCAATGCATTTATTTGATCAAAAATACTATAAAACTGTGAAATATTACTACAATTGAATATGACTGTAATTTGTTTGAAAATGATTTTAAACTGTAATTTATTCCTGTGATGCAAAGCTGAATTTTCAACATCTTTATAGTCTTCATTGTCACTTGACCCTGCAGAAATGATATGTTGATATGTTGAAAACAGTTGCGCTGCTTAATGTTTTTGTGGATAACGTGATACATTTGGATTCTTTGATGAATAGAAAGTTCAAAAGAACATTTTGCAGCATTATAAATGCCTTTGCTGTCACTTTTGATCAGTTTAAAAGTACTCCTCGCTGAATAAAAGTATTAATTTCTCCAAAATTTTGAACACTAGTCTAGGTACGATCTATAGACTTTCTGCTATATGATATTTGTCTTTCTGTAGGTCATCAGTAAGCGAACAGGAACTCAGTGTGCGAACTGTCAGACCAGCACCACCACGCTGTGGAGACGCAACGCCAGCGGAGAGCCCGTGTGTAACGCTTGCGGACTCTATTTCAAGCTTCACAATGTGAGCAATGACTAAAACGTAAAAATCGTATTTGCTTAATTTAGCAAAAGCTGATGAGTGTCATTTTAATGTAAAAAGTTGTCACTCAAAACTTCACTCATGTCACGTGACTTTTTTACTAAAGCGTAAAAATTGCATTTGGTTAATTTAGTAAAGCTGATGAGCGTCATTTTAATGTAAAAAGTTGTGTCTCTCAAAACTTACTTAGCACAGCAAGAGTGGGAATTGCAGCAGACTGCATCCAGCACTACATTTTTGGCTGCATTTGTGCTGTTACCTAATTTGCATGAATTCGTTGTTTGAATTGCGTGCCAAAAAACAAAAACATTGATAGCAAATTCCTTCTTGTAACTCTTTCAAGACATTTCGACATATCCAACATGTCAACTTCTGAGGAACACAACGCTGTAAGGGAGTTTTTCCAACCAGTTTTTCATTATTCATGCAATTCCATTTGGCCAGAAATTACACACAGCAGCTTTAACTGTAGTTCTGTGTCTAATACTTCGATCCTTTTCTTCAGGTGAACAGACCGCTGACTATGAAGAAGGAAGGCATTCAGACACGTAACCGTAAAGTGTCCAGCAAGAACAGGAAAGGGAAAAGGTTTAGCGCTACAGAGGAGAATCTGTATTTTTCAAAGAATCCTGCGTCTGATGAGCATTTCGACTTGTATTCTCAGAGTCCAGGAGTTCTGGGCGTCTACAGCCACTCTTCCCATTCACTGCCGCCCACCGCTGCCTTCCACAGCCACGCCAGCCTGCCCTACCCATACCACCCACCAGCTGCCATGTTACCCAGCATGGTGTGACGGAAACTGGACAGAAGTCTGAGTTCATGGAAAGCTGGAAAAAGTTGTACAAAACACTCACGACTCATGTGTTCAGATACTCAGCAAAAACATACTTGAAAGCTTAACCAATGCAGATGCAAGAAAAAAACTAAAAATATTTGGATGCTTAAGGCACACATAATAGCTGAATGTTAATGCGTTGCATACAAAACATCAAATCATGTGCATTTATTTTAGAGAAAGAAAGAACAATCGCACTTTTCAAGTTTGTTTGATTTGAAAAGCTTGAAAGATGACAAATATTACAACACTTTTTTTATTTGAAGCATTAGTGTAGCATGTTCATAGTTATAAAACTACATAAATGTTTTGACAAAAGTTTGGGGTCAGTAAGATATCTATTTTTAAAGAAATTAAAACTTCTATTCAGCAAGGACGCATTTAATTGCTCAAAAGCGGGAAAGACTGTCAAAAGCTGTTCTTTTGAACTATTTATCAAAGAATCTTGAAAAAATGTATGACAAAAATATGAAGCAGCAAAACTGTTTCAACGTCAATAATAATCAGAAATGTTTCTTGAGCAGCAAATCAGCATATTAGAATGATTTCTGAAGGATCATGTGACACTGAAGACTGGAGTAATGATCCTTAAAATTCAGCTTTTGCAATATATTCAAATAGAAAACTATTATTTTAAATAGGAATAATATTTCACATTATTACTGTTTTTACTGTATTTCTGATCAAATATATGCAGCCTTGGTGAGCATAAGAGGCTACTTTCAAAAACCTACCCCAAACTTTCAAATGGTAGTGTATATATAGACTACCTTTATTTTCTTTTTTGCGTTTGTAATGATTTTTTTTTCTTTTTTTTTACTTTTAACACTTTTCTTTGTGGAATTTGTAAGCTGTTTTTAAAGTGCTTTACAAATAAAAATGTATGTAAAACGTATTTTTCTTTTTGCATTTGCTGTAAATCTTGACAGTAGATACAAGAGGAGTGTGAAGACTTGCTTGTATGCCCTTTGAATTCAAAATGGTCTCCTTATCAAAGTGGTGAGACTCCTTAACATAACTGCATCGTAACAGACGTTTGATACTGTGGTTGTGGTTTATCTATGGCTCCATTGTGAGCTCTTCAGCCTGCATGAATTAGCTTGAAGTGGGAGCTCGACAGTTACAATGTGCCATGACAACACATGCAAATCCAGCACTTTCCATAGCACTGCGGAGCAGGTCAAGTGCAGCGCCAAAATCATAGGGGATCAGGGATGCCAAAATTCGTAAAATTATACGAGCTGTTTCACTGCCAATTAGTTCAGACAGGAGAAACATTTCTTCAACAGTATTTGCTTATCATGGGAGACACATCATCAATGATCTATCATCTTCAACAGTCTGAAACACATTGTAGCTTAGTTTTGCAAATCACAGGCAAATTTATAGATGTTCCACTTTCTTATTTATCTCATATGTTGACCCCTAAACAGTGCTGTATCTTGAATTCCATTAAAGTAGAGTTGTGTGATGATTGCATGTGCAAAACTCAACACAACAATTCTAGGCTGTTGTTTGTTGTGTTGTAAAGATGTTGCTATGTGGTTGCTAAGTGGTTCCAATTCAAAATCATAACTCTGACCAACTTGTTATGGTGGATATGGCATTTAGTGTCAAGAAAGGGTTACCCCATATGGCAAAAAGATTATTATATATATATTAACAGTAAAGCTCAGTGAAGTATATTTTTGAAATTGAATATATATTTTAACCTTCATACCAAAATATATTTCAAAATTTATTTCAGTGGCAAGAACATACATATTTTAATCACTCCTAGCCTACATTTATGCTCGAGATTAAAACTTATATTTAGACTAAGATATGTAATGATTTAATAATGATTATAGAATATATTTGCTAAAATTATAAACGAATATATTTCAAAATGTATTTTCAAAAACTATAGAAAAAAATGGTTGATATATTTAAGCAGGTGTGTGTATATACATGCTATATTCCCAGCATCTTTGAACCAAACTAAATATATTTTCAATTTTAAAAATAAATGTCACTGAGCTTCATTGTTTACGCATAGATTTAGCATATATTTACAATATATGTTGGTTAGATTTATTTTTTGATTCTTGCTATACAGGAATGTTTGGCTGTTGTGTATGGTTGCCAGGGTGTTGCTATGCAGTTTCGAAGGTGTTCTGAGTGTTATTAAGATGTTATGTGGCAAAGTGGTTGCTTTCTAGTCAAAATCATAACTCTTTCCAACCTGTTATGGCAGGCATCACATTTAGCGTCCAGAAAGGTCACCCAAACACACACACACACACACACACACACACACACACACGCACTACAATCCCAGCATCTCTGAGCCAACAAATTGGCTTTATTGTGTGCATTGTTCCATGCCGGTCTGGGAAAGGCCTCAGCGCTGTGGAATATGGGTTTCTGTGTGAGCTGAGCTCTGGTTGGCGATGATATTTCAGATAGTGCCCCTCCCCTCTCCTCCATCTGTTTCCATCTCTCATGGTTGACCACATAGCTCTGCTCCCCTGGCTTCTAGTGGAGCCTCATTGTGCAACGCAGGCAGCTTCTGGTTTTCCGGACTCTATAAAAAAAAGTGCAAAAGGGAAAGGGAGATGCACAGAGAGAGGCTGCAAGCAATGGCATGGGCGGTTTTTTCAAGCCTGGTGCACGAGGCACATCGTTCGCTTTTTTCTGTCATGGGCTTCCTCCATTCAGGGTGAAGCCGTGTTATCTGGTGGAGTCGGCACCATAGTGAGGGGGAAATGCTACTGAATGACTGGGAGAGATTAGCAACCACAGGACAGGTCCAGCCGACACGTACAGGCCTCGCGCTCGCAACCTCTTTTCCATTCTTGTAACAGACTGACAAACACAAGAAGGGCTTAAATGGGGGTTTTTTAGTCAAACGATCACATCTTTCCATCTGATCTGCACAGGTTTCAGGGTCAGAGCCCCCCTCGAGAAGGCTTTTCTGATTCAAATTGATAGAGGCCACGTCTCAGTATGCCGAATAAACTGCTTTTGTGTGCAAAAATGCTGATTGCATCGCAAACCGGCTGATCTGTTTGGCATTAAATGTCTAAGACAAGGGTGCCCAAACTCGGTCCTGGAGGTCCGGTGTCCTGCAGAGTTTAGCTCCAACTTGCCTCAACACACCTGCCGGGAAGTTTCTAGTATGCCTTGTAAGAGCTTGATTAGCTGGTTCAGGTGTGTCTAATTGGGGTTGGATCTAAACTCTGCAGGACACCGGCCCTCCAGGACCGAGTTTGGGCACCCCTGGTCTAAGAAATATAAGAGAAGTTAAAAAAAAACAAATGTTCCAGCAGGTAGGATTTATTTGGTGGCCTCCACCAAGGGTCAAAATTTTCCTGGTTGACCTCATTGACCCCGTAAAAGCATCTTCCTCCACTGACAGCCATTCTGATGAAATATTCTATTGTAGTTGCTTTATTAGTGCCTGGTTGTTTTTCAGAGCTAACTCAGTTGGCAGAACATGACTTCGGTTTAAATTAATAAATTATTATTAATAGATTTAAATAATCAAACTCTTATGCAAATGAATATGGTCAAGAGATGTATTCCCCCACTCAATAACTATTGATTTTACTGAAGAACATACAGTTCTCAAAAGTTCTGTAATTACAAAATGAATCATGGTTACTTCATTTAATATATCAAAAAATCCCAGTTTCTGTTGTACGACAAAGCAGCTTTGTCATAATTACAGCAAAAATATCTAAGCCCGTCTTTTAGATGCAACAGACCCCCAAATATAATATTCCTTGAGCGAGGAACCATCACCTTAACATGTAAAACAAAGCTATATATTTTCATTTATAATTTATACTGTGAAAATGTGTATATTATTACAATATATATTTATAATTTTATAAATATGCATAAAATATTTGCTAAATATTTAGTTTCTATTACGTTATATCAATCATGTTTTTTGTACTCAATATAGTAATATACTGTTAGGTGTAGAATTTGTTTGTTTGTTTGTGTCTGTTTATTATTTTAATAAAATTTATTTATTTCATGCGATCTTATTTTTTTTAAGCATATTTAAAAAAAATACTTTTTCTCTATTTTTTCCCCCACAAACCTCTAGCAGACCTCAGTTTGACGCCTATATAGTGCATTTGGGGCCACAAGTTAAGAAGAACAAAAAAGATTATTATTATTAAGTTATTAACCCAACGTGTACCGCGAGATACATACTCTTTAGTCTCTTGTAGGAGGCACGAGGAAGAATTTTTCATCCAGTACTGTTATCATTATCATAGTTGAGGGTATGTTGAGTGGAGTATGGGGGTCACATGGCTTGGTTCAGATTTTCTGTGCTCGTTTTGTCAGTTTGACCTAAAGCCAACACGTCCGCCCATGGGGCTGGACATTCAGAAAATGTAGAAAGTAGGCATATATTAATCTTACTTTTTTCAGCAAAAAAATGCAATACAACTATTAGTTTTAATTGTGGACATTGTCTTGAGATGTTGAAAAAGAAAAAGTCATATGTTCGTGTTGTTTTTTATCGCATTTTGAAATATGGTATAAAAAAAGGATTATCCTCAGTATTGACAATGAATGGTGTCACAAGGTAAATTGTGCCCCCAGTTCTGGTTCTTTCATTATTGTGAATTCTGGGGTGGTATGGGGGAGGGGTGTAGAAGATACACAGAAAATACACAGAAATCACAGAAAGGAGCCGCTTGATAAAAAAAATCTCTCTGAGAAGTGGGGTGGGGGTGGATGGGGGTTATAAATCACATCAAGGAGTGCAGATCCCCATCAGTAGAAATCGCATTCCGGGGCCAGGGGCCCTTAGGGAAGAGCCTTATAGGCCTTCCTGGCCTCTATAGGCTCCCTGTACACAGTCCCCATTCTATTTATTTTGAGTTTAAAAATTGTCCAAATGTTAATATTTGCATGTAAAATGGATAATATTACATTAATTGACTACATCTTTGCATTTTTAACTAGATTTTTCTCTTGCAGGGTTTCACAGCTCATTTTATGGTAGAACAGGGGTGTCCAATCCTGCTCCTAGAGGGCCACCATCCTGCAGCGTTTAGCTCCAACCCTGATCAAACACATCTGAAAAATCTGACTGAAGTCTTCAGGATTACATAAAAAATTATATTTTGTTACATAAATTACATCATATGATTGTTTAGGGATGGTGCTAAACCATGCAGGACAGTGGACCTCAAGGTAGAGGTCTGCACGGGACTGTTTTTTTAGTCCCGCTCCCGCAAGGTTTTATTCCGCACCCACACCGCTCCCGTGATATATTCACTTATATCTTAAGACATAAAATTAGTTTAACATTCTGCTGCCAACACGGTAGGAAAAAAAGTGTATTTTTATTCGTCTTGTCAGGATACAATTCGTTTAACATTTACAACACAATAGGAAAAAGTGTCGCAGAGAAAAACAAATGTAGGTTGTACAAAATAGCCTATTAGTTATTTTATTGGTCTTGTCAAAATACTAAAGTTGAACATTTTGCTGTTAACACAGTAGGAAAAGTGTCGGAGAGAAAAATAATAAGTAAATACGACACCTGTCATTTAAAATGATAGGCTAAGCAAAATATAAACAAAACCGAGTTGATCGTTCTTCAAGGACAGCGCATCCTCACTGCTCGCAGTGTTGCCAACTTAGCAATTTTGTTACTAGATTTAGCAACTTTTCACCCTACCCTAGCATCTTTTTCTTCCAAAAGCACCTAGCAACAAATTTAGCAATTTTAAAAATTTACTTGGCAACTTTTAGCAACTTTTGATAAGTGAAAAAGGCACACATTTTCCATACAAATTACACAAAAAGAGGACACCAAAGATGCCTAGCACTTCATGTGAATTGATTTAGCTGCTATTTGCAATTGTTCAATTCAATAATAACAATAATTTAATAATTGTTCATTTATGATACACTTTGTTAGTAGCGTGTACCTGCGATTGTTGATCAGTCTATGAAAAATAGAAAAGATATTTTCCAGGACATTATCCATTATAACCCAGTAACCCAAAAATACAATGTGTAATTTAAAATGCAGGTAAATAAAACAATATGGAAATTTCTTTCATATTAACATAATAGATTGTGCCCTATTTGTACAGACTTTTCTTAGAGTGTAACATGCTACTAATACACTGCTTAAAGCATAATTGTTGAGAATGTGTAGTATTACTAGTTTACTAGCTGTTCAATAATTCAATGTATTTAAAATACAGTTATTTATATTTAGTCATTTAGCAGACGCTTTTATCCAAAGCAACTTACAAATGAGGACAATAGAAGCAATCAAAACCAACATAAGAGCAACAATATGCAAGCGCTATAACAAGTCTCGGTTAGCACGTAGCAAGTGTTTTTTTCTTTTTTTAATTTTTTTTTTTATAAAGAAAACAAGTAGATAGAATGTAAAAAAAGAAAGCTATGTTAGAGGGTCAGATAGATACAAAGAAGACTAATAAATACAAAGAGGACAGATAGATAAAATAGAATTAGAATAGAGAGAGCTAGAGTTAGAGAATTCGAAATTCGAATCGATTCTTGAAGATGGATGAGGATGCAAACTTGTGTCACAACATAAAATCTCAGCAAAAAAATATATTTTATATATGTTAATTAATTAAATTAATGTTATTTATATTTTAATATTATGTAGCCGGGTAAGGTATAGCCCGGGTATGATTGGCTGATGTCATGCCAGCCTGTGAGCCTATTAGTGTCCTTACTCCTTTGTGATTGGTTAACATGGTTTAAATCCTATGAACCTATCAGCGTCCTTGCTTGATTGCTCAGGATGCATCATCCTTGGTACTAGACCTCTGTGAAAGTACGTCATTATGAACAAGGGAGAGGGCTTGGTGCATCCTCCTGTAGGCCTTTTTCAGGTTAGTCTCCTAGTTATATAAAGGATTTTGTCTTTCATAAGGAGAGGCTTTATTTGTTGTCTTTTTTTGGTCGTCTTGCGTGGGGAGCGACCGTGCATTTTGCTACATGGTATGTATGATGGGAGTTTGTCATGTGTTTTAATGAGTGTAATATTGTAGATAATCCTTTTTGTCTTATGTTCAGCAGGTAACTGCACATCCAGGGGTTCCAGTAACTTGGTTGGAGACTAATGTCAGTCAGTGATGTGACTGCACTGCTGCTTTGTTTTAACTTTTTTTGTCTTGGTCTTATTTTGGTTAATTTTGTTTTCTTTTTCTTCATTCATGAGCAATAACTTTGTTAACTTGTGTATGAGTTAGCTGGGTGGCAAATAAGATATTTGGCCTTGGTCGGCCATTTTGTTCCTCTCGTTGGTGTACATGACTGCTCGTTTTTGTTTTGTTCTTTTCATTTGATTGTATTAGTAGTTGAATTTCTTTGTGTGTGTGCTCCTTTTGGAATAGATTGTTTTGTGGTATGAAAATGAGAATTTTGTATTTTTGAATGTTTATTGTTTTGAAGCCTGTACCAGTTAACCCGTTTATCACTTAGGAGTAGAAGCTTTTATAGCGGGGTTGTAGTCTTTTAGTGTGTCCACATGGAGTAAATTTGTGTATTTGGTTTAGGATATCGTGTGCAAAAATTCCAATGTGTTAAATTAATGTTTCAGTTTTGTGTATAAATTGTTTATAATCTGTCTATGTCTCCATGCTCACCCTGCCTTTGTAGCATCTGCCTGCAAAACCGGAGGCTGCATTTTCAGGAACGCAATCCTAGGACCGCATCAACTGAGAAAAGAGGGGAGAGCATCCAGGTGGTGGTAGTGCTGCTGCATACATCACAACGTGTGCTTTAAATATTTAAAGTCATGTCAATAATATGTTATTTCTATTCAGATTTCTTGCATCTCTCTCTATTTTTTTTCTCAGTTCAGATGGGCTTTATTGACATGAATGTTTCAAGAACCTTTGTTCCCGCAACATCAAAATAAAATTTTTCCAAATCTTTGAACAGTAGCTATGCAATAATAGTATTATGAACGTTAATTGGTATGAAGATTGATATAATTATTTTTGGATCGTATATGTGTGTGCGCTCTGTGGTAACTAAGATCTTTTAAATATGAAATTTAAAATTAGAGAGTAGAACATGTTCAACTAAATGTTCCTTATTTCATTCACTTCTCTCTCTTTCTCTCTCTCAGGAGTCAGTGAAGACGTCGTCCATGAAGTTCTTTCTATGTGGTTCACGTCATGAACAAATTTGTTTTTGTGTGTGTTCAAGTTCAACTGTTGTAATATATTATTTGAAAATATACACAATTTTAAAAATGTATTCCTGAAATGCGTTCCTGGGACTGCGGTTCTCCGGCTCGGTAGGTGGCGCTGTCACAAAAAACTAGGGTCCTAGAAGTGCAGTCCTACAACTGCGGTCCTGAAAGTGCGGCCTCCGGTATTGCAGACTGATAATATTGCTGCCTTTGGCAACGAACCTGTGTGCCCTTGTATAGGGCTGTTATGTCCCGGTACATTCGGGGTGGCGTAGTCGACCATAGGATTTGTGTCCATTGTTATTGGTAATTTTCCCTACCTGACCACTCTGCCACAATCATATTATGCATATTATTTTACAAACCTAAATGAACATATATAAAATTTTTTTTTTTTTTTGCTGAGATTTGATGCTGTGACACAATTTTGCATCGTGATTACGCAATGACATCATCGCGCAATGACATCATAACGCCTTTTAGCAACAAATCGACCTTCCTTCAGCAACTTTCTCTGAAAATTAGTTGGCAACACTGCTGAGGACCGTTATGCACATGCTGCGTGCACATACCCCGCAAATGAAACGCGTGACGCAGAGAGCACTGGTTCATGAGTGCAGGCTGTGCAGGTGGTCAATGAGAATAAAGTGCAGATATGCTGTTCTGAAAGGATGTCGGGAACAGGATATTGTTAAACTGCCCGCTCCTGTTCAAATTACACCAGAGTTACCGACCGCTACTGCGTTTTATTCGGGGATTTAATCCCCCGTCGCAAGAAATCTGGTCGGAACCCGCGGGAGAGCCGCGGGAATGCAGACCTCTACCTCAAGGGTTGGAATTGCCCACCCCTGAGGATAAAGATGAGACGGTTCAAAAATTTAAAAATACAAAAAATGTATATGCCTCAATTTTAGGACACTTTTAGACATGTTATACATGCAGCATATTTTGAATAATCCATATTTGTTTGCATTAAATAAATCATAGAATTATTGATGACTTGGGGTGTTTTTATACCCTAAAACAGAAACTCATAAAATCCAAAATATATCAAATATTACAAAAATGATTTTGAATATGTTTTACTTAAGTCCAGATGATATAAAAAGTGACACGAAATGATTTTTTGCTGATCATTTTCCACTCTTGCCTGTTTTAGGGTTAAAATAAATAAATAAAAACATAAATAAATAACCAGGGTGTACTTGTGTGCACAGTTATATCTCTGAATCTGTCTTTGAGAATTTTGATACATGTAAAGTCTCACGTGCCAAGCGAATTAACAATTTTGTCATATAATAATCATAACTTTTCTTTAACGCTTGGTAAATGCGCAACACTGACCTCTAGCGTAACCGCACAGACAGCAGCGAGCGAGCGAGCGCGCGCTGTGCGTTAATGACGTAATTTCAGTGCGCCTAGTAGAATAATAAACGGGAAGAACGGTAGTTAACGTAAGGAGCGGGTGATAAAGGGGGCGGGGCGCAGCGCAGCGATGAGGAAGCGATGTTTAGTTGGTTTGGTACGCTGTGTATTTTTAACCATTTATTTTATATTCTCAATTCAGTAGACCGAGTTTTGAAGTTTAGTTATTCAGGTGGACATATCAACTCGATTAGGACGGACCGATCACAGTCGTCTATGTTTACTGTAAATTACCTTTTATAGAGATTACTAGAGGATTTTTTTTTTAAGTTTTATGTCAGAAACCACGTGATTTCAAATAAAAATTTACTTTTTAATACGCTTTATTAAGTGTAATTTATTGACGTCCGAGCCTCCACGCGCCCCCTAGAGGATAAACCGCTTTATGTCTCATAGGAAGTAGTTCATAGAAACATATTCGCTTCTACTGCTCTGCACAATTGGGCGTGTTAGCCGTTAGCATTTCCAAACAAAACATTATTGTGCTCCTTCGTACCCTTTCTAGTGAATATTGAACTTACAGTTGAATTTGCTATGCTGTCCCCATTTTGCAGCGTTCATTTTCCACTTTTATGCCCAGTCCAGAGAATAACAACAGGCACGGAAACTTAGGAAAGCAGGCAGCTTGAAGCTCAAATGACTGGCAGATTGGTCTTTTTTAATATAATATCTGAATTTCAAAGTGTGTTTTTGCCAACGGCATAAGAATCTGACCGCAAATCTGTTCATATCTTTTCATACAAGTCAGACATTTCTAAAAGCAGTAAGTAAAACCTGTTCTGTACATTCTTGAGACATCTGTCACTTTCATTTTTAAGAAAGAAAATGAATTGGTCTGTTTTGTACGTCTCATTAAGTATGCTAATATTTTGCTCTTGATATCGAATTTGTGGAAAAGCAGAATGATTGAATGGATGTATGCTTTTATTTTTCATTTATGTTCATTTATTATATTAATTTATTAATGAGAAACTTTTTCTTTAATTATGTTATTATTACTATTATATTTATTATTATTATTTATTTTTTACATACAAATAAATAATATGATATAAACGCCTGTCATGTTATGAACTGCTATTTATTCCATTCATAGCGACAACAGCAAATTTCTTGGGTGATTTATTCTGTATATGCAATAAAACTAAGTGTAGCAACTGCAATAACCTTTATTTTGTTATTAAATTATTAGTACTTGCATATAAATGATCTTTCTTATACATGCAATTTGGGACCTTCTCAAGGTTTTTGGTGTGGATCTCTAAAATCCTCAACTGATGGATCCTGTTCCAAATTTCAAAGGTTCTACTCGATCACCGAGAGGAGCACCAGAAACCAAAGTGAGAGAATGTTTATATTCTATTGCCAGAAGACATTCATGTCGACCATTTAAAGGAATAGTTCACTTAAAATAAAAAAGTTTACGCTCCCTTAGGGCATCCAGGATGTAGAAGTGTTTTCTTTTTCTTTTCTTTTTAAAAAAAAAAAACAATCTGAATAGATTTGGAGAAATTTAGCATTGCATCAATTGCTCACCATTGGATCCTTTGCAGTGAATGGGTGCCGTCAGAATGAGAGTCCAAACAGCTGAGTGTTGGTTGCATGTTTGTAAGAAAAAAATCATTCAAGATATTTTTAACTTCAAATATTTGCTTATTACAAGTCCTCTATCCATAATATGCACAGTGGAAAATCAATCTGAATCAGGAGAGAAATATGCAGAGATCAAGCACTGTTTACAACTGCAAACAGTGGATGTTGCTGTGAGAGGTGTGGGAAGGACGTTCAAATATTATGTCCTTGTATTTTGGCCAAAAGTGAAGGTTTGAAGTTAAAACCCCTTAATGATGGATTTGTTTCTTAAAACCATGCAGTTTTTCACAAGACGTAATTTGATGTACTGGAGTCAAGTGAGTTACTTGTAGATTATTGCGATGTTTTTATCAGCTGTTTGGACTCTCATTCTGACGGCACCCATTCACTGCAGAGGATCCATTGGTGAGCAAGTGATGCTAAATTTCTCCAGATCTGTTCTGATGAAGAAAAGACACTCATCTACATCTTGGATGGCCTGTAGGTGTGTTATTATTTTCATTTTTGGATGAAGTATTCCTTTAAGACTGTGTTCAGCACCTGTATGTTGATCATTTGCTGTTTTGACCAGTGTGTACATGAGTAGCTTCATTTAGGGGTTAATAATCCACAGATGTTCTTGAAGTTTGCCCACTTGATCTATGCAGTGTCTTGCTCTGTTTTGCTCATTTTTAAATGTCAGATGTGGGAGCCAGTGCTTTATTTGGATTCCTGTTTTGGGCTGCGTGCAAGTCTCCCTAAAAGTCCTTTGTGCTCTTCAGAGAGAAAACAACAATTCAAACCATAAGAAGAATCTACAGGAGGCGCGGAGGAAGGGCAGAATGGATCGGAGCAAAGAGGAAGAGGAGATGAGCAATGAGCTCCAAAACTTGGTAAACACTTAATCACAGTCAGTGTGTTTTCTCATGAAACTTGTCAAGAATTGTCTGTATTATATTTCACAAAATTCATTTTGCATAAATAAAACAGCCTGTTTATATGAAAATATTTCTGTTATTGCAACATTATTTTCCTTGCAATTTATTTCCTCTCTCAATTCTTTCCTTGTCCAGTAGCTTACGTACTATTTCATAAAGCTAGCATTATTGTACTTAACTACTTTAGATTACAAGTAGCTTGTAGAATGGCAAAACCATTTTGTACATGTTCAGTTACGCATATGCAGTATTGCAGAAGATGGAATGCTTTTGGAACGGCTGTTTGAATGTTTTTGGGATGTTTTTTAGGATGTTCGTGGTAAGACTAAAGCAACAGGAACAGGTCTCGTCTACGTAGATGCCTTTACTCACTTTCACTGCCTCTGGGATGCCAGGTGATGCTTAAGGATGGTTAAATTAACTGACAATAGTTTGCTTAAAACTGAAAATTCTGTCTCATTTTTTTCTTTTAATTAAGAAAGAAAGTACTTTGGGAACCATTTAAGACTCTCCAGTAGATGCTATGAAGCATTCAAAGATAGAACGTTCTAGTCATATGCATTAAGTTTGTACCAACTTGAATTGAGCATTTGTTTGAAGATGTTAAAATAGAAATAGTATTTTTAGTGATTTAATCCAAAAAAAGTTGCACTTATTCTTGATACTTAACCTCGTTTCAAATTGTTCACTTTGCGAAGTTATTCTGTAACAATGTCTTTGTTTTCAGTCACCCAGAGTGTCCAGCGAGAGTGAGCAGTGTGATGGAGATGCTGGAGATGGAAGGTCTGCTGGGACGCTGCGTACGAGTAGAGGTAGAGATACTCTTGTAGTGATGGTGTTATTTTTAACAGGTTTGTAACTGAATTCCTGAGTTTTAATTGCTTTATTTTTAAGGCCCGAGCTGTGTCAGAAGACGAGCTGTTACTCGTTCATACGTAAGTTTATATGCAAGACTGACACCATTAATCGAGTTGGTTTTATGCTTATCTTACGCCACATGGGGGAATGTGTTGTGCACAATAGGAAGGAGTATGTAGAGCTGATGAAATCCACTCAGAAAATGACAGAGGAGGAGCTGAAGACTCTGGCTGATAAATATGACTCGGTCTACCTTCATCCCGTAAGTCGACTAATCACAAGTCTTCACCAGTCCTGTGCTTATTATTCCAGTTCCAATGTTTCAGTGTTCATCTTAATCCAGTACATTCCTGGATGTTTCTTAAAGATGATGTTGACTATATTTGCCATTATTGCCTATAAAGGACTTGATCATGAATCAAAGTCTCTTTTGGCTTATTGCTTTTATAAAGTGATACAAAAAAAAAAAAAAAAAAACTTAATAATTAGAATGTAGTTTATTTGTTTATGGTTGCCAAACAACATGGTTTTAATTTTGTGGATTTTTGAATTCCACCAGGAGTTTTTCACCTCCTCTTGTCTGGCAGTGGGATCAGTTCTCCAGCTGGTGGATAAGGTGATGGCATCACAGCTGCGTAACGGCTTCTCCATCAACAGGTCTCACGGCATCTGTTATTCTTAGCAGTTCTAATATAGATCATTGATCTATTTGAGTTACTGTTTTTTTTTCCTTCTGTACACGCAGGCCTCCTGGTCACCACGCTCATGCAGATAAGATGAACGGCTACTGTATGTTTAACAATGTGGCCATAGCAGCACGCTATGCTCAGAAACAGCATGGAGTTAAACGGTGAGAGTCTGCATTTTGCTGTACCATCACACTTTTATTTGCACTCTATTAAAGACATTTTGAAATTGAGCGATTCATTGAAGCACATCTAATATAGATGTAAATATATATATATATATATTTTTTCATCAAACATAATGACTTTCTTCACCTCTGAAATGGCTTTTTTTTTTTTTTACTGATGTGCCCAAGGCTGCATAGGCAACAGAAAATATTAATAAAAGATATGAATTTACATGCAGAATTGATCTAATCAAATTCTTACATTTATTTCCTCTGAATATTCAGAAAATATGTAACATTACAGAAACTGAATGTGTTGCCAACACAGTTTCATGTTGACTTTAATCAAATTTATGGTTTGAGAATCTGTAGCATGAGTTGTTGCTTTTTCCTCGTCCAGAGTTCTGATTGTGGATTGGGACGTGCATCACGGACAGGGAATCCAGTATATTTTTGAAGAGGATCCCAGGTAAATCTGTCTGTATCTGAAGCACCAGAACATCATATTACGTTTATTCTCTCTGAATGTCTGTCATTTGTAAAGATTCTCTCTCTGTCTTCCCGTGTGGCAGTGTGCTGTATTTCTCAGTGCACAGATATGAAGACGGCTCGTTCTGGCCGCACCTCAAGGAGTCTGACAGCAGTTCGGTGGGTTCAGGAGCAGGACAGGGCTACAATATCAACCTGCCCTGGAACAAGGTACACCACGCTAATTTACTCTGCTTGTCGTGACTCATTTCAAAACATTAGCCAATTTATATTTGCATACAGAAGTCCTCAAGACATCTGTTTAATTTAATTTTTAGTCAGATTTGAGGTTGAAAATGGTCATGCAAAACTAAATTATCACTAACATTATACTGGACTATAAGTGAAAAAATAAAATGCTATGGAAGTGTGGTGAGTTGGTGCTGAACATGGCCTGATCTCTTTATCTCTTTAACTCCAGGTAGGGATGGAGGATGGAGATTACGTCACAGCTTTCCAGCAGCTTCTCCTGCCTGTGGCGTATGAGGTACACCTGTCAGATCAGTCACCTGCACATCTGAATTAGTGCTTTATTGTTTATTAATGACTGATCTCTTGTGTATGTGCTGCACAGTTCCAGCCTCAGCTGGTGTTAGTGGCGGCTGGATTTGACTCTGTGATCGGCGACCCAAAGGTGAGATGCTCAGCTTCAGTCTCTTTAATATAATTTTCCAAAACTCCTTGCATTTTAATTATTTAAAACATTCTTTATGTCTAGGGTGAGATGAGAGTGAGTCCGCAGTGTTTCTCCGTCCTCACCCACATGCTGAAAGGTGTAGCACAGGGCCGACTTGTGCTGGCTCTTGAGGTACGATCGTATTATGCCATGAGAGAATAAAATCTTCTTCTTTGGGGTTAACGTCTCACTCAGACTCACCAGTGTTTCATCTGTTAGGGTGGATATAACCTCCAGTCTACAGCAGAGGGTGTTTGTGCTAGTGTGAGGTCACTGCTGGGTGACCCTTGCCCTCATCTGATCTCTCCTGGTGCTCCGAGTGAAAGGTGAGTGAACTGAGGAACACATCTCCCTGCATTCTCCCTGTTTGCTGTGTTTAATTTTGATGTTTTGTTGCAGTGCCCTGAAGTCCATCTCAAACACCATCTCAGCCTTGTATCCGTTTTGGAAGAGTCTTCAAACGTTTGGTAAGATTTGATCGGTTTGATCCACGATCGACATTAAGGGCTGCTTAAGAATAAGCGTCCACAAATTAGTTAGATTGTATGAATTTAATTTAATAAAGTACTGGTCACAGATTATTGGTTACTTTTTAAACAATAAAAGTATAGCACATCCACTAGTAAATATATATAAATAAATCGTTTTTTACCGATGCAAATATGTTAGAAATGATGCATCGTGATACAAATGCCAAATTGTATCCGATGCACACTTTTTAAACCGATGCATCGCATCTTTAACTTTTTTTGCCAATGCACCGAGCGAATCGGTGAATCTTCTTATCCCCAATAGAAATGAATAAAATCTTAAAGCTACATTTAAATAAACAAATAAGTATAATAGTTCAATGTACTTTTTTATACATTTTATATTGAAAAATATATCTTTACAAAAAATATGTACTTTTTATGTTTAAAAAAAACTTTTTTATATATATTTAGTTGGCTAGAAATAGCTCTCTATAAAAAATCTCTACAAAATTATCTTTTACTGGACTTTTACACAAATTACTGGAACAAACACCATGGAAATTCATTGGTCATTGATATTTTAATGGGACATTATATTATTGTCATCTTCAGATATAAAGAAAGCATTCATCACCCTTTTTGTTCAAAAATTATATGGTACAGCTGGCCCCATAGAAAGATTGACAGGTTTATATGTTTTTTGTGGCTCTTGAATATGTGTGTTTGCTCTTCAGAGGGTGGTCCTCTGTCCGATGTCCCTCCCCTGCCTGCTCCAGTGTGTGCAGAAGTGAAGGCTTCCTCTGCGATCACTGGACTAGTTTACGACCAGAGAATGATGCTTCATCACAACATGTGGGACGGGTGAGAGCATTAATAACATAAACACCACAGTATCCCTATTAAAAATGTCACAATTTTCTCATTTCGTGTGTGTTTTAATTTCTTGGTTGTTCATAATATATAAGATGAGAATGTATTGATTCCCACAGTCATCATCCTGAGCTCCCTCAGAGAATTTCACGCATCTTTTGCCGGCATGAGGAGTTGGGTCTGCTGTCCCGTTGCCTTCGGATACCAGCTCGCCTAGCAACAGAAGAAGAGCTGGCACTCTGTCACAGGTGACATTCAAATGAGTAAAAATCAGTATCAACCACATTAATGTAGAAAACTTTAAATACAAATCTCCATTTAATTTGCACAATGTTTCCTCAATCGTGTTTAGTGGTGATTTCTTACTAAAACTAATGTTGTACATTGCATTTGATTCAATTTGTGTCTGTTTACCTCTCTAGTTCTGAGCACATAAGCACTATAAAGAGTACAGAGCACATGAAACCCAGAGATCTGCACCGACTGGGAAACAATTACAACTCCATCTACATTAGTAGTGAAAGCTACACCTGCGCCCTGATGGCTGCTGGGTCATGTTTTAACTCCATACAGGCCATACTCACAGGCCAGGTGTGTTATTTTGTGACCTTTATAAGTAATAAACAATGCCACAGTAGTACTGCTTGAATTTGTTCCCAGATCTCCACAGTTGTTTGTTTGGTTATGTAGGTGAGAAACGGTGTGGCCATAGTCCGTCCTCCTGGTCATCATGCAGAGAAAGACACGGCTTGTGGTTTCTGTTTCTTTAATACGGCCGCTTTGACCGCACGCTATGCCCAGAGCATCACTCACGATTCCCTGCGCGTCCTCATCCTCGATTGGGATGTTCATCATGGAAACGGCACACAGCACATCTTTGAGGAGGATGACAGGTAATCAAATACAGTACATATACAGTAGTGGCCTGGATCAGTGCTGTTATTGTTAACTCAAAAACTAAATAGATACATTAAAAATAATAATACTAAAATAATTGAATACTAAAACTAATAAAATAAATGAATAAAGTAGTAAAACTATATAAATAATAATATAACTAATAAAACGAGTAAAAATGACAAAAGCACATAACAAAATGAGTAAAAATTAAAACTAAAAATATAATATAAAAAGCATAAAACTAAAAGAAAAATGTTTAAAATATTAATAAATGCTATAATAGTACATAAATAAAACACTAGACTGGATTCCAAAGTCAGGTATCCTTAAAAGGTCCATAATTTACAATTTAAAATTTTCCTTTTGCCAAAAAGTCATATTTTAGTTTGCCTGAAATTAAACCAGCTGCTTTGATATTGTACCTTTAAGACTTCTGAATGCAAGTTATCTTTTTTGTTTGATTGGTTAACCTATTTGCATCTTAAATGACTAACAATTTGTGGTCAGATCAAATCTAGTATTTAACTTCCACACCAACATTGCATTCATAAAACAGTCAGTGCTAAAGTGTGATGGTTAGTGCATCATAACCATGAATCTAAATGACCCATTTTTGCAGTTTTGTTTTGTCTGGGTGGATAGGCAAGAGGGATTTGCATTATTAATGTGTCCTCTTTATGTTGTCATATGTATAAATATTGTTGCTTTAGATCAGTCGCAGTGCTGACATACTATCAAATGTCTTTCTGTTCTCCCAGCGTTCTGTACATCTCTCTGCATCGCTACGAAGACGGGACATTCTTCCCCAGTTCAGAGGATGCGAACTATGATAAGGTGGGGCAAGGGAAAGGCAGAGGATACAATGTCAACATCCCCTGGAGTGGAGGGAAGATGGGAGACCCAGAATACTTGGCGGCTTTCCATCACATAGTGATGCCGATAGCCAGAGAGGTAAAATCACATCATATGTTCCTATTTACCTGATGTTTTTTGGAGTTAAATACGAACTCAATAGTGTTGTCTGTGTTCTAGTTTGCCCCGGAGCTGGTGCTGGTCTCTGCTGGGTTTGATGCAGCACGAGGTGATCCGTTAGGAGGGTATCAGGTGACCCCAGAGGGCTACGCCCACCTCACCCACCAGTTAATGAGCCTGGCTGCAGGAAGAGTGCTAGTCATACTGGAGGTGGGTTATATTCACACACACATTTACAATGTTTGCACCTTGTACTGTTGAGTTTTTCAGTGGCTTGTTCTGAAATCAATAACTAGAGAATGTCTCTAGACACCAGACGTATCACATGAGACATATCACAGTTTCCACAAAATGAAGCAGCACTGTTTTCAACATTGATAATGAAAGTAAATGTTTCTTGAGCAGCAAATCAGCATATGTGACCCGTGCTGGCAAAATGAGTCGGAATGCACACAGGCTAATTTTGAGCTACAGGCAAAAAAAAGTGAAAAATGAAGGTTGAATTTGAGGTTTTCACAAAAATTAGATCATTAAGCCCTCGTCTAGCGATCCCAATGCTCCAAATAGTAATCAATCATATAAAAGTATCTTTATTTGTACATTTTCTGAGAGGAGTACCTTTTCTCCTCTCGCTTCTCGTGCTGACTGACATCTAAAGATGACACTGACAGCGCTCTATCCCGATACACATATACACAGATTTACAGTAGGCTATAAATCTACTCTATAAAGTCTTCGTGCAATGAAGACTCTATTAAGTTTTCATGCATTTTGCATGGATCTATAAAGTATTCATGCAAAAATAATCTGTTATATCTTAAGTGAATGTTTAGGAAACTGTTGGGAAAAAACATTGGATGTGTAACCTTATATGTGACCCTGAACCACAAAACCCGTCTTAAGTCGCTGGGGTATATTTGTAGCAATAGCCAAAAATACATTGTATGGGTCAAAATGATTGATTTTTCTTTTATGCCAAAAATCATTAGGACATTAAGTAAAGATCATGTTCCATGAAGATATTTTGTACATTTCCTACTGTAAATATATCAAAACTTAATTTTTGATTAGTAATATGCATTGCTAAGAACTTAATTTGGACAACTTTAAAGGCGATTTTCTTAGTATTTAGATTTTTTTGCACCCTTAAATTCCAGATTTTCAAATAGTTGTATCTCGGCCAAATATTGTCCAAAATTGACTGGTTTTGTGGTCCAGGGTCACATACTGTATTAGATCCGTGCATTACACTTTGCCTTAATATAGGCCGTCTGTCGCATTAATGTTAAAGTTAATCCGCTGAAAATAAATGTTTGTTTTGGTAATCTTTAATCAAAATCTGAACATTTGCTTCCGCTCTGGAATAGCATTCCGTCTCTGATGACGTCAGTTTGATGGCTTGGACAGAATATCCTTAAACACACCCCTCCAACCATTAGGTTGCCAATGAGTGAGAGACAGAGAGGAGGTGCGCCAAAATAAAACCATGCCCTCTATTCAGTATTCTGTTTCAGCTGGAAATATGTCACAACTTCCGGTTCACATGGACTTTAATCAAACGATAAAACAAAAGAGGGAATCACTCTCTGCTCTTGATTGAACTGCTTTTGTAGTTTTAACAATCAATTTATTTGTAATGAACACACTTAAGTGATGTTTACATTTTACTATTTGTTTTTCTTATTTGAATGCTTATGTTTAGATGTAAAATGAAAAAAAGTAATGTTTCTTTCTTATATTTTTTTTGCATCGGTTCTTATTTATGACAACAAAGATAATATAAAAAATAGCTATATTGTGATTATTAATCTAGTAATGATTATTACGAAAAGAAGTGGGGGAAAAGATGTAATGTTGCTAGGTGATTTTGCTTTGCAACCTTAAGAAAAGTTTAAATCAGTTTTTGTCTAAATTTACTTTGCTGACTCTAAAGGTGAAGACCCTACTCAATGCATGTTTTGCAAGATTCCCCTTTCTGTCAAACATATTTTATTGGACTGTCCAGCTTTTAATGTGTGTAGAAAACTCTTTTATGAAGTGAACTCGCTTAAAGAGTTGTTTAGTATAATTTTGCCAGAAAAAGTTTTTGAATTTTTTTATCATGTTAATGTAAAAAAATCTTGTGTAATATAACTTGTTTGTTTGTTTGCTGGTTTGTATTGTATTTGTTATACTTGTATTTTTTTTTTTATTATTGTTTTTGCCTTGAAAATAGCCTATTTTAATGACAGTTTAAAATAACATAAACTGTTTTTACCCTTTTCAACCATAGGGAGGATATAACCTCACCTCCATCTCTGAGTCAATGTCCATGTGCACCAGTATGTTGCTAGGAGACTCACCTCCACCTCTAGACCATCTGCCGCCTCCAAAGACCAACGCCACTGTCACGATTAACAATGTCCTGCGTGCTTTCGCCCCCTTCTGGAGCTCTCTGAGAATACAGAGTGAGTTTGCATATCGAAAAGTGTGCTTCCTGTTAAGTCTGAAGAATTCAATTGTAAGAACAGGATAATTGTTTGAACATGCTTTTGTTTTTGTGTTTATATCAGTTCCAGAGTCACTTCGTTTGGCTTTGCCGTCTCCTAAATCGAAAGGCAAGCGGGCATCGGCGGGCAAGGGCAAGAAATCTCCTCGCCAGTCCACCCCTGGACAGACACTTGAGCATCTTGAGCAGTCGGGCCTTGATGAGCTCAGTAAGGACCTGCTCTCTCTGAATCTCAACACGAGTACCTCATCTAACCCCTGCCCAGCATCAGTCCCCATCGGAGGAGCCAGACGGAAGGTGAAACCCACCCCACAGAGGGATTCAGCAGGCCGGGAGTCAGATTCACCCCTAAAACTCAAGTCAGAGAAAGCCAGAGCTGGAGAAGACACGCATGCGGAGATTACGACGGTAAAAACAGAGACGCCTGTAAGCATTCTCTAATGTCATTAGCAGTATGTTTTTGGTGACTAGTAATGTATTCAGTCATCAAATATGGTCTGTTGAACAGGACCGGACAATCCTGGAGTCTGTGGTCACTGGAAATTTAGCTGCCGTGGATGACCAGAAGGACTCAGTGCTGGAGGCCGCTGGTGGTCAAGCCACTATGATGTCAGTCTTAGAAAGTGTCTTTGGAGCACAAGCCACGGATTTGGTAACGTATTAAAATTATGTTAGCAAAATAACATTGCGGTTAAATGTGGCTCATACATTTAGTTATGTTTTTTTTTTTTTTATAGATATTTTTATACTTGTAATAAAAATATATATATATATATATATTACATTAATTATATATTAAAACAATAAAAATAAGTATATAGAATATTATATTTTATTATTGTTTATTTATGATTTATTATTATTATTATTAGTAGTAGTAGTAGTAGTAGTAGTAGTATTTTTTATATATTTATATTTTAAAAATATAGATATTTATTAGTAGTTAATAGATAAATACAAATATAAATACAAAGATAATTAAGTAATACATTTTTTTTATTTATGATATTTACACTCTCTCTCTCTCTCTCTCTCTCTATCTATATATATATATATATATATATATATATATATATATATATATATATATATATATATATATATATATATATATATATATATATTCTCTCTGTATATCTCTATATATTACTTAAAAATTGTAGTCCATTACTGATTCCAAATTATATGACAAAAATTTTAATTAGTAACATAATCCATTACATAACACATTTTAGATTTACTACTTTTAGATTTCTTTGACCTAACTCGTTTCTTTGACCTAAATCACATCGATTTAAATAGGATAATCTTGTACCATATTGATATAAAAAAGAGTAAGCAAATTTACTCTATTTTGTTTGTTGTTATTAACAAAATGAAGAGCATTAAACATTACATTATCAGGGTTTCCCAACTGGGGTTCATGAAGGAACTGCAGGGGGTTTGAAAAGCTAATAATTCATTAAATCATAAAAATGTAAAATTAAAATAAGGCATTTTAAAATGACATCAATCAAAATAAAACACTATTGTGCGAATGATATGTAATCATGTAATCAATAAAAAAGTAACTGTAGTCTGATTCCGATTTAATCTAATTACAACGACTTTATTTTTGGAATCTGATTACATAATCCAGATTACACGTAATCAGTTACTATCCAGCTTTGTGTGTGTGTGTGTGTGTATATATATATATATATATATATATATATATATATATATATATATATATATATATATATATATATATATATATATATGCTGGTGAATTTAAGAATGTTGCTGTCGCTGAGAGCTGGATTTCTTGTTTTCATTCTATGTCATTCAATGCTCTGGGTGATATTGTAAATGTGAATTTGAGTGGTGATCCAATCATGTGGCTTTTGTTGCTAGGACACCATGTATGTGGTGGACCCATTGCCATGGTGCCCACACTTGGAGTCAGTGCAACCGGTGCCCGCAGGTGGCATCGATGTCTTCCTGCCGTGTGAAGAGTGTGGAGGTGATACAGAAAACTGGATCTGCCTCTTCTGCTACAAGGTGACAGCTAATGACGCTTAAAGTCACAGCAAAAACAACACATAGATGTGCCAAACTCATTCATGTAGCAGCCTTACAGAGTGCTGAAGGAAGTTTAGAGTTGCGGCTTGTCACTGCCAACAGTGATGCACACTGGCTCTCATTCATTATCCGTGCATGCAAATGGAAAAAATGTGGGAAATGTATGAAAAAATGTATGATGTAAGGGAATGTACATCACTTCAATCCATGTATGAGTTGTTAGTTTTTAAGAATGCACAGAAAATAGTGAATGATTCAATTCACGTTTCATTTGCAATATAGAAATGATCACCCATCAGGGAATACAGGGAATTACATAGCTATCCACTATGTAAAAGCAATCATTACAAAAAATCATTTGTACCTGTATCTATTTGATCTGAGTTTATGCACCTCAGTTTTTAAGTAAAAAAAACAACATTATTTGTGAATAATTTTGGCAGTATTCACTTATAAACTGAGGTGCATAAGCTCAGTTCCAAACAGAAATATAAAACTTGTGCTAATTGAAAGAAAACATGTTGATAAAAAAACTGAATCCAAGATGTGGTAATAATATAACATAATGAAAAACGTGTAAACATTTCTTTGTAGGCCAGTTATTTTTGACCAGTAGCAAGATGGAACATCTTAAAACCGTACAAAAATTTTTTTTGGAACATTAAGTAAGTTTAAGCCCAATATCACAACATTAACTATTTTTGGGAAAAAGAAAATCCTCTCTAGGTCAAAAATCGCTGGAACGCAACACGAGGGTTGAGAACTCATTTTTGTGCATATGCAAAACGTATGAAGATCTCCTGTGTGTATAAATATGAATACTCCACACATTTATGAGTGAATAAGACCAATAATTTTTTTACAGATCACATATGAATGGTATTGTGGTTGAAGCACTATTTTGAAGTTTCGTTTCAGGTGCTCTGCGGGCGTTATGTGAACCAGCACATGGTGACCCACGGGCAGGAGTCGGGTCACCCTGTGGTGCTGAGCTTCGCTGACCTCTCTGTCTGGTGCTACGCTTGTGAGTCATACGTCCACAACAAGGTGTGTGCCGCCCAGATCACGGGCCTGTAATCTGCTGAATGATCAATGACAACACGTTAATGTTGTGTTGTTGTAATGTTGTACATTATGAAATTCATTAAATTGTAACTGTAGCATATGTACTGCAGCTGTGTCACTGTCTGTCTCTGCACACACAGGTGCTCCATGAAGCCAAAAATGCCGCTCACCTCGTGAAGTTTGGAGAGGATATTCCTCCTTTCAACTAAACCAGCAGAGAGAAGAAAGCGTGTGTGTGTGTGTGTGTGTGTGTTTGCATGCATGTAGATGCAGTGAAGAGACCAAACTGAACTGCAGTGGAAGCAAGTTTCTTCAGTTTATCTGTCTTCATTCCTCACTTGTATGTCTTGAACATACTTCATAGATTCTGCTTGTGCCAGTTGTGAGGTTGTTTGCCAAAAGACTGATTTTATTAAGGGAATTTGTTGGATTTTAAAAGAAAATCTTAAGTTTAAAAAGGTACCCTCTCTACAAATTGTCATTGCATTTTTTTTCCAAACAGTACTTTGATTTTATGAAGAGTTCTTGCAGAAGAATGGTAGCATGGTGCTAAAACCACACCAGCCAAATCTGTAGTATTTAGTGTTTCAAATGTATTACGTTCTCAGTGCACAACCAACAGCGTTTGCACCGCATTGTTGAAGCATTCCTGTTTTCATTGTACGACTCCGGGCCAAGACGATCAAACTGTGGAAATTACAAAACGACCTTAAACTGAAAGCAATAAATAGTGCAATATTAACTTAAACAGCATCTGAGGACAGGCTGTAATGAGTTATTTTGGGTTTCTTTTCTTTTTTTTGTTTCTTTTTGCACAAGCACAGTGACTCGAACCTTTGGAAAATCTCACTTTGTAACTCTTGATATATGTTGCATTCTAAATAAAAACTCTTCTGTTCCATGCTTCTTCTGTTCTATAATTATACACTCTCAGAAAAAAGGTACATCAGCTGTCACTGGGGCGGTACCCTTTCAAAAGGTGCACCTTTGTACCTTGTTTACTCATAAAGGTTGCAATACTAGTACCAAATGTGTACAAATAAGAAATATATATAAATACAGTATTACATATATTGTAAAGTATGTTTGTTGTAAAAGTATTACAGATAATATATTAACTAATACTTTTACAACAAACATCTTACATATAATGGTGTGTTTTATTTTTGTTAGTTATGCTGATTTGAAAAAAAGTGTTATAGTGTTTTATTTTTAAAATAGACCATCCCCCCACCTTCTCTCTCTCTATATATATACACATATATTTTTTATATATATATTTTAATTAGATTTACCCAGAGTGTGATGGTCTTGTTTTAAATCCTTTGGTTTCTGTTCTTTTGCAAGCATTAATGTTCATGTCCTCACGCTAGTAAACCTGCTAAATGATGCACAGACGAGCTTCTTCCTTCCACCATTCATGTTTATTCCCCTGCTGCGTCTTTCTGTGCTATTTATCTTGTGCTCATCTGAAATGCATCACTTCTGCTCCATGTATTATTCTCTCACTTCCTCTTTCTTCTGCATGGAATGTAATCGATGAGCTGTAACTCTCTCTTTCCCCCCACAGGGATTGACAGGTAATTTAATTTTTTCATTGTGCATCATTGGATTGCATTGCTGCGCACGCGTGTGTGTCGTGTGTGTGTGAGAGACCCTCCTCCCAATCAGAATGGCCCTGCGCTCCCCCTCCCGTCTCCCATTCTCCTCTCCCTCCATATGTGCGAGGAAGATGGTTGCAAGCGGCGTGGGCCTGTTTCTAATGTCGCACATCCTGCCGTGATCCCTCTGGGAGGAAGAGGAGGAGAAGAATCCCTCCATTCAGGTCAATTTCTCTCTTTCACTCACTCCTACGTTTTTACGTGATGCTGCTCTCAAGCCATTCAATATTAATGAGATTTTTGTCACCCAGATCCTGTGGTGGGAGGAAGAGACCTGGAATCAGCCAGAGCAGAGGTGAATCTCCCTTCATCCATCTCTTTACATCATTCACCAGGTTGACATGTGCTTTTCAGGTCATTTTCCTGTAGGCATCAGCTCTCTCAGCTGTTCATCATGTTCCTTTTTATCATTAGAAATGCGTTTTGATGTTTTTGTGTTAAAAATGACCATGGTATTAGCATTTTTCCATGGTAATACCAGGACATGCTTCATTGTAATAGCATGGTATTTTTTAAGGTATAATGTAAATAAATGTGAAGCACAATAAAGTACAGATGACATTACCCTGAAGTACCATATAAAAACAGTAACACCTCATAATAAGGTTTCATTTGTTAACCTTAGTTAATTAGTTAACATCAACTAACAATTCTAAAGAATTAAAAAATTTTAACATCTTCTAATATACTATTAAGATCAAAATTGTATCTTTTAATATTATTCAATAGACCTGAGAGGACATGAACTAAAATTTGTATTTTTGTGAACTAATTCTAGTTTTATTTTAATGGTTTTTATTAATAGTTCAAATTAGTTAATGTTACTTTTTTATTTTCTGCTTTCATTTTAGTTTTTGTAATTTTGTGTTTTTGTATTTTTTAATAGTTTTCTATATAAAACAAATTTGTATAATACAAATCAGGCAACCAACTTGACTTAATTTACACACGCAATTGTACTGCAGATAACATTCTGGTACAACCGCTACATACTTCGGACCATTTCTTCATTACATTTACATTACACTTTGCTTCTCCTGTGCCACCAACCCCCCTACCAGTTACTTTTAGACGAAACCTGCGCTCCCTTTCTCCTTCCCATCTTTCCTCTGTGGTATCCTCCTCTCTTCCTTCACCCACCCATTTCTCATCTCTGGATGTAAACGCAGCTACTGAGACTTTATGCTCTACCTTAACCTCTTGTCTAGACGACATTTGTCCTCTCTCCTCTAGGCCCGCACGGGCTGCTCCTTCCAACCCCTGGTTATCCGAGGTTCTTCGTGAACATCGGACTACACTCAGAGCGGCAGAGAGAAAATGGCGCAAATCAAACGATCTGTCGGACCTCAGTAGGTACCAGTCTATGCTCACATCCTTCTCTGCTAAAGTCCACACTGCCAAATCCTCACATTTCCGCAACAAGATCGACAGCGCTCCAGACATGCGTAATCTCTTCAGAACATTTAATTCCTCCTCTGTCCCCTCCACCTCCTCCCACCACCTCTATTACAGCTGATGACTTTGCCACTTTCTTTACAGACAAAACTAGATCAATCAGTGGTCAGTTTTCACCTCCACGCACACAGGACCCTCACCCTACCACATCCACTGCTAAAACTCCCATCTTTTCTTTCTGTCCACTCACTGAAGCTGAAGTATCCAAGCTTCTCCTCTCCAACCATCCTACAACATGTCCTCTTGACCCAATCCCTCACACCTTCTCCAAGCAATCTCACCCACACTCTTACCTGCACTCACACACATCATCAACACATCCCTACTCACAGGTAACTTCCCCATTGCGTTCAAGCAGGCTCGGGTAACCCCACTGCTCAAAAAACCTACATTAAACACTTCTCTTATAGAAAACTACAGACCTGTCTCTCTCCTTCCGTTCATAGCGAAAACACTTGAACGAGTTGTCTTCAACCAAGTCTCACTGTTTCTTTCACAGAACGACAAACTGGATGCTAAACAGTCAGGTTTCAGGAGGGGCCATTCAACTGAGACTGCGCTTCTCTCGGTCACTGAAGCCCTGCGAATTGCAAAAGCCCATTCCAAATCATCAGTCCTCATTCTGCTGGACCTATCTGCCGCTTTTGACACTGTCAATCATCAGATACTCCTGTCCACCCTCTCATCACTGGGCATCACTGGCATTCCACTTCGCTGGTTTGAATCCTATCTCACTGGTAGGTCTTTCAGGGTGGCCTGGGGAGGGGAGGTATCCAAAGCACATACACTGGTCACTGGGGTTCCTCAGGGATCAGTTCTTGGACCCCTCCTCTTCTCCACATACACTACATCACTGGGTCCCATCATACAGGCACATGGATTCTCATACCATTGCTACGCTGATGACACACAGCTCTACCTCTCTTTTCAACCAGATGATCCAACGGTAACTGCAAGGATCTCAGGTTGCCTGGCGGACATCTCGGCATGGATGAAAGAACATCACCTGCAGCTCAACCTGGCAAAGACTGAGCTTCTTGTCCTCCCTGCCACTCCGACTCTACAGCATGACTTCACGATCCAGTTAGGTTCATCAACAATAACCCCATCAACTTCGGTCAGAAATCTTGGTGTAATCTTTGATGATCAGCTGACCTTCAAAGACCACATTACAAAACTGCTCGATCTTGCAGGTTTGCACTATATAACATCAGAAAGATCAGGCCCTTTCTGACAGAGCATGCTGCACAACTTCTTGTCCAGGCCCTTGTCATTTCTAGGCTGGACTATTGCAATGCTCTTCTGGCTGGACTTCCGTCTAATACAGTCAAACCTCTACAAATGATTCAGAATGCAGCGGCACGACTGGTCTTCAACGAGCCCAAAAGAGCCCATGTTACACCTCTCTTTATCTCCCTGCACTGGCTACCAATCACGGCTCGCATCAAGTTCAAGACACTGATGCTTGCATATAGAACAACCACTGGCTCAGCACCCGTTTACTTGCACTCTCTATTAACAAACTACATCCCTCCAGAAATCTGAGATCTGCTAGTGAGCGACGCCTCGTGATACCATCACAGAGGCGCAAAATCACTCTCTAGATCATTCTCATTCACCATTCCTGGCTGGTGGAACGATCTTCCCACCTCTATCCGGAATGCTGGATCCCTGTCAATCTTCAAGCAACAACTGAAAACTCATCTCTTTCGACAGCACTTGACTTCATCCTAAACTTAAAAAAAAAAAAAAAAAAAAAAATTATCTTTACTTATTCCTTCCTTTGGTAGTTTGTATTTATTTGAACAATGTCTGAGACTTGGTGTTGCAAGCACTTCAGTATGTCTGATTGCCTCTTCAAGATTAATCGCTCGATGTATTCCCCAATTGTAAGTCGCTTTGGATAAAAGCGTCTGCTAAATGACTAAATGTAAATGTAAATGTAAATATAGTTTATATTAATTATTATTTTGTTTTAAATTTACATTTTTAATTATTATGGTGTATATAGTTCAAAAATATCAAAATAAGAAATGTTGCCTTGGCAACTAGCTGAAATAAAACAAGTGGTATGTTTTTAAAAAATATTTTATTTAAAGTAACCATTTTTTTAATGAATTTAGTTTACTATAATAACCTTGGTAACAGATGAATTTAATCATAATTTTAGTTGTGAAATATAACATGAATTTTAGTACCATAAATAAATAAAAGCAAAAATGTTGTCCAGTGTTGAACATAATCTAAAACCATTAAATATAATTTTTCAGTTGCTTGAAAAATTTAACAGAAATAAAATTAGATGAAATAAAATTAGGAATAAAAAAAATTAATTAAACTTATTTTATTTCAGCGATTTTTTTTTAATTTTATTTCTCATTTTCGGTTAAGTTGGCTTTGTACTAAAATAATTAAACGGAGGTAAAAAAATTAAAAAAACTATATAGACCTAAAAAATTATAAAAATGACAAAGCACACGGCAAAATTACTAAAACTTAAACCAAAATTAAAAACCAAACTAAAATTAAAACGAAAACAGAAAAAATATAAATTAATAAAAACTGTATCTCAATGATACTAAAATGACACTGGTAATAATTTGATCTTTCTGCTGTCTGTGGTGTCCAGCTGTCTCCAGCATGCAGCATCACTCGTCTGAGGTGGCCCGTCTGTATCAGACCGAGTTCATCCGGAGCGCTCGGGCGGTGGGTGTGCTGTGGGCCGTCTGCACGCTCTGCTTTGCCGTTATCGAGGTGGTCATTCTCATTCAGCCATCGTGGGTGGGCACACGGGAGCTGCACTACCGAGGAGGGGGTCCGGCTCCTCCGACCGGGACTCTGGGCCTCTTTGAGGTCTGCATGGAGACGGATTGGCCTGTCCCAGAATGCCGGGGGTCTCTTCACACCCTGACCCCACTCCCTGCCTTTCAGTCTCCCGCTGTGCTGGTCTGCATGTCTCTCACCATGGTGTGGGCCAGCGTGGGCTGCCTGTGTCTGTTCAGATTCTGCAACGCAGCAACAGTCTATAAGATCTGTGCTTGGCTGCAGCTCACAGCAGGTGAGACTCTTCCACTGATCTCTCACTAAAGCTGCATTTATTTGATCAAAAATACAGTAAAAACTGGAATATTGTGAAATATTTTGATATAACTGTTTTCTGTTTGAATATCTTTAAAATGTCATTTATTCCTGCGATTTTCAAAATTCAAACCTGAATTTTCAGCATCATTACTCCAGTCTTCAGTGTCACATGATCCTTCAGAAATCATTCTAATATGATTTGTGCTCAAGAAACATTTCTCTGCAAAGCTGCAGTATATTGAGAACCTCTCCACATGAAAATGTGCTTTTCCTTACCTGAAATCCAAACTAAATATGTTAGATAGTACATTACTCCTAAATGCATGTGTGTTTGTGGTGCAGGCTTCTGTTTGGCGCTGGCGTGTGTGTTGTTCCCAGACTCCTGGGCGTGTGCTGAGATGCGGGCATTGTGTGGGGAGCGTGTGAGTAGTTTCTCCCCGGGGAACTGCTCTGTGCACTGGGCGTACATACTGGCCTTGCTGGGGGTGCTGGACGCCGGCATACTGGCCACGCTGGCTTTTGTGTTGGGGAATCGCCAAGATGCCCTGCTGCCAGAAGACGCCAAGGACGGTGATGGTAAATGCTGCACATGTTCTTGCTAAAATCTCTAAAATCAATGAATGTTCGACTGCCTGTTTTAAGAGAGTAGAGTTTAGTTAGTTAATGATTTTGAAACTGAACCATAATTTTTTTTACAAACATGTTTATATTTAACATATTAAATAGAAATGTGTTTTATACAGTGGTATTATTGATAAATAAATCTGAAAATACTACAAATATTTTTTGTAAATGAGAAATAAAGCTGAAATAAAACAAAATATAAATATTACACGAAAACTTGTAAACTTTTGTAAATGTAAAAACAAAATTAAAAATGTCACCTTAGCAACAAATAATAAAAAACTATAAATAAATAAACTAAAATAAAAATAATTAAAGCTAAATAGAAATATTAAAAACTACTAATATTACCAAAATTACTAGGACTTTAAAATTAAGATGAAAACTGAAAGTATGACAATAAAAGCTAATTCAAAATATTAATAAATATTATGATTATATATTATAATAATAATCATATGATACTAAAATAACACTGGTTTTATATTGACAAATATATATATACATATATATATATATATATGTATATATGTATATGTGTGTGTGTGTATGTATATATATAATAAATGTTGGCAAATTATTATTTTGTAATACAAACATACAAAGACATTTTACTCTTAAATCTGCTTCCTTGATTCTTTTCTAAATTTAATAAAATGAATAAAACTGAACTGAAATAAAATAAATGAAAGCTATACAGAAATATTTATAAAAACGATCTAATATTAACAAAAATACTAAAACTTTAAAATTAAAGCTGAAAGTAAAACTAAATGCTAATTCAAAATGATTAATTATTATAATAGCATATAAATTATATTAAAAACTCTTTATTGATAAATAATATTAATATTTTGTCAACAATAAATGTTGGCAAATTAATAGTCTTTTATTACATGTATGTATGTGATTCAACTTTCCTTGTGATGTTAAGCTGTACTGCTTGCTTGATTATCTTTCTTAATTTAGTCTAATGTTAATTACACTCATTTTCATGTTATTCTCTACACACAGATATTTGAATCATGTAATGTTGTTTTCTCCTCTCTTCTCATCTCAGTGACTGGCTTGTTACTGGCAGCATAATCACCGGTCAGAAACTGCTGGTAAGACAGTAGTCTGGTTTCTCTGGCACTAGCATCTTCTCTTCTCTTCTGTAAGTCACGTCGCTGTTCTTTCTTACCCTCTCAGGTGGCTGTTTCATCACGTCGTTTGTGCACTTCTCTTTCGACAAATAATGATGACATAAAACATGTGAAGAGACGCTTATCTCTTCCCCCTCAGCATGATGTCGTCGTCATCCTGTGAATTCTGCTTACATAACCTGTCTGCGTAGAAACAGTCACCTGGCAACAGTATCCGAGTTCTTTCTCCCCCGGCGGAGGAACATTACTCTGATCTTGTAATGGCGGCTCTAAATAGAGAAGAGGAAAGGCCATTTTCTTTAGTGCATTTCCAAGTGGAGGTACAGTCGAGGATCAATGTGGTTTTCAGTTAAATGATGTTTAGAGGATTAACTGTGATGTTTGATTCTGTGTTCTGGATGTTTTTGTGCACGAATTTAAGATGAGGACTGGAGTTAAATCTAGTTATATATTCAGCATTATAATGCTGTTAATCTGTTTAGTTAGCTGTTTTGTTGTTTTCTTTGTCAGTAAAGTCTTAAACATATGGATTTACTGATTTAAGCTAAAAGTAGCAAATAATTATTCATATTTATATTCATATTTATAGGAGAAATTTAGCATTACATCACTTGCTCACAAATGGATCCTCTGCAGTGAATGGGTGCCGTCAGAATTTGTTTCTTACAAACACGCAGCTTTTCACTTCACAAGATGTTAACTGATGGACTGGAGTGATGTGGATTACATGTGGATTATTATGATCAGCTGTTTGGACTCTCATTCTGACGGCACCCATTCACTGCAGAGGATCCATTGGTGAGCAAGTGATGTAATGCTACATTTTTCCAAATGTGTTCTGATGAAGAAACAGACTCATCTACATCTTGAATATTCTGACGGTGAACAAATTTTCAGCAAATTTTAATTTTTGAGTGAACTGTTCCTTTAAGATCTTCCTTTTCACATGGAAATACTTTACAATACAGTAGCAATTCATGCTTCATGCTGACTTTAAATTTGCATGCCACTGTTTGTAATTGTCTTTAGCCACCGTTAAAATATAACAAGGCATTGTCTTAGTTGTGCTTCTGTTTAGATACAATACTACTACTCTATGATTTTATCAAGTCGTTGCATTAAATGTTAAAAGTGAGGTAATTTCTAATCCTCTTCCACTGTAAAAGCAATGCAAAGTTCTAAACAAAATATTGGTGTTCACATACACTTTATTAGCACTTACACTTGTTGTTAGCACTTGTTGTTTGACAAAACTTGCAGTGCAGAGATATGTATTTTTGTACAAGATTTTATGACTGCACAAATATCGAAAAGCATTTATATACTAAGAGCCACGATTTCCTTCACAAATTCATAATAGTCAGATTACAAACCCAGAGGGCAAGAAGTTGGGACAGTGATTAGTATCAGACAGAACGTTTCGAAGCCAAGTCAAGGGACAAAAAACACTTCATCAAGCTTGAATAGGATGCATATGACACTAAGAAGATGGTACACCACTTTAGACAGCCAATCAGAGAAAGAGAGGACAGGAAACTCAGTGAGAGCAGGTTTGACATTTAGACAGGCTCTTTTTGAGTCTAAACACTCTTGTAGTGCTGCTTACTGCTGTATAAAGCAGCTGATCTGATGTTGTGTTGTTTAAACCTGTACCAGATATCTTATGCAATAAATATATTTCAATCATTTTTGTTTCTCAATCATTTGTTTCCATTAAAAAAAAAAAAAAAAATTCTAAATTTAGCTTAATTTCTAAAACAATATACAATAGGTATAGGAGTAGATATAGCAATGTCAAATATTCAACTGATCTGATTCATAAGTCAGTCTGTAAATATAACATATAAGGCCTGTATCACACAGTGAGTGAAATAGACTGATGCAAATTATTTAAGAAGTTTATAGATGTTCTGTTCAGATTCATTGTCATTTGGATCTAAATGTTTCTGTTCAAGATTTTTTTAATGTTTTAATGCTGATAGAAGTCTATTTTGCTCAAGGCATTTATTGGATAACTACAATAAATTAGTAATATTGTGAAATGTTATTACAATTTAAAACAACCCTTATTTTGTGTATATAATTTGTGAAAACCGTGATACATTTATTCAGGATTCTTCGATGAACTGAATATTCAAAAGAATATCTTTTGTAACATTATAAATGTCTTTACTCTCACCTTTGATCAATTTAATGCATTCTTGCCGAATAAAAGCTTGTTGAATGAATACATGTAAATAGAAATATCAATTTCTGACCCCAAACTTTTGAACAAATTTTAAGTAAATTAGATTATATAATGTTTATAATTATCAATAGCCTACTCCTGATAACTATTTAATCTATGGCTATCACATTAAAAACTTTATTTTCCATATAGAGCTGCCATTCAGTTACACAGCAGAAATACTGAAAGCATAGAGTTATAGCCTGCTGTTATAATTACTGTTGCTTTGCTCACAATATGAAACAGAGTGTCTCCAAACCCACTGACAGCTGTAGCAAAGCTCTGATATATTTGGATCTCTGTGGAAGCACAGTCATGCTCCTTTCATCTGTTGAGATGAAACTCAGGGATTCTGGGCAAACGGCCTTCTGTAGAAACTCTCTCCCTAATGCACCCGACAAAACATCACCTAAATGCACTCTTGCACGACCCTGGTCAAGCTGTGGTTTTGTTTTTAAGGAGTTATTAACAGCATTTCAACAGATCTTATTTATAGTGAAACTCAGTCTGTATTAAAGGTTAGTGTGACCTTGATTCTGTTGATTATGACAAAAACAGCGATGAGCTACTTGTGCAAGCCAATAACTGATGATAATTTCCATGTCAGTAAGGTCATTTCATGCCTGTACTATGAAAGCCTGTTTCCAACATGGAATAAAAAAATTAAAAAGGTAACTGAGACTTACAATCTCTCAGTTCTGACTTCATTGCAATTCTGAGAAAAAAGTCAGAATTACAAAATGTAAACTCAGAAATGGGAGAAAAAAGTCAGAATTGTGAGATATAAACTTGCAAGTTTTTATACCTCACAGTTCTGAGTTTATGTCTCACAATTCTAAGAAAAAAAAGTCAGAATCGTGAGATAAAAACTCAATTGCGAGAAGGTCAAAATTTGGAGTTTATATCCTGAGACGTAAACTCAGAAATCTGAGAAATAAAAGGCAGAATTTTGAGACAAAAACTCAGAATTAAGAGATGTAAAGTCAGAAATCTGAGAAGAAAAGGCAGAGTTTTCAGATATAAACTCATAAATCTGAAAAAAAAAAAAAAAGAATTGTCAGATATGATCTCACAATTTTTAAAAAAAAAGTTGCAATTACCTTTTTAATTTTTTGGCAGAAAAGGCCTTCCATACTGTATAATGTAGCCAGAAAGTAGAAAAAGAAAAAGCATATTCCATAAGCTGTTATGTGTGTGGGATTTATTATAGTATAACATTGAAACAGAGTAACATCATATCAGAGTACCTCGGCAAGCAGGCCTTGATTAGATTTAGGCAGATGACAATGAACGCTGGCGTATCTGTAAGCAAGTGAAATGTTGCAGTCCCTCTGTCTGTCTAGATTTCCCTCTATTTTCCCCCAAACATTTCCTTGTTATTCCTCTCACTTTCTCATACTCTTTAGGCTGGCAGGTACTGCAGGATGTGCTGTACGATCAGAGCGGGGTCGTAGGTCAGGGCTCTGCGCTTGCGGCTGTGTTTTTTGGGGGGCTGGTCAGTGTCTATGCGCTTCATTCTCTGCAGACCGACGTGTGGCGTTCTGTTGCTCTGCCCTGCGACCTCATCATCGTCCACATCGCCATCGAGCCGTTTCACCCTCAGCAGCGATGCCTCGACCTGTGGGGAGGGGCCAGGGGCGGAGTCTAGGGACCGGCGGGAGCGTTTTAGGGTGGGTCCTCCAGATTGCTCCATGTTGGCCACAGCACTCAGGTCCCGTTTAGCACGCTGGTTTGAAGGGCCTCCCTGATTGCCACCCGATGCCAAGCTGGAGAGGATCTTCTCAACAAGGTACCTTTAATGATACAAAAAAGAAATTGTTGTATGTTTGTTTAAAGACAACTTGAAAAGGTTGTCTTTAATGCTTTTTTTTTTTTTTTTTTTTAATAAATAAACTGCATTTTTTGGAACAGTGTTATTGTAGTATTATTTATATACTTTTTTCTAGTTTTTATTAATATTTTGAATTAACTTTTATTTTTATATATATTTAGTTTTGGTTTTCATTTCAGTGAAATAGTTTTAGTAATTTTATGTGCTTTTCTCATTGTTATTAATTTTTTAATAGTTTTGGTTTTCCATCTAATAAATTTATTTATGTATCTATTAATTTTCTGAATTAACTTTTGGACTATATTTTTTTTGCATTTTTATAATTTTTTTTAATTCATTCATTTGAGTAAATTTGTCATTTTTATTAGTATTTGTTTTTACTATATTACTATTTAGTTCTAATTTTACTTTAGGTTTTACATCTAATATTTGTATTAAGCCATTATTAATATTTTGAATGAGCTTTTATTTCTTCATTGTAATTTTGTATTATGCTTCTGTCATTTTTATTATTTTAGTTTAAGTTTTTAATCTAATATTTATATTTGTATTAAGATTTTTTGATTAGCTTTTGTACAATATTTTCAGTTTTCATTTGAATTTTAGTTTAATTTTTTGTAATTTTGTTCTATGCCTTTCTATTTGGGTTAGTTCAGTTGTAGTTTTTAATTTATTTACAATTATTACTTTTAGTGTTTTAGCTTACTTCAGTCCGAGGTTCTGTTCTCTTTGCGAACTACATGTTTTCATTACCTGAGCATCTCTTGGTCTTTGTCCTTCTCTCTCTCAGGAATCCTGTTGGTGTTCGGAGCGAGTCCAGCCTGCATCAGTCTCTCCTGCTTGTAGCGGTTGAGTAGAGCCTGAGTAAGCTGAGGATCCAGAAGGCCCTGCCATGAAGCCTGGGGCTTCGCCATGCTCACGGCCTGCTCGGTCTCATCGTAGTCCGGAGGGTACTGGCCCTGGAAATCACCCTCCTCCTCCTCCTCTTCCTCAGGTTTGCCCTGTCTGTTATTCTGTGCCTCGTTCAGGAGCCGCAGCATTGACGCCAGATAAGCTGCTTCCTGTTCCCGCCTCTGATCGTTCTCCACCAGTCGCTGGAGGGCTTGTCCAAGACCTTGAGCTCTCAAGACCTCTGGCTGGTAGTACACATCATTGCTCCGACTCCTGAAGTCAGCAGCGGGGTAAGAAATCATCTGGGCCTCGTAGGGCACTGAATCCCGCAGGTCTCTTCGCAGACGGACTCCACCTCCTCCACGCATGGCAGAGAGAGACTGACAAATACAGAGAGGAAGACAAAGAAATCAAACAGATGATTGGTGATAAATGTCTTGTTTCTATGTTAAACAACTCTGTGCACAGTTTGGTACACACAAGTTTTATTTATACTCATTTGTACTCTTCAATATCATGAGTGGCAGTATGCAAAGACAGATTTTATTCATGAATAGAGTTGCTTATTGTGGCAAATGTTTTTCCAGTTCAAATTGTTTCATAATGTTCAATGATCTTTTCTGAACATTCAGAGCAAACATACATGCTTTGACTTATGTATGCAGTTTTTATGACCTCATATACAACAATAAAATGATTATTTATTAAAAATGGTCCAAAAAAATGGTGGCTTATATTTGTCAACTACCCATATTTTCAACACTATATTGAACAATAAAGCTTTTTCTAATTCATAAAACATTGTTTAAAGTTGCTATTAACACTTTTAAATACAACTCTTAAAATAACACTAAGACCTGTCAGATATCACTGAAATAAGAGTCCTGAGAAATCACATCTATTTCTGTGGAAGGGGAGCGGCCCACACTTTTTATCTAATCAGAAACGTTTTTGTTTTTTTTGCAAGTAGAGGAGGCAGCGGATGTCAAAAATCTCTTAAAAATGAACGTAACAACGAAAGTGATTTAGTAATTAAATTTTAATTAATTTATTTAATAATCAGAATGAATATTCAAATGACGCAGCGTCCACAGTGTTTTCATTCAAACCATTAACGTAAATGAATCTGCTAGCTATCACCGACCGTTGGCGCGCATAATGTGGGATTAGGACCGCAGGTGAAGAGAAACATCAAAACAAGTTAGACGGAACGACTCCGACTAATATGACTTTACTGAAAGATGGAGTGGAGGATGAAGTTAGTCTGCACACAGGTAAGTAGATGGTTCTTGTACAAATGCCCATGGCGCTGATAGATTTGTTCCCTTTTTTTGCTATGTTGACAGGTGATTAAATTATGTTTAGTCGTCGGTAGAGTTGTGAAATTACGTTAATTAAAAATATTTGTAGATGCTTTAATGGAGTTCATTCATTTTGGTTACTTCAGCTAAATTTTTTTGTTATTCTTAGAATTTATAAGAAGTAACTTCAAAATTAGTTCCGTTATTTGGACAGGTTACGTGTTTTTGGGCGTATTTTTGGTTTTGCTAGCTGTAGCTTTGTGAAATTACGTTAATTAAAATTGTTATATATACTTGATTTTGGTCATTTCAGCTTACTTTTGTTGTTTTGTTACAAAAACATGGTGCTGCAAAATTTGTTCCGTTGATTTGTTATATTGACAGGTGACGTGTCTTTGGTGGGCGGGGCTTTGGTGTATCCAACTAGCCATTGTTAGATTACATGAATTCAAAATTGTTATAGATGCTGCAATTGATTACATTCATGTTGGTGTTTTCAACTAAACTTCTGTTGTTGTCATGTAGGCTATTGTTTAATAATTTAATGCAATTTAATGTAATAATGTAATCTTGCTTAGTAATTAATGTATTCAGAGGACCAACTCTGTGAATGGCAGTAAGGGCAGAGGATTTTATGATTTGTAGATTCTGAAGTACATTTGCCTTTGAGAGCACAGAAACACACACCTCCCACTCTAGTGACACTTTACATACTAATCATTCATGCATTGGAGAGGAAGCATTAGTAAGCATGTTTTCCTCTCCTCTCATCTGCGCTCCCATCCTCACACCTCCTCTCCATCCCCACTGAGTCAGACATTCAATTACACTCACACGCTGTTGAGAAGAAAAGAAAGATGCTTTCTAGAGCCTGAAATCACTGTAGGGTGCATAGCAAGCACATTCTGACAGTATGAGTAACCAGCTCCTCTTCAGCGTATATTAGTTCTGTCACTGGCACTGATGATCTACGTCCACCATTACTGATAGGAGACTTGTTTCAGCAGTGATTTATGGTCTAGAGCCTTGAATCTGTTTCTCTACTCATGTTAGCCACTGAAAAGAGCTTGAGCTTAAGCCTGAGGTTATAAACGAAGTGCTAAGTCATGGCATTGTCTTCACCCTCTGTGTGCAACATAATTATTCTAAATTGCAAAGCGAGCACTTAGAGACAACTAGCAGCGGTGCTCAAGAACTACCATATGTGCAAGTTTTGTGTTCTTGTAAAGGATATTTTGTGTTAGAATGATAAATGGAACTTTTTTTTTGCGGAGTCAGTTTCTCAGCTTTATGTGGTAGTTCAGGGCTGTTATGATTAATAACAAATGAGGCAGATATATTGACGTCTGAAACTAAAGCAGCAGGATTCCTCTGAGCGCTGTGTGAGTTGAATCAGTGACTCACTCTGGCGCATTATGACGTCAGTAGCGCTCCAGACGTACACATTGCGTGTGTGGGAGATCTTGTTGTTCATATCATGAGTTCAAGTGGTGTTGATGTCCTCCAGTTCCTTACCATCTGCTCTACTCTGCAATACTGCGCCAATGGAAATGTTTCTAACGTGAACAGCTATCTGCAAAGTTACTTTACAACTCCTGCAGACTTCAGCCAGAGTACTTTGTCACACTAATTTGCATATAGTTGTATGTCATTATAAAATATATTATACGTGATTATCAATATACTTCATAGGATTACACTTAATTAATAAAGATGCTGAAAAAGATGCTTCATGCACCCACTTTTTATATTAAAATCAACTGCAAGTGTAAAAAAACAGTTTACAATAAAAAATGTTTACAGTTTAAGAGTACAGATTAAGTGTGATCCAATCAGTGTTGTTGTAACTAAAACTGTTAAAACAGTTTTGGGTAATTTAAAAAGCTGTAATAATAATAATAATAATAATAAAGATATTAAAAACAAAGATAAAAAAAAACAAAAAAACAATCCAATTAGTTATGTTATTGTTGTTTTTTATTAAAAATAATTTTAGTAATTGATTTAAAATTAATACAAAAAAAATATATAGGCCTAAATATTTGATGAAAAACTTAAACCTAAAAAACCTTTAAAAAATCAAATTAGTGATGACGTTAATCAAAACTGTTAAAAAAGTTTCTGTAATTGAAATAAAGCTGAAATGTTGCCATGGAAGCTAACTGATATATACACTAATATTTATAATAATTACTAAAGCTAAAGCTGAAAAAAAGCTAAACAGGTAAAAAAACTAATAAAAAAAAAAAAGCATGTAACAAAATGACAAATTTAAGATAAAATTAAAATGCAAACAGAATATATATAAAAATAGGTTAGCTAATTAAAAATACTATAGTAGTAGAATTTAATTAATACTAAAATAACACTGAACCCAATGTACTCACATATATTGAGTGATTTTAAATCAATTTTTAATTTGAATAAAATGTTAATTCAGATGATAGCAAATAAAAGCACATTTTAGGTTGACAACATTTTTTACAGTAAAAATGGGTGGATGGATGGATGGATGGAAGAAAACTGAGAGTGCTCTCTAAAAGCTGTTGCCATGGCAGCGTTCCTCCTCCGCTTGGAGTGAAAGAGCGGCTGTTTGTTCTGCTAATGAGATTGTGCTTCCTCTCCTATTGATTTTATCCCGTGTTGTCCTTCAGATATGGCCCCTAATCCCTCACACTTTCCCAAAATCACTGTAGTGTTTACGTTCAGCTCAACATGACTGTGTTTCAGTTAGAGCTGCTGTCCGTGGTGCTGAAAACATGAGCGCACACTAATGACTGCTACGCATGTTCTCTCATTTCTCACAAACTAGTTACTTGAATTCACAGTTCTTTATATCAGCTGTCCACAGATCTCTCCAATGCATCAGTACTGCTGAACTCTCATTTTTATGATAAATGGATCTAGAGACCAGTGTATCACAAGCCCTGTTGCCTTGGCAAATGCATAGCAATGCACTATAAAACGTTCCGAACATCATAGAAACGCCCTGGAATCATTACTGATTCTAAACATTGTTAACATTAATTAGCTTTTTTTGCATACTTGTTCCAAATAAGATTTTTTTAAATTCAATAGAATATTCTTTGTTTAAAAATAAAATGCTTTCATCAGCAATAGAACAGTAGAGTCAACAAGTACACAAGACACATCATCTGTATAACATGATCTTGGGTTGTTTGCAAGAGCTCTTTGTTCTGCATCCATTTCTGTGCACTGCCTTTCTGAGAAATTTCCAGAATTTAATCAGCATAGTATTCAACAGTAAAGCCCTGTTGATATGTGCTCTGTTGTTGCCAGGCAATGATGATTTATACGCCCTATTTCACGCTATCTGGCTCGACTGATCTCATTGCTCTTGGTGACATATCAGTTTAGCAGAAATTAACACGCAGCCAAGCATAACATATGAAACGCACCTAAATAGTACATTGTGTACTTTAACATATATAACATACAGATTATGAAATAGGAAAGTGCCCCTAAACACAGTGAAATTGGCATTTAGCACCAAATGCAAACCTAACAGTGTAGAGACGAAAAGGAAGAAATCATGCAGGTTAAAATGTAGCTATAGAGAAATCAGAGTGGATTAAGCACTCAGTCTTTGCAAACACACATTATAAGCGTCTGGTGTGGTGTTTGCTTTACCTTTGCTTCTGGTGTGCGGATCTGGAACAGCGTCAAGGAGAGGAAGAGCAGAAGAGAGCTGGTCAGAAGGCCCGACATCCTGGAGAAGAGAATGAAGCTGCCCCTGCAGTGAAGAGAAACGCTGCTACCGAACACTAGCACAGAGACGGACAGATCCAGACAGAGAGAGCAGAGCAGAGGGGGAGGAGCTTTACTGCTACTCTGAACAGAGATATTTCACACACAGAGAGAGAAGGGACTGTGCTTGTGATTTTTGGATGGTAAATCTGGTGGAAAGATTTCTGCTGCAATCTGAAAAATCAGATCAGGGTTTAGTAATGTACATAATGTCTAGCTAATAATAATGATAATTCACAATTTCAATATTTGCCATCTTTTTTATTGTGCAGTACAGTCAAAAATGCAAGTCACAAGAAGTTTATTAGATTTTTATAGCAGTACTAGAAGTAATAATAGTGATTATTATTATTATATTATAACAGATATATAATAACATAAAATACTTACACAAAATGCATAGTATGTGAAAATGTATTTATTAATTTTTCACACACTTCTAAATTGTGTACAAATAAGAAAAAGCACAGTGCAAATGCCACAAATATTTGCAATACAGAATTTCATAATTAAACCAGCATAAAAAAAAAATCTAGTAAAAAAGTGTAATTGCAGAACAGTAGAGGATAGATATTTAATTCATGGTTATGAATTGTACTTGTAGATAAGGTGCATTGAGAGGAAAATAAAGTGTAGATAAAATTAATATAATTGTTTTACTTGAATGTTGAAAGAGTATTACAGTTAAACATGCAGAAATGCATTTGATCAGTCGGAATTGATTGGCTACTGTTCTTTCCTCCTCAGAATCTCTGACGTCCTCTTATGCGTCAATATAGTGATTATCTGTCCCAGTAATCATTGAACCTGTTGAAACAAATGCATTCTGCTGAGTTTTTTCTCATTTGATGCAGTGGTTTAAGAATACTAAATGTGCCCGATCGGGCGAAGTTCATGGGATTTTGTCCACAGAATGATAACGTTTTAACATATTTTATTATTTCACACTCAGTATTTTAACTTAAGTGCTGAAAGCTATGCATACAGCGCCGGACTGTGGCAGCCAACAACAGCCCAGCTTAACCCTGCGCACATTTTTATATTTAGTTATATTGGAAAAGTTTAATTTCAGTCTTTTTTTTTTACCCCATTTTAACATGGATTTCTATGGAGACAGTTGTTGGACAAGATGGCGGATAGCAACAGCAGCACATAATATCTGCATTCTAATTTGTCAGGTCACCTGTCAATCAAGCTCAATAAATTAATTAGGGCTTCACTATATTTTGCATGCGATAGTCATGCGCATCTAGTCAGTAAAGCCGGTTCCGTGATTAGTGCTAAATCTCCATCACCTGTTTTCAAATGGAGCGGCATTTAATACACAGAGCCGTAGTTCACTGACAAGCTACGCAATATCACGTTCAATATCGCAGGCGATTCAACTGCGATTCTGAGCGCGAAGTGCGTAGTTTGTCAGTGAACTACGGCTCTGTGTATTAAATGCCGCTCCATTTGAAAACAGGTGATGGAGATTTAGCACTAATCACGGAACCGGCTTTACTGACTAGATGCGCATGACTATCGCATGCAAAATATCGTGAAGCCCTAAAATTAATCATACGAATTTCCATATTCTCCTTCCCCTTTTCAGCTGCTGCAACTACATTAACTACATCTGAGAGACAGACAGCAATTCAAAACTCAAATAATGGCAAACACAGCTGCCCCCTACCGGATGTACATAAAAATTAAAGCCTTAGCAGAAAAAAATAAATAAATAAACAAAACCATTTGTTTTGCATTGTCATATGTAAGAATTGAAGAACCTCAGACACTTTGATCTTCTGAGACAGACAATACACACACAGTGCATTAACATACAGACATCATGCGGAAAATTCGGATCCGATTTGAGCTGCGGATGTGTTCAAATATATGAACTTCTGCGGCTAGACCGTATGCGACCGCCCGACCGGATGTGATGTATTCCAGTGTTGTCCAATCAGGTCTGTGTGCGCGAGATGAGAATTATTAATAGTTTTTTGTTAATCTTTATCAGAAAAACTTACTACTTTTAAAAAACCATTATTATTATTCATAAACAAGTGATAAATTATTATTTTAATATTTATATTGTTTTTTTTTTTATGCTGTCTCCATGTTCCCTCCAAAATTATTGGCGGTCTGTGCTGTTTATTATTTGCATTCATTCATTCATTCATTCCACCATGGTGAATGCACAGAGAATAAAGGCTCTTGCTTGTGCACTCCTTTACTGGAGACTACCTGGCTCGTAGGAAAAGTCTCGGCGAGTATCACTGTTTAGTGCAAGAGATGCGCCTTAACGGAGAAGACAATCTCAGCCACTCGCTTCCATGCTTCATTTTTTCTGTTAACATCTCTGTATGATTCAAGAGATGTATCATAAAGAATTGGATATTCCGAGACTGCAAGGATCAGCTTCTCTCCCATGTTCACGCGTACGACCAAAATGAAAATTCCGTGTGACTGCCACTAGGGGGCGAATTCCGACAGTCGTGTCCGAATGTTGTGTGCAGTGGAAAGGCGGTTTTAGGGGTGAAAATATTCCCCTAAGAATTGGGACACCACTACCGTCACACGTCATCATACGTTGTCTAGCTCCTACAATATACACCTGGTGTGCATTAGAGTAGGGGTCGACCGATATGTGTTTTTCACGGCCGATACGATACCGATTATTACAGACCAAGTAGACCGATAACCGATATATTGAACGATATATTGATGTCTGGTGTAAAAATGAAAATTAATGTCAAAATGAAGAATAACAAGGGCTCTAACAAAAACTGCCTTCCCTGGTGATGGGTTGCACTTCTTACTCTTGTCTTCCTCTGTGCATCCATTTACAATAAAGAGAGAGTTAAAAGTGGGGCCACTGTATGCTTCATGAATAAGCCTATGAATACTGTACTACAGCTAAACAGCTTGGGGAAATGTAAGTATTTGGCTTCAATAGTTTACATGTTAGAAATGTATGTGTAATAGCATAACCTCTCATAATTCTTGATTAATTCTTTTCTGATGACTAAATCATAACCTACAAGAGGTGACTATTCAATTCATCATCTGATACACATCAGTTGATTAATTTAAAAAAGCACAATGTATATAATAAGTGTAAATAATTTAATTGTCTCCATAGCTCCATTGTAGAAGTTGTTAAGAAGACCGCAACTATTTTAATGAAATGATAACACTAATAGCCTATTATAGGCACACTTAGTTCAATAGTCTATTGAAATGTCAAAATTTTTGTCATCCTAATCTTGGCCTATGTGACAGTAATTTCCATTAGTTTTAATTTACAGTGCAGTGCAAATGAAGGCATAACAAATTAATTTCATTTACCTTTTAATCAAATGAGAGATAAACTCTATTTTTTTGGCAAACAAAGGGGTTTACTATTAAAATTAAAACATGGAAGAAATAGCGTATTGTGTGATTATTCTTTTAAACAAAAGTTGTAATAATTGTTTTTGTAGTAGTAGCTAAACCAAACTTTTATTTGAATGGGTTGCCATGAGGACCTTTCAAGTTTCTGTAGCTTATGTATAGACCCTTTTTCTGTTAGTAAACAATGTGACGTTTTTCTGTGGGCGGGGCTTAGCTGGAGGCAGAAAGATTCCACTGACCGCTTCACTAACGCTAGCTATGAAGTTTGTTCATAAAGTCAGATTGGCCGACCCTATGCTCATGGATGGACGATCTGACAGGATTACCTCCGACTGAGTGACTTGAGTCACATATAACTAGGGCTGCAACAACGAATCGATTAAATCGATAAAAATGGATTACTAAAAGCGTTGGCAACGAATTTCATAATCGATTCGTTGTGTCGCGCGACGCGGAGACGTTTGATTATTAAAAAAAAAAAACTTTAGTTGAGCTGAGCGGAGTGAACACACTCGGTCTCTCTCGCACGGATGCTAGCAGAGTTTGGCGCCTCATAAATAAAAAACAAAAGTAAAAACAAAAAAAACGAGCGGAGGTAGAGGAAAGATACATGGCGGAGGCAGAGAAATCCGTGCGACCCAAGTCATCCAAGGTGTGGGAGCAGGGCGGCGTTTGCGTATGGCAGAGTATGGCAGTTGCCATACCCTAGCCCAGTCAGGTGCTGTGAAAATTATCCAAACTTGAGTCGCTTATAATTCGTTTTTATTATTTTAAATCAGAGAGTTTTAAAAATAGTAAACCAATGATAAGCATTAAAATAACTTGTCAGTAAAACTTCGTAACGCCATTGGATCATCGAGCTCTCAGCGAGACCTCGTAACTTCACCCGCCTCCGTTCAGATTGACGCGCGCACAGCCTGGAGAAGATGAGATCTCTGCTTTTTCGCAATGCAAGGGTGAATAAATAATTGGTGTTTGAATAGTACAGCGTTTTCTTTACTCAAACACTATGTCAGTAAAGGATAATGTTTTTGTGTGTTTGAAGAGTGGAGAAGAATTAGTTATTTGCTGTCTATATACGTTTTAAATATCCTGTGCATTATGTGCATAAGCGCTTAATTTGAGATTTTGGCCAAGTGTATTAAACAACAAGAAAAACTAAGCGCCCATATAGCTACAATCAAAGTTATATAACCTGTAAAGTTGATGAAAGCATAATGCACTTAATGCACTTATGCACTGCATAACAGCCGTTCTAACGACAGACAAAACACTCCATCTCCGTCATTCTCTGGTCAAAAACATTATTAACTCCATTTGAGCTTGATTTTCATATAATGTTAAGTGCAGGTGTCTGATACAATACCAACGCTAACGACGCAGTGTTGTTAAATTATTTAATTTTTTGCACTCCCCCCCCCCAAAAAAGTCTATATATTTGGCAGATGTAAAGCATACATGTGTATGTTTTTTGTGTTAGTCCATTTTTATTTTATTTTATTATTATTATAACAGCTCAGGGATGTTCAAGGAGCAACATGTTTGTGCACTTTCTAAAGATTTTAGTTCTGTTTTTGAATAAAGGGTTGGAAATGAATGCTTTTTTTTTTTTTTTTAAATCCGATTCATCGATTAATCGAAAAAATAATCGACAGATTAATCGATTATTAAAATAATGGTTAGTTGCAGCCCTACATATAACGTTAGAGAAACCTAACGAGTAGTAAAGAGAAACTCACCTGTGTCTATCTAGTCATGAAGATGTATATTTCAACTTCAGCAGGCTATTTTTACAGCTAAAGTTATGTGAGAGTGAACTGGGCCAAAATACAAAAAGTTAAACATTCAATGTGATGATATATTATTTGAAGATGTATGTATCATGGCCAAATAGTTATTTTAAAGTATATACATCCTGTAAATTATGTAAGTTAAGTTTACAATACTTTACATACAGTACATTTAAAGGAAGATGTGAATAGTTTCTAGAAATAAAAATTCCAGAAATTAATTTTGATTATTCTTTCTTGCTAAGTTCTTAGAAAGTCCAGCCACTATCAATCACAACAATTACAGATGATTAAGTATATACATCGTCAGTTTGTTGTTTTACACACATGCACACAGACAGAGATGCATAAGAAATCTTTAGACACATAACACAAACCATAATCCATAACAACAAAAGACAATACTTTAGTTAACCTTTTCTTATAAGAAGTGTGTGCTGCAAACGCGAGCATTTCTGACAATAGTTTCTGTCCAGTCCGCTCGTTTCATCTCGTTTAACCACAGCTGTCGTCGGTTTTTTGTCTGGGAGTGGCAACTGATCACACCCAAACACATCAGAGCCAGTTACGTTCAGTCGGTGTTTACAGTCAGCATTTAAAATCATGAGTGTGTTCAGTTCAGTCTTACAATGTTTCAGCTAGTCTTTAAGTGTGTCCCTGGCTTTAGTGCACTATTTATGATTTGTTATACTTTCCAAATCAGATCATTACTAGACTGTATTACTATTTTCGGGATCATATTTCAGTAACTATACAAGCATGTTTTGTGGAAGCATGGATGGTTGGACCAGCACATGACCAGCATAAACCAGGTTTAGGACTAGCATAAACCAGCATCCCATGCTTCAAAACATACCTTACTAGCATATGCTGGTTTTTCCAAAAGGGAACAGTTTTGCTGCTTAATATTTTTTGGAACCTGTGACATTTTGTTCAGGATTCTTTTATGAATAGAAAGCTAAAAAAGAACAGCATTGATAATAAATCAGGCTGATAAAAATTCTGATTTGCATCACTGAAATAAATTACATAAGTATTTTGAACGACAGTGTGTGTATGTGTGTGTATATATATATATATATATATATATATATATATATATAATGTATGTGTGTATGTATGTATTTATAAATTTTATCTAAATAAAAACGGACTAAATACAGTCAGGGCTCGCAAAATCGCTAGCCCGACGTCCCGGGGCTATTGTGTTTTCCAGTCGGGCTACCAAAATGTATCACCGCCTGCCCGACGGGCTCCTTAAATACAGATCTCCCGCGGGTCCTTAAAAACTCTGAAAGTGAGTTGTATCAAACTTAAGACCATAAAAAGTTTTAAATACGTTAAATGGTATAAGAAATGTCTTAATTATAATTTCAAGAGGTCTTACAGTTGGGGACGGAAAGACAAGAGTCGCGATACGGCAGGATTAAACTTCAAAAGGCAATGATGTCATTGAATAAATAATGAGCGCTGCACGTTTCAAGTCAAAACGCGGCGTGGATGTCTTTATGTGAATGTTTCTGAAGGGAACCGACTGTCCTCAGAAACGTGTGGTTGGCATTTTAATTTAATTTTACCTATAATTCCTGATAAAGCAGCGTTTATGAGCGCAGAGCTGCTTTGTGTACAGCATTTCCGGGGAAACCGCAATATTTCAGCGCTCCTAAAGCGCCACCTCGTGGCAGAGAATGAATTTGCATTTCCAATAAGCCTTTCTTGCTGTTTATGGTCAGATCGATGCAAATATCAACTCATGTTTTTACGCAGCAAACACATGGTTGTAAATGAGAAAGAAGTTAATGTGCCTTCTAAAAATCTAAACAATTAAGACAGTAATATTTATACGTTTTAAATTAACATAATTTATATGCTTGATTTATCCCTTTTCATAAAAATGGTCTATAGCCTGAAACACTGTTGTATAAGATTTTTGTTTTTGTGAAAACCTGTATCTGAACAGTAAATCATGTAATTTTATGGCTCAATACTGTATGTTAAAAGAGCAAACAACAGCACGCACATCTATCTCAAATGGGTGCTCGACTAAAAAACAAGTAGAAGCATATTGAAAATGCAAAGTCGGCAACACCTAAGCTCCAAAAGTATCAAAGAAAAATTTATTTATAAAAAAATTCACATAAGGTGTAACGTTTGAGCACAGGCTCTTCATCAGAACAGAGTCTGATGAAGAGCCTGTGTGCTCAAACGTTACACCTTATGTGAATTTTTATATTTAATATTATCAATGTAAGCCTGTTTTCACTGAAGCTGGAGGTTTCCATCAAAATAAAAGCTCTACTGCAGTTTCCGTCAAAATAAAAGCTCTACTGCAGTTTCCGTCAAAATAAAAGCTCTACTGTATGTTACCATAGACATTGTCCAACCCCGCTCATACTGTGTTCATTTTACTTGTGCAGCTCTTAAAAGGGTCATAAATTTCCTTAAATTTATTTTTAAAAATTCTGTGGATACCCTGTAAATAGTGAAATAAAATTCCTTCCTTCATATTTGTTGATATTTGTGTATTGAAAATATTTTTGATTGACATTTAAACTCCTATCTGATTTTCAATATTTTTTTAAAAAGGTAATTTTTAATTTGGGCTAGTTAAATAAATTTTCGGGCTACCAAAATCCGAAGAGTACCTGCCCGAAGGGCTACCAGGGATTTTTAAATTTTGCGAGCCCTGACAGTATATAATCCAAAGTAACTAGTAACTAACTACAGTACTTGAGTAGTTTTTTTATCCGATACTTTTTTACTCTTACTCAAGTAACTATTCAGATTATTACTTTTACTTCTACTTGAGTAAATATTTCTTCAAGTACTTTTACTTTTACTTGAGGACAGTTTTTGGGTACTCTACCCACCTCTGGCTCATGGTGACATCATTGTGAGATCAAATTGTTGACTGGGTAGGGATGAAACAATATTATCAATGTAAGCCTGTTTTCACTGAAGCTGGAGGTTTCCATCAAAATAAAAGCTCTACTGCAGTTTCCGTCAAAATAAAAGCTGTCTAAAATAAAAGTGCAGTATGAATTGCTGACAACTAATGGTTTAAATGGGTAATGTTACTGCATTCCAAATTCAAAATATCTCTTTCAAGTGTAGAAATTATGATAGAAGTATTGTAATTTCCCTGCTGTAGTGTAAAGCAAAAATAATATACCTATGAAATATTCATTTTCATTTATTTTACAGTGCAGTTGTTTTACAATATATGGATATTACTGTCATAGGAATAACAATAAATAAAATTGTTGTTGTTATTATTATTATTATTATTATTATTATTATTATTATTATTATTATGTTCTGGTTGTTGGGCTTCTAAAACACCAGTGTGAATGTAATTTAGACTGAGACAGTATACCACAACTAAAAAGAGAGTTGAGTCCCCTTTAAAGTTCAGGTACAAGTCAATTCACTGACTTTTTTAATTTACTTAATTTTCTTAGGAACATGGGTTAGAGCTCTTAATCTTGAACTCTTAAAGTGCATTAGATAGAAGAAATTAACTTTAAAATGTACAAAATTTTCTTTTAAATATCGCAAAAAGTATCATATCGTGGACTTCATATCGCGATATTATCTTATCTTGAATATTTACTCATTTAGCAGACATTTTTATCCAAACTTATAAATGAGGAATGTTACACAGCCCTCTACATTGCGAGGAAATCACTCGCATATGCAACTAAGTCTTCACTCTGGGTGACTAACTGATGTCTAATATTAGCCACTGGCTAATAAATCTAATAAACTCGCTGTTGCTTTGCTTTGCTTTTTTCAAATTACATTTTTTCTTCAAGTCTGTTTTTCTCTCTTCAGAAAGCAATAATGTATACATCCACATAGTCATTGCTGGTAACATTGATGGGGTCTGTGTTAACAGAAGTGTACAAAGAGTTCAGTGTCAGTCTGTGTGCTGTTAAAGTACTGAAGCTAAAGTCTGATCCAAATCTAATCCTGAACCCAAACTAATCAGAAAAACAGTCAGGAGAAACATTGTCTTCAGTAACATTGTGTATCTAAATGCACTAATAAGTCGGCGCTGATAGCCTTGTGGGCAGCGCGCTGACATATACTGACATATAGTCCTGGCTTGTAGACCTTTTCTGATCCAACTGCTCCCATTTTGCTTCCTGTCACTATTCACTTTCCTATCAAAATTAAGGCAAAATCGCCAAAAACTGGTGGACCAAGAACTGGTTTGAGATTTTAATGTAGAAGTATTCACATGCTGGAAACTATATTGAGCTCTGTAGGGTTAATTTGGCATGGTATAAGGAAAGGAAACTTGCATCTACAGCTCAGAAAACTAAAGCCTGCATGTTAGTCTTTGAGCTTCTTTTAAGGCATCTTTATCAGCCAGAATAGAGGATGATTGAGCCAGTAATGGAATTAAATGCATAAAGAAGCATTTAGAGATGCTCTCTGCACATTGTGTATTCCATTTTAGTCTTAGGTTTTAATCTGACTGTGGTCATCAGGCCTTTAGTAATATACATTGCCACTTTAAATGAATAACTGGTGAAACATACCTTTAGCTTTGCTCCTGATGGTGGTCATGATCACTGCTGCAGTCATGATGAAGAGACCAACAATAATGAAGGAGGAAAAGCAGATGTAGAAAATAGATACTCCTTCCTCATGATGATCCAAGACTGCAGGAAATACAAACACAACGACAGGAACAAAGATATAGGAAAACAATTAATTGTGAAGTATTAATTTGGCATTATGTGCAAAACATTGCTACTTACAGTAAAATGGAAATGAATTACTAGGGCTGTGACGGTGGCAGATTTTTACCACCGCAGTAAAATCTTGTAATTGCTACGATTTAATTCTTGTAATTTTGACTTTATTCTCAAAATATTTTGACTATTCTCGTATTGCTACAACTGTATTCTCGTTAATTTCTCTCTCAAAATATTATCTTAGATTTTTTTTTTTAATGTGGCACTAAAACGCCGTTGTACATAATGCTACGCCTTTATTCTCAAAATATTGACTTTAATCTCATATTGCTATGACTTTATTCTCAACAATATGGCTACAAATTTATTCTCGTAGTTTTGATTTTTTTCTCAAAATAATATGATTTTAATCTCGTAATATCATGTATTTATTTTAATTTATTTATTTTTTATTTTACGTGGCACTAAAGATATTATAAGATATTATCTGGGTGTTTAAGTACAGAATGTTGTTCCTTGCACCACCTGGTGGACATTGTGTGAAGCACAACAATGTTTTAAAAAAATCTGAAAAAGCGCCTGAAGGGAGCTCCGTGATCACGCGTGGCGAATTGCATGGTGCCGCGTGAAAAAAGCGTATTCTTAAAGGCCACATCTGTAGATGGTCAGGTAATAAAACAGATTATTACACGATGCTCTAGGCACTAATTTTTTTTAATTGAAGCTTTGCATTTAATTAACTAATACAATATTTAAACTCAAATCATTTACTATTGTGGCATGTAACTGTCTAATTAGTGGGATAATGTACATCCAGCCAGGTGTTATTGCAAAAATGAACTCATTCAGGATAAACTGTGTCTGGGTTTATTATGTGATAAGGACCAGCTGTATGCATTATCCATTATGACTGTCCAAATTGCCAAATCTGTTAGGTGGACTTTTGAGCATACCTTGACATCTACGAGAACATACATTTTTTTGGGTCCCATAAATCAGCCAGTGACTCCAAACACCTCTTCCTGTATACAACATCATATAATTTGCATGATGTCCATAGTTCAGGTGCAGTGAATGTCCCTTCAAACCAGGTCTCATCCTTACATTCCCAGGTTTGCACTGAACTGCGATCATTGCAGGGCAGAAGGATAATTTTGACCAGGTTCTTGATGTTCTCGGCCCCCAAGCAGAGATTAAAAGAGAGGCTGATGATTTGTGAAGAGGAAATCCATCGGAAACGCTGAGACTTAGATGATACATCACATGGTGCAGCCTGTACCACAGTAGCACTCACTGCATACACACATTTGTCGTGGTCCTTGTTGTAGATGAGGAAGGAGCTGGTGTCTGAATCTAAGGAAAATTATAGCCTATTAGACACCGTGAAGGAATATTTTGAATATTTTGAAATGAAAACTGACAGAAAAGTGTATAAATTAGTCATTAGATAATGGACCTGGCATTGAAGTAGTAGTATGTATCCATGCATAAGGAGAATCTGGACAAAAACACAGCAACATTATTTTAACTTGTGTTTTTGCACTTTCAAATTTCTTTAAAAAAACTGACAGAAATGTATATAGATTAATGTCATTAGATGACGCACCTGTCACTGAAGTAGTTTTACTAGTATTATTATGCCATGCCCCGGGGAATCTGTACATAAACACTGCAAAATTATATTAACTTGCATTTTTACGCTTTCGAATATTTCTTAAAAAAACCTGACAGAAATGTGTATAGATTAATGTCGTTAGATGACGCACCTGTCACTGAATTAGTATTACTATGCCATGCATCAGGAGAAACTGTACAAAAATATAGTGAAATTATATAAACTTGTATCCATGTTCTTTAAAATAGAATATGAACACTGACAGAAAAGCGACTGAAGTTACTAGATGATTCACCTGTCGTTGTATAGTTATCTGGGTACCACGCATCAGATGCATCTGTACAAAAACACAGAAAATATTATACTGATGGTATTTTATATAGACACAAAATGTGAGTCAATGTAATCCACTTACTGAAAGCTGACCAAAGGGCCAATAAAAGGATATAAAGCTGGTTCATGCTGTCATAGATTAGAGACTACAGCTTTCTGAGAAACACAGGTAACAGCGACTGAGTCTTAATACTTCACAGACTTAACAGAACCACAAGCTCACAGTTGAGACATTATTAGACACTGTGACATTTCTCTATCATGTATAGCAAACGTATAGACTTCCTGTGTTAACAAGAAAAATGCAGAGTAGGTGTGGCAAAGTGACTCAAACACTACTTTCCAAACTACTTCTGCTGGGTTACTAAATTCCAGCTGATTTTAGAAGATATTAAAGGGCATATTCCAGGTTAGAGACTCCTGTGAGTCGATGTATAGAAAAATAATGTAGGAACTAGATTTTCTTTAAAATATACTTTAAAATACACTATTAAGGCTTCTAGAGTCGTTTTTGTGAGAGAATTTTACTTCCGCATCTGAAAACCGCCAAAACCGGAAGTGACGTAACGAGAGGGAGAGCGGTCCATGTTAACCACAGGAAAACAGTGGATCGCAATGACAGTTCGGACGCTGAGGAAATTTTAAATCTTTATTTACACTTGTGTGACGGACCACAGATAAAATTATGAGCCTGTTTTGCAGCCAAGACAGCAGGGAAAGGTCAGGATTAGACAGAACAACGGTCAGAGGAGACAGATTGAGTTGATGTGTGATTAGAACAGCAGGCGTCTTGGTGAGACCAGTGTTAGCTAACGATATGTAATCAGACAATAGCAAAACTAGTATTGGTCATCTATGAGTATTGATACTTACCAGCAACATAAACTAATAAGCGTTGATCAGGCGTGTCACGCTCGTTAATATCCGACACTAACGTTAAGTGATATAGCGGTGTCTCATCACTGCAGGAGAGAGAGAGATAAACACGTTTTTGTTTCATTAAGTGTTTGTGTGGTAAATGCAAGGCCATGGTCACAGCTGAGGAAAGTCAGTGCTGCAGGGAGTTAGATACATACTGGGCTTTAGTGGAGAATGTGACCCCCACACTTGATGTGTAGTGTCCGACTCTACACCCAGGCTTTGAGGCTTGCTGTCTAAACCCATATGTGCTACAGATAACCTATATGCACTTCAGACAGGAGCATGGACCTCTCCAGGCCAGCAGACATTAGTGTGTTTAGGGCAGAGATCATTTATTACTCTGAGCTAAATACTTGTATGTATAAATACATAGTATATTAAAGATTTGAAAACCATTTTAAAACCATCTGAATAATTGTGTCTTCTTCAATTACAAGTTGCCTATATTTAAGTAGGTCACAACTACCTGTAAGTCACACTTTTTGATGCCATTGGTATAAGACAGTCAATATTGACAGCATACAGACAAATTGTCCGCTGGGCCTGTGGTGCTCTGAGCAGCCCTTACCAGCATGTGTTGAGTCAGACATTAGAAGACAGTTTCCAGAGGAAGGAGGACTTTATAAAGGTTTTGAATGGCCCCATTTTGTTGACCATCAATAAAAAATGATCACAATCACAAATTGTCTTATTGTATAAAAACTTGTTTATGAAGTTTACATTAGATATATATCAAGCAGATCTGCATTTATGGTTAATTCAATTCAGTTTTATTTATACAGCACTAAATCATAACAAATGTTATTTCATAGCACTGTTAATACCCAACTAAAACACAACATTGCAACTGTTAATTAACATACATACATATATATATATATATATATGTGTGTGCACCAAACATATACTACCGAAAGAAAAATATACCATCGAACCCATTTAAAAACATTTAACAATCTTTCAGTCTGGGTATCACACTAATGTGTTGTTGAAGTGTGTTAAATCGTGAATGCTGTGCTAGATACACAATCCAACAGCCTCATCTTGTTGATCCTCTAGAGCAGTGGTTTTCAAACCCTGGGTCGTGACCCTCGGGTGGGTCGCGAGACTTAAAAAATGGGTCGCCAGGATGATTTAAGGAAAACGTATGTAGAAGCAACTAAATAGCATAAACAACAAAACGAAAGTAACCGGCAGCCGCCTCAGGTCAGAATCAAATTTGTATTTGTGTTTGCGCTCTGTTTTTGCAGCGTTGTACATTGTAGCAAATCAGAGACATATCTGTTGATTTCTATAACGCAATGGCCAATCAGAGGAGCTTTAGTGAGTCAGAATTCACTCACCGCTCAGAACGCGAGTGTTCTTGTTCAGTCCAGAGATCTGGAAGCTCATGACGCCGAATCCTCTGATTATAATGAACAAAGTGTAGGTGATGTAAATAAGAGATTAATTGTGCCGTGTTGACAGATTCACTCATTAGAGATCGCGATAAACTGAAATGAGTGACAGCACTTTGCGCACTTTCTTTGCTGTATATAGCCTCAATTCAGAATTTGAATAAGTTTCATTTTTCATGCTGCTAAGAGGACCAATGTGGCTTACTAAGTTGCAACAAACTTTCGGAAGTGACATCCGCATATTCTCTCGAAATCGCAATGACATTGTGATAATCATAACTATGGACTGGACAAAATATGATATGTCAGAATAGATGTGTATGAAGGCAAAGCACCCCCTTACTAATTTCAGAAGCACCGACAATGATTTGATTTTGGAACAGAGCATCCTTCCGAGATCGTTCTGTAGTGCAGTTGTCTTTCCTTCCTTCCTTCCTTCCTTATATATATATGGGTCGTGTCAATTTAAAAAGAAAAAAATAGGGTCGCTCTGAAAAAAGTTTGAAATCCACTGCTCTAGAGGGATCTGGAAAGAGGAGCAGGTGTAGCGGAAGACAGACAGTGCTGCGTTGTCGTGGAGCCTGTGGTGACCTGTAGTATAACACTCTCAGAGACTCCATGAGGCCTGATGCATATGCTGGGAGAAGCAAGCAAACGTTTAGATCACATTCACTGCTGACCATGCTTCTCCACTCGGCCTCCATCACATCTGCATCTCCATCAGGAGTGAAGCTGCAGTCCAGTAGAGGTGTTCATAACAGCTGGCCTCCACTGCTTCAGATCTTCACACTCCCGTCTTCCAAAGCCTTATAAACACACCACATGACAAAAAATTACCAATTAACTGTGCAAACAATGTTACTAAGCTGTCACTAGACTTGATGGTTATAATATTAGCAAACTGAGGTTAACTTACCAGCTATGTCTTCTCATATGGTAACGTTTTTACACGGTTTTTAAAAATATAACGATATTGCTAACGCTTACAAGCTAGCTGTGGTGCTTTACAACAACTTATATACATCTCGTTGCGTCTCATTATTTAAATAATTATGTTCACTGATTTGGTAGTTAGCAAATGTTAAAAATCAAGTCTTACGGTGCACAGTTGATTTTCGTGGAGCAGCATCTCTGACGGATCCATGAGCATCATGTCTCCCGCGGCGAACAACAGGCGGACGGGACCCGATGAAGGAACCGCACCAGCTCGGAGTCTCACTCGCTTCTTGCTTCGATATCCCATGCTGAACTGCATCATATCGCCGGGATGATAATCTTCCGGTATACAGTGATCGCTAAATTACACACCACCGCGTTGTTTGAAGCAGATGCATTAAGTCTCTTCAGCTGCACAAACGCACCGAGGCTCGGAAGATACCGTCCTATTTCTTGTCAGGAAACCTTGTGGACTCAATGTCCTGACAGGCTGGAGTTTGTGCAACCTCCACAAACACAATAATTTACCATGACGATGATAAACCGAAAAAAATAAGTACCTAAAATATACTGACTCGCGCCCGCTCCACTGAACACCAGCAGTGCGTGGCACAAGACTCCCTCTCGTGACGTAATATGACGCGATGTTGAAAAAAAAAAACGCTTTTTCAGAACGGTCAAGGAATGCGTCACTTTTTCTTCTAAATTTGTGCCTTCATGCCTTGTAAAACATTTTCAAACCCTGCAATAACGGTTCATATGATATTTTCATACAAGGTTATATATTCATTTAAAAATTTTAACCTGCAATATGCACTTTAAGCCTACTGTTTAGTTTACCAAATAAAGGCTGATATAATGCCTGCTTCCAATATGTGGATAAATAATAAATTAGGGAGAGTAGGGCACAACCTAACTATTTCTGGCTTTCTCAGTTTGTATATTCCCCACATTATTTTTCATTTTTTGGGCAGGAAGAGTGATTTCAAATCGCCTAACTTACCTTGAAGACATTCATCAGTACTAAAGCACAGCTACTTTTGCCCTTATTGGATGTAGTTAGAAACTATGACTGCAAGCAAACAGCAGATTTTGTGCAGAAAGAGGAGGTATATTGCCATTATTATATTACCGAAGCACTGATTTTTTACACAAATAGCACTACTTTTTCAATTGTAGTAATGTAAACAATGAGCTATAAACTAAACTTCCTCAAAACGAGCTTTCCTCTGCACTGGACAAAATACATTGATCTCTATGCACAGGCGGCTGAGCGACAAGTCCGAAGGGACCGCCTGCAAAGTGCAAAATCCGAAATGTGTTACCACAAAAGCAGTCAGTAACTTCAGTGTTAAACACGGTAGTCATTTGTAATTATTAGTAATTAGTAATAATTGTAGTAATTTGTCACCATTTGTGCAGACCAGATTCGTGACAGAGCCCCCCCCCAAAGAGCGGCTTCCAGACGCTCCACACAGTCTATAATCCAGGAGGGAGGTGGAGCGGAGGCGGAACAGGGGGAGGGATGGAGGGCCAGGTCCTTGTGGCAGGGGAGTGATCTGGGACTGAGGTAGAGCCGGCAGAGCAGGAAGCCAGGGCAGAGTGGACGGGACTGGAGCCCACCAGGGCGGAGCAGACGGAACACGAGCCCACCAGGGCGGAGCAGTCGGAACACGAGCCCACCGGGGAGGACCAGACGGGACTTGAGCCCACCGGGGCGGACCAGACGGGACTTGAGCCCACCACGACGGATCAGGAACCCACAGCAGAGCCTGGGACCTAGGGAGGACGGAGACACAGGGAGAAGACAGAACATGCACAGACACAAGAACTGGGGTAGGGAACACAGGAAGTTCATAGTTAGTTCTGATAGCAGTGACAGGACAGAACGAGAGTTCTTTGACGGCCTCCATAGCCGTGACAGGACAGAACGAGAGTTCATTGACGGCCTCCATAGCCGTGACAGGACAGAACGAGAGTTCATTGACTGATACCGCTGACACCTCTGGAGGTTCTGCGGTGGTTGCCGCCACCTCTGGAGGTTCTACAGTGGTAAACACAGGAAACAGGGAGAGTTCAGTAATGGTCTCTTCGACCGTAACACAACAGAATGAGTGTTCATTGACAGATACCGCTGACACCTCTGGAGGTTCTACAGTGGTAAACACAGGACACAGGGAGAGTTCAGTAATGGTCTCTTCGACCGTAACACAACAGAATGAGTGTTCATTGACAGATACCGCTGACGCCTCTGGAGGTTCTGCAGTGGTAAACACAGGACACAGGGAGAGTTCATTGCTGGACGCCACCACCATACGAGGAGCTGAATTGAGCACCGCCGCGTCGGGAGGTTCTGCAGCATGTACCGCCACCTCTGGAGACACTGCAGCGGGCACCATCACTTCAGGGAACACAGCAGTGAGCGCCACTACCTCAGGAGGTTCTGCAGCGTCAGCCGCCACCTCTAGAGACACCATAGTGGACGCCACCACCTCTGGGAGTTCTGTGGTGGTGTATGCAGCCCAAACACACCAAAATGCGATCCCCATCAGGGGAAGCGTTTCAGACAGGGGAATCAGTTCAGGAACAGGAGGGCTAGAGTGAGTGGGTTTGGGGATAACAGCTGTGCGTGCAGACACCAGCGGTGAATCCCTCACACTGGATATCAGACTGGGATAATGAAAGACTGACCTTGGTGATCTGAGTGTGTCAGCCCGGACGTGACCCGACTCTGGAAGGTCAGCGGAGACGTGACGCTGTGACTCTGGACGAGCAGCGGAGACGTGACGCTGTGACTCTGGACGAGCAGCGGAGACGTGATTTGACTTTAGGAGATCGGCTGTGAAGTGCTGTGACTCTGGACGGGCAGCTGTGACGTGCTGCTGTGACGTGCTGCTGTGAATCTGGACGAGCAGCTGTGACGGGGCAAGATTCTGGGAGATCAGTTGAGACGTGACTCGGTTGATGACGACCAACTGTGACTTGACTGGGCTCTTTAACAGCAACTGTGACTTGACTGGGCTCATGGAGATCAGCTCTGACTTGGCTTGACTCATGAAGATTAGCTTTGACTTGGCTTGATTCGTGACGATCAACGGTGACTTGACTTAGCTTGTGAAGATCAGCTTTGACTTGGTTTGACTCGTGAAGATCAGCCTTGACTTGATTTGATTCGTGAAGATCAGCTTTGACTTGGCTTGATTCGTGACGATCAATGGCGACTTGACTTAGCTTGTGAAGATCAGGGGTGACTTGTCTTGATTCGTGACGATCGTGACGATCAACTTGACTTAGCTTGTAAAGATCAGCTGTGACTTGTCTCGACTGGTGAAGATCAGCTTTGACTTGGCTTGACTCGTGAAGATCAGCTTTGACCTGGCTTGATTCATGATGATCAACGGTGACATGACTTAGCTTGTGAAGATCAGCTGTGTCTTGGCTTGATTCGTGAAGAGAAGCTGTGAATTGGCCTGACTCATGACGATCAGCGGTAGCTTGACTGGATTCATGAAAATCAACGGTGACTTGACTGGGCTCTTTAAGATCGACTGTGACTTGACCTGGCTCATTACTGGCAGCAAGAACATGACGGGTTCCGCTGGCACCGCCATTTTGTGAGCGTGCTCCTGCGCGGTTGTGATCATACAATTGAGTGCGGTGTCGCGTTCCTCCGCGACACCCACAGTGAACGATGAACCCACAGTCAATAGAGCATAATCCATAAACTCCATTAAAGACGAACGGGGACCTTCAAGGGTTAATACTGATTTGAGCGGCTGGTTAATGCCCTCACAAAAAAAGTCTCAGTACACAGTCCGACAGATCAGAAAAATAGGCTATATCTAAGTACTCTTGTACATATTCCTCGAGCGATCGCAAGCCCTGCTTGAGGGTCAATAACAGTCTTGCAGTATCCATACCTGGCCAGTGTCCATCTGAAAAGCCGCTGGATCCTTGTGTGGCCGAGTATTCTGTTACGGGGCTGACGAGACGTGAGACGTACGGATCCATATGCAGACTTTATTAGGCAGAGACGTGGTCGTACAGGCAGGGTCAAACAATGGCAAAACAGGTATAATATGGACGAGACAAAGAGTAACCAGAGACAAGCGTGGGTCGACGATCAGCGTACAGAATCCAAAGGGGCGAGACAGGAGAGGTAATCCAAAACGTTAGCGATAGTCTAGGCAGGGGAAAACACGATTAAACAAAGGCAAGGCTAGGAAAACTAACAGGGCTCTGTAGGGCAGCGATAATGCGTACAATACTCGGCCACGAGGGAGAGAAAGTCCAGGGTAGAAATAGTGTGTGTGATAGTGATGCTGTGTGATCAGGTGTGCGTGTGATTAGTGCAATGAGTGATTGGTGACAGCTGTGTGCGTGTGATTGGTGAGATGGCTGATGGGAAATGCAGTCCATGTGATGTGTGGTGTGAAAGTCCATGTGGTGACCTCTAGTGGTGAATGACCGGGAGTGCAGACCAGATTCGTGACACAGCCATTTATGTGTTTTGCATGCTGCAGTTAGAAAGGCGAGAGAAGGAGCCGCTTTCCAGCCACTCTCTTTGTTTTATTTTGTTTGCTCATAGTTAATATTGTAGTTAGTTTTTAAATAGGCTTTTTTTCTATTTTAAAGTTTTTTTTAATTAATATTATTGTTATTTTTATTTGTTATTTTATTTTATTTTTCCATATTTGTTTATATATAATATTATATTTAGCACTAGTGTTATTTTTTATAAGTAAAGTTATTTAGAGTTTTAGAGTTTTGCTACTAAAATGGTATAATTTTGGGTGTCTTTTTACAGGTGTAAATTCTAAAATATATATTTTATGTACTTATTTGAAAAAAAAAAAGAAAACTAAAATAGACTATAGAGAAATCTAATTATTTCTAGATGCATTAATAAAGGATAAATAAAGTTAATGGTAATGGGAGATGCTAATGTAGTGACTCAAAAGTTGCTGATTCTTTAGTGTATGTGGATGGAGCCTCACCAGTCTGATAAATGTTAGAACTAGGGATGTCCAGATCCGATCACGTGATCGGAAATCGGGCCCGATCACGTAGTTTCAGACTCGATCGGAATCGGACGTTACCTCCCGATCAGGACTCGGATATATATGTATATATATTCTCATTATTTTTTTAACACATCTATAGTTATGCGATGGCACAGAGTTAGACCTCTTGACTCCACACAGAAACAGCAACGCGTGCGGCATGACATCACTTTGTTGCAGAGACGCTATTGGTTAAATGCCGGCAAAGTAGAACACGGAAGCAGCTTGAAGCGGAAAGCGCGAGTATGTCTGAGGTAGAGATGTTAGTTTTCATTAAGAAAAACATACATTTCCTTCTGTGAAACTTACTACTGTGATGACAATAAGAATTAGGAGTGCAGTTCCTAAAAGCACTTTACTGGCTTTGCAAACACTGTGGCACTTATATTTTTTTTATTTGTTTACATGCCTGCCGGTGTCCTGACATTTTATCCTAACGTTACCCGTCAGATTTTCTACCAGGGCTTACTGCGCACATCAATATTGCGTCTTTTTTCTCATGCTGAACAACAATATTTAATATATCTGCATTACTGTATGGGTAGGTTTAGGGTTGGGGTAGGTGTAGACATTAATAAATCATAATTTGACAGGTAGCATTTTTCATTGTCGAATTGTAGCTACTACCTACTGTTTTAATGGGAGCTAGCAAAATCTGACAGGGTAGCACAAATCGACAGAACACCGGGTATTTTAAGTTGAGGTGATATTTGTTTTTATATTAGACTTTTTTTATATTTACTGTTGCACTAAAGTCCAAAAGTGAAGAATTTGTTATTTATTACTTGATTGTTCAAGCTACCTCACAGAAGTGCTTTGTTTGTTAACAGAGATGTTGAATGTTAAAATAAGGTGAATTAAATAAAAAATACGGAACATCCTGGATCTGTTTCTTTGCTCTTCGTTGTTCTTTTTTTATGTATTATAGAAGTATCGGATCGGGACTCGGTATCGGTAGATACTCAAAATCAAATGACTCGGACTCGGACTCGAGGGCAAAAAAACCTGATCGGGACATCCCTAGTTAAAACCTCCCTGTATAAGAACAGAATCCGATTAATATCAAAGTTCAATCAGATTAATATCCAGATACAACTCAAATTTGAATTTTTAAATTTGATCATCATTTACGTGATTGATTTATATAAAAACTAATAATTATGCAAGCTAATGATGTAGCTGAGTAATTAGGTAAAGAACCACTGTTACCACCACTTGGCTTTAAAGTGAAGCAACACTACCAAAAAGGGAGGTCAAACATAAGAATAAAATTTATGTAAATTTTAATCAAAAATGTATCAAATAATAATACAAAAATATAAAGAAAGATATAAAGAAAAAACAGTCCAGGGTTGTAGAGGAAAGGATGAACACCCACAGTCCCAAGTCCTTGTGCTACGTTAGCTGAAGGTAAAGTGCACACTCACTGTTTCCCTGGCTCTCGTGTTCTCTATGTTTCTGTACAGATACCCACAATCCTGAAGGGCGACGAGAGCATCGGCAGATGGAGACACTGAAGAGGGACTTCAGGAGCCTGATCGAGACGGTACGCAGCACACCGCCCGCGACGACGGTCATTGTGTTGGAACCGCTTCCCACGTCTCGATGAGGACACGAAAGGTTCAATAGACTGTTTGCTTTAAACGAATGGTTATTGTCATGGTGTAAAGAACAGAAACTGCTCTTTGTTAATAATTGGAATCTTTTCGTGCTGATGGCCTGCACCCCAGGAGAGTCGGAGCGGAACTCCCGTCGGACATCTCCAGGACGCTACGCTCCATATGACTAGTAAACCAATTCTCAAATAACTACACACTTAAATGATAGAAATACTTGCATTGTCCAATCTATAAAAACTGTCTTTTCCCCGAATAGTGAGGTCAAAATATAAATTTAATGCAGGATCTAGAAAAAATCTGATCGTGATTAAACCAGAAAAATGCTAAATAAATGAACAAAAACAATTTCTAAAGCTTGGGCTCCTAAACATTAGATCACTCGCACCCAAAGCAGTTATTGTAAATGAAATGATCACAGATAATAGTTTTGATGTACTCTGCTTGACTGAAACCTGGCTCAACCAAATGATTATATTGGTCTAAATGAGTCTACTCCACCAAGCTACTGTTATAAGCATGAGCCCCATCAGATTGGTCGTGGCGGCGGTGCTGCAACAATATATAGTGACATTCTCAATGTTACCCAGAAAACAGGATACAGGTTTAACTCATTCGAAATACTTCTGCTTAATGTTACACTGTCAGATATGCAAAATAAATCCCTCCTATCTCTTGCTCTGGCTACTGTGTATAGGCCGCCAGGGTCATATACAGATTTCCTTAAATTAATTTGCAGATTTCCTCTCAGACCTATTGGTTAATGTTGATAAAGCGCTAATTGTTGGAGATTTTAACATTCACGTTGATAATACAAATGATACATTAGGACTTGCGTTTACTGACCTTATAAACTCTTTTGGAGTCAAGCAAAATGTTGCCGGGCCCACTCAACGTTTTAATCATACACTAGATTTAATTATATCGCATGGAATTGATCTTACTGATATAGATATCGTACCTCAAAGTGATGATGTTACTGACCACTACCTTGTATCGTGCATGCTGCCTATTACTGATATTAACTATATGGCTCCGTGTTATCGTCCGGGCAGAACTATTGCTCCAGCCACCAAAGACAGATTCACAAATAACCTGCCAGATTTATCTCAACTGCTCTGTGTACCCATAAATGCACATGAACTAGACAAGATGACTAGCAACATGGGCACTATCTTCTCTAATACATTAGAAGCTGTTGCCCCCATCAAATTGAAAAAGGTTAGAGAAAAACGTACTGCACCATGGTACAACAGTAATACCAATTCTCTCAAGAAAGAAACTTGTAATCTTGAGCGCAAATGGAGAAAAACTAACTTGGATGTTTTAGAATTGTGTGGAAAAACAGTATGTCCAGCTATAGACAGGCTCTAAAAGCTGCCAGGACTGAGCATATCTGCAAACTCATAGAAAATAACCAAAATAATCCAAGGTTTTTATTTAGCACAGTGGCTAGATTAACAGATTAACCAGATGCCACGCGATCTACAGGTGCTGGTCATATAATTAGAATATCATCAAAAAGTTGATTTATTTCACTAATTCCATTCAAAAAGTGAAACTTGTATATTATATTCATTCATTACACACAGACTGATATATTTCAAATGTTTATTTCTTTTAATTTTGATGATTAGAGCTTACAGCTCATGAAAGTCAAAAATCAGTATCTCAAAATATTAGAATATTTACATTTGAGTTTGAATAAATGACCATCCCTACAGTATAAATTCCGGGTATCTCTTGTTCTTTGAAACCACAATAATGGAGAAGACTGCTGACTTGGCAATGATCCAGAAGACGAACATTGACGCCCTCCACAAAGAGGGTAAGTCACAGAAGGTCATTACTGAAAGGTGTGGCTGTTTACAGAGTGCTGTATCAAAGCATATTAAATGCAAAGTTGACTGGAAGGAAGAATTTGGGTAGGAAAAGGTGCACAAGCAACAGGGATGACCGCAAGCTTGAGAATACAGTCAAGCAAAGCCGATTCAAACACTTGGGAGAGCTTCACAGGAGAGAACTGAAGCTGAGTCAGTACATCAAGAGTCACCACGCTCAGGCGTCTTCAGGAAAAGGGCTACCAAGCCACTTCTGAACCAGAGACAACGTCAGAAGCATCTTAACTGGGCTGTGGAGAAAAGAACTGGACTGTTGCTCAGTGGTCCAAAGTCCTCTTTTCAGATGAAAGTAAATTTTACATTTCATTTGGAAATCAAGGTCCCAGAGTCTGAAGGAAGAGTGGAGAGGCACAGAATCCATGTTGCTTGAAGTCCAGTGTGAAGTTTCTACAGTCAGTGATGATTTGGGCTGCCATGTCATCTGCTGGTGTTGGTCCACTGTGTTTTCTGATGTCCACAGTCAACGCAGCCATCTACCAGGAAATTTTAGAGCACTTCATGCTTCCTTCTGTTGACAAGCTTTATGGAGATGCTGATTTCATTTTCCAGCAGGACTTGGCACCTGCCCACAGTGCCAAAGGTACCAAAAGCTGGTTCAATGACCATAGTGTTACTGTGCTTGATTGGCCAGCAAACTCGCCTGACCTGAACCCCATAGAGAATCTATGGGGTATTGTCAAGAGGAAGATGAGAGACACCAGACCCAACAATGCAGATGAGCTGAAGGCCACTATCAGAGCAACCTGGGCTCTCATAACACCTGAGCAGTGCCACAGACTGATCGACTCCATGCCACGCCGCATTGCTGCCGTAATTCAGGCAAAAGGAGCCCCAACTAAGTATTGAGTGCTGTACATGCTCATACTTTTCATTTTCATACTTTTCAGTTGGCCAAGATTTCTAGAAATCCTTTCTTTGTATTGGTCTTAAGTAATATTCTAATATTTTGAGATACTGATTTTTGACTTTCATGAGCTGTAAGCTCTAATCATCAAAATTAAAAGAAATAAACATTTGAAATATATCAGTTTGTGTGTAATGAATGAATATAATATACAAGTTTTACTTTTTGAATGGAATTAGTGAAATAAATCAACTTTTTGATGATATTCTAATTATATGACCAGTACCTGTATATATTCCCTCACAGTTTAATAGTAATGACTTTATGAATTTCTTCACTGATAAAATAGATAACATCAGAAATACAATAACAAATGTAGATCCTACTGCTTCTTGTACTTCAGTTTCATTCATCACACCCAAATAAAAACTGCAGTGCTTTACAACTATAGGACAGGAAAAGCGAAAATAAACTTATCAGTGCATCAAAACCAACAATATGTTTATTAGATCCTGTACCCACTAAACTACTGAAAGAGTTGTTACCTGTAACAGAAGAATCTTTAGGTCACGTCCCAAAACCATTCAAGCTGGCGGTTATTAAGCCTCTTATTAAGAAACCACAACTAGATCCTAGTGAACTGGCTAATTACAGACCCATTTCAAATCTTTCGTTTATGTCTAAAATTTTAGAAAAAGTTGTATGTGCTCAATTGCCACCATAGCACAGAAACTGCACTTGTTAAAATTACAAATGACTTTCTTCTTGCGTCAGACCAAGGCTGCATCTCATTGCTAGTTTTACTTGATCTTAGTGCTGCGTTCGACACTATAGATCATGACATACTAATAGATCGATTACAAAACTATACGGGTATTCAAGGGCGGGCTTTAAGATGGTTTAGATCCTACCTGTTCGATCGCTACCACTTTGTTTATTTAAACAGGGAGTCATCTCAATTATCACCAGTAAAGGAGTGCCACAAGGATCTGTCCTAGGTCCTCTGCTGTTTTCAATATACATGTTGCCCCTTGGTAATATTATTAGAAAATACGGGATTCGTTTTCATTGTTATGCTGATGATACTCAACTATATATCTCAACAAGACCAGATGAAACTTCTAAATTATCTAAGTGTGTTAAAAATGTAAAAGATTGGATGACCAATAATTTTCTCCTATTAAATTCGAATTCGGATAAGACAGATATTATTTACTGGATCAAAAAAACAGTACACAGAATCAACAGCTCTATTAATATGTGTATTATAACACTCACACATAGCATTCAGATTGGGATCTGTAATATTTTCTAATGTTTTAAACAAATTCTCTTCTGCTCAACAAGTCAAGTCACCTTTATTTATATAGCGCTTTTAACAATACAGATTGTGTCAAAGCACTTAACAGTATCAAATTGGAGGATAGAGTGTCAGTAATGTATAATGATAAGATTAAACACTCAATTTTCAGTTAAAGGCATTTTATTATTGAATTCAGAGATGTCATTGTCTAGCTCAGTTTAGTTTAAATAGTATCTGTGCAATCAAATCGGCGATAATCGCTAGAAAATTAAGTGTCCCCAACTGAGCAAGCCAGAGGCGACAGCGACAAGGAACCAAAACTCCCTCTGTGACAGAATGGAGAAAAAAAAACCTTGGGAGAAACCAGGCTCAGTCGGGGGGCCAGTTCTCCTCTGGCCAGACGAAACCCGCAGTTCAAAAGTTTATATTTCTATTTTTTATTTTGTTGCAATTTCTAACAATAATAGTATTATGTAGTTAGGTATTTTATTATATTTTTAGTTATTTTGTTATATTTTTAGTTTTATTGTATTTTAATCGAGGTCTTTGCTGGGGATATGTCTCTGGGGCTCATCTGGGTGTCCTGGTCTCCACTAGCCGCTTTTCCACTGTCGGGCCAGTGCGAGCCAGTGCTTTAAACGGGCCGGGCGGGGCTAATAGCCTCAGACCTGTAGCACCGAGCTCAAAATCACGATGCGTTTCCACTGTCGGGCCAGAAGCTCCGCTGTGCTTCACTAAAACCCTCCCTTTACACGCCTCTCTGGAACAACGTCACGCAACCCCATCATTTCATCAACAAAGAGAAGTTGTCAGAAAACTAATCAGAAATAAGTCACTGGAAATATAGCGCGATCACAAAACGAACATGATAAAAGCGGCTGTTTGTTTACATGTTTTGTTAAGATTTAAATCCAAAAGCATCGATGTTTTACAATAGCCTATTAAGTGATACATTGATCATAATGCATTAATTTATCAGGATTGAAAATTAGTCACACAGAAATAAAGCAATGTGAACCACTATTTCACAACAGAAAGAGGACAAATAGGCCTATTCAGTAGAGTCTGTTACTGTTTATTTGTAGTCACAGTATACATCACGTTAAGTAAGAATGATAATTTATATATTTTTCCATCAAAAATACGACCTGAGTAGCAGAGGGAGCTCCCGAACAAAAACCATTATATATTTATGACACACACAGAGCTAGTCTCCAGACGAGACTTATGACAGATAAAATATGTTATCAAATAAATACACGATTGTTATAGAGAATGAGAAGCTGACGTCTGATTTCTTCAAGCGGTCGTATTTACCATGTTTAGTATGCTAATGTTAATGGCTAGCATGCATAGTCTTTTGCATAGCTTATAAATATTTCTGCCTTGTATGGTGATCATAATCCACATCGGATCAAGTTATTTCAAACACTGGCTGCTGTCTGAAAGTGAGTCAAAATAAAATAAAATCTCTTTATCATAATCAAAACAGAGTTTTGAGCTAAAATTATTTTAAAAGTCATTAAAGCTGTTAACTTTATGAAATGATCTGCAGCGATGACGCTTTCAAGACGCGGAGAAACTCCGGCTTTGTTCATAACCACTCCTCTAGCTCCAGTTGGCCCGCTTTGGCCCAAGGTTTTCGTCGGGCCAGAAAACCCCGGCCGTTGGCCCTGAGGAAGCACCGACGAGGCACGATCAAGCCCCGGAAGTGACAGTGGAAACGCGACTGGCCCTGGCACGCACTAGCACGCCCGCTTTTGGCCCGACAGTGGAAACACGGCTATTGACGATCAGGGCTGTAGACATCATCTCTTGGTGCTGATCCACCATCTGATTGGATACGGACTGAGAAACGGAATAGGAAAGAAACAGACAAATATTAGCGTAGATACCATTCTACTTATGATGTAACGAGTACATCGTGTTTTATGGGGAGTGTTCCTGGTTCCGGTTGATCTAATTAATGCAGCCTAACAATCTTTTAACGGATTTGAATAATAGAAGTGTATTAGTGTGTTATGTGTAAGCCAGGCTAAAGAGATGGGTCTTTAATCTAGATTTAAACTGACAGAGTGTGTCTGCCTCCCGAACAGTGTTAGGTAGATTGTTCCAGAGTTTGGGTGCTAAATAGGAAAATGATCTGCCGCCCGCAGTCGATTTTGATATTCTAGGTATTATCAAACGGCCAGAGTTTTGAGAACGCAGTGGACGTGGAGGACTATAGTGTGATAAGAGCTCGCTCAAGTACTGAGGAGCTAAGCCATTCAGGGCTTTATATATAACAAGGCTGCATTTATTTGTACAGTAAAAAATACATAACTGATTCAAGAAGGGGGTCTCAAAAATGGCCAAAAAATACTATTTCACTAACTTATTAATTTTAAGTTAAATTGTGCTCTGTTGTTATAATGTCTGCTAGAATGTAAAAAAATGTTCAGTGTTAAGTAAATATTTCTAAATTGTTTCGTAACTGATTTTATTTATTTTTTTAAAGCTAGACAAAACAGTCAAAAGCACATTTTGGCTATTTAATTTATGCAATGGTGAAGAAATTGGCAAAATATATGGGAAAAAATATATTATAATAATATACGTTCGGTATTTGATCTTCGGCCCAGTGTTTCATTTTGTTTGGCTTCGGCCAAGGATTTTCATTTCGGTGCATCCCTAGACATAGCATTTCCACACCAGCAATGACATGATCACACGTTGACGTCATCAAATTGCGATTGGTTCGTGAGATCCGCCAAGTGTAGTGAGTACCGATCGAGTCATAAAATGTGATTATCGGCCGATACCGCTCTCCGGCTGATCGATCGGCGCATCCCTAGAATTTAGTTTAAATCAGAATGCTAACATGTTTTTTTTTTTTTTTTTTTAGCTTTATACAGTTAAAAATTTTTAATTAGAAAATTTGACCTTTAGTACTATTTTTTTAGTTTCATATTAACTTATTAAAAGTTCTTAAAACTTATTAAAGGGGTCATATGATGCGATTTCAAGTTTTCTTTTCTCTTTGGAGTGTTACAAGCTGTTTGTGCATAGATACGATCCCTGAAGTTGCAAAGACTAAAGTCTCAAAACCAAAGAGATATTCTTTATCAAAGTTAAGATTCTGCCACGCCCTCCTAAAACGGCTCATTCTAACACGCCCCCACATGTCTACATCACGATGTGGAAATATTTGCGTAAGGCCTGGTTTCAGTAACCACAGTAGTGTTGAAGCAGCTGTGTCATGGAGAAGCTGTGTGTTTCTAGGCAAAAGCAAAAGCACTGTATTTGGCCTTCCGAAAGTAGATGCAATTAGGAATAATTAAGATTATTTACAACAGAACAGCAACTGTAAGTATGTTTTGTTTTTAGTTTAAGTATTTGCCATTGTTACGTTCCTGTATCAAGTCTAGGGGAGGGTAGGTCACGTAACAGAATAAAAATGGTGGTGTGTGTGCCAGCAGTGAGGACCAGTAGTCAAACTCGAGAGTAATTTACAAAAAGAAAACCCCACTTCGCAACGTAACTGAAGAAAAATATAACATTTTTAATTGTACAGATACAGGAGGGTTCGCTTTAATGACTTTGAGAGGGAGCTCAGGCCAAAACAACAAACATAATACCTCTACCTAATAATCAAAATCTGACTAACCTACCAAAACAAAAGAAAACAGAAATACATCAAAATACCCTAACTCCCTTACTAGCATAAACAAGAGAAAACAAGTCCAAAATGAAAATGGCACCCCCTCTCTACTTAACCCCGTCCCAAATTAACAATGCAAACTAAAGTTAAAGATCCAATAAGAAAGAGTACAAACAAATATAAACTTACAATAACAGGTTTTCTGGTTGTAAAGATAGAAGTTACAACAGGAGGTGGATAAACTCAAAATCACTAAGAGAATCCAATCAACAAAACATAATTCTTAACAACACAGTAACCCTTGGAAAGCAAGGAGGGAGAAACCTCACAACAAAGCTTACACACACACACACACAACCACCCTGTTCTGAGGTGGAAATGCTGCTTAAATCTCCAATGCTCCTTCTCATCCTCCAATCAGTGTGAGCAGCCAATCATTGGAGACAGGTGGCGGCCTTTACCTCCTACTTGCGAGTAGAGTGAGAGAGAGAGGGAGAGAGCAAGAAAAGGAGAGTGCGAGAGAACAACAACAAAAACATACGTCCTGGGACGTAACACTATTGTCAATAGCTTATTGACTGTTCAAATAGGTTCAAATGGTGTCTCCTTTCATCTATATGCTGATGATACCCAGCTTTATCTTCCCCTACAGCGTAATAATAAGTATTCACTTCAGCCATTGTTAGATTGCCTAAACGAACTTAAGCTATGGCTTTCAAGCAATTTCTTACACCTGAATGAAAACAAATCAGAAATTATTTTGTTTGGTCCTAGGGAAAATGTTGCTTCCAATTTTGATCTCGGCTTCCTCACTCCATATAATACACAGTGTGCTAGGAACCTGGGCATTTTATTTGACTCCAGCTTAAAGTTTGATAAACAGATTTCGGCTGTAGTTAAGTCATGTTTTTACCAACTTCGCCTCCTTAGTAAAGTTAAGCCCTTCCCATCTAGAAAAAATCTTGAAACAGTTATCCATGCCTTTATATCATCTCGGCTTGATTATTGTAACTCTTTGTATTTTGGTATTTCTCAGTCTTCAATTTCTCGTCTTCAGTTAGTTCAGAATGCAGCCGCTAGACTGCTTGAAGGGAAGCGAAAATATGACCATATTACTCCTATTTTAATGTCCCTACACTGGCTCCCTGTCAAGTATAGGATTGATTTTAAAATCTTATTATTTGTTTACAAAGCCCTCAATAACCTGGCTCCCCATTACTTAACTGATTTGCTGCTTCCGTATACCCCATCTAGAACCTTGAGATCTTGTGACCTTCTACTCATAGTTCCCAGAGTTAAACTTAAAAATCGTGGTGATCGTGCCTTCGCTACTGTGGGACCAAAGCTTTGGAATAGCCTTCCTCCTTTTATCAGACGTGCCCCATCTATTAGTATTTTTAAATCTTATCTGAAGACATATTTTTTTACCTTGGCTTATAACACTCCTTAGTATGTGTATTTTGATGACCTTATTTTGTCTGCTGACTTACTTTTTATTCTCTTATTTGTGTTTTACTCTTTGTAAAGCACTTTGGTCAACCTTGGTTGTGTTTAAATGTGCTCTATAAATAAACATTGTTGTTGTTGTTGTTCAAATGCGGAGTTTTGCGCGTCGTGTGTGAGAAAGAGAGAGACAGCATATCAGTTATCTTAATCACGGCTTGTGTGTGTGTGTGTGTGTGTGTGTGTGTGTGTGAGAGAGAGAGAGAGAGAGAGAGAGACATGTACAGCCCACCAGAAATCGTCTTAATCGTGGCTTGTGTGCAAACCATAGACTGTAAAAAAACATTTTCATGTTGAGCATCCACTGGTCTAGTCTGAGAGGGTCTGGATCGCCTAGAGGAAAGCTTTACACAGACAAATAGATAGTTACATCTTTCACAGACTATTTTGCATGCAAACAATTCAATGACTTTAGTATTCAAAAGGTCAGAATAAATGTATTTTGGCTTAAAAAAGGTGGTGGCCATCACAGTCCTCATTCTGTTCGGGATATTTTAAAACACTTAATTTGGCTTAATGCATTAAGATAGTGTTTTTCAAATACCAAACTCAGAAAACACGTTATTAATAAATCACACTTATGTACAGACAAGCAGATGAGTCCAGGATACGAACGCAACACGAGTCTGGTGTTTTCCTCCCATAGAAATAAATAACCGTTATAAGGAAATCGCTTACATGGCGTAATGCATTAAAACAGTGCTTGTCTGTACATAGTATTATTTATTAATCATGTTCTCACTGAGTTTCGTCTTTTAAAAACAGTTTTAATTGATTTTAATCAGTCTATGGTTTTAATGCATTAAGCCATGTTAAGAGTTAATGGTTTTCAGTGGGAAGAAAACGCTTAACGAGTATCGTTAATTACAGGCCTAACGTTACAGATAATCACAGTCTGTTGGATTCTGGATTGTAAAGTTTTAAATAAAGTTTTAAATAAAATTATAAAGAATAAATATATTAATAAATATAATTACATTACAATATCACTCACCGGAAAAAATGGATCCCAGACTTAAGAAATAATCATGAAAATAAACATAGACTGTATAAAACAAAAGCATAAACACGGCACAGATGCAAGTTCAGCGGCTGAGGTGACGTGACAGCAGATAGAGACAGCAACGTCAATCCACCTGTCACTCAAGTGGCCACGCCCTTAATTATGCAGAATTTTAAGGTTTAATATAATTTAAACGGAGTTATAAAAAAATTCACCCCCCTCACAGTTGTCATGAAGGGCAAAATTAGCTATATAGATCAAAATAATTTTTTGCACCAGGCTGTAAACATGTTTTTTTTTGCTGTAAAGTTGGGCATTTTAACATTTTAACATCTATATCCCATAGACTCCCTTTTGCAACCAGCCTCCAGCAGTCACTTCCGTGTTGGCTTCACAAGAGAGAGCGGGAGGTTGCACATAGGAGCATTATCATCACTGTGTCTGTCACGTGACTCTGTTCCCTTCTCGGCTTGAACTGATGGTAAAACTAAGGATATTATTAACTGTCTTTACTTTAAAGGTGCTGTATGTAGGATTTTGACTCTATTAAAGCATAAATGTACCTAGTGTCAATCCTACATACAGCATCTTTAATTTTGAAAGCTGAAGCTCGCGATTATGGAAAGCGGTATTACATTTCCGATGCGGCTTGTGGTGTTAGACAATAATGTACAGTATTTGAAAAATAATGTTTTTTTAACATTAAAGCATGTCAACATATTCTGTTACAACAAATACACAAAATAATTATCTTTAAAAAAGCATCATATGACCCCTTTAAAAGTTTTTTTTATGTAGCTTAGTTTATATATATTTTAATTAAAATGTTTTTTTTTAAATGAACTATTATAATATATTAAATAGATATTTCAAGGTGTGTCCCAATAAAAAAATAAAAATAAATAAAATAAAATGAAAATAAATAAATAAATAACACAGTAGCCTATAAACAATAGACAATGCTGGTCATTGGAGGGTAAATTGTAGTATCAGGGCCAGATGTATTAGATGCCACTGTACAAAAAGATCGAAAAAATGATATTGACCCATTTCCTTGGAAATGTTAAAATGTTTTGCAAAGGAATAATGACAAAACATGACAAAAATTACATTTTACAAAAACAAAAATTAAACTGAAGCCTATTCTTGCACTTTAAAATATTTTCTAAATGAAAACTGACAGAACAGTGTAAAGACTAAAGTCATTAGATGCACTTGCCACTAAAGTATTAGCAGTAAGCCGTGCTTCTGAAAAATCAGGACAAAGCCTGTCCTTACACACAGTACATAAACACAAAATATGAGGCAAGAAATGCAATCCATTTACTGAAAGCTGACCAAAGAGCCAATAAAAGGATATAAAGCTGGTTCATGCTGTCATAGATTAGAGACTACAGCTTTCTGAGATATGTCTGGTGATGTGACGTGACTGAGATGTGCACATGCGCAGTAGTCACATCGCAGGAGGTGCGATAGGGCAAAACATACATATTATTGTGTTTGATTCAAAAGAAAAAACTTATATACTGCCCTAACAAACATTTCTGCTGAATCTTCCAATTTTAAGAGATACCTTCAACTAAGGCTGATATAAAGCCTGCTTCCAGTATGCGGATAATAAAGAACAAGATGCATCCAATAATTAAAAAGAACAAAAGAGTATTTATCATTGAAATATGCGTTCACAACAGGCCAACTAGATGCAGCTCTTGATTTTTTTTTTTCCCACAGTTTATATTGTTACATGCATGTTTTTTTATCTTTGTGACATGCCACTCTAGATCATCAGCTCTGACCACACAACCACAAGCTCACAGCTGACACATTTTTAGACACTGTGACATTTGTCTATATATAGTTATATTAGTTTGACAGAATGTTCTAATTCAACAAGCCATGATGGGAAGTCAATCTAACTTAACATTTTCTTATATAGTTTATTTCTTACTCCTTAACAGTTCATCAGGCTCTTAATGATTTAATCTATGCCATCTTTTGGAATATCTGAAGGCCATGTACCTGTCAGGCCTATGTTTGTGTCGTGTTGTGTTTTCTGTCCTTGTGCTCCCCATGTCCTAGTTTTACCTCTTGTATGCCCATATTTGGTTTTGTTCCTTTTCCTGTTCTCGTTTAGTTAATTTAGTCCCACCCGTTTCAGTTCTCCCTGATTATATTCCCTGATTAGTTCATTATGTTCATTCTGTTCCACCTGTGTTTATTAATTACCTAGTGTACTTAAGCCCTGTGTTTTCCTTAGCCTAGCGTCCGGTATTAACGTCAATGTTGTGTCCCTGTGTGTTCTCCCTGCCTTGTGTTTGATCGTGACAGTACCATAGTTCTTGACTGTAGCATTTGTTATAAGACTAGCCTATTAATCATTGCCAGGCCAATAATGACTTTTAAAAAAAAAAATTAATCAATATAGCATTTGTTATGAAGAAACAACCACCTACACATTTAGAACCAATAGCCACAACATGCCACAGTTGTACTATGTATAGGGAAATCTATTCCCTTAACAGATTATCTAATATAAATTCTACAACGAGTTAGACTAAATTTTACACAATAAATAAGCCTACAATAAAATGTGATAAATTCTAGTAAAGGTGGTCATGAGTAGTTTAAAAAGATTTTTGTATATGTTAGTGCTGGTTCAAGACTGTTTTCTTCTCTGTTTATCAGTCTTTTTAGTTTATTTGCGTTTTTTAGATACTGTTTGACTTTCTCCATAGCATTTTAAAGTGTCTTTTTCTCTAAATAATTCAAATAGATAACGTATTTGACCATCAGCTTTGCGATAGGAATGGCTTGCGCAAATGTTATCATGCTTCTCGAGCATGCTGATGAACGCGCACAAAGTATATGGTGATTTGTGCACTGCTCATAAACTGCGCTTCTGTCATATTGTGGTGATAGCTGCTCCATTCGGTTTAAATAAGTAATTATTAGCCTGATTCGAGGTTTCCATTAACCATGGTATAAATATTGGAGAGTTATTGGTTATTTGGTTATTGGGGAGGGTTATATGAACATGATCTGAACATGTTCGTTCCCTTCAGATTGGAATCTGACTTAAGATGGCGGAATACCCTGTGAAGTCCACTTCGCAGTCCACTTTATATCATTTAATTATGTGATAAGCATGCCTTAGTATGACTACCATGGCTACTGGAATTATAACACATACTTTTTCAGGTTGCAGTATAAGCATATTATTTTGAGAGTATAAACTAGGAATTAAGCAATTAGTTAATCATAAGAATTTCCATATTCCCCTTCCCCTTTTCAGCTGCTGCAACTACATGAACTACATCTGAGAGACAGACAATTCAAACTCAATTCAATACTCAAATAATAACAAACCACAGCTGCCCCCTACTGGATGTAGATTAAAAAAAGCCATAGCAGGAAATAATAAATAAATAAACAAATATTTTTTTTTGCATGTCATATAATTTAATAGTAACACTCTCGCTTTCGAATAAATTGAATGGATACTCTAATACTTTATACTAAAGTAATGAAATGTAGTAACCAAAAATCAGAGATCCAGCATATAAATGAACATCATTCAAAAATAAATATAATTTTTTTCTCGGAATGACTAATCATTTGTCAAATGAACATTTTTTTTCCATTTATGTTTTTTCCCTCTTTAGAAACCTTCCATATTATTTTAGACATCCGTGTAGTCATTATTGAAAATCTGTCATGAATGAAGATAGAAATACATGTATGATTTGTTTTTCTCTTATACATCAATATTTTGTGTGTTAACAGCAATATAAAGTTAGTCTGAACTGTAGAAATGATTGTCTCCATTGAAACCAATGAAACTGCTCTCAGGCCGTTTTTAGTTTGCAGTTTGATTAAAATTCAAGTTTGATCTGATTGTAGTTGTTTTATAACATAATTTTCAAAAGTCAAGTTTTTATCTAATATAACACCCAGGTCTTTGACTGTGTAGAGGAAAAAGTAACAGTACATCCTTCTGGATGCAAACTGTATTCTAAGAGCTTCTGTGTACAGGTTTTGGGTCCAAATTGAGTAATGTCTCTGTCTTATATGAGTCTGATATGAAGTTAACATTTTTGGCAGCCATTATTATTATAATATCTTAAAGGTATAGTTCACCCAAAAATGAAAATTTGTTGAAAATTTACTCAACCTCAAGAGTTTGTTTCTTAATCAAAACAGATTTGGAAAAATGTAGCATTACATCACTTGCTTACCAATGGATTCTCTGCAGTGAATGACTTTAGTTATAATAATATTAATAATAATCTTGTAAAAAGCATAGAAAATGTAAATATGTAAAGACATATAGAAGAACAAAATATTTATTAATGTAAAATGCATAGGATGCATATAAAATATATTGATTCACTTTGCACACAATTTCATCAAATTTACAAATGAGGAGAAAGCAATACGATGATAAATCGTAAATATTATGATAAATCATAAATATGATGTAGATTAAATTAAAAAAAAATGTATATAAATGAAATCATTATTTTACTTTGTTGAGAGAATTTTGTTATGATTTTGAAAGAGTATTACAGTTCAGCATGCAGAAAATCATTTGATCAATCTGAATTGATTAATTGATTGGTTGTCCGTTCTTTTCTCTTCAGAAACTCTGACGTCCTCTTATACATGAATATAGTCATTATCTGTCTCGGTATTCACTGAACCTGTTGAAACAAATGCATTCTGCTGAGTGCACAGAATGCTAACTGTGTAGTGTAGATCAGCATAAATGTGGCAAAACACCCTAAACTTGTGAAAACTCATCTAGCAGAAGAACAAGTGGGGAACAAGTGAGGTCTAGGTGTTACTTTAACACTATTGTGATCTGTTTGCTTGTCCTTTGGAGCTTTTTCTGTAGCCTTTATTTAAAACCAAATGCTATAACAAATGTTGTATATAGTTTTATGTGTATATTGTATATTAGACATGAAAATGAGTTGTTTGGATGAAACACACACCTTTAGCTTTGCTCTTAATGGTGGTCACGATCACTGTTGCAGTCATTATGAAGAGACCAACAGCAATGAAGGAGAAAAAACTGATGTAGAATGAAGATACTCCTTCTTTATGATTATCCAAGCAATGATCATCTGCAGCAAAATCGGAAAGAAAACACAGGCGACATGTACTGTATGTACAGAACAAAATACAATTGCAGGTTTTGAGACACACAGGGCACATACAGTATGAAATGTATTTCAAAGAGCCTGGATCCAACATGATAGTATTAAAATTACAATAGTTCTGTTGTTTTTGTTGAAAATGTAATCTGTTTATGTTTTACCAGATAGACTGTAGTTTATGTATAGTTTAAATGCTGCTCCTTAAGCCATTACAAGGAAATCATTAAATACTTAACAGGACAAGAAAAAAATCTATATTTTAAAGTGTTTATATTGACATACATGTTTATGTGTCAAAATTCAACATGCCAGCAAAACAGAGCTACTTTTACAGTAGTTACAGTATATTTTACCTGGAGGGTTGTAGGTGTAGGTCTCACTCTGACGGTTCACAACAGAATTAATCTGGTGTACGCAGGTGAAGGCAACCGGTGGACTCGCTTTCACATCAAACACACACACGTCATTTGAAACGCACAGTGGGTTCTTCAAGGCATAGTTGTATTCACTCTTCAGTGACAGCTGGAAAGAGCTCTCAGTGAGCCTCCTTCCAAATGAACACATGACGATCATGCGCTCTCTGTCCTCCATCTGCCTGAACACTGTAATACTGGGCACTGGGACATCTGAATGATGTCCATCTGATCTCATTTTCCAAACGGACAGATGTTTTATATTGCATATTTATTTATTTAAATGTTGATGAGTAAGTAGGAAATGAGACATACCCTGAATGTGCCAAAATGGAGCTGTGATATTTTAAAGAATTAAAAAAAATATATAAAAAAAAAACAGTTGTTTAAAAGCAATGTTTAAAATCCAGTTGTTAATTTAATAGCCATTATTATCAATAAAACAGTATGACTGCTGACTTACTCTGCAGCGGGTAATGCACATTCCTCCTGTAGGGGGTTTGAGCTTCAATAAAGACACACAGTACACTGAACAGCTGAATACATGAGCATGAAGTAACAAACCCATAGTATTATACCACTGTATTACTGCATTACACTTTTACAAGGAAACCTCAAATGGGAAAACTGCATGTTTAATTAGAACCTTGTTTAGGATTTAAGTGTATTGTCAGAAAACTAATATTGTAAAAAGTAGGTGTTAGTTAAAAAGTAGTTAAAAATAGTTCAAAAGTGATAGTTTGACATTTCATAAGAAAAAACATTAAGAGCATTATTAGCATTAAAAAAGCATTAATGTGCATCTATACAACATTGTAAATCTACTGACTTGTTGCATAGTAATACGGTTTCCTCCAAGAGGGGGCTTGAGCTTCAAGAACATAAAGAGAGTTTTACAGTTTTACCATTTACTAGATAGTAAATAGTAATATTAAATAGTAATGTTAAATGCCGGTAATGTTTATTAATTAAAAAATAAATAAATAAATCAGTTATCTTACTTTATTGGCAAACATTATGCATCTGTGCAACAGTGCTATTCTGCTGACTTACTCTGCGTCTGGTAATACACATTCCTCCTGTAGGGTGTTTGAGCTTCAATAAATCAGTAAAACAAAGAGAAACACATAGCTTTGAACAGTGTATGTGTATCTGCATGTGTCTGTCTAGAATATAATAATCTGCACAGTGCACACTTACTACAGAAATCTAGGAAAACCAAATCCCTAAACTAACCCATATAAGAATAAATATAAGAAGGAAATGAAACATACCTTTGGTGTACCAGTATGGTGTTAGTAATGTTGATAATATTTTAAAAAAATAAAAAAAACAGAGACATTATTCATCATAACATTATAGCCAACATTATGCATATGTGCAACTGCAAATCTGCTGACTTACTCTGCGTCTGGTAATACACATTCCTTCTGTAGGGGTTTTGAGCTTCAATAAAACAAAGACAGACACAGTACACTGAACAACTGAATATATGAGTGTAGGAGCCATTTATATTCACCTTTTAGATGGGTTAATTTAGTTATTACTTATTTTAGCCACTTGGGGGAGTATTGCACTGGGGGTGGCACGTCACTGGGAGTTAGGTATATTTACAGGTGTGGTAATTAGTTAGGGAAAGGTGTGGATGGTGGGGAACACATGGTTCTTACCGTAGCCGTGAGCACCCACTTTATCAGACAGCACAACAGCACTTTATTAGCACTGGGTGAAGTACCATTTTATGAAAAAAAATATATTTTCTACTTTTATAATAAACGGGAACACCACCCAAAGAGAGCAAATGCCTGGATTTAAGTTTTTTCTGCTATGAGTTGAGAACACCATGCTATCCATGCCGAGGCTTATAGGATAGCCTCCACAACGTAAGAACCTATTCCTTTTTTTGTTTGGATACGCTTCTGAATTGGACAGGAGCGTCTTGATTGTTTGGATACTTAAAGGATTGTCTGTCCTACTGGATTGCTTACCTGTCGCGGAGCCTGGAAGCCTTGATTGAAACACCTGTAAGTCCTCACGTTGTTATCCAGTGCAGACCGCAACTACAGAAAGCTGGTGGGTACACTTTCATATACTTCTGCTGATGGAATTGGAAAAAAGGACTCTCGAAATTGAAATGTTCGGAATACTTTAAGTGCTGTTTTGTGCGTGCTGTTGGCTGTCTCCGCATAAGTAAAGTTAATTGTGCTGTTTTATTGAGTGCTTTGAATTTGACGCGCTTAACGCACAAAGATGAGTACAGAGGAAGAAAACTTGCTTGATAAGGCCAAGACCGTTTCTGTGGCTACAGACAAAAATGATATTCCTGATAAGTCTAGTTCTGTTGTTGTTGATATGGGGAAACGCACAAGAAAATTAACAGCTAAGGGATTTACAATGCTGTTTGAAAATCTGAAGAAAAAAAATCGGAAATCCCAGTGTATGCAAGCTAATAAAATTAAGCAAAGGATTAAAGAGGTTTTTTCTGGGAAAAGGACATCTCAAACTGTGTTTGATGTGAAGAAATGTTTAAGCAAATACACTACGTTGTGCAATGAGGCTTTAGAAACTCAAACTACTTTGCTGGAAATGCCAATGCCAGACCCTGAACATGATAAGCAACAACATTGGCTCGCACAGAAAATAGAGGAAATTAATACATTTGAGAATGATGTGAAGAAATGGTTGGCTGATGCTGTTGCAAAAAAGGACGATGAGAATCTTGATGTGCTGTCTATAACAAATTCTGACATAAGGCCTGAAGATAGTATATCCAACGTTTCAAGTAAAGGGTCAAAACATAAAGATAACTCTTCTGTCCATTCAAAGGCTTCCAGCATTATTTATGTACGTTTAAAGGCAAAGGCTGAAAGGGCTGCACTTTTACAGTCTGCAGCTGCTTTGAGAAAAATGCATGACATTGATGCTGAAGAAGAAGCCCTTCAAATGAAAAAGGCAAAGCTGAAAAGGAAAAAGGAACAACTAGAGGTTGAGGCCAAGTTGGCTGCTGCTACAGCTAGATTGTCTGTGTTTGAAAATGTGTGTGGTGGTGAAGATGTGGATGAGTATGAAGAGGATAACGGAGAAGATGCCATGAATGCCTATCTTCATGCTCATTTGAAATCACAAACATCAAGTTATTTGAACACGGCTCCTGTCTTGCAACTTTCTAAAACTGTCTCTTTCCAACAGGACCATTCTCAGCCATTGGCTATACGGCCTAAAGGAAGGCCGCACATTCCACAAGCCCAGTCTTCAGTAAGGTCTAGTAAGTCTTTGTCTTCAGTGTCATATGCACCATCTTCTCATAGGTCCGAAGTGCGGGGGAACGTCTTTGGAACCAGACCCACCAACGCTGCACCAGCAGGACTTCAGCCGTCGATCTCACAAGGGAGTCAGCCTACCCACATGCGTGAGTCTGAAGTGCAGGGAAATGGATCCAGACTCACCAACGCTTTAGCAGCAGGATTTCAGCCATTGACCTCACAAGGGAGTACACGCATGCAATCACAGTCACATCATCATTCATCTCTTGACAATGTTCAATACCCTACTCTGTATGACCTTATGCAACAGCAAACTAACATCACCGCTCAGCTGGTTCAGAACCAAGCCTTAGCCTCTCTTCCTCCACGAGCTATCCCAGAGTTTGATGGTGATCCACTTAAATATGCTGCCTTTATTAGAGCTTTCGAGCAAGCTATTGAAAAGAAAACTACAGATAAACAAGAATGTCTTTATTATCTTGAGCAATATACCAGAGGGCAGCCAAGAGAACTGGTTCGGAGTTGCTATAATATGGCTTCTGGGCAGGGCTATGAGAGAGCAAAGAATCTATTGGAAGAACACTTTGGAAATGAAACGAAAATTGCTGCAGCTTATATGGAGAAGGTTATGACGTGGCCAATGATGAGGGTGGATGATATTAATGCTCTGCAGTCTTTTTCAATCTTTTTAAGGGACTGTTGTGATGTCATGGAAGATTTGCAGTATATGGAGGAGATGAACGTGCCATCTAATCTTCGCCTGATAATGATGAAGTTGTCATATAAACTGAGGGAAAAATGGAGGTCTGTCGCCTGGGAGCTACAGGAGCGCCGTGGTTCTAGAGCGACGTTCCCAGACTTCGTGGCCTTCCTTGAGCGTCAGGTAAAGATTCTGTCTGATCCTCTCTTTGGTGACTTACAGGGTACGCCATCAGACCCCTCCTCTAAATCCAAGAGCAGATACACTGGAAGAGGCCAAGCTACTGTTGCTGCCATTAAAACTGCCTCTGAACTAACTACATCAGCAGCTTGGCACCAACAGCACAGAGGGCCAGCTTCACAGAAGAATGATGAAGAGTCATGCTGTGTGTGTAAGAGCCAGCATTCAGTGGAGACATGTTCACAGCTTGATGAGATGACACACAGGGAGAAATTGGATGCTTTGAAAGTGGGTAGAGTGTGTTTCAGCTGTCTGAGGAGAGGTCATATGAGCAGGGAATGTTACAAGCCTTTGACATGCGATATATGTAAACACAAACATCCAACTGTCCTACACATCGAATCTAAAACACAGGAAGTATCAGTCAATAATGCACTTGCATCATTGGAGACATGTGGCCATACTGGGGCCGGAAGTGATGAATGCGTTCTCTCTATTGTGCCTGTACAAGGAACCTGCCTTGTTCCCAAGATGGCGGCGCGAGTACATCGCGAGGCTCTGGGTCTCTCCAGATTTTGCAATTTTGCGGTATTTTTCTTACTCATCTCGGGCCTGTTCGTGCAGAACAGTTGTGCCTTTACATCGTACACCCATTGTGAGCTTTTGGATATCGGTTTGCGAATTTCCGACACTTTTATGGACAATCTTCGACTCCTTCCTGAGATCGCTAGGACACCCGAGGCTATGCACCCTACCCGGCCGGGCGGAAGTGCTCGCAGGCGGCGTCGAGATCGTAAACAAAGGCGGGGGAAGCGCGGAGGACTAAGAGCTAAGCTAAGGCTAACACCACACCGGCTCTCTTTACCCAGCATTTTCCTTGCCAATGTACGGTCGCTAGTGAACAAAATGGAGGAGATTCGACTCAGCATCACACACAGCAAGAAACTTTTGAACTGTAACGTCCTAATCTTCACGGAAACCTGGTTAAACAGCGGAATACCGGACACCGCTATTGAGCTAGCGGGACACCACACACTCGGGCGGATAGAACATTAGATGGCTCGGTAAGACCAGAGGTGGTGAATTGTGCATTTACATGAACAAAGCTTGGTGCACAAACTCTGCTATTGTTGGGAGTCATTGTTCAGCTAACCTTGAGTTTCTCATGGTTAAATGTAGACCGTTTATCTACCGCGGAGTTCACTTCCACCATTATAACTGCAGCCTATATTCCCCGGATGCTGATGCCAAGCTTGCTATGAAAGAACTTCACGCAGCCATCAGTAAACAACAGACTGATCACCCGGAAGCGGCTTTTATTGTTGCAGGTGACTTTAATCACTCAAACTTAAAGTCAGTGCTACCCAAGTTTCACCAGCATGTTTCCTGTCACACCAGAGGAAACAAAACCTTAGACCATGTTTACACAAACATGGCTGGAGCTTACGTTGCGACACCCCTCCCCACCTGGGACAGTCAGATCACCTTTCTTTGTTCCTCACCCCAAATATGCACCCCTCATCAACTGTGTGAAGCCATCAGTGAAGACCATCAAGGTGTGGCCTGCGGGGGCAGATTCCACACTCCAGGAAAGGTTTCTACACACAGACTGGAGTATGTTTGGTTCTCAAGCCACCAGTGGCGCTCACACAGACATTGACTCTTACACCTCCTCTGTATTGGATCATATCAATATCACCATTGACAGTGTTACAACCCAGAAACAGATCACCACATATCCAAATCAGAAGCCTTGGATGAACAAGGAAGTGCGACTCCTGTTGAAGTCACGCAACACTGCCTTCAGATCAGGAGATGCACAAGCCTACAGCACATCCAGAGCAAACCTGAAGAGGGGCATCAAAAAGGCCAAGCACTGCTACAAGCTAAAGATAGAGGGACACTTTTCCAACTCTGACCCTCGGCGCATGTGGCAGGGCATTCAGGCCATCAGTGACTACAAACCCACCCACTCCACCCCCGCAGCCACTGATGTCAACTTCCTGAACGAGCTAAATTACTTTTATGCTCGCTTTGAAAGAGACAACAGAGAAACTGCCACCAAGCTCAATCCCTCAGCTGACCACCCACCAATCATACTCTCCTCCACAGATGTCTGCAAGGCACTGAGCCGGATCAGCGCGCACAAGGCTGCTGGACCAGACAACATCCCTGGTCGTGTTCTCAGGGCATGTGCGAGCAGCTCGCTGGGGTTTTTACAGACATTTTCAACCTGTCTCTTGCCCAAGCAGCCGTACCAACATGCTTTAAATGCACTTCCATTGTGCCAGTGCCAAAACACTCTAGTCCGAGGTGCCCTAATGACTACCGCCCTGTAGCACTCACACCCATCGTCATGAAGTGCTTTGAGCGGCTGGTCCTGGAACACCTAAAGACTCTCTACCATCCACATTGGACTCACACCAGTTTGCCTACCGTAGCAATAGGAGCACAGAGGACGCAGTTTCCATGGCACTGCACTCTGTGCTCACTCACCTGGACAATAAGAACACTTATGCACGTATGCTGTTTGTTGACTTCAGCTCAGCATTCAACACTGTCATCCCAACCAGGTTAATAGCCAAACTTGGAGACCTGGGCATCAATACCTCAATGTGTAACTGGATTTTGGACTTCCTGACCAACAGACCCCAGAATGTTCGATCAGGATTCACCTGCTCCACATCCATCACACTTAACACTGGTGTACCACAGGGCTGTGTGCTAAGCCCGTTTCTCTACTCCCTCTTCACCTCCGACTGCAAGCCTGTGTATGGATCTAATTCCATCGTCAAGTTTGCAGACGACACCACGGTGATTGGCCTCATCAGTAACAACGATGAGACTGCCTATAGGGAGGAGATCCAGCACCTGGCCAGATGGTGCACTGAAAATAACCTGCTCCTCAACACCACCAAAACAAAGGAGCTCATCGTGGACTTCAGGAAGGAGTCAAGAGGCACACACGACACCATCCACATCAATGGAATGGCTGTTGAGCGTGTCTCCAGTTTCAAGTTCCTGGGGATCCACATCTCGGCGGACATGTTGTGGAAAACCAACACCTCCAGCCTGGTCAAGAAGGCTCACCAGCGCCTCTTCTTTCTGAGGACACTGAGGAAGAATCAGCTCTCCTCTGCTATACTGGTGAACTTCTATCGCTGCGCAATAGAAAGCATCCTGACCAACTGTGTCACAGTATGGTATGGGAGCTGCTCTGTTGCGGAGCGCAAGGCACTGCAGCGGGTGGTGAAAACTGCCCAGCGCATCACAGGGACTCCACTACCTGCCATCGAACACATCCAGAGGAAACGCTGTCTGCATCGAGCTCGCAGCATCCTTAAGGACTCCTCTCACCCAGCCCACAGACTGTTTTCTCTCCTGCCCTCCGGCAGGCGTTTCAGGTGCCTCCGGACCAGGACCAGCAGACTAAAGAACAGTTTCTTCCCCAGAGCTGTCTCTTTACTGAACTCTAACCCCCGTTGATCCACTTCCTCATATATTATTAACTCTTCTCTCCTACCTCACATCTGCCTTATTTGCACTACTGAATGAACATTTTTATTACAGTAACAACTGTTTACTTTTGTATCTTGCACTACCATACCTAAATTGGACTATGCTCATTTGCACTGCCGACTGTTGTTACATTATCAATGCTTACATTAACATTTTGCACCGTATGTCTAATTGTAATACGCAATCACTTCCACTGCACTTTTACACCTTGTTTATAGTAATAGTCATCTGTATATATATTATATTGATAGTACATATCACCTGTAAATTCTGCTTATAGTAATAGCCATCTGTATATTTATTCACTATACATATTCACCTGTAAATTCTGTATATTTATTCACTATACATATTCACCTGTAAATTCTGTTTATATTAATAACCATCTTTCTATATATATTTATACATATATTCAGTACATATCCTTGTCCCAAAGGAGAAAGGTTCTCGAAGCCTCCGAAAGTATTGGTCATGATAAAGGAGGCCGAAGAAATGACTATCTTTATGCTGAGATGCAAAGGGTAAAATTGGCACTCCATGGACAGTCACTGACAACAGGTGACCTTGAGAGGGCAGAAGGTGCCATCATTTGTTTTTCCCAGCAAGAGAGGTTTTCTGATGAGATTGCTGTTTTGAAAAACGGAGGATCTGTCAAACGAAACAGCGACCTCTACAAGCTGGACCCAGTGTTGGAGGATGGATTGCTGCGTGCCGGAGGAAGGCTCAGTAGGGCTGCCATGCCTGAAGTTGAAAAACATCCTCTCCTTCTTTCTAAAGAGAAACATGTGTCCAAACTCCTCTTGAAGCATATCCATCAACAGTTGGGTCACGCAGGTAGAAATCATATGCTCTCTTCTCTCAGGAAGCAATACTGGATTACTCATGCCAATTCTGCCTGCAGGAAGGTCATCTCTGAGTGTGTAGTTTGTCGCCGTCTCCAAGGAAAGACGGGGGTACAGAAAATGGCCGACATCAGTAAAGAGAATTGTGCCAGATTTACCTGCATTCACAAATGTGGGCGTCGACTACTTTGGGCCAGTAGAGGTGAAGAAAGGCCGGGGCAGAGCGAAGCGCTACGGCGTTCTCTTTACCTGCATGACGAGTAGGGCAGTTCATCTCGAAGTTGCTTATGCTTTAGACACTGACTCATGCATAAATGCCATTCGCCGTTTCATGTGTCGCAGAGGTCAGGTGACACATTTGACATCGGACAATGGTACTAACTTCATAGGAGCTGAGCGGGAGTTAAGGGAAGCCATTGCTGAGTTAGACCACTAGAAGATTCAGCATGCCTTACTGCAGAGTGGTCTAGCATGGTCCTTTAACCCTCCAGCTGGGTCTCACTATGGGGGGGTTTGGGAGCGTCTTATTCGTCTTGCGAAAAGGGTCCTCTCTTCCACGCTCAGACTTCAAACACTGGACGATGAAGGGTTTCACACCATTCTTTGCGAAGTCGAAGCCATTCTCAATAGTTGTCCCATCACAAAGGCCTCTGAGGATGTGAATGACCTCGAAGCACTTACACCCAATCACATCCTGCTCTTGAAGTCAAAGCCACACCTCCCTCCTGTGCTCTTTTGTAAAGATGATCTGTACATGAAGAGAAGATGGAGGCAGGTGCAGTTTTTATCTGACCTCTTTTGGAAGCGCTGGGTGAGGGAATACTTGCCGCTACTCCAGGAGAGACAAAAGTGGATGAGACCAAAAAGAAGCTTTTTCCATTGGAGACATTGTGGTCATAATGGATCCTGTCGCCCCAAGAGGGTCCTGGCTGATGGGAAAAATTACTCAGACGTACCCTGACAAGAAAGATTTTGTCCGTTCAGTTCAGCTAAAGACAAAAACGGGTCAGCTGGATCGGCCTGTAACGAAGATCTGCCTTTTGATGGAAGCCGAAGTGTCATAGCTGAGGTCCTGACTAGATGACTTGACTAGGTTCCTAGGTTCAAGAGAAAAAGATTTCACTTAGATTAGTTCTGCACAAATGGCTCCTTTAGTTTAAACTAGGTGATTTGGGTAATCGTGATTAAAGTAAATATTCCCAATTATGGGGCCGGGGTGTAGGAGCCATTTATATTCACCTTTTAGATGGGTTAATTTAGTTATTACTTATTTTAGCCACTTAGGGGAGTATTGCACTGGGGGTGGCACGTCACTGGGAGTTAGGTATATTTACAGGTGTGGTAATTAGTTAGGGAAAGGTGTGGATGGTGGGGAACACATGGTTCTTACCGTAGCCGTGAGCACCCACTTTATCAGACAGCACAACAGCACTTTATTAGCACTGGGTGAAGTACCATTTTATGAAAAAAAAATATATTTTCTACTTTTATAATAAACGGGAACACCACCCAAAGAGAGCAAATGCCTGGATTTAAGTTTTTTCTGCTATGAGTTGAGAACACCATGCCATCCATGCCGAGGCTTATAGGATAGCCTCCACAATGAGCATGAAATAACAAACCCATAGTATTATACCACTGTATTACTGCATTACACTTTTACAAGGAAACCTCAAATGGGAAAACTGCATGTTTAATTAGAACCTTGTTTAGGATTTAAGTGTATTGTCAGAAAACTAATATTGTAAAAAGTAGGTGTTAAAAATTTTAAGAGCATTATTAGCATTAAAAAAGCATTAATGTGCATCAACACAACATTGTAAATTTACTGACTTGTCGCATAGTAATACGGTTTCCTCTAAGAGGGGGCTTGAGCTTCAAGAACATAAAGAGTTTTACACAGTTTTACCATTTACTAGATAGTAAATAGTAATATTAAATACTAATGTTAAATGCCAGTAATGTTTATTAATTAAAAAAAAAAAAAAAAAATCAGTTATCTTACTTTATTAGCAAACATTATGCATCTGTGCAACAGTGCTATTCTGCTGACTTACTCTGCGTCTGGTAATACACATTCCTCCTGTAGGGTGTTTGAGCTTCAATAAATCAGTAAAACAAAGAAACACATAGCTTTGACCAGTGTGTGTGTATTTGCATGTGTATGTCTAGTATGGGTGTGCGATATATATCGTCTGCGATAATATCGTAATCGTTATTTTAACGATGTGCAATTTGACATTATCGAGTATTTTGCAGAAACCAAACAAAACACCCACGGAGTGCATGCTTGCATTATGTGATGAAGTCTAGTGGGTTAAACAGTGCACGTGTGCATTTAGAGTGTGTTTTTTCACTGCATGATTCAGTCTATTAAAGTGCATTAAACTAATCACAAAATTCAAGATATGGGGCAGAAAATGTATGTATATATATCATTTGATATAGTTAAAATCACACGAAGAGTGCTGTTTTTTTCTTCAAAACTAAGCATGATTATAAATGTGATATTGATTTTATACAACAGTTCAAAAACAAGTTAATATTAAGAGACTTATGTTTTAGACACCATACAGCCTGTTTTTGCTCCATTTCGTCAACAAAAATCATTCTAAACACAGCCACAGCGCTGTTTTGCGTCTCTGAGCAACATGACGATGTTTCGTTTCTGAATGAATCAACTGTTTAAATGATTCGGTTCAGTCGCAATGACTCGCTTGTTAACAGTGACTTGCTACCACCTACTGCCGATTTTAATTTCACATTGAAAGTATCGTTTCATTTTTTAAACTATTTCAAATATCAGTATTCAATGTTTTATGTTTAAAATATCAAAACATTATGCATCTGTAACTGCAGGTTAAAGCACTCAATGTCCCTCTGAGCTGCATTAAACAGTGTGTAAATACATCTAAATGCCACTTCAGATGCAACATCTGCAAAGATGAATTTTGTTGATACTGGTTTCATTTGTTTTGGTAACAGCCTAAATGTCTTATTATTCTAATTACCAATTAAATGTAACAATTTGACTAAAAAAATGCACACTTTTAGAAAAAATAGCTTTATTAAAGGTAAAATTGCCCATAAAAGGTAAAAATCCATTTAAACTTATATGACAAGATTCATTTCTATCACTGATGTGAACTGACCATGCAGAATATGAAGAATATCAAAAACTGCAGCTGTCCACGGTAGTCAGATATCAGCACAATAACACACTAACAAAATATTGTCTAATTATCGTTATCGAAAAAATATCGAGATATCATTTTTTTTTCAATATCGCACACCCCTAATGTCTAGAATATAATAAACTGCACAGTGCACACTTACTACAGAAATCTAGGAAAACCAAATCCCTAAACTAAACAATATGTGACCCTGGACCACAAAACCAGTCTTAAGTCGCTGGGGTATATTTGTAGCAATAGCCAAAAATATATTGTATGGGTCAAAATTATCAATTTTTCTTTTATGCCAAAAATCATTAGGATATTAATTAAAGGTCATGTTCCATGAAGATATTTTGTGAATTCCTTACCGTAAATGTATCAAAACTTAATTTTTGATTAGTAATATGCATTGCTAAGAACTTCATTTGGACAACTTTAAAGGCGATTTTCTCAATATTTAGATTTTTCTGCACCCTCAGATTCCAGATTTTCAAATAGTTGTATCTCAACCAAATGTTGTCATATCCTAACAAACATACATACATCAATGGAAAGCTTATTTATTCAGCTTTCAGATGATGTATACATCTCAATTTCGAAAAAATTGACACTTAAGACTGGTTTTGTCATCCAGGGTCACATATAAGAATAAATATAAGAAGGAAATGAAACATACCTTTGATGTACCAGTATGGTGCTAGTAATGTTGATATATAAAAAAAAAAATAAAAAATAAAAATAAAAAGAGACATTATGCATCATAACATTATAGCCAACATTATGCATATGTGCAACTGCAAATCTGCTGACTTACTCTGCGTCTGGTAATACACATTCCTTCTGTAGGGGTTTTGAGCTTCAATAAAACAAAGACAGACACAGTACACTGAACAACTGAATATACGAGCAAGAAATAACAAACCCATAGTATTATACCACTGTATTACTGCATTACACTTTTACAAGGAAACCTCAAATTGGAACACTGCATGTTTAATTAGAACCTTGTTTAGGATTTAAGTGTATTGTCAGAAAACTAATATTGTAAAAAGTAGGTGTTAGTTAAAAAGTAGTTAAAAATAGTTCAAAAGTGATAGTTTGACATTTCATAAGAAAAAACATTAAGAGCATTATTAGCATTAAAAAAGCATTAATGTGCATCAATACAACATTGTAAATCTACTGACTTGTTGCATAGTAATACGGTTTCCTCCAAGAGGGGGCTTGAGCTTCAAGAACATAAAGAGAGTTTTACACAGTTTTACCATTTACTAGATAGTAAATAGTAATATTAAATAGTAATGTTAAATGGCAGTAATGTTTATTAATTAAAAAAAAAAAAAATCAGTTATCTTACTTTATTAGCAAACATTATGCATCTGTGCAACAGTGCTATTCTGCTGACTTACTCTGCGTCTGGTAATACACTTTCCTCCTGTAGGGTGTTTGAGCTTCAATAAATCAGTAAAACAAAGAGAAACACATAGCTTTGAACAGTGTATGTGTATCTGCATGTGTCTGTCTAGAATATAATAATCTGCACAGTGCACACTTACTACAGAAATCTAGGAAAACCAAATCCCTAAACTAACCCATATAAGAATAAATATAAGAAGGAAATGAAACATACCTTTGGTGTACCAGTATGGTGTTAGTAATGTTGATAATATTTATAAAAAAAAAAAAAAAAAAGAGTAACAGAGACATTATGCATCATAACATTATAGCCAATATTATGCATATGTGCAACTGCAAATCTGCTGACTTACTCTGCGTCTGGTAATACACATTCCTTCTGTAGGGGTTTTGAGCTTCAAAAAAACAAAGACAGACACACAGTACACTGAACAACTGAATATATGAGCATGAAATAACAAACCCATAGTATTATACCACTGTATTACTGCATTACACTTTTACAAGGAATAAGTGCGAGTGTGAGTTCAAGTACAAGTATGCGTCTGCGCATCCGTCATCATGCGACAGAAATGTCATGCTCTAGAGACAGTCATGAATGCGCTGACAGCCGGTTGCCCAGGCTGTGGATTAAAGGTAATAATGTTGTAAGTAGTGTTCAGTTTCTTGTACAGACCAATCGTTTCACTTCATTAGACCTCAGTGTATCGCCAGGAGCCACAGGTATTGATTTGGTCTTATTTATTTATCTATTTATTTATTTATTTTTAATCTCAAAAACCGGCAGTCAATGACTTCCATTTTTTAATGAATCACCAAGGGCAACTGTTTCACCTAAAAATCTTCTTTACTGTTCTACTGAAGAAAAAAAGTCACCCACATTTCGGATGGCCTGAGGCCTGAGGTAAATTAACAGCAAATTTTCATTTTTGGGTGAACTATCCCTTTAATTAATATTGTAATGGGTTAACGTGATAGTTTGACATTTCATAAGAAAAAAGCATTTAAGAGAATTATTAGGATTAAAAAAGCATTAATATGCATCAATACAACATGTAATGACTTATCGCATAGTAATACGGTTTCCTCCAAAGGAGGCTTGAGCTTTAAGAACATAACGAGAGTTTTACACAGTTAAACAGTAATGTTGAATGCTAGTAGTGTTTATTAATTAAAAAAAAAAAAAAATTGATTATCTTGCATTAGCCAACATTATGCATCATTGCAACAGTGCAAATCTGACTTACTCTGTGTCTGGTAATACACATTCCTGTAGGGTGTTTGAGCTTCAATAAATCAGTAAAACAAAGAGAAACACATAGCTTTAAACAGCTGAATGTCATTTATATATATATATATATATATATGAAACATACATTTGGTGTACCAATATGGTGCTAATGTATATTAATTTAAAAAAATAATAAAAAATATCAGTTAGGCTATCTTACTTTCATAGCAAACTAGGGATGTAATGGTATGAAAATTTCTTATCACGATTATAGTGACCAAAATTATCATGGTTATCAGTATTATCACGGTATTATTAAAATGTGCTGGAGATGTTCAAAAAGTACCGATACATAAATCACTTCTCCAAGTTTTATATTTAAAAATCAACAAACAACAAATAAAATTACTTTTTTTTTTTTGCATAATCACTAAAACAATAACATGACCAATGATGTTCGGATTTTAAATGACAACTTGACTGACAACAGTTTAATAGCACATTCAAATATCTAATGTAAATGTTCAAATAAAGCTTTGAAAAAGTTTCATAAAAATGTAAACCTCACATTTCAGCCTTTAAATAAAGAAAAGGATTAAGCCAAAATGATAATTGATTAATAAATTATTATATGTAGGCTATTTTATCTGCTCCATAAATAATTCTAGATAACTTATCTGAATTGTTTAAATGTGTAGAATCCACATAAGCTTGTTTTTCATCAAACTTTACAGCGGGGAATGCAAATTCGGTCAGTTTTTGGCCAGACAGAAACTGCACACAAGCTGAACGTAAATGCAAGTCTCTGTAAATCCACTTTCTGACACTAGGTGGCATCTCTCCAGAGATGTTTTGCCACATTTCTGTAATTAAGTATAATTGCTGCGTAATAGCCTATGGGTGTTTCTTTGTGCCTGAACATCTTCAAGTGAGTGGCGGGGCAAACCGAAAGTCAAGCACTCTCTTCAGTGCTGATGCTGCGACTATTCTTGAATGCGTTCCTTCGCTGGCATTTTCCACATTTTGTTTTCTCCCTTAACAAATTTGTCCATTCTGATGCTCAATTTTACAGAACTAATGGCTGCTGATGACTATTTGAATTTAATTCTGCCGAAGTGCGCGCTTGTTACGCGTTAAATGCGTAACATTAATAACGTGAGTACATAGGTCTGCTCATGTCTGAAAATAATATATGAAAAACAAAATAATTTTACATAACAAAAACATTAGCTTATATTTGTTTAGTACATTTTTAAATTAATGTAAAAACTAAAATGAATTGTAAAACTGAAAGTTATTTTTTAATTATGTATGGTGGGCCGCATTTGGATTCGTGACGGGTTGAGAACCGCTGCCGTAAACTCTGTGAACAAAGCAGTATTGCGATTAAGAACAGTTCCTTTAGGTATTACATGGAAGAAGATGAAAACAAAATGCCATCGAATCGTTTCTGAAGACATTCTGAACCTTCAGAGGTACATTCATATAATTAATTCATTCATAAATTCATTTGCATAATTCCCTTAGCACTCTTTTAAAACCTCCCAGCTTTTCCGCCATGTTTTCACTCAAAACGAAACTACTCTGCGTGCTGTGCGCACGTGAGACTGTTACTTAAAACTGCTCTTTATGCTGGACAGTATTTATTTATCATGAGTTGTTCAAATCGTGGTAATCGAATACGGTTTTAATGATAATTCAAATATGAAACGGTAATCCTAACCATGGGGAATTTTATCGTGATTTATCATCAAACCGGTAATCGTTACATCCCTATAGCAAACCTTATGCATCAGTGCAACGGTGCTAATCTGCTGACTTACTCTGCGTCTGGTAATACACATTTCTCCTGTACGGGATTTGAGCTTCAATAAATGAGTAAAACAAAGAGAAACACATAGGTTATATAAATATATAAAAGTACTTTTAGATTTTTGAATAGTTCAGATGATTTCATGATGAGAAAACAAGGGTTTTCATGAATACTACAAATATTATAGATTAGACTAGGCATTAAAGTGAAATTCTTGCATGTTCTTTAATAAACTATTCCATGCATCACTAAACTGAATGTCTGAATGAACAGCTGAATATCATGTAATATATGAATGTACAGTAATCATGTGCACACTTACTTGTGACCCAGTCACATGGTCTATTGTACCAGTACCAGCAGAGACTTGAAGATGTTGGTGCTAAATATAAAAAGAGACAAATACTTTTACATTTTTGAATAGATCAGATGATTTTATGATGATTTGCTTTAGACCATCTACAAATGTTAAATCTTATAAATAAAATAAAATGTTAGGGTTAACACTGCATCTTTCTGGGGAAAAAATGCAGCGATTGATATATAGTTTATTTATAGTTATTTTCAAAGCTTCAGTGTGCTGTCAAAAAACCTTCATTATGGTTTATTTAATTCTAAAAAATAAGTCCTTGTTAAAAACTAACCAAAATTAAAAATATTTTGCTTATAATTTCTGCACAGGAGAGACTTGGTGTTGTTTCCAAAACAAAAAGGAAATATCGGTATCGTTAACGGCCAAAATGATTTGAAAAATATCAGCATATCGGATATCGGCAAAAATCCAATATCGTGCATCCCCTATCTATAGTCTTTGGTTTCGTCTGTGTTAGGGATGTAGCGATTCACTCAACTCACGATTCGATTCACGATTTTGAGTTCACAATTCGATTCGATTCACGATTTTTTTTATTTTAAGTTATTGATTTCCTCTTTTTTCTTTTATTCTTGATGAACAGACATCACAGCAGCTGATTATTAGGCTGTTTTTGGCTGCTATTTCTTTAAGAGCTGCTGCTGCTGAACGTGATGCGGATCTGACACGCATCGTATTTTCTCTCAACTCTCATCACCTTTTCTGACCCATTTCAGTCTCTACTAATGAACTGATGAGTTGAATCGAGTGTGTTAGATGAGGGAGACAGTGCTGGGATGCTCCAGGATGGTTTTGAAAACCATTTCAGAGACATGTTCTTAATGTAACTCATATATAACATATTACATGCACACACACTTTTACGGCAGCTTTAATCGCCTTTTTCGTAACTTCATGCCTTAACTGACCATGACATTCCATCCACGTAGTTTATTTTGCGCTTTGATATGAATTGATACAGGCAGCAGCTTGCACCGTTTCCACGCTTGTTTGACTCGCGCCTGGCGCTGAAGTGAAGCTGGAGCGCACGTCTGAAACGTCTCTGGTTTGGTGTAATCGTAGAGACGTTCTGCGACTGAATAAATGCACTTCTTGTCAAGAAAAAAACAGATAGAAACAGCAGTTATGAGTGGAGTGGCCAACCCTAGGCTCCGCCCCTGGGTTAACGGCGTTAAATAATTTTAATGCGTTAAACAATCTTTAATATTTGGCAATTTCTTTAGGACAGAAATGCTATAGCCACTGTAATTAAATGAATATGTGGACATCAAAACGTGTAAACACAGAGTGAGGGTTTGAGCTTATATTTTGAAACCGCAATGTATTCTCCTGTGTTTGCATAGATTTATAAATGATTTACCTTACAAATCTGATGAAATGTCGCACGTTGCGTTCCCAGATGAGCGTTATAATAAACCCAAACAACATGCAGAGATGGAGTTTGAAACGCGCCACACATGTAAATGGTAACAGTTCCTGTGGAACTACTGTGAACGGAGCCGCTGTGTGACACACGTACTTAACCTACACGCATGTAAATAATTAAAGAGCATATACTATATTAGAACTGCATCGCATATAATTATTTAATTAAATCGTAGCATTTGTGTCGAGGATTTTTAAAAATCGAATAGTTGAATAAAAATGACGAATTGCGACAGCCCTGCTGTGTAGTAAATGCTGCTCCATCTGAAAGCACTTAATGGAGATTTACTACTAATCACAGAACCAGCTTCACTGACAAGATGCGCATGACTATCGCATTCGATTAATCGTGCAGCCCGGAGCTATGGAATCAATTTAATGCCGCATATATATGCAAAAGAAAATAAAGTTTTGCAAAAGAAAATAAGTTTTGCAAAGAAAAATAAAGAATTGCAAAAGAAAATGAAGTATTGCAAAAAGAAAATAAGTTTTGCAAATAAAAATAAAGAATTGCAAAATAGATAAATAAAACAAAGCAAAAGCAATGATTTTGCAATACATATTTTCCATGGCCATATCTACTAATTTATTTGCAATGCAGCTTTTATTTTGCGTTTCAGTCAAGTTTGAGCTTGCGATACCGTTTTCCCTTTGCGCTTCACGTTTCTGCGCGTCTCACTTTGTGGCGCTGTTTTGACATGGGGGTGGAGTCAGGGGACGGGGGCGTGTCCAACAGGCTTGGGCATGCCTCCCTGGAAGTGACGTCATCGGCCCGAGACGCAGATCACAGCTGATCCAGGCACCGTCACTGAGCAGAGGCATGGGGTGGATCGTTTCCTTTTATTCACTAGCTTTAAAACATGCATGCTTTCGTTTTATTAACAAATGTATATGTGTATTAGCAGCGTTTGCTCAAGTTAAAGAAGTTGTTAATATGAACATCTGCTGTTTATTTCTCTCAATGTGTGCACACTTTTATAGCATTAAAATGTGTATTGTTTCATCTGGTTAACTAAATGTGCATTAATAGTGCTTGTTTAAAATCTCTTAACCTGTGCACAGCGCTCTTTGTTTACATTAGTTCAGAGTTACTGCTAGTTTTAATGTAAAACTTCACAAACTATACACCATTAAAAAGGTCTAAGACTCAAGCTTCATATCCATCTCGACTTCGTTTTCATTTACATAACTCCTGGCATAAATTAAGAAATGACTGGCACTGGAAGTTTAAAAAAATGAAGCTCGAGTCTTTTGGTTTAAATTTCTCGTGGCCACGAGATATTAATGGGTAAACAAACCAGCGTGACCATAGCAACCTGGGATTATCAGAGATGTATTTATTAATATTTTATTTTTAATTAAGAAATTATACAAAAAAAAAAATACATTATTAAATTATTATATTAACACCACCACGGGGTAATTTTACCCATGGCTGTTTTTCAAATAGGCTACATAATATATTTTCAATTAAAAATATCCAAGTCTTACAGTCATTGACTTTTACTAAAATTGTGTTATTTACAATCCCTGTTTATTGTTAAAAAATTGTTTAGATAAAACCAGAACAAAAATGGGGCATTTATACCTATAAGCGCCATCAAGACAAATTTACGCATAATTCCTGTCATCAAGTTCAAATGAAGATGTTTTAGATGTTTATTCCTCTACTCATAAATGTTCAAACTTTGGATTAAATATTAATTTGTGTTTGCAATTTTTATAGTTTATGGTTCACTACTGTGTTGCTTATTTATTCCTGAAAAAAATCTGAATTATGATGTAATGAATAAAACAATTTTTATGATTACCCCAAGTTTATTGGTGTTGTTCTCTTATTCAAATGATAAATTATATAACTAAACAAATTAATTAATTAGGTGAAACTGTGCACTTGAGTCTGTCGTTGTACATCCTTTGCAATGTGGTGAATTAGTATTGCTTATAATAGTCTATTTAGGGTGTTTTAGTCATTTAAATAACATGGGTTATCTTGAAACATTTTATTAGCTATAATATTACAACACCCAAATATGTATTTATTTCCTCGTAATTCTCGTTGTCATTGCAGACTGGTTTATATTCATCATTAAGAAAAGTGATTAGTGTAACCTGCTTAAAAATAGCTGTGAACTTAAAACAACAGGACAAAAACATAGCTGATGACTAAACATAATAATTTTATGACTCTAGATATTGTGAAGACAGTGGCATAATACAGTGACATACTACGTTTTTAGCCATATCAAAACAGTAGTCATGGCACGGGTAAATTTGACCCGCTGGCGCTTTTAGGTATACAGCGACCTCTGGTGGTTGAAGTGTTAACCATAGGCTACGTACTGGACTGTATCACGATGTAGACAACATTCGAATTAAGTTTATTATGAATAAATAGGCTTGTTTGAGATGCGCCTTGCCTCGCCTGAAATGTAGGCGAGAGTAGGCGGCTGCAGTGAGGGGAGGAGTGAAATAAGCGCAGTCAAGACGGACAGTTCTGCCCTCTCGAAGTGGAACAGATACCTACGAGATCAAAGGCAGATATCGCGTTATTCTCACTCATATGCTGTGCTGCTGATAAACATGATAAAATTTCAGTTCTGTTGCTTTTATATGAATATAAATATGATGAACAAGACACTCAAAGTGCTTGCTATTTAATTCCAAAAGAAAGGCATATTTATCATCCATTTTTATTTTAATTCAAACATGTATTTTAGATTTTTATAGAAAATATGAGAACAATCACATATCTCACACAGAGATCGCATTGTCATAGTGTTTGGGAATATTCATGCCCAATTTAAATACATAATAGCATGAAATCATATTTAAAAAATAAAACATTTTAGAAGAGAACGCAGCATCACGGTTGTCTGAACCAATGAGCATGAAGCTGTGTCGTCAGTCAGTCGTTTCCCATCATGCTTTTGATCAGCGCAGTCGGTGGAGAGCAACTGCGCGTGACTGCTCAATCCGACACAGCCGCCTCGCCATCGCGAGAGCTTTTTGGCACACGTCAGCATGACATCAGAGCAAGGCGGACGTAACTCGGACACTTTTCTAACCGGCATGCATCTCGCGGCGATCACCGGTGATCGGTTCTGCGCAGATTTTGTTCATCTCAAACAAGCCTATTGTTACATAAAGTATAATAAAATAGGCCGACAAGAAAACATTTTTATCCATCCCACAAGTCTTGTAATTCCATGTATTTTATTAGTATTGGTAATATTTTTATATTCGTTGTTATGTATTTGATTTATTTTCCCTTCATTTCGATCTCTTAACGTTCAGGGCTGTATAATAATAATAATAATAGCCTAATATACACATATATTAAATAAAAAGACACGATCAACGGACTGTGGGATGGATAAATATATTTGATCAATCTCTGATAATCCCAGGTTGCTATGGTCACGCGGGTTTGTTTATGCATGATTAAACTCATGGCCACGACATACAGTATTATCACGTTCCCACGACTTAATATCTCGTGGCCACGACAAAACTAAACCAAACATACTTTTTAATCTTTTTTTAAACTTCCAGTGCCAGTCATTTCTTAATTTATGCCAGGAGTTATGTAAATGAAAAACGAAGTCGAGATGGATATGAAGCTTGAGTCTTAGACCTTTTTAATGGTGTATAGTTTATGAAGTTAATTGCATTCTTTTACATTAAAACTAGCAGTAACTCTGAACTAATGTAAACAAAGAGCGCTGTGCACAGGTTAAGAGATTTTAAACAAGCACTATTAATGCACATTTAGTTAACCAGATGAAACAGTACACGTTTTAATGCTATAAAAGTGTGCACACATTGAGAGAAATAAACAGCAGATGTTCATATTAACAACTTCTTTAACTTGAGCAAACGCTGCTAATACACATATACATTTGTTAATAAAACGAAAACATGCATGTTTTAAAGCTAGTGAATAAAAGGAAACGATCCACCCCATGCCTCTGCTCAGTGACGGTGCCTGGATCAGCTGTGATCTGCGTCTCGGGCCGATGACGTCACTTCCAGGGAGGCATGCCCAGGCCTGTTGGACACGCCCCCGTCCCCTGACTCCACCCCCATGTCAAAACAGCGCCACAAAGTGAGACGCGCAGAAACGTGAAGCGCAAAGGGAAAACGGTATCGCAAGCTCAAATTTGACTGAAACGCAAAATAAAAGCTGCATTGCAAATAAATTAGTAGATATGGCCATGGAAAATATGTATTGCAAAATCATTGCTTTTGCTCTGTTTTATTTATCTATTTTGCAATTCTTTATTTTTATTTGCAAAACTTATTTTCTTTTTGCAAAACTTATTTTCTTTTTGCAATACTTCATTTTCTTTTGCAATTCTTTATTTTTCTTTGCAAAACTTATTTTCTTTTGCAAAACTTTATTTTCTTTTGCATATATATTCGGCATTAAATTGACTCCATACGGAGCACTCTTCTAATGAGCTGATGATCTGAATCAGGTGTGTTAAATAAGAAAGACATGCAAAATATGCAGAGCGAGGGGGCATGGGGATTGGAATTGAGAAGCACTGAACAAATGGATGGTTTATTTTAAAGAGAACATCAGATGCCCATTTTCCACAAGTTGGTATATTTCTTTAGGGTCTTCATGAAATGTCTGTAACATGCTTAAAATTCCTTAATAGTCATGTAAAACAACAGCCTTTTCACCTTGTCAAAAAACAGTTCTGTTCACGGTGACCCGTATCGATGCATGTCTCTTTAAAAGATAACTAGATAATGCTCACTCCACCCCTCACTTCTGTTTTTTGTGTATTTGGTGACATGTTACCATAAAAAACAACCACTAAACCAGGGCCCAGAATTAGCCGATTTTCCATATGACTGGCACGGACTTGTGACCCGCTGGTCAGTCTGCCTATTCTAAGCCGGTCTATTTTGACGTCACACTTACGGTGACTGGTAATGTATTTATGTTGTGCCAGATGAGGCAGTGAGTGAGAGACAAATGAGTGCAAGTTATACATGCATACTGCGATAGTACTTTTTAAAAAAAAAATTGATAATATATGATTTAGGTACGCAACATTGCACAACCAAAATGTTTCAACACAATTGCAATGTGATATTATATAATAGTAGTTATATAATAATAATAGTAGTTCAATAAACATAACAATAATAAACAAGTAATTTTTGCTTACATTTTAGACTAATATTGACTGTTTTTGCTCAATTTCACTGATAAAAATAGTTCAAATCAAGGCCACAGCAGAACTGTTTTGTCTCTCCGAACAACACAGCGGTGTTTCGTTACTGAATGAATCAACGTTTTTGAACGAAAGAAGTGAGTCAATGATTCAGTAACCTATTCATAAAGACAGTAGTCACTTGCCTCGTTTCTGAATGAATCAGCCGTTTGAACGAATCTGTTGAATGAAGGACTGAATGACTCACTCATTCAAACAGTCATTTTTTTGCCACCTACTGGTTTGGTTCCATATTTAAAACTATCATTGCATTTTTCCCAACATTCTTATTTGTATGTTTAAAAAAAATATTTCAAACATTAATCTTATAAAATTCTTTATGCATTCCAAATTTTGCAGTGTGAATGCATTTATGGCACCTCAGCTTCATCAAACAGTCTTTGTAACTACATCTAATGCCACTTCAGAAAGAGAGAGAGAGAGAGAGAGAGAAAGAGAGAGACCCTGTGACATGATCCCTGCTAAAAAAAAAGCAATAGAAGCCCAATAGAAACAATCACAGGAATTCTAATGGTTTCCATTAAAATACCATTATAAACCATTAGCTTTTTCCAGTAAAACCATTACAAAATTCCTTTTTGTAGTGTGTTTTGCATTTTTCCAATAGGATTTAACATCCCACCAATAGAATCCGTCACATACCAGTAGACACCATAGTATATTTGATTGTGCCAGAGTGAAACTATTATATCTAATAATTGATAAGTGTTTTTTTTTTTTGTCCTCACTCTCTGACTCCATAAAGGCTGCTCTGTAATTTGCCCACTGACTAAGCATTTAAAAAAATAAAAAATAAAATAAATAAATATATACAGGTGCTGGTCATATAATTAGAATATCATCAAAAAGTTGATTTATTTCACTAATTCCATTCAAAAAGTGAAACTTGTATATTATATTCATTCATTACACACAGACTGATATATTTCAAATGTTTATTTCTTTTAATTTTGATGATTAGAGCTTACAGCTCATGAAAGTCAAAAATCAGTATCTCAAAATATTAGAATATTACTTAAGACCAATACAAAGAAAGGATTTTTAGAAATCTTGGCCAACTGAAAAGTATGAAAATGAAAAGTATGAGCATGTACAGCACTCAATACTTAGTTGGGGCTCCTTTTGCCTGAATTACGGCAGCAATGCGGCGTGGCATGGAGTCGATCAGTCTGTGGCACTGCTCAGGTGTTATGAGAGCCCTGGTTGCTCTGATAATGGCCTTCAGCTCATCTGCATTGTTGGGTCTGGTGTCTCTCATCTTCCTCTTGACAATACCCCATAGATTCTCTATGGGGTTCAGGTCAGGCGAGTTTGCTGGCCAATCAAGCACAGTAACACAATGGTCATTGAACCAGCTTTTGGTACCTTTGGCACTGTGGGCAGGTGCCAAGTCCTGCTGGAAAATGAAATCAGCATCTCCATAAAGCTTGTCAACAGAAGGAAGCATGAAGTGCTCTAAAATTTCCTGGTAGATGGCTGCGTTGACTGTGGACATCAGAAAACACAGTGGACCAACACCAGCAGATGACATGGCAGCCCAAATCATCACTGACTGTGGAAACTTCACACTGGACTTCAAGCAACATGGATTCTGTGCCTCTCCACTCTTCCTTCAGACTCTGGGACCTTGATTTCCAAATGAAATGTAAAATTTACTTTCATCTGAAAAGAGGACTTTGGCCCACTGAGCAACAGTCCAGTTCTTTTTCACCACAGCCCAGTTAAGATGCTTCTGACGTTGTCTCTGGTTCAGAAGTGGCTTGGTAGCCCTTTTCCTGAAGACGTCTGAGCGTGGTGACTCTTGATGCACTGACTCTAGCTTCAGTTCTCTCCTTGTGAAGCTCTCCCAAGTGTTTGAATCGGCTTTGCTTGACTGTATTCTCAAGCTTGCGGTCATCCCTGTTGCTTGTGCACCTTTTCCTACCCAAATTCTTCCTTCCAGTCAACTTTGCATTTAATATGCTTTGAAACAGCACTCCGTACACAGCCACACCTTTCAGTAATGACCTTCTGTGACTTACCCTCTTTGTGGAGGGTGTCAATGTTCGTCTTCTGGATCATTGCCAAGTCAGCAGTCTTCCCCATTATTGTGATTTCAAAGAACAAGAGATACCCGGAATTTATACTGTAGGGATGGTCATTTATTCAAACTCAAATGTAAATATTCTAATATTTTGAGATACTGATTTTTGACTTTCATGAGCTATAAGCTCTAATCATCAAAATTAAAAGAAATAAACATTTGAAATATATCAGTCTGTGTGTAATGAATGAATATAATATACAAGTTTCACTTTTTGAATGGAATTAGTGAAATAAATCAACTTTTTGATGATATTCTAATTATATGACCAGCACCTGTATATATACATACACATACAGTAGTCAACATTTGAAGTGGATCAAAAAAGTTAATCAAAGTTGTCCTAAGACAAGAACGCTTTTAGGTTTTAGGACAACTTTGATGAAAGGTTTTGATCCACTTCAAATGTTGACTAGTGTATATAGTATATATACTACACATATAGTATATATACTATATAGTACCAGCAAAGCCTTGATGTAGTTGTTGTTGTTGCTAAATAAAAATATGTACTATAATTTTATATTTTTCAACAGATCAGGGCCCGTATTCTTAAAGATTCTAAGAATCCTTTTAGAGAGCTCCTAATTTAGCTTAAAAATTTCTAACTAGGAGTCTTAGCTTAAAAGTGATTCAGGACAAATCTGAGAGTAACTCTGAGCGAGGAAAACGCAAAAACTTTTATCTTAGTGAGGAGGCGGGGCGGACCCCGTTGCTAGCGATGACACAGTCTTTTGAAGACTGTGATTGGTTAGTTGTCCAAGAAGGAAACAAAAGAGCGCTTTTAAGAGTAGGGTTTATTATAAGCCTTCACTTTGAAATTACATGCGTAATTTTTCCTGTTTTACCATACACTTTCTCTCTCTCTCTCTCTCTCTCTCTCTCTCTCACACACACACACACACACACACACACACACACATTACATATGTATATATATTCTTTATTTTTTATTTAACATGCTGTCATACTTAACGTATTTTATAGGAAATGAACAGCGACACAATGAGGTTCTGAAAGTGCTGTAACAAACCCAAATCACCGCTACTGCTGAGTTGCATTTTTCCAGTTGCCAAATATGTTAATGTAGTTAATGTAGTGATTACGTCCATTTCTGGCGCTATGGCATTTCTGCGTGGTGTCGTAGATGTTAGCGTGTCTCAAATAAGATCGGTCACAAACATGATTCCTGCACGATCTAATGTGTAGCGTCTTAATAACTCACTGTCATGCATTGTGTGCAACACATTTCTTCTCCCTCTTCATGTTTAGTCCATTTTCAGCTAAAGAAACTCTTAAGCCTCTTAAAAGTCCTCGTTCGTACTCCTAACAATTTTGGACCTTAAGACCTCTTTTAAGGGTTAAGATGCTTTCTGAATTACTTTTTCTTTACTAGGATCTTTTCTTTAATCTTAAGAGGAAACACCCACATTTCTAAGAATTTTCTTAGAATATTGTTACTAGGAGCAGCTCTTAGTGCTAAGATTTTTCATGAATACGGGCCCAGGTGATTTCATGATCATGAATACATGAATAAGGTTCTTCACGAACTGTCTGAGCACTATGAACAGATATTTCAGTAAAGGTTTTCCCCAAAATTAAATTGCACTTTTGTTCTAAAAAGAACAAAGACAGAAAAGTATATAGATAACAATTATTAGATGATGCACCTGGTGCTGTAGGGTAATTCCAGTGTAATGCATCAGACGAATCTGTACAAAAAAAAAAACAGCAAACATTATATTGAATATGTTTTAGATACAAAATCTTAGGCAAAGACATGTAATCCACTTACTGAAAGTTAACCAAAGGGCCAATAAAAGGATATAAAGCTGGTTCATTCTGTGATAGATTAGAGACTACAGCTTTCTGAGATGCACGAACAACAGTGACTGAGTCTTAATACTTAATAGCTTCCTCTTTAAAAAAATGCTGATATTGATGTTGAAAGCAGAAGTAACTCTCATGACAGAAAAATCCTAAACATTGATGCTAGGTTTCCAAAGTCTGGCTGGTTTTAGAAGATACTAAGCCTACTGTACCAAATTAAGGCAAATAGTATCATACTTTATATTGCAAAATATGTATGCAAAATATCTGGATATAGCTCTGTTTTACAGTTTATAGATGTTTACACAAACCCTTTGTCTTTGTGACTAAATCTATGCTACGATCCATCAGCACTTAAACTACATAACCACAGATCACAAGTTCAGACATTGTGATGTTAGCATAATTCTCTCTCACACACACACACACACACACACACACACACATGCATGTATATATATGTGTATGTATTCCTATAGTTTTTCCTGGGTCAAAAAAGGTCTATGGTGGTGGCTGACGGTCATCCACACACACAGTAAATAGTACCCTACGTGCAGGATCTGCGAGTCCAATACTGACGATAACTAAAAAAATGTAAAGAAACAGTTTATGATTTTTGCTCATTTTAGTCTAATTTTCTACCATACATCTGAATAAAATTAGCAGCTAGCTAACAAATAATTGCTTTGTGCTGGTTTCACCTCACTACAGTCTAAACTAAATGATTTTAGGTAATGTTTTAGGTAACTTACTACACATTGTCATATAAATAACCAGAAATTACTGTGGATTATTAAGGCTAAATCTTTTATTATTATTAAGGTTAAATCTTATTAAGGCTAAATCACACTTACGATCTCATATCTGATGTGTTCTGAGTAAATGATTTGTTATTGTTATACAACGATTCAGACTGTAGGTGCGTTTACATGTACACTTTTTTGTCATTCCGATTAAAATCATTCCGATTGAAAGATTCGATGAACTGTTTACATGAGACGTTATCTAATCCGATATGGTGTTTACATGTGCCTGTGCTTTCGATTTTAGGATATGCTAATAGCCTAGAGTGACAACAAAAACAAGTCACCCAAAAAAACGCCCATATTTACGTTAATATTTTTAATATCTGTTTGCACTTGCTTAGAATAAAAGGTTAATATTTGAATCCCTTGCGTTCATTCGAGCGCTCAGTCATATAGAAATCATATGTCCCTCTGTAATGCAGCTGAGATTAATTGTACTCTGATACTACAAAGTTGTACTGTACTTAAATGGAACAAATACACGATTTCTTACCAAGAGTTGCTGAACAATGAATCAAAGGAGCATATGCTTTATCACAATCGTGTTTCGTACAACATTCATGGCGTGAGCACGTAAATTCAAGCAGATCGGAAATTATGAATCTGTCATCTATACAAATACAAATGACAAAGGCAACTTTTGGTCAAGTTGTTTATTTTCATTGAGCTACTTTCACTATCATCACTGTGTTGTTTCTAAGCTGAAAAGCAGAAAATTGCGCTTCATTTCAGATCTGTTTTTCACTCCGGACATGAGAGCAGATAGTCCGTCACACAGCAAGCGTTCTCCTTTCTAATGTGTTTTTAACTGTATATACCTCCACTATTACCCAGTCTCTACTGTAGTGTCGGTGTCCCCAAATCACAGAATGTACCGTTGCCGACTTCACGTTCACGTTCTGACGACCCGACCTCTGGACGTGATGACGTAGACGCAAAGTAATCGGTTTAAAGAGTTTACATGGCAGGATTTTAATTTTGTTCGGTTTATAGAAAGGTTTATCCCACCCCTCTCAACCCGATTACAATTTCATTCGGTTTGGGCATTTTTATTCCGATTGAGGTGTTTATATGGAGCATTTTCATTCGGATTGGACTTTTAAACCGATTACAATGCTCCATGTAAACGCACCTAGTGACGTCTTGTGAGTTGATTGTTGGACAGATCAGTTGTTTTAACCATTCATTAAAATCAGTTGGTTCAAATATGTCGCGAATCAGACACTAGCAGACGTAAATGCGTTCTGTGCTAATCCCGGTTGTTAGGACAGTCACAAAGAATTTGTGTCAACACAGAAAACACAAGGATTTTTTTTTCTTTTATTGTATGTTTTATGTTAGTTGCATGTGCAGAATGTCAGAGAAGATAAGGAGACGTGTTTTTACCACAATTCACACAACCGGTAATGCAACATGGATTCAGTCTTCTGACCTTTTATCATCAAGTCATTTGATTTTGAGGGAGAGGAAAGACAGTTAGAGAGAGAGAGAGCATTTGTTGAGGGGCTCTCTGCTCTTTCTCTCCCTCAGTTTACGTGCACACTATCACAATCGCAGCAGTCATTTACATCACTCATAAATCACATTAACTGACCAAATAAGGCTTTGGCGGGACAAAAATTCATTTTGGCGGCCGCTAAAAATTTTCAATGCTGGAAAAACCCTTATATATATATATATATATATATATATCAGAAGTTGTGTTAGACTTTAACATTGTCTGTCAATTTGACAAACAGGGTCGTAAAAATTCTGTTATCTAGTATTAACTGTCATTTTAATTTTCAGATTTTAATTATAATAACATTTATTTGCTTTTATTTTTGTTCACATTTTCATTTTTAAAGGGTAACTAAACCCTAAAACAAATTTTTTGAGTTAATGATCTGTAAGACTGTGTCTTTATTAGTGCTGTGCATTGATTTGAGTAAATGTTTTGACATATAACCATGTTTTGGTTATAAAGTGTTTTAATTCTACAATATATGGCAGGGGTGTCAGACTCAATTCCTGGAAGGCCACAGCCCTGCACAGTTTAGATGCAACCCTAATTAAACACACCTGATCCAGCTAATCAAGTCATTAAGACTTATTTGAAAACTACACGGTATGTGAGTTGGGGCAGGGTTGGAACTAAACTCTGCAGGGCTGCGGCCCTCCAGGAACTGAGTTTGACACCCCTGATATATGCTGTAAAAACGTCTGAGTGCTGCCCTCTTCAGGTTGAACGGTGGCTACTGCAGTTGAAATTTCCTATTGGACGTTGCATACCCCTGTGACCTAACCAAGCCCCTGCACGAGCTCGGTTCGTTCCCTCCGTCTCCACTGGGAGAGGGTGGAGTTAGGCTCTGACCAGGGGTTTAGTTACCCTTTAATAATGAACCTACAGGACAAGCATATGGCTTATGCACTTATTTATTTCTAAAGAGAACACTTTTCATGTTCAACACACCCACAGTGACAGGGGAGGCCACTAAAAACAGCAAAATATGCTAGGGCTGGTTAAAAAAAAACAAACAAAAAAAACGATTTCTCGATTTGAATAGATTCTCATTTTTATGAATCAATATTGATTCTTGAATCCTAATCCATGCTGTTTTCAGTTGATGAATGAACAGTACATATCGTGTGCCTCCCATCCAGTAAATCGCAAGCTTAGGCTAAGCTTTGTGCGTTGTTACTTTTGATATGAAACACTCTCAGATTTCAATTTCTGTCCATTTTATTAGAAAATTCTAGCAATAAATACTGTTTTGGCGTTCTTTAATGTGGTGTGATAGATTGCTGTAGACACCTCAGATCAAGCGAAGTAGCAGCGCACGTGAACTGATCATCTCTTTCGCTTTACTCACCTGTGCGTAGTCAAAGGCATAGCAAAAGACTCCTGACAGTTTTATTTTTGTTCTGGAGCTGATGATTAAAATTAAATGATTACATTAATGGATCATTAAAAGCTTTTCAGAATTTATTTCAGCATGATAATAAAATTAAAATTCAGCAAACCATTTTTATCACATGGGAAAGAGGAAGTGTCTAACTTTCATTCAGTAACAAAAATAAATTGTTCTACTCTATGAAAATGAAACCTGTATATGTGTGCAGATGGAGAAAAATTAAATAAGTTTAGCTCAAAATCACATATTGCTATTGGCATGTTATTTAAGATTGTCTCCTTCCATACTGTAGTAGATGTTAACCTACAGGTGAAAGAGCCACATTAAAACATTTTGGGTCGTTAAAGTTAATGATTAGTTCAACAGCTACAGTTCCCTACTCTGACAAATCATGATGACAATTATAATAAAAACATTGATATTAACATTTATTCATTTAGCAGATATTTTTATTCAAGCAAACTACAGAATGAGGAGAGAAAAAAACGGTGTGATGTTTGTCAAATTTAAATACATAAAATATTGGGTCGTATTTATACATACAGCGTCCTCCACAATTATTGGCACCCCTGGTTATGTGTTAAAATGTGTTAAAAGCTGTAAAATAAATTAAATTTTTATTGCAGAAGCATAATCTCACACTGAAAATGTTAGAAAAATCTAACCTTTGACTCATTAAAAATTTTTTAAAAAAATCCATGACTAAAAAATAATTGTTTTTATAAAATCACCTGTTCCACAATTATTGGCACCCCTAACAATTCCTATAAACTAAATGTAATTGAAGCATTTTTGTAATTTTTACTGTAGTTTTTAAAGTTGATCAGAGTATCTAGAAACTTTTAATTCATGGCTTCCTGTTTCCCTGTGGTATAAATATGACGTGACACAGAGGCCTATTTCTCTTATCCACTCTTCAACATGGGAAAGACAAGAGAACACCCCATTCAAGTAAGGCAGATGTGTGTCGACTAGGGGCGGGCGATATGGCAAAAATATCATATCACGATTTTTCTTTAGAAATATCACGATTTTATCACGATTCTTTGTCATGTTGGTTTTACTATTTTGTCTGAGCAGTGCAGCCTAAATAATTTCCCTATTATAAAGACAAAGCCTTTCAAGGTAACAAAATATAAAAAAGTATGGAAGATATTTAGGCCAAAGTGGGCGAAGATAAAAATCTTTGTCATTATTTTAATCTTTGTTATTAAAAATAAGAACAAAGATACACATTACAAATACACATAATATACAAATAAAACAAACAGTGCTTTATATTCAGGTACCATAGGTGTATTTAGCAGGAGCATTCAATAAATTGAATGAACAAATACAAAAATAAAACACTTTATAGATTGATTCCTATTAAAGCAACTGTATTATTTTTTCTCTTTGCGTTTTGTTGTTTTAACATTAAAGAATAAAAATTCTGTCATCTGTCTGTCAATTCTGGCATAGTGTTTTATTTTTATACCATCATTTACTCACTCAAAATGAGTTTTAAACCTGAATGAGTTTCTTTCTTCTGCTGAAAATAAATGTTATTTTGAAGAACGTGGAAAACCAAACAGTTGCTGTAACCAACTGTTTGGTTACCCACATTCTTCAAAATATCTTCTTTTGTGTTCAGCACAAGAAATAAATTAATACAGGCTTGGAACAACGTGAGTGAGTAAATAATGACAGGAATGTAATTTTAGGGTGAACTATCTCTTTAATTACAGTCGGCAAGTTTATTTCTGTCCCTTTAAGACCTGCACATATCCAATATACAGTCACGCATCCGTTTTTCTCGCAACTGTTTACTTTCAATTTAGACATAACCAACTGAGTCTATATGTAAACATTGTGTGTTTTGACAGTATTAGCGCAAAAAATAACTTAGTTCAGTTATCAGGCGCTGTTAGACAGGCTTTTTAGTTTGCGCGCTTCGGGTGTACGGGCTCACGTCAGACGAGTGTGAATGAAACGTTAAACCGGCAAGGCTTTAAAACACGCAAATAATGTACTTTTGTGATTGCGAATAAGTGCAGTGTCCTGTGAGAGTAACTACCGCAGAGTTAACACTGATGTGAATATATGTGGCGTTGTACAGTATAATAATACGGTGGTGCCAGAACTGCAGCTGATAGAATGTACACTGTAGCACGATACTACGATATTTCTTAAAAAGCAGATCGTGGAGACATTTTTATCGTCCACGATCAAAAATGGTCATATCGCACAACCCTAGTGTCGACCTTCATAAGTCAGGAAATGGCTACTAGAAAATAGCCACTCGCCTAATCTTGCCCATATCTACAGTCAGAGGACGAGGACCCAAGTTTATCTTGCCACCACGCACAGTGAGGAGGATGGTAAGAGAAGTAAAAAAAATCTCCAAAGCTCACTGTTAGAAACAAGAGTTAGAAAGGAGTGGCATCTTGGGGTCACAAAGTCTCCATAACAACCATCAGACGCTATCTACATGCCAACAAGCTGTTTGGGAAGCATGCAAGGAAAACGCCTTTTCTCACCTACAATCACAAAGGTAAACGTCTGGAGTTTGCTAAGCGGTATTGGGACTTCAACTGGGACCGTGTGCTTTGGTGAGATGAGACTAAGATAGAGGTTTTTGTCAAGGAACACTCTAAGTGGGTCAAAAGATGAGTATGATTCATGCCCACTGTGAAGTATGGTAGAGGATCTGTGATGCTGTGGCCCTGTTTCAAAAAGGGGGTTGTATGAAGTATTAACATCAGGGGTTCCAATATTTGTGGCACATATGATTTCATGTAAAAAACAAAATTCATAATGTGGGATTTTTTTCCACTGAATAAATGTACTTCAATTAGGGTTGTGCGATATGACGATTTTTGATAGTGGACGATAAAAATGTCTCCACGATCTGCTTTTAAAGAAATATCGTAGTATTGTGCTACAGTGCATTCTGTCCATTGCAGTTCTGGCACCTTCGTCTCAATATACTTTCACATCAGTGTTAACTCAGCGGTTGAGTTACTCTCACAGGACACTTCACTTATTCACATTCACAAAAGTACATTATTTGCATGTGCTTTAGAGCCATTAAACATTTCATTCACGTGCTGTTCTGATGTGATGTTTTAAAATGAAAGTAAACAGTTGAGAGAAAGTCGGATACGTGCCTGTATATTGTGCAGGTCTTAAAGGGACAGAACTAAACATTAAAGGAATATTTCACCCTAAAATTTAATTTATGTCGTTATTTACTCACGTTGTGCTGAACACAAAAGAAGATAATTATTTTGAAAAAAAGTGGGTAATCAAACAGTTGCTGGTCCTATTGAATTATTGAATTTGATAGTAGGAAAAAATACTATGAAAGTCACTGTGGACCAGCAACTCTTTATTTTTTCACGTTCTTCAAAATAGCATTTATGTTCAGCAGAAGAAAGAAACTCATTCAGGTTTAAAACAACTTTTGAGTGAGTAAATGATGGTATAAAAATAAAACACTATGACAGAACTGACAGACAGATGACAGAATTTTTATTTTTTGGGTAAATTATTCCTTTATTAATAAAACAACAAAACACAAAGGGAAAAATCACTCACTACTCTTGACTGAAGAACTTTAATACAGTTGTTTTGCTTTAATAATAATAATAACAATAATAATAATAAATCTATATAGTGTTTTATTTTTATATTTGTTCATTAGGGCTGTGCAAATAATCGCATGCGATTCTCATGCGCATCTCGTTAGTAAAGCCGGTTCCGTGATTGGCCTAGCTTGTCAGCTCCATTTGAAAGCAGGTGATGATGATTTACTGCCAATCACGGAACCGGCTTTACTAACGAGATGCGCATGAGAATCGCATGCGATTAATTGCAAAGCCCTATTGTTCATTAAATTTTTGAATGCTCCCATATTGTACATGAAAATAAAGTACTGTTTTATTTGTAACGTGTATCTTTGTTCTTATTTTTTAATAGCAAAGATAAAATAATGAAAGATTTTTATCTTCGCCCACCTTAGCCAAAGAATCCGGCATTCTTTTTTATATTTTGTTACCTTGAAATGCTTTGTCTTTATAATAGTTTGGCTGTAATGCTCAGACAACTTGCAAAATCGTAAAACCAACATGACAAAGAATCGTGAATCGTGATATGATATTTTTGCCACCCCTAACTTCAATTAAAGGTTGGATTTTTCTCTTTTTTTTTACATTGTGGTTCTACATTGTTAAAAAAAAAAAAAATTATTAGAAGCCTAAGAACACATCTTAACCAGGGGTACCAATAATTGTGGAGGGCGTTGTATATTTTTAAATGATGTAACATATATTATTGTAATAAAAGTGTAGCCTAAATTCATTTCAAATTAAATCATTATTTATATTCATGGTTGTTTCTTTTGCCTTCTCCTGCATTTCAACTAGAAAAGAGATGTTTATTTATGTTTTTTATTTATTTTTTCATGGTTGTTTTGCGTTCTCTTCTTGTTCTTATGTTCTTTCTTCAGAAAGCTGCAAGGTTCTTTATGCATTCTCATATTGTTTGCTGGTGAATGTCATGGCAGGGCCTGTGTTACCTGAAACATACACAGTCTGTTAGTGTGTGGACTGTCAGTTTTCAGACCAGCTATAAGAGGTTTTTTTTTTTTCATTAGCATTGGATGAAAAAAAGAGAATTGGATATTTGCTAGGCTTTTTGTGGCAGACCTTTGGCTTTGCTTCTGATGTTGGTCCTGATCACTGCTGCAGTCATGCTGAAGAGACCAACAACAATGAAGGAGGAAAAGCAGATGCAGAATAAAGATACTCCTTCCTCATGATGATCAAAGACTACAAAGCAAAAACACTGTTAACAGCATCTGCGTGGTTAGAACTGGCATTTCCCACATGAATTACTACCTTTTGTATAGGCCTATATCTTTGCAGAACACAGAGACACGAAATTAGAGGAAAACGAGTGAATGGTTTAATAATTTGATCTAAACAGCTAAAATGACTATATGAAGTTTAACAAATGCTAACATAGGGAAATTCATAATAGACCTATTAGATAGGAATTTAACATTTTGGCAGCCATTATTATAAGGTCTTAAAGGAATGGTTCACCCAAACATGACTTGCTCACCAATGCATCCTCTGCAGTGAATGGGTGCCGTCAGGATGAGGGTTCAAACAGCTTTCCACAAGTAATCCACACAAATCCAGTCCATCAGTTAACTTCTTGTGAAATGAAAAGCTGCATATTTGTAATAAACAAATCCATCATTAAAGTTCTAACTTTAAACCATTGTTTACAAGCAAAAACAGCCCAAAACAGTTCTAAACAAATATGTGGGTGGATTTTGATGTTATAGGACAACAACAGGTCGACTTTTTTTTACTGGAGAAAGCGTTATTATTACTTTACACTTCACAAGACATTAACTGACGGACTGGAGTGGTGTGGATTACTTGTGGATTATTGTGATGTTTTTATCAGCTGTTTGGACTCTCATTCTGACGGCACCCATTCACTGCAGAGGATCCATTGCCGAGCAAGTGATGTAATGCTAATTTTCTACAAATCTGTTCTGATGAACAAACAAACTCATCTACATCTTGGATGGCCTGAGAGCGAGTAAAGTTTTAGCAAATTTAAATTTTGGGGTGAACTGTTCCTTTAATGGCTGTCCAAATGTCCTGTTAGGTGAAATTTTGGTCATACCTTGATTTCCACAAGAACACAAATTTTCTTCCATCCCATAAATCAGCCAGCGACTCCAAACACCTGTTCCCGAAAACAGCATCACATTTGGCTCATCATGATTTCCATAGTTCAGGTGCAGAGGATGCCCCTTCAAACCAAACAAGCTTTCCTCCTTACATTCCCAGGTTTGCATTGGACTGAGATCATTGCAGGGCAGAAGGATAATTTTGGTCCAGTCTTTGACCTCCTCTGACCCCAAGCAGCGATTAAAAAATAGATTGAGGATTTGTGAAGAGGAAATCCATCGGAAATGCTGAGCCTCTGATGATACATCACATGGTGCAGCCTGTACCACAGTAGCATTCACTGCATACACACATTTGTTGTGGTCCTTGTTGTAGATGAGGAAGGAGTTGGTCTCTGAATCTATGGAAAATGATATTAGACACTGTAAAAGGCAGCACATCGAACATTCTATACTGTGTAAAGTTTCTTACTAAAAATCAAATTAGGAAAACATCAAGGTTACTAACTAGACACTTGTGTTGTCTGAAGCCCTATAGAATCTTAAATTCTTTGGACCATCAGGGTCCGCTTCACAGTGCCCTTTTAGGTACAAAGTCTGAAATCTGTTTATCTTTGAATGTGGTAAAAAATCTGGCTGGGGGCCTGTTGCATAAACTTAAGCCCCATTCACACCGGGCGTCGGCGTCAATAGGCTTGTTTGAGATGAGAAAAATCTGCGCAGAACCGATCACCGGTGATCACCACGAGATGCATGCCGGTTAGAAAAGTGTCCGCGTTATGTCCGCCTTGCTCTGATGTCATGCTGACTTGTGCCAAAAAACTCTCGCGATGGCGAGGCGGCTGTGTCGGATTGAGCAGTCACGCGCAGTTGCTCTCCACCGACTGCGCTGATCAAAAGCATGATGGGAAACGACTGACTGACGACACAGCTTAATGCTCATTGGTTCAGACAACTGTGATGCTGCGTTCTCTTCTAAAATGTTTTATTTTTTTAATCTGATTTCATGCTATTATGTATTTAAATTGTGCATGAATATTCCCAAACGCTATGACAGTGCGATCTCTGTGTGAGATATATGATTGTTGTCATATTTTCTATAAAAATCTAAAATACATGTTTGAATTAAAATTTCGTATGGAATTAAATAGCAAGCACTTTGAGTGTCTTGTTCATCATATTTATATTCATATAAAAGCAACAGAACTGAAATGATATCATGTTTATCAGCAGCACAGCATATGAGTGAGAATAACGCGATATCTGCCTTTGATCTCGTAGGTATCTGTTCCAATTCGAGAGGGCAGAACTGTCCGTCTTGACTGCGCTTATTTCACTCCTCCCCTCACTGCAGCCGCCTACTCTCGCCTACATTTCAGGCGAGGCGCATCTCAAACAAGCCTAATGAAAATTAAATGAATAAAAGAAGGTCTGTCACTTAATTCGATTCGCGATATGAACTAGTGCATTAAAATGCAAAAAGATGGTTTAAAAATGAATCCTGCATGTTCCGTTAGCCTCGGTATGTATGAATGGCGGAGACGTGGTTTTGTTTACTACACAAATACTGAAGCACACTACATGACGACATGAACACATGAACTTACAGGCTGTGAGAGTCACTTCATGAGAATTTTACCATTTCATTTGAGAAAACTAGCATCATATCATACTGTATACACACAGAAACTTCACTGCAACCTGTCAAAATAAAAGTGCGGTTTAATATGTAACAGAAATATATTACTCTTGTATTACTTTTGTACAGTATACTTTATATCAGGGGTTCTCAACCTTTTGCAAGCTGGGCCTCCCAAAGCTGGTTCATTGCATTTGGTGGCCCCTATTTCTGTCAAAAACCACTTCACCTCCTCTCGCAGCTCATACAACCGCTGTAACACCCGCCCCCTGGAGAGCCAGCGAACTTCAGTGTGCAGAAGCAGCTGTTCGTGCCCTGACCCCATCTCCTGGCAGAGGACCCCAAACAAACGAGAGTTTAGTGGCCGTGATTTGATGAGATTTATCATTTTCACGGATTGGTTCCGCACGTTGTCAAAAAGAACCGGCATTTTTTTAGCAGCTAGTGCTTCGCGATGGACCATGCAATATGTCCATTTCACAAGTGGAGCTACTTGCTGAACGCGAGCAGCTAGGCCACGCTCACGCCCCGTCATTGCCTGCGCACCATCCGTGCATAGGCCAACGCATCGGTCCCAAGACAAACCATTTTCACGGATAAATATATAAAATATATATATACATATACAGTGAGGAAAATAAGTATTTGAACACCCTGCTATTTTGCAAGTTCTCCCACTTAGAAATCATGGAGGGGTCTGAAATTGTCATCGTAGGTGCATGTCCACTGTGAGAGACATAATCTAAAAAAAAATCCAGAAATCACAATGTATGATTTTTAACTATTTATTTGTATGATACAGCTGCAAATAAGTATTTGAACACCTGAGAAAATCAATGTTAATATTTGGTACAGTAGCCTTTGTTTGCAATTACAGAGGTCAAACGTTTCCTGTAGTTTTTCACCAGGTTTGCACACACTGCAGGAGGGATTTTGGCCCACCTCCACACAGATCTTCTCTAGATCAGTCAGGTTTCTGGCCTGTCGCTGAGAAACATGGAGTTTGAGCTCCCTCCAAAGATTCTCTATTGGGTTTAGGTCTGGAGACTGGCTAGGCCACGCCAGAACCTTGATATGCTTCTTACAGAGCCACTCCTTGGTTATCCTGGCTGTGTGCTTGGTCATTGTCATGTTGGAAGACCCAGCCTCGACCCATCTTCAATGCTCTAACTGAGGGAAGGAGGTTGTTCCCCAAAATCTCGCAATACATGGCCCCGGTCATCCTCTCCTTAATACAGTGCAGTCGCCCTGTCCCATGTGCAGAAAAACACCCCAAAGCATGATGCTACCACCCCATGCTTCACAGTAGGGATGGTGTTCTTGGGATGGTACTCATCATTCTTCTTCCTCCAAACACGTTTAGTGGAATTATGACCAAAAAGTTCTATTTTGGTCTCATCTGACCACATGACTTTCTCCCATGACTCCTCTGGATCATCCAAATGGTCATTGGCAAACTTAAGTCGGGCCTGGACATGTGCTGGTTTAAGCAGGGGAACCTTCCGTGCCATGCATGATTTCAAACCATGACGTCTTAGTGTATTACCAACAGTAACCTTGGAAACGGTGGTCCCAGCTCTTTTCAGGTCATTGACCAGCTGCTCCCGTGTAGTTCTGGGCTGATTTCCCACCTTTCTTAGGATCATTGAGACCCCACGAGGTGAGATCTTGCATGGAGCCCCAGTCCGAGGGAGATTGACAGTCATGTTTAGCTTCTTCCATTTTCTAATGATTGCTCCAACAGTGGACCTTTTTTCACCAAGCTGCTTGGCAATTTCCCCGTAGCCCTTTCCAGCCTTGTGGAGGTGTACAATTTTGTCTCTAGTGTCTTTGGACAGCTCTTTGGTCTTGGCCATGTTAGTAGTTGGATTCTTACTGATTGTATGGGGTGGACAGATGTCTTTATGCAGCTAACGACCTCAAACAGGTGCATCTAATTTAGGATAATAAATGGAGTTTATGTGGACATTTTAAAGGCAGACTAACAGGTCTTTGAGGGTCAGAATTCTAGCTGATAGACAGGTGTTCAAATACTTATTTGCAGCTGTATCATACAAATAAATAGTTAAAAAATCATACATTGTGATTTCTGGATTTTTTTTTTAGATTATGTCTCTCACAGTGGACATGCACCTACGATGACAATTTCAGACCCTCCATGATTTCTAAGTGGGAGAACTTGCAAAATAGCAGGGTGTTCAAATACTTATTTTCCTCACTGTATATATATATATATATATATATATATATATAAAAACCTCACGAGAAATCAAACAAATGAGCGCCGTTTTCTAAAGTCTATGACACACACAAATAAACTAAATTGACATACTGCAGTTAAATTTCAAAATGTGGTGTTTTTATATTTATAACATTTGAATACAGTTCAGCAACATACATCACACGACCTGACGACCAAGAGAGCTGACAATTGACCATCACTTAATTTACCATCACCTCACGATTGAAAATGTGACACTGATTTCATATGACAGTTTAACAAACAAGTTAATAATATTAAGTCACTTACATTTTAGACGAAATAATGATTGTTTTGGTCTATTTTAGCAGCGAAAATAGATCTGATGAATCCAAACAAAGATCACAGCATAGCGCATCTCACAGCAACACTCGATCGTGTTTTGAATGATTCAGTGTTTTGAACGAATCGGTTGAGTCAAAGATTCAATGACCCATGCACAAACATCTGTCTCATTCTTGATGAATCGGCCGTTTGAACGAATCGTTTGAATGAACGACTCAATGACTCGCTTAATAAAACCGCTTATCACCTGCATTTGCGCTCACTATCGACAAACCAATCAAATTTGTTCAAAACTCTTTTTTTTAAATCAGTCCAAACACATTTGAATTTTTATTCAGGAGTTATGTATATACAAAACTATAACTTTTTATGACAGTAGTTTAGTGCTAAAAAAAATTTACACATTTTTTTTTTCAGGTTTTTTTCCTCCCATCCTGTAGCCTACTCAGTAAATGGAATATATAAAGCAGTGGTTCTCAACGGTGGGGCGCCCCACCGGTTGAGAACCACTGCTTTATATATTCCATTTACTGTCAAATTTAAATAAAACAATTAAATTATCAAAATAATTATTACAACCACATTAACCACTTAATTGTAGAAAAAATATAGGAATGTTCACACAATTTTTCTACCATGTATTAATTTAACAGTAAACCTCTGCTTGTTTGCCAAAAAATAAAAGGGTTTCATTTTAATTTGATTAAAAATAAATAAATGTTTCATGCCTTCATTTGATTATCAGAAAAAAATAAAACACACAAGAATTTCTGGAAGGGAAAAAAAAAAATTGTAGGGCCCTATTGTTCAAAATGTTGAAATTGAAAGTTTTGGACTTATTTTTTCCCTGCAATAAATGTGTTTGTTATTACACAGAGAGTAAAGTACCGAAAAAAGGTACCGGTACCGAATTTCAGGTAACGATACCTTACCGGTTGAAATGTGAACGGTACCCAACCCTAAATAGGACAGAGCACTGCATCAGCACTCATAAATAGTTGGGTATCGTTTGAATTCTGTCGATTCCGATTCTGCTTATCGATTCCAATTCTTATCAATTCCTAGTTTCGATTCCAATAAGATAAATAATCCAATATAAAAAAATGAAGTCAAACTTTTAGATGTCAAACATTTATTCTGTGTCTTTTCACAAAGCATTCTGTTGCAGTTGAATAACATGAGCAAAAATCAGCAGCCTACAGAACACTTAGGCCCCGATCACACCGAACACGTTTTTTGCAGTGAGAGGCGCCGTTTTGGAATTGTTTTCTGTTGGCGCCTCACGTTTTCGCTCCCTGCTGCGCCTCGAAACAGAAACTTTTGGTGTCTGTCACGGATTACCTGTATTTTTAAGGTTTCTGCTAATAGGACAGTTTACTTAACAGCAAAAACCAAAGATTTTAGAGCGCCCGCGCTATTAGCTTTGGTTAGACTGACAGGACAGCTGTTTTGGTGGTTGCCTAGCAACATAAAAAAATGCAGCGCACTGCTCTTTTTTAAAAGTCACCAAAAAAAGCCCTCATGGTGAAATTACGCCTCGCGTTTTCAGACCTAAAAAACGCGTTCGGTGTGATCGGGGCCTTAGGCCTACAAGAGGAACTTTTTGCCTATGCTTTTAACAAAAGTACCACAGCAAAAACAACTAGACTAATATACATTTCAAATATTAAAGTGTTAAAGACAAGTAAACAATCAGTAATAAAATAGGAACAAACAAAATAGGTCTGCTGTTCTCTGTGCTCATGCTTGCACTTCAGATGTGTGCAAACAAGGCACAAGTTCTTTCCGTTCCAACACTTAAATTGTTTAAGAGAGAGAGAGAGAGCGAGGGAGGGAGGAAGATAAACAGGTGTTTCATACAGTAGGTGCTTGTATAGGAAAAGCGAGGCCATGGTCACAACTGAGGAAGGTCAGTGCTGCAGGAAGTTAGATACATACTGGGCTTTAGTGGAGAATGTCAGCCCCACACTCAATGTGCAGTGCCTGACTCTGCACCCAGGCTTTGAGGCTTGCTGTCTGAACCCATATGTGCTACAGATATATGCCTATATGCACTTCAGACACGAGCACGGACCTCTCCAGGCCAGCAGTCAGGAGTATGTTTAGGGCAGAGATCATTTATTATAGATCAGTTAAATACTTTTATGTATAAATAAATAGTAAATTAAAGATTTGAATATTAAAACAATCTGAATAATTTTGTTTCTCAATTAAAAGTTGCCTATATTTTATAAGACAGTTTCCAGAGGAAGGAGAACTTTATAAAGGTTTTGAATGGCCCCATTTTGGTGACAATCAATAAAAAAAATAATCACAATCACAAATTGTCTTACTGTATAAAAACGTGTTTATGAAGTTTACATCAGATATATATCAAGCAGATCTGCATTTGTGGTTAATTCAGTTCAGTTCAGTTTTATTTATACAGCACTAAATCATAACGACGCGCGATAAAAGGTATCTTTTCCATGTTAATCAGAGTTTTTGTCCTAACTAGCCACGACAGCAACACGCGAAATTTCTCATTTAGAAACAGTTTCTATTTCCGCGATGTCACGGCTGGAACAACAACATACAAACTATATGACCGTAGATAATCTCAGGTGATTATATGCTTTATTCAAAGTTAAACGTGTCTAATATGAGTTTAAATATCATATTATGTGACCTTATAGCCATACTGAAAGCAACAACGGTTAGTTTACCTTGAAAATAAATTAAAGCAAAGATGTCCGTTAAAACTGTGAACTCACCGCGAACCAGAGATGTTATCATTCACTCAGTATGTACATTTAATAATGTTAAAAAGGTTTAATATTTATGAATTAGATTATAAATGTATCCATTTCGTTGCGAGGGCAGTGCGCTTCCAGAGAGAGCCCGCCCACACACGCTTTTGATTGGCTGTGATATTTGATTGATTCTGTCGCGTCGCGTCTGGTGTGGACACCCAAATTGCTTGTCGCTGGAATCTTGTCGCGTCGCGTGTAGTTAGGACAGGGTGTTAGGGTTAATTTCAAAATTTACTAATACATAAAATCAAAAGTTCAATCTGTTAAAATTATTTAAGGCACAATGACCAAACATGAATGATCAAGTGTTTGTATTAAATAACATTCACAAACATTAATTAATGTTGTAAAAAATATATTGTTCACTCACTGTAAGTTGATGTTAGATAATAACATGAAGTCATGTTGATGAATGGTATTATTGTAAAGTCTATACAGGAGATAAAATTTGACTGTACTTTCATTTAATCCAAACTGTGTAGGCTACATATTTAATTTTAAAGGGCTTTTAAAACCTGCTAATTATCCAGCCAAGAATAACAACTAGCTAAAAAAAAAAAAGCCCAGAACTGCTTTTCTGACGGACTGATAAGACAAACACTGTTAACCATTTGTACATTCTCTAAGACACATATTTTAGATTCACAATTAATTTAAAACCCTGGTGTGTATATGTCCTCCTGTTTTTTTTTACCCTAATAAAATGTATAGGCGCATTAAATAGTTAATAAAGAAACTTAATTCTAATGCTCATTATATTAGCGTTAGCCGCACTTATGCTAACGATTAAGGGCTTGTTCACACTTGGCGTCTTTTTTGATAAGAAAAATTTGACAAGAGCGTTTTTTTAGTCAAATAAAAAGCTGGCAGCGTTTTGGTTACAAATAGCAGCCGAGGGCGTCTTTTGTTGCTATAACAACAGCTGCACAGCCTAGCGCTGTGTGCTGCAGAAATGTCAGCTTTTGAAGTTAAAGTTGGCTTTTGAAATTAATGGGGAGGGTAATGTCGGTTCACAACAACGTTTGTGGGAGCGCGCCATTTGCAGCATATTTTAGACTAGATACAGTTTTGTACTCATATCATACAACTCCTTGTGCTCCGAAACTAGTATGATCTGTCTACCGGCTATCTTCTCCTTTTTTCTGTTGTTTTTGTTGTAATGGAAACGACTCGCCACTCGCTTGTCATCGGTCAGCTGTCAAAAAGGCGCTTGACGTAGGGCGTTTTTTTTCAGAAAAGTTGAACTTTTTTTCAACTTGATAAAACGTTCTGAGCTGCAGAAAAAGACGCCGGTGGTGGCGTTTTAAAAAGCGCTCAGGACTTTTTTGAAAACACGGTTTACTCCATAGGATTATAATGTAAAACAGATGCTGGCAGCTTCAGAAAAGACGCCAAGTGTGAACATAGCCTAACTCCGCTAATAACGGCTATGTTTATTTAAATCGGACATTCAAATTAAAATATGGAATAATATTCATAACAGAAGATCTAAATATTAAATTGAAACTTACCTGCTTGTACTCTTTCATTTGATCCGGGTGTCGGTCTTTAAAGTGTTTTGTTAGTTTGATGTGTTTCCTTTTGTTAGTTTGATGATGTCGCCACGTCTCAGTGCTTTTATGAAGAGAGTGCATCTGCGCACCTTTCGGATAGCGCATCAAGAACCGGGTTGACCGGGTACTTTGTACCACGGTACTTAAAGAAACCTGGTACTGTGACGTTTTCATTTTTTTAGTACCGACTTGGTACCGAAGAACCGGGTCTTTTGACAACACTACTACCATATACTACCGAAAGAAAAATACACCATCTGACACATTTAAAAACATTTAATAATCTTTCACTACCTTGCCCAACAACGGGTATAACACTAACATGTTGTTAAACGTGTTAAATTGTGAATGCTGAGCTAGATACATGCCAACAGCCTCAACTTTGTTGATCCTCTGGAGGGATCTGGAAAGGGGAGTAGGTGCAGTGGAAGACTAGACAGTGCTGCATTCTCGTAGAGCCTGTGGTGACCTGCAGTATTCCACTCTCAGAGAACTTGCTCAGGGCTGACACTTGCATATGTTGATCAGTCAGAAACATAACACCGTGTCCTCCTAACTACATGCAACGCAACGCCACAACATGTGATAAAAGGTAGGGTAAACGTACCTATTAAGCACATTTTTGTGCTCAGATTATAAAAAGAAAAAAATATTTATTATCCTATACTTGATGTCTTAACCAATTGATATGTTTGCTACTAAATACCTCCTATAATTTCAAGTCATTCGGACCATTGCACACTGAGATATGGATCTCCATGTGTTCCCACTGTCTGGTGGCCATTTTGAAAGCGGTCTAAAAACTTTCACCAAAAGAGGAGCCCCTTAAATGTGCATTTTTTAGATGTTTAAGCCTTTATTTTGGGTAAGTTTCACTACTTACTGTAAAATTAAGAGATTAATGTCCAGACTTTTGCATATTATCACCTGGAACTTGGATGTGGGAATTAATTAGAGTTAGATCCAAAAGATAGCAACATAGCGCAGATGCTACAGAACACAGTTAGCTGACTAGCTGTATAAGATTGTGTGCTACGCTAATATATTACTTCACAGGCATTACTGGCTTGTACTTTTGCATCCATAATATTATAAATTGACAGTTTATTGCTAGTCTGTGGTTTTACAGTGCTGTAATTTTTTAAGATTTCATATTATTGTAAGGTGAGCTTAAAGGGTACATTACTATGAAAATCACACAGCTTCAGTGTGACATCAATAACAATAAGTATAATTTCATAGATATTGTTAATAATAATTGTTCATATTAAAATACGTATGACCTAGACTATTTATTTAGCAAAATCCTGTCATTTGAATAAATATTACATTAAATTTATTAAAAATTGTTGCTGCTCCAAGTGTGCTCTCTTTAAGCTCTTCCACATTGAACGTCTATGTAAACACTTCATGAACAGACTTTACATATGAACTGATGGTTGTCACTTAAAGTTAAGTTAATCGATTTTCTATAGAATCTGTTAACTCAAATCTGCAGACTGGCTCTGACCTTTGGCAACTAGCATCAACTTCTCCAGACTGTAAATCTGTGGAAAATCAGGGCAAAAATTGTGTAGTGTACTCCAGCCATAAGAGACTATAGATAAGTTGATATCCATTTAAAAAGAGGCTTCATAATGAGGCTAGTTTCAGTGTTCATCCCCATGAATTAAACGTTTTATTGGTTTGTTTTATTTGATTTTTGAATGTGTTACTTAGCTGAGTGTGTACTAGTCTAGATGTTGCAATGTGCTTAAATGACACTATGAATATAACTGATCAAATTGAATGCCTTGTTGCTTGATTCTAGTGTTCTGTTTTTTTGTGATTGACTTTGTACCTTCAAAAAAATATTTTTCAATTATTCTTTAAAAAGGTTGTTTAAAATAAACAAGAATTTTTAATAAAACATGATGTGTGCTTAATGGGAACAGGGGTGTGCTTTGTCACGTAGTCGTTGGAGCCAGGGACACGAGGAGACATGGAACAAAGGACTTTATTACAACAATCTATTAACATTACAGACATTGCACTGACATCTACACTGACAACATATGACTCTACAGACATTCAAGACCGAACACTGAGACAAGGAAACACAGGGCTTAAGAACACTGGGGAGACTAGATAATTAATAACACAGGGCTGGGGACTGATTAACCAATGAACACATAACAAGGACAGGAACTCCAAATAAGGCCACGAGAGGCGGGGAAACACAAGACGCTGAGACACAGTCTGCATGCTTAAAGGGTACAAAAATGTACCCTTTAAGGACAGTACTGAACTAAGTTATCTTTTGTGCTAATACTGTTAAAACACACAATGTTTACATACAGACTCAGTTGGTTATGTCCGAAATGAAAGTAAACCGTTGAGAGAGAAACGGATTCGTGCCTGTATATTAGATGCGTGCAGGTCTTAAAGGGACAGTATTAAGCATGCAGCCGACTGTCATTAAAGGGATAGTTGACCCTTAAATGTAATTTCCGTCATTGTTTACTCACTCACATGTTGTCCCAAACCTGTATTAATTTCTTTTTTGTGCTGAACACAAAAGAAGATATTTTGAAGAATGTGGGTAACCAAACAGTTGCTCGTCCACATTGAATTTGATAGTAGGAAAAAAATCCTATGTAAACCACTGTGGACCAGCAACTGTTTGGTTTTCCACGTTCTTCAAATAGCATTTATGTTCAGCAGAAGAAAGAAACTCACTCAGGTTTAAAACAACTTTTGAGTAAATGGTATAAAAATAAAACACTATGACAGAATTGACAGACAGATGACAGAATTTTTATTTTTGGGTTAACTATTCCTTTAACGTTAATAAAACAAAACGCAAGGAGCAAAACCACTCACTACTCCTGACTGAAAAACTTTAATACAGTTGCTTTAGGAATCAGTCTATATAGTGTTTTATTTTTATATTTGTTCATTCACGCTAAATACACCTATTGTACCTGAAAATAAAGCACTGTTTGTTTTATTTGTATTTGTAATGTGTATCTTTGCTCTTATTTTTTAATAAGAAAGATAAAATAATGACAGAGATTTTTATCTTCACCCACTTTGGCCTAAATATCTGCCATTCTTTTTTTTCCCCTTTTTTTTTTTTTTTGTTACCTTGAATGGCTTTGTCTAGGAATGATAGGGAAATTAGTTTGGCTGTAATGCTCATACAACTTGCAAAATAGTAAAACGAACATGACAAAGAATCGTGATAAAATTGTGAATTGATGTTTCTAAAAAAAAAATCGTGATATGATATTTTTCCCATATCGCTCACCCTTAATTGAAATGCTTTTGTCATTTAAAATAAAATTAAATATTTTTGTGTGGGAGATTAATATTTTATTTTAACATAACTTTTTGTACTAAAACCAATATCTTGTGCACTAAAAATGTCTCAATGTAGATTTGGTGAGCTTAATTGGTACGTTTACCCTATATTTTCCATGTTAATCGGAGTTCTTGTCTCCACCTTAACCCTTGATCCATTCAAGTAAGAGTTGAATGCTGCTTGTTCTTGTGACAAATTGGGTCCAGAATATCCTTTGATGAGCCAAGGCAATAGTGGATACTCTCCTGCTACTAGCACCTGAACTCCCTCCACATCAATTGTAGCCTGGGGGTGTCTCTCAGGGTGTCTGATTAATACAAATACAGCAAAGGTCATTTACTGTGCCAGTCAAAATATTCAACACACCTTGTGTTTTCATTATCTAAACATTTTTTATTTTATTAAATGGCAGATATTTTAGCATGTATGTGAAATTCTTTCCCATTCATATTAACTTTAATACCCCCATTACTTTCACACTGTAAAAAGTGGTAATCATTAATTGTTACTTTAAAGAGCTATTTCAACTGGATTTAACCCATAAAAAATATGGTATGCTGTTGGTATAATGTTCAGTTATGTTAAATAATATTTTTGACTAGAATAAAACCAGTGAATTTACATGTTACCATTGTCTTGTAGAATGTGCAGTGTATAGTTCATATTTACAGCTTTAAGACATTGAACAACAATTGTTAGCTTTGACCACACTTTTAATGAAAACATTTTTTTTTAATGATTTATCACAACTTTGTCAAATAAATTTAGATTACCTATTTCTGTTCAGATAATATTGTTTTCTTTGTTGATTAAACATCATTATTTTGTATTTATTCAAATTTTAGTTTTAATTAAAAATCTTAAGGCAAGCAGGTCACAGTACTAATTCAGTTATCATCACACTGGGAAAGATGCTGAATGGTAGGCTCACCTGTACAAATCCGAGGCTGCAAACACAGCTGCATCATGGGCACTTCCAGGAGTGCCAATGCAAATGTCTCGTATCATGCACCTGTCATCAACAAGGGCCTGGAGAACAATAGATGGCCACCCTTTGCGATTAATGTAACCACGGTAGCCTTCCGTCGGGGGAAGAATAGGCACATGCGTGCCATTCAGCGCACCGTAAACCTGTGGCACAAGATGCACCAAGGAATTGCGGTATGCAATATCATTGGCCTCCACTACAGTCGGCAGTCTGATATAACGCCACATTAATTTTGCTTTAATAGCAGTGCACACAGCGTATACACGTAGATGGACGGTAGTTTTACTAACCCCGAACGTTTCTCCCACTACTCTCGGCGCAGGTTGCCAGCTTGTAAAGGGCGATGGCAATCCGCTTTCGGGTTGGAACCGGTGGTCGTTGGCAACCTGTGATGGGTGCAACATCAGGACCAGGACCAATGAATCCACACAAAATCTCAAACGTCAGCCATGTCATTCTAAAATGTTTCAGCCAGAGACTTTCTGTAAAGTGTCTCTCCACCACCTCCTCCCAGAACGTCTTATTGCGTGGTCTCTCCAACGCCCATGGGCTTCGTCGCATTGGGGTAGTTTCTTCGAGCTCTAGGCCTATCAGACGAGCAATTGCTTCATTCTGCTGTCGTCTTCGGATATTTTGTACAATTGCAATTATTTGTGAAATTAAAATAACAGTAAGCTGACAAATTTCAATAAACTGTCTGAATACTCTCTCCATTTTTTTTTTTTTTTTTTAGGTAGGGGATGTCACGTGGAAAACAAAAGGTAGATCATTTGCGACATACATAAAATGATGTATGGAAACGGCTCAAGGGCAGATTTCTTTCTTTACACCAAAACTTATGCAATAATTCGTTTTCGTCATTCGTGACGTCATCACGCACACCACTTCATCGGTAAAACACCAGTTGGATGGAAACAGGCTGGAGACGGCAAATATAGCAAAGTTGTTTTCCCGCACATTCACTTTGTCGATAACAAAACAGCGCAAAATCTGGATGGAAACTTGGTTAATACTGTTATTACAGAGCAACAGATTTGTCAGTTAAGGTGTGTTTCAAATTTAAATTATTTTTTAAAAAATAACATTTTCAGTAAAATATTGATTCAAGTCCTTAAACAGTGTGCCATTAAAGGGTAGATTATTGAACCACTGTCCAGTGAATGAGACCAATTTTTTACAAAAGGCAGCAAAAATTGTATTGATTCTTTGAAAAATTATATTCTATCCATGTACTGTAAAATATTGAAAAAGCATGCAAGCATAAAGGTGTAAAAAGTTATTAGACGATGCACCTGTCGTTGTATTGTAATCTGGGTCAAATGCATCAGGCTAATCTATACAAAAACACAGCAAAACTATATTAACTCGAGGCAAATGTAATCCACTTACTGAAAGCTGATGAAAGGGCCAATAAATAGATATAAAGTTGGTTCATCCTGTCGTAGATTATAGACAGCTTTCTGAGATATACATACGGGCGAAGAGTCTGACATAGAGACTTCCTCTGTGTTAATTTGGAATATGCAGAGTAGATGTGACAAAGCAGAAGTGGTTCTCATGACAAACCTTAACTTCATACTTAAACATTTCTGCTGGATTTGCAAAATGAGGCTGATTTTAAGAGCTAATAAGCCTATTGTTCACCAGCTAAGGCTGATGTAATGCCTGCTTCCATATGTGGATGAATAACTTATAATAGATGCACCTAAGAATTAAAAGCTCCTAATTTGCGCAGTTTAAAGATGTTGTGTTGTTTTCCTTTCTTTCTAAAAGGGTTGTGGCTATCAGGACAGATCATCTGGTCTGACGACACAACCACAAGCTTACAGTTGCCATATTTGTGTATGTATCACATAAAGTTAAAACTTGCACTTAGTTAAAAGCGTACCATAGCATTTTTATAATTTGTTTTGAATGAAGGATATTATATGGAAGCTTGTTTCCACCACAGAATTACAAAAAATTTAATGACTTTTTTCCCCTCAGAATTGTGAGCTATAAATGCGCAATTCTTAAAAAAAAAAGAAAAGTCAGAATTGTGAAGTGCAACGGCGCTACATGTCAACACGCTGCCCACGAGGCTATCGGCGCCAACAGAAACAGCTATTTTTACCGCTCCAAAAACGGCACCTAGTGGCAAAGAATGAATTCGCATTTTCATTCAGACCAACATGAAAAGACCAACAATTGGGCGGGCAATATGCTGTTTCATGTTGATGTCAACATGAAACGGCTTGGAATTAGTTTTAAAAATGACTCGTTTCAGTGATTCAGAGTTGACTCTTTCTTTTGAGAGACAATAATTTTATACATGGTGCACTTTCAGTTTTAAAACTTTGCAGGATGTTTTCATTCATTCAGAGCTGTGTTACACTGCATGAAAGGTAATTTTCAAAAATCCATAATAGGGGCACTTTAAACTCAATTGGGAAATGTAAACTTAGAATTGCAAAAAAAATATTGGATTTGTGAAATAAAAAGTGGCAATTACCTTTTTTATTTATTTGTCTGTGGTGGAAGCTGGCTTCCACAGGATAGATTATTAAAGAAAAAAAGACTTTCAAAAATTTGTATTAAAACAAAGGTTATTGAAGTATGTTTTACAAGAAAATAGGCAAATTTTTCACTTTTTATACTTCAAGATTTCTTGTTTAATTCAATGTGTTAAGAACTTGCTGTTTCTTTAAAGCAATTTTCACTCAAAAATAGCTACATTTATTAATTAATAATTACAAAGTAAATCCTACACTATTTTTTTTCTTCAGTGTAAATGACATTTTATTTGTTTTAGGAAGATGAGAAGCTGCCCCCCTCCAGATCAGATCATCCTTTATGTCTGTTTTACATAATCAGTAATCCGCTATATATTATTCAGACATCCACATAGTCATTATTGGAATCTGTCATGAAAGAACATAGAAATACATGTTGTTTTTCTCTTGTACATCAATATTTACATTCAGAGAGTAAATCTGTGTTGAAACAAATTAAACTGCTATTTTGAGTTTGCAGTTTGATTTAGTTTAGGTTTGATCTGACTGTGGTCATTTCATAATATCCACTGTTGCTATAAATTCATGAATAATTGACAAAACACACACCTTGTGCATTGCTTCTAATGATGGTCACAATCACTGCAGCAGTCATTACAATGACACCAACAACAACGAAGGAGAAAAAGCCAATGTAGAATGAAGATACTCCATCATGATTCTCTAAGACTGCATGAAAATGATAAATACAGAAGATGTTTATTTATATGTGTACATATTATATCTGCCATTGATTGTACATACAGAAAATGATCATAATTTTTGTTATCTTTCACAGAAATGCATCTATAGATACATCATTATTTTATCAGACTGACCGTAGGTCTCACTCAGCAGATAACTTTCATTTCCAAAGGTAATGATCTCATGTATACATGTCAGGGAAACAGGAGGCCTCACAGTGATGTTAAACACACACACTTCATGTGTAATGCATGCTGGGTTCTTCAGGGTGTAGTTCTGTTCATAGTCCACTGACAGCTGGAAAGAGCTCTCAATAAACCTTCTTCCAAACGAACACATGACGATCACATGCTCTCTGTCCTCCATCTGCTGGTACACTGTGATGACGGGCACTGGAGCATCTGAAACACAGACGTGATAAATAATCAAAACGGACAAATGTAAGCGTTTAGAAATAAGACATATATTTTGTACACAAACAAATAAGTCAGACATAAAAACACCTAAACATTTGATGTAGAAACCGTTTTCACCCAGAAACTGGTCGTAAATTTCACAAAAAATTAAAAAGAAACAAACACACTGAATTTTTAAATTTTTAAGTACACTCTAAAAAGGCTGGGTTAAAAAATAACCCAACCTTAACCCAGCCGCTGGGTAACTATGGGACAGAACACGCGCTGGGTTGTTTTGACCCAAGTGCTGGGTTGAGCCATTTGACCCAGAATGCTGGGTTGTTTATTTAACCCAACCAGTGGGTCAGGTTAACTGTGTTGCTGGGTTAAACATTACCCAAACATTGGGTTATTTGTTGTCTCATTGCCTTGCTACGTTTATATTTACCAATATTACTACTAATAATAATAATAAATAACAATCACAAAGAAATGTAAAATTATTATTTTTCTGTAATACAATTACACAACACAAAAAAATGCAACTGTAAATATAAATTTAATGAGTTTTCACATTTCTTTTTAAACATTTTTTTGAATGGGTGCTATACTGTTACGCATTACACCCAATCCCTACAGACACAAATATGTTTTTTGTAGATCAGTTTCTTTAAAACACAAAACTTTGTGAACTAGGTACTGTAGATTCCTATTCTTTGTCAACATTGCAGCATCATAACACTATGAAATTGATTATTGCCACATGAGAATCAGTCCAAACATTGTGCCATTAAACCTAAGCCAAACAAAGAGACCTACAATAGACAATACATGTGACAAAAAATTAAAACGTTACAAGTGGCCAGAAAAAACTGTTGCCCTCAAATACTTCACACATGAAGACTCATGTCCATCAATATGATATACTGCATGCTGGAGAAATTTCCTGGAAGGAAGATGTTAGTGTAGCTAACATCAAGCACAAAAAAGGACTTGAAAAAGATAAACAGCCTCAAGCAACAAGTCTGAAACAAGCCTCGTTTCAACGGCGTGGCCTGAAACAATGGCGAAGGTGTGGGATGTCGCTGTCTCGTCACCAAGGCACAAAATGCACAGGACTGCATCACCGTGTTGGTCCCCACCTGTTAATTACACGACACTTAGTCTTGCAACATAACTTACATTTTTACAAGTTGTAACATTTAAGTTGACTTAAATAAATAATGTTTAAGTGTATTTTATGGAAATCAGCCAAACCATCAGGGTTTTCCTGTGAACTGGGTCTGGTAAAGGTTGCTCAAACTAAATATTTATTGTGTTACTGATTTAGGTTTCTTTCTGCTTACTGGCACTTCTTGGTTGTCTACCTAAATTTCATCCAACCAACATGGCATAAATGATGGATGATGATGGTCAGATCCGATCTGTGTGGAGCACTGGCTGTTGTCAGACATTCACTGGATTATTACAATTAATGACAAAATGAATGTTTGGAAATGTAAACTGATATTTCCTACTGACACACTACAGCAAAAGATAGAAATAACTGACTTAAAACCATTTTAACTGTTGAAAATACTAGTGGCCTAAAACTTTTGCACAATAGGGCACAACGGGGCTAAAGGTGTCTCGGGTAAAAGGCACCTTTGATATTATTTTCATCTAAACCACTAGATGGCACAAAAACATGGCGTAGCACTTTGAAAAACATTCGCTTTTCAACATGCACGATTTTATTTGTCTGATCTTTGACGCGATCGTGCGCAGAAGTGCAAAGTTGATTCTGTGCTTACTTGATCTTATATTTTATGTTTTTTAAAATGTTGTAGATTTAAGTAGCAAATGAGAATCGCTAAAAATAATGCATATATTTTGAGACAAAGGCCTTCTTTATGATTTTCAGTTTTGCTTAAGATAATTAAAGCAACAGTTTTTAAATAAAGAAAGAATATGTAAAAGTATGTGTTTGGGGTAAAAAGCACCACTGCTGTTGGGGCTAAAGGCGCAGTAATTAACATGATAATTAAAAGATGGCTGACTTTTCCATTTGTTCACATGACATGGTTAGATTTAGATGGTAAATATAATTTATTATGTTGATATAAATATCATATATATTATGTATGTGTCCATATTAGAGATAATCACAATGCTTAGAATTAAACCATCATATTTAAAAACATGATATTTATCATATAATAAAATATCATTTGTTGTTAGCCTACTACTGTAAATATATTTTCAATTATTATTGGATCTCCTTCAATACTTTCAGAATCTTTACTTATTAAAATGACTTTATTTCTGTATTTTAAAATATATTTTTTATATTAACATATTTTAATGACAGTAGGCCTATATTTATTGAACACCTTTTTTTTTTTAAATTAAGCAGAAAACAGTACAAACTTTGCTAAAGTGATTGTTTTTAACAAGTATTAACTTAGACATTATAAAAAAAAAAACATTATTTTAGCTGAAGTATTTGTATCAATACTGTGTGCCCTGTGTGTGGGGTAAAAGGCCCCCTTTGTCACCTCATACATTTATAAGATTTTTAAACAAAATAAACAACTTGAATGATTTATTTTCACACAAAATCTGTTGCTCCATTAATGTTCAATACAACGTATATATTTTTTCGGAAATTCTACATTTTAATTGCGCAGCGCTGTGAATACCAAATTTTTTCTTAAGGTGGGCCTTTAGCCCCGTTGTACCCTACTGTGTATACAGTAGAAAAAGTAAAAGAAACTTACAGGTTGTACGTCAAATGAATGACTTCCAGGATTCTGTGGTTGTGGGTCTGAAGACCTTTCCTCCGTTCTTGAATATTGATTGGGGAAGCAGAGCGGGCAGGACTTTGAAAGCACTCTTCCTTTTAGCATCTAAACCATAAGAATAATACAGTGCAAGCTGTGAAACTGATCTCACAATCAAAGATGTTAGTGACGTTCTGGCAGAGGTGCTGCTGCTGTGTACACTCACAGAAAACAATGTGCTCAAATTTTAAAGATGTGGGGCAGCTCCTGTAATATTGCCTTGACTATCGACAAAGACATCAGCTCTCAGCGATATCTCTGACTATCGTCAATACACTATACTATCGTCTATCTGCACAACCCCACTAACAATTTAACCATTTCAAATTTCTGTAAATGAAACCATAAAATGTAAATTATTTCTTACCATGCCAAGTTTTTCTAGAAGCCTGGGGAACTCCTTCAAGATTTCTGGGATGCTTGTAGACCCATTACTGCGAATCCACCATTTCTCAAATTTTTGGGAGGCAAAACAAATTCTGTAAAATAAGGATGAAAAACTGGGTTAAAAGCTAGCAAAACCATACAGTATGCCAGCCTGGAAATCCAGTGATCTGCCTATTATTCATCAATCTCAAATACAAATTGTTATTTCTAACAGTAACATAAAGAACACATTACATGCCCTGCGTCCCAATGTGCATGCTATCCACCCTATCTGCCCTAAATAGTATTGAAAATTACTACTATCACATAGAATTTAGGATGGATAGTATGCACATTGGGACGCAGGAATAGCCTCTCTAACTTACTGTTAACCTGGATAAACTTGTGTTCTGATTAAAGCAACAAAAGCATTCACTAAAACAGAGGAAGAAGGACCTCAAACACCATGAGAGATTAAGTCTAACTTTAGACAAGATTTTAAGTAAAATATTTAAGAATATTACATACCATTTAAGAATAATATTACATACCTGCAATATTGTGGTTTAACGTTAAGGGTAGCTAATGCAGCTAAAGTTACCTGAGGAAAAAAGAGTGCGAAAATAAGTTATTGTTGGATTCGGCACGTCGCAGACATTTACTTGGAAAAAAAGACCTTAAAAGATAAATTTTAGTACGAAAAGATCTAATTATGAAAAAACATTACAAAGCCACACAGAAACTTTACACAGACAGTAAGTTAACTGTTAGTTATTTCTGACCTAACGATAGGTATACCTTTTCCATGAGGCGTTAAAATATAAAAGTTTGCACGCACACACACATATATATTGTGACGGGAGGAGCCAACGACAGACACAGTGGGTGTGGCGTCAGGCCTCGGAGAGGCTTTTATTAACAAAATAAAGTGTCCAGGGAAAGAAGTGTCCAAAATAAACAGGGGGTCTGGTGTCCTCGTCGTGCTGCGGGGCTTGTGCAGGAGGGCAGTGTTCCAGGAGGGGAAGGGTCCAGGGAAGGGGCGGAGTCCGGCGGCCGCACGCGCTCCCACTCGGGTCCGGGGCGCGAGGGCGGCGGCTTCATCACAGCGGCGGCTCTTACACGTCGTCCACGGCCTTTGGCAGGACTTGTACGGCCCGACATCCTGGTCCGACGGCCGTAATACGGGTGCGGCTTTCGTCCGGACCGCGGGTTCGGCAGCTCACGTCTTCGGTGGCGCGATGTCCCTCTACGCACCCTTCCTGGACCCACGAGGACACCAGCGTGCATGCACGGGGGAAGAGACCGGTCTCTCGAGGAGAGGCGCGCTGGGCATTTAACAGCGGCGGTGATGAGGCTTCATTCAGTCCAGCTGTGCCTCATCACACGCCGCCAGCCCGCGTTGATCCCACGCCCCTCCTCTCATCCACCCACTCCAGTCGGGAGCCTGGTGAAGGGCGGCGAATAAGGGACGGGGTGGTGATGATAATGAGGGGGAGGGCCACTGATCCGTCACAATATATATATATATATATATATATATATATATATATATATATATAACTAATATATAGCCTATATATATAACTTTTATATAACGATAAAGAGATTGCTGAGGCCTTTTTTATCAACAAAAAAATGTAGGCGGCTAACGTTTCACAGAATAACGCTATTAACCCCGCACAGCGACAGATCAAATATTACATTAACCGTGAAATCAGTGTGTTCTCACCACAGCTTATAAAAATAGAGGTAAATAATCATATTATCATATTAATTTACCTTATAATCCTGCTTGCTGCGAGTTGCTTGACCGTCTGACGACGAGACGAGTGAAGAATCCAGAAAATTCGATGAAGAGGAATAAACAAACCGGTTGGGTCAAAATAACTCAACCCAGGTGTTCAGTGGTGAAAGAACCCCTTGCAGTCATTTGACCCAGCACTAACAACCCAACTATGTGTTTACAGTACTGCAAACAACCCAGAATTACGACCCAGCACAATTAACCCAACAATGTGTTTACAGAAATAACCCAGCATTTTTAAGAGTGAAGAAAATTGAAATATTTTTCTTGCAAAACATACTCTGAAAATGTGTTTTATTTACAACTTTTGAAAAACCATTCCTTACAGTGTTATAAGATAATTAAAGGGCTCATATGATGCGATTTCAAGTTTTCCTTTCTCTTTGGAGTGTTACAAGCTGTTCATGCATAGATAAGATCCCTAAAGTTGCAAAGACTAAAGTCTCAAACCCAAAGAGACATTCTTTATAAAAGTTAAGATTTGTCCACGCCTTCCTAAAACGGCTCATTTAAACACGCCCCCACATGTCTACGTCACTGTGTGGGAAGATTTGCATAACAAATCTTTCCAAATGTTTACACAAAGAAAGAGGGCGTGATTTTTATTCTCGCCATGTCCTGGAGATGCTGTGTTTCGCTATGAAAGCGAAACTACTTTGTTTGGGCTTCCAAAAGAGGACACAACTAGAAATCAGTGGTTAAGTTGTATTTACAACACTGTTCCAGAACAGTTCAACCCAAATATTAGGCTTATTAGGATTATTGTTTACTTGTTGTTTCCAGTCATATTGTGTCCCCCAATATGGATTCAGAACTCAGGCAAATTTACCATGAATTTACTTTACCTTGTTGCACAAATCTTGTATCAGGCCTTTGAACTGCTATTAAAATGATATTATGTAGATATTAAATAGGAAAATGTCAGATTACATACCTGTCATTGAAGGGTGATAATCATTGAATAATGAACGAGATGAATCTATACAAAACGAAGGCAGAAAAACTGCATTATTAAAAATGTAGACACAAAATATGAAGAAAAATTGTAAAGGAATCTCATGTACTTACTAATGAGTGACCAAAGGGCCAGTAGAAGCACATAAAGCTGCTTCATGTTGTCACCGATCAGACCGAAGATCATGCACTGACTCTGTCAAATGTCACATCTGTCAGCTTTGATTTCAAAACAGATTTCTCTGGAAATGTAACTCAAGATCATCTGCACATTCATGAGGAACTGAAGCACACATAACCACAGATCTGTAGTGGCTTTAAAACCAATGTCATTGTTAAATTATATCTCTTACTTTTACATTGTAAATGTCTCAGATATAAACATGTCATATACTATGTCAAGTCTCTCTCTCTTTAGTTTGAGGCTGTCAAAACTCTGACGCAAAGAAAAAAATGTATTCATTGTTTTTCTGTGACAAAATGTGACTTTAAGCTAGAATCTGGGCATAATGGGCCTCATTTATCAATCTAACGTAGAAACGAGCGCAGATACGCGCACACAAATCAACTTACAACAGATTTCATGTGTGATTCATGAAACATTCATATGTTGCCAATCCCACTGTACAAAAGATTGTCTATGTGGCAGCAGAAAACAATCGTTATTTGAATATCACGTCCCTAAAAACACCAACGTTTAGAAGCCTCGCCCTAGAGTTTACGACACGGAGAAATGAAACCAGCCAAAAAGAGGACGTAATTTCATTAAAGAGAAATTGATTTTACTCCAAAAACACCTGTTAACCTTGTAATTGCAAACAATAGGCTACATTAATTTATGTAATTTATATGTATATTAAAATACGGGTAAATATAAACATTATAGCCTATTTAGTTCCCCTCACTCCACAACAAATATTTTTAATTTAATGGTATTCAAAACAGAACAAGAATGAAAAATAAGTAGTTTTAAAGTTATATATTAAACTGTAAAATAAAACACAAATTAGGCTATAGTGGCATTCATTATACACAGCATACAAGCAAAACTGAAACGGCATTGGGCTCACAAGCTTGTTTCATTCCACAAGAATCCAATTCCATTTTTGCCATATTTGTAACACTTGGTTGCTAAACTATTATTCATTATGTAGCCTAAACCAGGCTTTATACTTCACTCTAGAACTGTCACGATTTATCGACATAGTCGACGCTGATAATTATTCGACATCATTATTTTTAGTCAGCTGATTTATAATTTTGTTCATTAAAGTCAGTAGACTGTTAAAGGGAAAACTGTTGTACAGTTGACCAGAATGAGTACAAAAATACAGCAAAAATTATATTGACTCTTATACTTGCACTTATATTTTGAATATGTTTAAATGAAAACTGGCAGAAAAGTGTATAAATTAGTCATTAGATAATGGACCTGGCATTGAGGTAGTAGTATGACAAAAACACAGCAACATTATTTTAACTTGTGTTTTTGCACTTTCAAATTTCTTAATAAAGAAACTGACAGAAATGTATATAGATTAATGTCATTAGATGATGCAACTGTCACTGAAGTAGTTTTACTAGTATTATTATGCCATGCACCGGGGGAATCTGTACATAAACACAGCGAAATTATATTAACTTGCATTTTTACACTTTCAGATGTTTCTTTAAAAAGAACTGACAGAAACGTGTATAGATTAAAGTCATTAGATGACGCACCTGTCACTGAAGTAGTATTACTATGCCATGCATCAGGAGAAACTGTACAAAAACATAGTGAAATTATATAAACTTGTATCCATGTTCTTTAAAATAGAATATGAACACTGACAGAAAAGCGACTGAAGTTACTAGATGATAGTAGTAGTAGATAAGGCATGGCTTGTGACAAAAATGATTTATGGCTTTTTGACCTTTGTGACCTTTCCCCCTCCCCCACATAGCGACCCCCCCACGTCATGTTGACCCCTTGACCCCTTTAATGCGTTCCAGATGTGTGGAAATCAGAGAAGCGTGAAATTCCTACGTCATCCGGCGATGAGATATGTTGTTTGTACAAGCGTAAAACCATAAATGAGCTGTCAAGTGTTGTTTTGAAGATTTTACGGTGGGGGTTTGCCCATCTGTGGACCACGTGGCAGCGGTATCTGGTTGCATTCCGAGGCCTGGTGTGTTATGGACTCTTTCTCTCTCTATGGGAGATGTATGTAAAAGGATGAACAGATTAAATTTTAACAGGTCAGTTTTAAGACAGACATATATTCTGATGACTGTATAAAATGTAATTAAATAACACTCCTAATAATGAATTGGGAATTAATTAAAACCCTCTTACATTTTTCCAAGAGAAAAATATTTCCTCCTCTCGCAAGGAACCCCATTCTTCAAATGAGAGGTTTACGAAAAAATTGTGTTTAGTTTAACTTGGAAAAGTCCTCTCTCTCTCTCTCTCTCTCTCTCTCACTCTCCGTCTCTCACACGCACGTGTGCGCATTCAATCGTCCCGAGTCTTATTTTCTTCTATTAAATGAAAATAAATAAATAAATTATGCAATTACACGCAATATAAAACATTTACACTAGTTTTAGGTAACAAAACATTTTGTAATGAGGAACGGGCGACGTCGAAATAAGAAAAGGAAAACAATATATATATTTTAACAGGCCAAACGATAAGGGCCATTGTGGACCCGACACGCCCAGACATGACAAATTTCTGTGTTTTATTCACATTTATTTGTATATTTGTACTTGTATTTGTAAAATCACATAAAATTTAAGTTTCTACATTATATTTAGAGCCTTTAATATTTATAGTGTATCATCCCCTAAACCTACCCAGCACAGTAAACTTTCTTATTTTTTACATTTTCATAAACATCATTTAGTATAATTTAATAAAAAAAAAAATAATAATAATAACATTTTTAAAAAAAAGCTAATTTATTAAAATGTTTTAATTTAATTTATAAAAGTGCTTATGGGTACAATCATTTGGATTATTACTACACTCCATAGACAAAATAATTTTTACTGTACACCTACCAAAATTCTGCATACAACCATTTTAATAAAATATATATTTTTAAGCGTTCTGAATTATGAGGACTCAAGAAGTTTCATCATAAACCCCATTGTCATATCAGTGTAATACCTATATCATTATACAATTTTGTATCATGATAAGTCATATAAACAAACATGTACTTAAACATTTCAAGCTAAAGAGACTTATCTCTATTTTAAAGAATATGGTAATAAATTATTATATATGTCATAGTAACAAACGTTACTGAAGTAAATCATTTATCATACATTTTGAAGTATTCAACAATTAATTAAGTTCACTGAACTTATAAAACACATAATTCTCTTCTTTTAAAGAAGGTGGTAAAAATAAATAAATAATGTGATTATAAATAACATACTGTATAAAAATAACCATTTAGTTTTACATTATTCTGGGAGCGATGATGATTGTCCGAATGAGAGGCCGAAGTAGGAAAAGCCCCTCTGTCCCCTTTCTCACCCTCACCCTCTTTGTTTCTCTCTCTCTCTCTCTCTCTCTTTCTCACGCACACACACACACACACACACACACACACACACACGAACGAGCGTGCTCATGTTGGTTTTTATGTTTTCTGGGGGATTTTGTACTGTACAAACTGTACACATCACAAAATGTTCTGCATATGCTTTACTTTTTTATTATTAAATATCGTTTTAAGCAATCTGAATTATGACGATTCAAGAAATTTCATTATAAATCACATCTACATTGTTATATCAGTGTAGCTTCCATGACACTATACAAATTTGAGTTCTGATAAATCATATAAACAAGCACGTACATACACAATCATTTCAAGCTAAAGAGAGACTTATCTCTATTTTAAATAATATGGTAATAAAATGTATAGGACACCATAGTAACATGTTACTGAAGCAAATCATTTATAATACATTTAAACATGTATTTAGCATTTATTTAAGTTTATTGACCTTATAAAACACATCATTATCTTCTTTTAGAGAAGATGGTAGCAAATAAAACTGATTATATATAGCACACTGTATAAAATAAACATCTACTATAGTTTTAGATGACAATATAAAAACGCCTTACATTTTTCAGAGTGCTTAGAGGTAGGCTGGATCTTTATGCAATGACGTCTATTCCACGAATTAAATGTTTCCAACAAAATAGATAAATATAAAAATAAAACAAAAAAACATTTAAGTTATAAACTTTATTAAATATAAAGAAAACTCACAGATCCTCCCAGGGCTAAACATCGTAGTGAAACGGATTGAATGCTTCAAGGCCCACTCAGAGACCAGGAGGAGTCTCTACGGTCCATAACAGCTCATGTGTCAAGTTAGTCTGCTACCCCTTTTCAGAGTGAACGAAGACATCTTAAAAAAATTTATTATTATTATTATTATTTAGGTATACTCTTAAGAGTGTAAATAAGATCTTTCAAACTTAAAAGACTGTTTAGACGGAATCTTACAGGTTTTTAAATAAAATATTTTACTTATCTGTTTGCAAATTTAACCTTAATTATGATTTTTATTCAACAGTACCTGTTCAAATTTTAGTTTATCATTTAAAATTGTACTTAGTTTATTTGATTTCAAAGCATTTTCCCGCTTAAAAGGCTAAATAAAATGTTTCCCTATCTTAGACTATTACTAGGGTGAGCCTGTGATCTAGTTCGGCGCTTATATAGTTGTACATGTTCATACTTTTTTTGAACCGACCTTTATCAGCGTGATAAATATCATAGGCCTATACTATCAATATACTATTGGTTATCTACTGAATAATATATGTAGAAATATACAAAATGTGATGTATCCGTTTTGAAGAGATATTTTACGACTTTTGCAGGAACCAATCCTTTTACCCATAACGTTCCGGCTCATTTAAAATGTTTATTTAAATCAACTACAGACCACGACACGCATTCTTTGGAGTTGTAAACTACTCTTGAATGAATCAGCACATGTGAGAAACACCTTATGCGGAGCAATGGGGCCCCCAGAGAATATTTAATTACGCTTTAAAAAGCACAAAACAAGCTAAATGAATGTCAGACGGTATGAAAATACAATATGTATTAAATGTATGTATCTACAATATGTAATATGCTTTGTTGTTAAGACTGCTTATTAATAGTGGTAATACTGATGTTAAGTTTTAACAGTTCACAAGTCTCATAAATCTATATCATTTTCATTTATTACTTTTCTTATTTTTTTACAAAGGTTTCAATTCCTAGTAAATATAAGGTCAAAACATGATATTACAAAAGAAATCAGGTTGACAAATGTTTTTAAAAATAGGGAATGCCAACTCCAAACAGATCCTCACAACCACACCCACACCCACCCAATCACACACACACACACACACACACACATACAGAGGCACCATTCAGGAAGGTCAGCAGTTCAGATCAGAACTTTTTCCAAAATCAAGTATTGTGCATTTGTATAAGACTTACTGTTTTAAAGCATCAACTTCCTTTAAAGCTTGAATAAAAGGCTACCAGTTGTAGTTTCATATCCGTTGTGTTCTAACAAAGTCATTAATCGATTCTCTTTGATTTATAAGATTTACTTTTATTACTGCACAAAGGTTCCCGCTACTTTTATAAGTCTGATAAATATGCGATGAATACACGATGAAATGAGAATCAGGTTACCAATTAAGTTTGATGCGATGTAAGAAAGCGATTTTATTTATTTTTAAACGCAACTAAACCAGATAAAAGATTCTTCTTTCTTTTTGACAAACCTGCATTTCAAAACATTTTTGTTCATTATCCGAGTGGAACTGCTCTTATTTCCCAATACAGGGGTCTAGATGAAGCTTCTTAACCGAACAAAGAAATCGTATTTCACATTCATTCAACATATTTCATTCAATATTTTTGCTCGTGTATCGTGGTTTCATGTCTTTCTAATACTTTAGATGCACCAGAATTTTTCACCATCCAACATGAAATTAAAGAGGTGTATCAGCCGAGCTTGTTTCAACTTTCCATTTAGGTTATTATTTTTTACTCACATAGATATAGAATAAACCTTATCATCCATGCTTTTCCCCCTACAAACCCAACAAGGTCTATGGGGGCACAGTTGTAAATTCCTAGAGGTACATATAAGAAAAGGGTCATAATGAAAAACCTCCTCTCGATCTCCTGTGACTGTCATTTTACGAAGTCAGATGATCAGGATTATGGATGACGTTGTTCACATTTTTTTTTGCTGGACTGTATATGTCATTACAATGACTGTAGGTGAGGCCTTCTCTCTCTAAGAGCAGTCAGTGTTATAGTGTAGAAATAAATGAAATTAAGAAAATTTCGACTTGAGAGCGTTTGACTAGGTCCTTATTACTTTTAGGACAATTATCCATATCCATATCGTAGGATGATAAGTCTTGTTGATTTACACATACAACTGAAGCATATCTAGCCATCGCTCTGAAAGCCACACATTCAGTAAAGTTGATGTTGTCGCCTTCTTGAAAAGGTTACAGACACAAAATATCGAGGAATTTTGTAAGAACAAAACCCTATGTATCTCAAGAGACACAGTTTCTAAGAAAATCGCCGTATGAATACAGACAATTACGCTCGTGGGCATTTGTGTATACTTTTCCTTACGTCACTAGATTTAGACCTCTTGTTCAAGATAGCTGATGACGATATTCACATTTTATTTGTCATACCAACGATTCGTTTCTTTCAAAGTTTTCAGTTTGCTATTAAATATTAGGCCTATGCATACTACCCTCATAAGCATAAGCATCTGTCTCTTGCTAAAATTTTTCTGTTTTGTACACTTTTGGCAGATTTGGTAGAGGGGACTATGTCGACTTGTTGTAATGTGACCGCAATTAAGAACCATAACATTAAACTACATGCCTATGAAAAGGTCATAGACGTAGTTTTTTATTCAGGAAATATGTTTGCACAACAGAAATATGTATCGGTATAACAAATACCTAATACTGAAATACTCTCTTTTAAATATATTTAATGTTTTTAGTTTTAGTGTTGATTTGACGGCCTACCCCAATAGCCGATACCGCGCTATACTTTTTTCATTGTTTTGTACAGTTTTTTAGTTGAAGACCATCCTCAGAGTTTGGTCAATCATGCAGCGAGCGATAATTAAAGGAAAGTCAAGAGAGTGTTTAAACGGACATTGTGGTGTGCATATTACTGGTCTGTTTACAAAGGGGCCATGCGACACAAGGCCTCGATCTTACTGTTTTCTCTGTTACATGTACATCTATTTCATTTAGAGCTCATAAGGTTACGCATTACAATTTGAAGATGGTGTGAAAACAATATTTTCTTTGTACGCGTCTCTAAACGTGACTTTAATAAGTAAATCACAAATGTCATGTAGTTGATTCATTGAAAGGTGCATGTTATTGTCCGTTTTAGATGGTCTGCACCAACACACAGACACATGATTTAGGTATTCATCTGACCAAAAGTTTTGATCTTGGGGGAAACACGCACAACACCAACTGAGAGTTGTCATGATTGTCTTCATAACTGATCCACTTTTATTAAAACAACGCGGCATGAAGTTACTGTATTCAACAGCACAGCCCCCTTGAAATATTGTAGTATATCTTTTTTTTCCCCTTTCTAAATATCATAAATTTAGATTAAATAAATATTAGATGTTAAGTGTTTCCAAGTTGTCATGCCTGTCGTTGATTTTTATAACATATGTTTCACCAAACCTAAAGGACTGAAAAATAGGTTTAGTTAGCCTGAAAATGCAAGTGAACTGAGATTTCATACTGAGATAATCTACAGAACGTAAAACATTCTCGCAGTTACATTAGAGTTTTGGATTCTAGTTTATGTTGAATATTGTTTGTTACTGTACCACTGGTTTAACACCTCATTGCTTGAAGACACGTACTGTATAAATCACAAAGTTTTTCACTGTAGTAGCCCGACTCTCAAACCAGACCAAAAAAATAGCTTGAGTCCTAGTAGTAGCAGTATGAAAATCGGTGGGTTTTTATCTTTCTATGATTTGTTCATATTCGTCAATATTTAGGTTATGTGAATTTGCTTGATTTAATAAAACACGGCTTCAACCCGCCCGTCGTCTTCATTCGAAACATTTACGTTATATTATTAATATCGTCCTAGTTTAGATATCAGTTTACCAGACCTATTTCTTTATAATTATTTCCGTTTACGCTCGTACATTCTATTCAGCTACTCGTTTTCTTTTTAGAAAATTGCTCATTTGTAAGTCGCTTCGTATACACATTTTAACTTTTTTTAAAGTTTATTGTTGAATATACATTGAAGTAGTGAAGAAAATGATCACCGCTACACACAGTAGTCTAGCCACCAAAGAAAATCTCTGACGGCCAACATGTTTTTGTGTAATATGAAATCGACCAGCGATTCAACAATTTCACACGTCATGGTTTCATAATTTTTTGAGACCAGCGACATGCATAAATCTGTTACACACGTACACAGACAGAGAACCTCGTTAATGTCCATCTCATCATCACACATAACATCCAGAATTTTTCTGGTAATTAGACAGACCGGCTCCCTGCCGGTGAGAAACATGCTAGTCAAATCAGGCCATGGATATTTCAGCCTTCTTACAATTTTCATTTCGTTCTTGAGGGTTGTTTCGCGTTTGGTATCTTCCGTACAATCGTGATTTGGATCGCACTCCGCCGCGATGATCTTACGCATCAGGTCGATCATTTGTCCTCTGTAATGTAGTTTAAACGTGGGGTCTACGACGTCTTTTACAAAACACGTTTTCCCCGTACCGCAGTCGCAGTCCAGTTGCTCATCCGCAGCATAGCCAGAACTCCGGTCACGATCCATTAGCTTTTGGTCGGCGTCAGACAACTTTTTCAGAATTCAATTCTGTCCAAGAGTCGGTCAGACCTCTTATAACACGCATTTGTTTCATGAGATTTTTTAGCCGTGTCGTTTCCCCCTCGTAATCGTTCTCCGGATCACACGTACGATCGATGGCAGCAAGCATCATTTTGATCATCTGTCCTTTATAATAGGGGGTGAACAAGATGTCTCTGAAAAAATGGATTCCGCTACACACACCCCCCATGTCGTCACACTCCTGGGGCAGTCACGCTGCTTTGCCAGAGATCCACGGCATCGTAAACGACTTTCTTGTTGGACTCGTCCAGCAGCTTTTCCCTGATTTCTTGCAGCTTTGCGACGATGAATGGTTCGTCTCTTAATTCGTGCAGGATAGCACCGGTAGTTCCTTGAATCCTCAGAATGTTGTTGGTCGTTAAACCGTAGCGGCGTAGAGTGAAGTCGATAATGGTCTGAAGATCGGGTTTGAACAGTTTGCGACACAGCTCGTCAAAGCGTGAGTCGAAATAGTAGGCGTCAGGCTCAAACAGACAGGAATGTTGCAGCTGGCTTGGATGGTCCGTTCGCACCCTCGCACTCGTCCCTTAATTTGTTGTCGATGATGTGTTGCAGCAGCAGTACGATCGTGGCTTTTATGATTCTGAAACCTTTTCCGTTGAAGCAGCCATCTGTGGTGTCGAACCCTGTGTGGGGGGAGGTGGTACACATGTCCTTTAGGTAACTCAGGTTGCGGTATCCGAGCTCCGTGCAGAATTTATCCAAGCATTCTTTGCGCAGGTCGGGTGAGCGGCGTTGTCTGTCTAAAGATGATCGACAGCGTTATCATCAGAAGCTTTGAGATTGAAAGGAGCATAATCGCATTGTAAAGAGTCTTCTTGAGACATGTTGGAAATGCTGTGTTGGAGTGTCGACTTACTGTTCTTTATAATGGCTGTAGTAGATGGGCGGGGACGGTAACACCCCCTCGCGGGGGTTTCTCTCGGGGCGAAACAGCTGTGTTTTAATTTTGCTGTATCCGTCATGTATGCTGCACCACTTGAACATTTTGTTTACGACCGAAAAAAGAGCGCTCAGCAAATGCAGATCGCACCACTTGATCAAAAACTTAAGGCTGAACATTTCGTGATATTCTTCATGCTTGCCAGCCTCCGAAAGGTCACTAAGCTTTGTCTTGTCTTCGCAGGCGAATATGTACACGCAGTCCTCTGGGTTCTTTTGAGCATGGTCGGCGACCACTCGGTACCGGATATTCGGTGCTACCCCATCCCACTCCCCAACGTACAAAGGCTCTTCTCCACAGTCCTTCAGATCTTTCCAGATACGATTGAAAAATAATTGCCAATCTTTTTCAGGAAATATCAGGCAGGGGTCTTGATCCTGTACAAAATCGTCGGTTTCGTCAGACGTGTAGAGCGTAATCGTTCGATCCGATTTGTGGAATATGTAGCCGAATATACGCCCGCTGATCAGGAAAAATTTGTCTCTCACACATTCAGAATTTTCGTGGAGAAACTTTGCCAAGCCCAAGTTAACGCTGTACGGCTTTCTCGGTGCCAAAGTCAGATTTTCCATCATCTCTTCATCCCATTCCTTCTCAGGAGTTTTAGGTGAGTATGAGGCATTCATGTCTATGTGTTTCACAGCTCTTTTCTGATTTCCCCCAGAAAAACCTTGCCCTATTTATCTAAGAGCTCATCGGAATGCAACCACCACGTGGTCCACAGATGGGCAAACCCCCACCGGTTCAGCATAAAATCTTCAAAACAATACTTGACAACTCATTTATGGTTTTACACTTGTACAAACAACATATCTCATCCCAGGATGACATAGGAATTTCACGCTTTTCTGATTTCCACACATCTGGAACTCATTAACGGGGTCAAGGGGTCAACATGACGTGGGGGGTCGCTATGTGGGTGGTCGCTATGTGGGGGAGGGGGAAAGGTCACAAAGGTCAAAAAGGCCATAAATCAAGGGTCATAAATCATTTTTGTCACAAGCCATGCCTTATCTACTACTGATGATTCACCTGTCGTTGTATAGTTATCTGGGTACCACGCATCAGATGCATCTGTACAAAAACACAGAAAATATTATACTGATGGTATTTTATATAGACACAAAATGTGAGTCAATGTAATCCACTTACTGAAAGCTGACCAAAGGGCCAATAAAAGGATATAAAGCTGGTTCATGCTGTCATAGATTAGAGACTACAGCTTTCTGAGAAACACAGGTAACAGCGACTGAGTCTTAATACTTCACAGACTTAACAGAACCACAAGCTCACAGTTGAGACGTTATTAGACACTGTGACATTTCTCTATCATGTATAGCAAACGTATAGACTTTGTCATGAATCCGGGTCCACGACGCTCCCTCTCACCACCAGAGGTCACTGTCTCCCGGATTCAATTCCCCAAACTCCACTCACCTCATTATTGTTTAATTTGCCCCAGCTGTGTTCCTGATTGCTGTCCCTTCTTAAGCTCCCTGTGTTTTCTGTTCTGCTCTCGTTCGTCTCACTTTTGTGCCAGGTATGCCTGTTATTTACGTCTGCCCTGTGCCTCGTGTATGTCTTGTTTTCAGTACTTGTGTTTGCTCTGGCTTTTTCCCCTTCGGGGTGGTTTCAGTTGTGTTTTTGTTTATTTTATAATTTGTTAATAAAGAAGATTCCTTTTGCCAGCACTTGAGTCTTCGTTCCTCCCAACCCGTGACAGACTTCCTGTGTTAACAAGAAAAATGCAGAGTAGGTGTGTCAAAGTGACTCAATAAATTAGAATGTCGTGGAAAAGTTCATTTATTTCAGTAATTCAACTCAAATTGTGAAACTCGTATTAAATAAATTCAATGAACACAGACTGAAGTAGTTTAAGTCTTTGGTTCTTTTAATTGTGATGATTTTGACTCACATTTAACAAAAACCCACCAATTCACTATCTCAACAAATTAGAATACTTCATAAGACCAATAAAAAAAACATTTTTAGTGAATTGTTGGCCTTCTGGAAAGTATGTTCATTCACTGTATATATACTCAATACTTGGTAGGGGCTCCTTTTGCCTTAATTACTGCCTCAATTCGGCGTGGCATGGAAGTGATCAGTTTGTGGCACTGCTGAGGTGGTATAGAAGCCCAGGTTGCTCTGATAGTGGCCTTCAGCTCATCTGCATTGTTGGGTCTGGTGTCTCTCATCTTCCTCTTGACAATATCCCATAGATTCTCTATGGGGTTCAGGTCAGGCGAGTTTGCTGGCCAATCAAGCACAGTAACACTATGGTCATTGAACCAGCTTTTGGTACCTTTGGCAGTGTGTGCAGGTGCCAAGTCCTGCTGGAAAATGAAATCCGCATCTCCATAAAGCTCGTCAGCAGAAGGATGCATGCTCTAAAATTTCCTGGTAGATGGCTGCGTTGACTGTGGACTTCAGAAAACACAGTGGACAAACACCAGCAGATGACATGGCAGCCCAAATCATCACAGACTGTAGAAACTTCACACTGGACTTCAAGCAACATGACGTTGTCTCTGGTTCTGGTTTTAAGGTTTTTTGCGATAAAAGGTTATCAGAGGTGCAACAGCGCGTTCATATATATGTTTTCGATGTAGAGTGCAAATGGCTGTGCATTTATTTGTGTTTTTAACTCGATGGGAGCGAAATGAAACTGTCTGAACCCGAAGCTGTGTCTCTCTTCCCACTCTGCTCCGCAGAGCACCACGCCCACCCTTTTAGCATTTTCTCACCAGAACTGTGGTGAGAAATGCTGAAACAGGGGGTTTCATGACCCTTTAAGAAACATGCTAAGTTAACATACTTGTTTATCTGAAAAACAATGCTGCAGTTAGTTATTCTCCTTTGAAAATGTGTGTTCCGAACAGGTGTTGTGCCGAAATCGGTGACCTATCGAAAACTGTGACCAGGGGTCGCTGTTCAGCAAATGTTCTCACGGGAGCGCGCACGTTAGATCAGACGCTGAAGCCGAATGATCAGCGTCAGAGGAGACGAGCGCTGCTGTAAAACATGTTTCATGTTTTAAAGGCCAATTCACACTGCACAGACAAACGCCAACAAACTCCAACAAACAAGTTGGCTCAAGTTGGCCGTTTGATTTAGAATCTTATGAAAAATAACGGTCATGTTCACACTGCACCAACAGACACCGACCAACTCGCACTGACTGGAGAGTCACTAAGACAAATTCTGTAACAGCATTCATAAACATATATAAACGTACAAATCTTTATAGAGACAATAAACAGTGTGTGAAAACAACCAGCCTATAATGGTTAACATCCACACACTCATTTTTTATAATCCAAATAAATCATAAACAGTCTCTCTGAACATGCAATTCCAGATTTGTCCCTACGTTGATGTCATTGTAGGGAGAAATCCTGCCCATTTGTGACGATCTCCGCACAATTAGCATAAACACAACCCTGAGTGAGAAGCAGCAATCCACCATTACTGTTTTCTTGCTGTAGCTGCAGGAAATATACAATGCACCAAAAGTCCTACAGTATGTTTGTGGCAATCATTTTACACAGGACTGTCTCACAAATGAGCGTCAGTTCAATGCTGGATTTTCACAAAGGTTGATTCTGAAAGAGGGATCAATACCAACGCTTTGTGCGCGAACGTCAGCTCCAGACAAATTAGGTATCACACGTCATATTTTGTTTTCCAAATTGCCTTTCTGAAAGAGCTTCTTGGCACTCTTTAAGGCAAATGATGCTAAAGCTACCATTGTCTCTGCCTGAGATTTTCCTGTTTTGTTGTTGCCGGTATGCTGGAGCATGAGCTCTTGAAGCTCTGCCCTCTTCTGAAAAGGGAACACCAGCTCATTTGCATTTAAAGGGGTCATATGACGTTGGTAAAAAGGACATTATTTTGTGTATTTGGTGTAATGCAATGTGTTTATGGGGTTTAAGGTTAAAAAAACACATTATTTTCTACATACTGTACATTATTGTTGCTCCTCTATCCCCCGCCTTTCTGAAACGTGCTGATTTTTACAAAGCTCATCGTTGTGAGAAGCGAGGCGTGCTCTCATTGGCCAGCTATCCAGTGCGTTGTGATTGGCCGAATACCTCAAGAGTGAGACCGAAATGTTACGCCCCTTAGCGTATTGTGATGCCGTGTCCTGGTGTGACAACACAAAAACAATAAAACCCATTACAAACCAGGCATTTGTTGCATCCAGTGGGGACATAATTACTGACTTTACTGTACTGTCTTTCTACGTGTCGCGTTGCATCACGCCGCGTAAACATTACCATGTCTGCATTTGTGATCGGAGAAGTGACAAACAACAAGCACTACTCTACACAGCTCAAAACTCGAGTTTGAATAGTCAGTGGCAAATTCTTTAAATAAGAAAACATACTTACAGGCTGTGAGTCAGAAGCGCCAGACTGTCCTTGCAAAGTTGGAATTGCCCCTTTTTATAGAAACAGTCTTTCTTTCTTTGCGTATTTGGGCGGTGTTTTGCAAATCTCCCCACACCGTGACGTAGACATGTGGGGACGTGTTTGAATGAGCCGTTTTAGGGGGGCGTGGTCTAGTCTTAACTTTTATAAAGATTATCTCTTTGGTTTTGAGACTTTTGTCTTTGCAAGTTCAGGATCTCATCTATGCACAAACAGCTTGTATAACACTCCAAAGTGTCATATGACCCCTTTAAAGGAACACTCCACTTTTTTTTAAAATAGGCTCATTTTCCAACTCCCCATGAGTTAAACTGTTTTACCGTTTTCAAATCCATTCAGCCGATCTTCTGGCGGTAGCACTTTTAGCATAGCTTAGCATAGATCATTGAATCTGATTAGGATATTTTTCCTATTTAAAACTTGAGTCTTCTGTAGTTTCATCGTGTACTAAGACTGACGGAAAATGAAAAGTTGCGATTTTCTACGCCGATCTGGCACTATACTCTCATTCCGGCGTAATAATCAAGGAACTTTGCTGCCGTACCATGAATGCAGCAGGCGCAATGATATTACGCGCGCATGAAAGTAGTCCCCAGCTATATCATAACTAGTTACCTAGCTGGGGACTACTTTCATGTGCTGCGTAATATCATAACTGATATAACTGTTTAACTCTTGGGGAGCTGGAAAATGAGCCTATTTTCAAAAAAAGTGGAGTGTTCACTTTTTTTGAAAACAAAAAAATGGTATTTTGAGCTAAAACTTCAGTATATCAGCTTTAGTTTGTGATAATTTTATATGGAAACTCACAAGGGGGCTTTTGTGACCACATAACCTCAGGCTGACCACTGACCATTTTAAACACAGCATTTTCCATTAAACAGTGCCACATAAAAACAATCGCTGCACAAATGTTTCTGAAACCAGATCGAAAATATCTGCTAATTTATCTAATAAATCATGTATCACTAGTCTGAGTTTGGTTCAATCATATTCTAACACTTTTTTTACTGTTAGCCTACTTGTTTTGTGAAACTGTGAAAGCTCACACAGTAAAAAAATCTGTACAAAATTTTGGACTGTCAAACTGTATTGCAACATTTTCAAGCAAAAGCACGTTCATGAATTTTATAAAGATATATGGTTAAATTTGAGCTTATGTAAATATGAGGGAAATGTTATTATTATAGGTATTATTTGCTTTACTAAAGTGTTCTTTAAACTGTGTAAATGGTTCATCAGTATATGCTTGAGTTATTTTGATGTGCTAAAAGAACAACAGGAAGTGAAATGTGTGAAATATGTGTGTAGCTGAGAGTGAGACAAGAAGTGTTATTCACTTTTAAGAAGATTTGCAGTAAATACTTGCATCATCTAGGGGACAACGTTAGATACCTTAAATGGATACAGCATCCTGTATAAAAATAAAAGCATCCTGGTTTGATTGAGAAATAAATATATATAGTTGTATAGTTATCTGGGTACCACGCATCAGATGCATCTGTACAAAAACACAGAAAATATTATACTGATGGTATTTTATATAGACACAAAATGTGAGTCAATGTAATCCACTTACTGAAAGCTGACCAAAGGGCCAATAAAAGGATATAAAGCTGGTTCATGCTGTCATAGATTAGAGACTACAGCTTTCTGAGAAACACAGGTAACAGCGACTGAGTCTTAATACTTCACAGACTTAACAGAACCACAAGCTCACAGTTGAGACGTTATTAGACACTGTGACATTTCTCTATCATGTATAGCAAACGTATAGACTTCCTGTGTTAACAAGAAAAATGCAGAGTAGGTGTGTCAAAGTGACTCAATAAATTAGAATGTCGTGGAAAAGTTCATTTATTTCAGTAATTCAACTCAAATTGTGAAACTCGTATTAAATAAATTCAGTGCACACAGACTGAAGTAGTTTAAGTCTTTGGTTCTTTTAATTGTGATGATTTTGACTCACATTTAACAAAAACCCACCAATTCACTATCTCAACAAATTAGAATACTTCATAAGACCAATAAAAAAAACATTTTTAGTGAATTGTTGGCCTTCTGGAAAGTATGTTCATTTACTGTATATGTACTCAATACTTGGTAGGGGCTCCTTTTGCCTTAATTACTGCCTCAATTCGGCGTGGCATGGAGGTGGTCAGTTTGTGGCACTGCTGAGGTGGTATAGAAGCCCAGGTCCTTGCAAAGTTGGAATTGCCCCTTTTTATAGAAACAGTCTTTCTTTCTTTGCGTATTTGGGCGGTGTTTTGCAAATCTCCCACACCGTGACGTAGACATGTGGGGCGTGTTTGAATGAGCCGTTTAGGGGCGTGGTCTAGTCTTAACTTTTATAAAGATTATCTCTTTGGTTTTGAGACTTTTGTCTTTGCAAGTTCAGGATCTCATCTATGCACAAACAGCTTGTATAACACTCCAAAGTGTCATATGACCCCTTTAAAGGAACACTCCACTTTTTTTTAAAATAGGCTCATTTTCCAACTCCCCATGAGTTAAACTGTTTTACCGTTTTCAAATCCATTCAGCCGATCTTCGGGTCTGGCGGTAGCACTTTTAGCATAGCTTAGCATAGATCATTGAATCTGATTAGGATATTTTTCCTATTTAAAACTTGAGTCTTCTGTAGTTTCATCGTGTACTAAGACTGACGGAAAATGAAAAGTTGCGATTTTCTACGCCGATCTGGCACTATACTCTCATTCTGGCGTAATAATCAAGGAACTTTGCTGCCGTACCATGAATGCAGCAGGCGCAATGATATTACGCAGCGCATGAAAGTAGTCCCCAGCTATATCATAACTAGTTACCTAGCTGGGGACTACTTTCATGTGCTGCGTAATATCATAACTGATATAACTGTTTAACTCTTGGGGAGCTGGAAAATGAGCCTATTTTCAAAAAAAGTGGAGTGTTCACTTTTTTTGAAAACAAAAAAATGGTATTTTGAGCTAAAACTTCAGTATATCAGCTTTAGTTTGTGATAATTTTATATGGAAACTCACAAGGGGGCTTTTGTGACCACATAACCTCAGGCTGACCACTGACCATTTTAAACACAGCATTTTCCATTAAACAGTGCCACATAAAAACAATCGCTGCACAAATGTTTCTGAAACCAGATCGAAAATATCTGCTAATTTATCTAATAAATCATGTATCACTAGTCTGAGTTTGGTTCAATCATATTCTAACACTTTTTTTACTGTTAGCCTACTTGTTTTGTGAAACTGTGAAAGCTCACACAGTAAAAAAATCTGTACAAAATTTTGGACTGTCAAACTGTATTGCAACATTTTCAAGCAAAAGCACGTTTATGAATTTTATAAAGATATATGGTTAAATTTGAGCTTATGTAAATATGAGGGAAATGTTATTATTATAGGTATTATTTGCTTTACTAAAGTGTTCTTTAAACTGTGTAAATGGTTCATCAGTATATGCTTGAGTTATTTTGATGTGCTAAAAGAACAACAGGAAGTGAAATGTGTGAAATATGTGTGTAGCTGAGAGTGAGACAAGAAGTGTTATTCACTTTTAAGAAGATTTGCAGTAAATACTTGCATCATCTAGGGGACAACGTTAGATACCTTAAATGGATACAGCATCCTGTATAAAAATAAAAGCATCCTGGTTTGATTGAGAAATAAATATTGAGTCAAATATTAAAGTCAAATCTCACGTCAGGTCTCAGCTCATGTACACAAGTTTTTGAGTAAGCCTGATCTTGCGTGCAGCAGAGTAAATCTGGTGGAGAATTGAATAATGACAGCATTTTATTCATTTTCATTTTCCAGAGCAACAAAGGAAGCTCATTAGTTGATCATTAACCAGTAAGATTAGATAAGATTAGAATATTAAAAAAAATATATATCAAAAACTTTCTCAAAACTCCCAGTTTATTTTGACTCTTTCTTGATCTCAATACATTGTCTTTGTTTATATATTTACTGCAGGCTATACTGCATATTCTTCAATAGTTAGGTCCATGATTATTAGATTAAGACAATGCTACAACAGCATGGTTTCATAGACACAGAGTGAATGTGCTAGATCAGTCCAGATCGGTCTCCTACTGAAAATGTATGGCCCATCAAAGGCGAATCAGGCAATGACAAACACGGACTGCTGAGCATCTGATAGGGCGAAAATTTTGTTTACAAAACTAAAACTATTAGTATCCTCAATTCCCAAACGATTAAACACTGTAATTAACAGGAAAGTTGATGTGACACAGTGTTCAACATGCATCTGTCCTAACATTTTTGGAATGTGTGAGGAGTGAGTTCGCAAATCAAATGATGGCTCACGAATCATTATCGGGACTACCGAAGTGGATTGCGAATTATTTGATTTAGATCAGAACTTTGGAGCAGGTTAGTGAATCATTTGATTCAGGACGGAACTTCAGATCATGAATCATTTGATTCAGATCGGGCCTTTGATGCAGATTCGTGAAAAATTTGATTCAGATTGGAACTTCGGAGCACATTTTGAAAATCATTTGATTTAGATCGTAACTCCAGAGTGGGTTTGTGAATCTTTTGATTTAGATTGGAACTTCAGAGCAGATCATGAATCATTCCGCGAATTGAAAGATTCGTGATACGTGCTCCAAAGTTCCAATCTGAAATGATGTTTTGCGAATCATTATTCAGGGTCAGGACTACGGAGAGCGGATCGGGAATCACTTGATTAAGATCGGACCTTCGGAGCAGGTTCGTGAATCGTTTGATTCAGATCGGGACTTCGGTGCTCGTATTGTGAATCTTTTTTCTGATTTCCCACTTTTTTATTAAACAGTGCAAAACATCAAACTATTAAGGCAGTACAGATATAAGAAAAAAACAGAAAAAAGAAAGTATACACAAATACAAATCCCTTAAGAAAAAAATAACAGTGGTTTTACTATAGTAAAACCGAAGTAAAGTTTTTTTGTAAATCCACAGTTTTATTACAAATACCATGGTTAAACTATGGTTAGAGTGTAGCAAAACCATGGTTAATTTGTGGTTACCAAGTTTTTTTTTTTTTACCTTAAAAGGACATATCTATATCATGATTCTGGGATGTATAGGCAAATGAGATTACATTTGTTCATCTTATCGGATATACAGCATTTATGTTGAATTTGATTATTATGAATTTGATGTTACATCACAGAACAGCAGCAGGTTGCGGGATAGTCGTCGGCGTTCACTTTAAACTCATTTCCATACACATAGTAAACATAAGGCTTTCCTTTCCACATGTACTTCACTTTGGTGATGGGAATGAGCTCGATCGTCTGCCTCTGAAACAGATTGAATTACAGAATGACAGATTTAAGATTCAGCATGATGATTGTCTCTAGTTATAGACAGCCTGGTAATGATAGAGCAAAGGTTGTGCATTACATTGTTTTGTTTTAAAACATACAAATTGTAATCTGGAATTATGCATGACAATAATCAAGTGATAAAAAATTACAATATAAAAAGGCCTGGAAGCACACAAAGACAGCAGTACCTGTTGTAATATGAGGGATGTTTGGGTGTATTTCACCTGATGGTCTCTTACTAAGCGCTCAGATGCTTGTGCAACAGAAACATCTGGAAAGCCCCTCACTGGATAGACCTACAGTAAACATACAAACCATCTGATGAACTTACAAATTTCATCAAGTTTCTTTTTACCTCTCACTATATATACCGTCTGTTCTTACCATATATTGGGCGTCTTTGAAGAGCTCCTTCCCTGAAACCTTCTCCAGATTTTCCATTCTCAGACCACTTAAATCTTGCGCTATGAATTCATCCTTCTCAGTGCTCCTGAAGTGGTCCAAAACATTTTAGAATAAGAGCTCAGTTTGAAAGACTTCTGAATATCATAAAATAATGAATAATATTGACTTAATTTATATTATTTCAAATAAACTATAAATGGTACTTTCTTGTGCAAAGAATGACAATGTAAGTCATAACAGCACACTTCTCCTCAACAAACTGCAGGATTCATGTCTGTAGCACAAACAGTGACTGAGGAGGTAATGCTGAGGTAATAGCCATGCCTGCCTTAACGTGAATCTATATCCTGTAGATCATACCATTTAACAATGAGGTTGATGAAGGCGAGCAGCTGTCTCTTTCCACGGCAGGTGTCACATTGGCGAGAGCCGTTGCCGCTACACGAACTACAGCTGAAAGACGCCAGACAAATCAAAACTCAGAAAATACCAAACCACTGAAGCCCCCTACAGGATTTAATCAGAATTCAAAATAGAATAAAAATTTAAATAGAATAAAAATAAAATGTAAAAATGGTAAAATACAATAAAATCAAATTAAAAATCATTTAAGTAAAATTACATAAAACAAAAATTAAATAAGTAAAATCAACATAATTCAAGTAAAATAAGTAGGAACTTTTTTTTTTTTGGGAGAGAGAGAGAAACCTATTTTAAAGAAATGTCTCATTGTATATAACTACGAAGGACTTACTTTTCACGTCCGCGCCCATTGCAGTGTGTGCAGCGGTCATTAGATTGACGGTAACCAGAACCATTACACACCCAACAGACTTTCTGCACATGGACAACAATAGAGGACAAACAGTTCATATGTTAGGGTATTTTAAGTCATATGATGAACTGAAAGAAAAACATTCTTGTGGCTTGAATTCTTCTCCAGGCACCACACAAAGAGATACTTTTACTTAATACAACTGCCATATTTTCCTCTGTGAAAAAAGCTTTGAGAAATGCCCAGTATACAGCTGGTTCAGTCTGGGCTGGTCAAAATTTACTTACATTTCCAGATCCAGCACAGGTGGTACAGGGGTTTCTTCCCATTCCCAGACACAAGTGACAGTTCTAGTGTACAAACAGAATATAATGCTCTAAAATATGATCTGACTTATTGAATATAACCATTACTGGCATGTTCATCTGCAGCAGGAAGCCAAAAAACATTTGTACTTTAGTACAATGAAAGTTAAATACTTTTTGCAGCAGCCTCGGTTCCAGTCATATTTCTTTGTCCCATTCATTTTTCCCTTAAGGATTTTTAAGTCATTGTTAAAGAGGTATAAGCCATGAAACCAAATCGACCAACTACTGAGTAAAAATCACAGCATTACAAACTTTGATTTGAAGCAAAAATATTTAAGTATTTTGAAAGCACAGAGAGACTATAACATAATTCACTGAGCTTCAGCTGAGTGGGTGTTTTTTTGTATAATTTGCTTGTCACGATTCTCTGATTGGTGGAGATTTCTTTGCAGAATCATGAGTAATTTAGTTCTTCAACATGAATTCTGGATTTAAACATTATTATTTAAAAAATAAGTTTGTTAAAGAAGTTTAATAAAAATAATGCAGGCTAATGGCTTCAACAACAGCATAAAGCGTCGATTAAAAAAAATTATAAAGCATCTATCTTTTTTAAGTTACATTCATTACAGTCATGAAGTTAAATTCATTACTATATTGAGAAAATGAATGGAACTTTTGCTTCTGGAACTCAACTGATGATCTTTATAATATCGCTACAAACAAAACAATTAAAATGAAAGTTCTTGTGATCTTTTGAAAGATTAAATAAAATGCTGCCAAAAAATTTAGACATGTTGGTTTCATGCAGAAATGCTATAATATAATAGCCACTTTTCCACCATCAGGCCAAACCGTTCTCAGGCTTCATTGTTTCATTCCATGCCAATCTGGCCCAGACGATACAGATATGGTTTCATTTTCCACTGTGCGGCTGATAAAATAACCCCAATACAAATGCATCAGTCATTGCCTTGATAACGCTTGTGTTTATATACGGTATGAGATGTAAATAGCAACCATGCTATTACATCCGTCAAATGGTGCGCTTGGTCAGCTACAGAGAGAAACTAGTAGCCAGACAACGATCAAGTGACCAATTCTGAATGGCAACGTCACTACAGACACTCTATCAGCCAACTGTGCTGAGAATTTCAGGCTGAGAACGGTTTATAATCGTGCTGTACCAAACCAAGTGGAAATTGCTCAACTTTCTTAGAACCATTCTGCCCAATGTTGGAAAAGTTGCTAAAGTGTGCCAAATGGGACCTGCTCTTTTAGTTTTTGTGAATCATGTGGTTAAAGGTCAAACCTTGACTGAAGAAGTATAGGGCACTTTAATGGTCTGCTTGTGCTCTTGAAAAAAGGCCGGAGGTTGAGCTGCAATCTGCCATGGACCTGGAGCAGGCTGAACACCAGCGTCCACCGGCTGCCCTGAAATTGTATGGTTTTATTGATTATGAGCCACATTAAACACAGCAATATTTCCCTCCCTGGCATTTGGATCATCATAGAAGATTTGAATATAGTGTAAACATGCCCTATCTGACTTCTGGGTACCTGTGTAAGGCTCCTGACTCCATTCAGTAGATCTGGACTCTGTGAACGTCTCCAAACGATACTGAGAACAGCAAGAGAATAAGGAGATATATCAAAAGCAACATTTGGTTCTATCAACCACAAATCACATCAGCCTCACCATATGATGCTTCTGGACACATCATCAGTGATGTTTCCAAGAGTCTTTGTGTCTTTCAAGAATCAGACACCCTCGCCCAGGCAACCCAGCTGGGGTTGATCAAGCCCCAACTTGTGTCCAGGTAGCACTACCCTACCAACGGCTCTCCTCTTCTGATCCACAGCCACCTTGAAGCAACCTCTGCTGCCTCCGTGGCCAACTTAATGCCCCTTTGTCTACTGGCCAGCATGTTGTAGACCCAGCAGAGAAACTTGACCACAAACCCTCTACATCCCCCCTCAATGGGCTCTCACACTTTACTCGTCAGTCATTTCTTCAGCACTCTTCTACCAGCTCTGTGTACTTAAATCTTTTCCTCTCACTGGCCTCCTCAATACAATCCTCCCAGGGTACTGCGAGTTCTATCTGCTTGGAAGCTTCTGAGATCAGCAACTTGTCTGGCCTCAGCGATGCTATGCCAACACTTTCTAGCAGGGTTCCCACACTTTTAAAGCACCATTTATTTTATATCAAGCACCTATCACATTCACACCCCAGCATATGTAGTGTCCTGAAAGACCTTACAGTACTTGACATTTCAATTACACTTAACATTTACATGAACAATTTCAGAATAATAATGTTTTGAAGGTGTAGGTTTCATAAATTTAGACCGTTTTGAGCAGTCGTGTTCAAAGGAATTTAATGAAATCCATTGAAGTCGTGTACTCGTAATTCAAATACAATTTCTAAAATATTGATAAAATATGCATCAAACTGGTTTTTCTAAATTTTTTAATTGATAAAAAGTGGTTAAATGTTGTAATAACACAGTAAAACCTGTTAACATTAAAAATCTGCACATTCTCTCAATAGAGCCGTTACTAATTAATAAATAAGTCAAAATTATTTTGTAAATCACTTTTTTATAGTAAATCCCATTTTATCATCTTTGACCTTGAAGAATGCAGGTGCTCAAACATGCAGCTGCTCAAAACATCAAGATTTTTTGAAAATATTTAATGAACATTTTAAACCTTGTACATGTGCAAATTTCACAACACTTCAGCATGTTATTCTTATTAAACGAGGGTCATTTTTTATCCAAGCAAAGTCTCTGTCACCTTGTAATTCTGGAGACCCCAGGTAGGTTGCAGTTCTGGAAAATGGTGACGCTGGAGACTAAATGGTTCCTGATGGTTTTGCACCTAATTCTTCACATTAATTCTTTTGCATTTAGCATGTGTCTTTTCTTCTCCACCTGTTTTTTTTCTGACCCCGCTGACCCAATGAGCATTTCGCTGACCAATCTCTTTGTCACCAAGCAAGTCACTTTCAAGGACCTATGTTTGTTTTCAAGTACTTTCCAGACCTTGAATGCATTTGTCCGAAATTCAAGTACTTTCAAGAAGCGTGGGAACCCTGTTCTAGAAACTTCAGCTGCCTCCCCAGGTCGTTCCTATCCTTCTTCCTTGCCTTGCTCGCAGGCTAAAAGGGGCCATGGAATCCTCGGCAGGATACCATGTTGGTAAATCCAGGCCTTAAAAATGATATGTCTTGTCACTATGTCTAAAAACCTCTAGTACCTACTTTTCTACTCCACATACCGGGGAAAAAAAACATGGTCATAATGAAGATGATTTACTGTAGGTCTCACCCTGTAGGTATTAAAGGACTCCATATTGGTTATGACTCCCTCTTTGACGGGGGCTGAACTATAGCAGCACTTGCTGGAGACGTACGTTGCGAAAGATTCACGTGCTTGGTCCTCTGAGATGGAGGGTATACTGAAATCAAAGAGAAAAGATCAATACGTAAGTGACCTTTACACATGTCTAACAGGGTGTTGTGTGACACTTTTTAGGTCTTTTACTAAGCTCACATACCCTATTCAGGTCATAGTGCAGACTAATGAGCTAAAAAGGTGAATCAGCAGAATACTTTTTAGATAAAGCTTTCAAACTTTCTGATGCCAAAACTCCCAAAATGATGATCGCCTGCAAGGTGAATATAAAAGCAGCTACTATACATACCTATTTATATTGTGTTAGAAAATTATAAAGACAACATTTGTTTGCTAAGTTAAACTGTATTTTTATTGTTACTGTACTTAAGTCAAAGCTAATTATTAAAAATATAATACTATTAAAATGATTTCTTAATGCAATATTATTAAAAAAAAAATCAACTGAATTCTAATTTATTTGTATAGTAAATAACGTTCAAGAGCAATTTTTTTTTAGTTTGAAGTAGGGATGCACGATTTGGGGGGGAAACTTGAATTATGATTATGATTGCAATTTAAAATGTTTTGGATTTTTAAAAAAAATCCAGGTATGCTGTGTTTGCATCTAGAGCTGTGCGATTTGGCCCCAAATTTTGTGATTATATGTCAGTATGACTGTAAAAAGTAATAATAATAATTAATAATAATTTAATTTAAATATGAAATATTTTAATAAATGTTTTTATTACAATTACTAAAATAAAGAAAATAAGAAATATTATTACTAAAATAATAAACATTCAGGATTGTTTTGATTAATCGTGCTGCCCTAGTTTGAGAACCACGGTTTGACCCCCCACCCATCCACCCATCCACCCATCCAAACTGTGAGAAATGAAGAATGCCCATCTTTGTATGATGATTGCATATCATAGGCATGCGATTAAGATTCAGTGCGTGCATTGTGTGCTTTTTGTATAGAGAAAAAGCTCTTACTGCCAGTTTGGTGAGCTGGGGGCCTGTTCAGGCACAGGCATCGGTACAGATGGAGGTGGAGGTGGAAGATACCCACCTGTGAAATTAGAGACATGTCAACAACAAAACTAGGGGTCAATTCATGCGTTTCTGTGCTCTGAACTCTGTAAGTTCTATTGGTGCATTCAAGTCCTTCTGGAAAGTTCATATTTACAAGCTGGAAAGTCATACTTACGACGTCAGATGAGTCATCGCTAAAATCACTCGCTTGCTGATTGAATGCCTCTTTCTGGCGAATTCTCTCATCAGAAACAACAAAGTGCAAATGTGTGTACGAATCTGTAAGATATTCATTTCATAGCGTAAACAGCTTCAGTGATTTTAATGGGAGTTTTTGAGAGTGTTTGAGCTCTAGACAATCAATGAAAATGCTCTTTGCTCTCTTTCTGTACAATGAAAGTGTTATGATCAGTAGCCTAACTTTTCAATGTTAAATTCAAATGAAATATAAGTCTGTCGTATTAAAAATAGGTTATGGCATGACACTCATATCTGTTAAGTAAGTAAACAGACATGGTTTTTATGCATGGTTAATAGATTACATTATTAGGATACTTTGACCATTGCACACCATAGATCAACATAATCTATAACGGTGAGATTGAGAATCAAGATATTTCATGATATAGTTAATGCGTTTATATGCTTTCAACTCGTAAATATGATCTTTCTGACGCAATTTGAATGCACCATATGAACCTGAACACATTTTCTCATGCTGAAGTGTTTAATTTTTTTTTTATGTTTGACATCACTTGCATGCTCCTTACCGCCTCCGCCAGCTATTGTTCCTTCATATCCAGGGACTGTATCGAACATGTTTGCAGGGGGAGCAGAAGGTCCATGGATGCTTGTTGCAGGCGCGGCCGCCATGGCTGAATGGGATTCAAACAAACCGGTTAGGTAAGTTTTCCACTAGTTGTGCTCCCAGAAAGACATACAGTATCACAAAAATGTCACTATACATTCAAACATTTTTATATATTTATTGCACAGCTTCTGAAATACTGATTGTGATCATGATTGGTCAGTCACAGTGGCCTGTGTTAAAATACATTTGTGAAAAATCCATGCAGCCTATAAATAGCCAGTTATTATTAGTCTTCATCTGCTTAGCCAAACAAGCTATTGAATATGTTATGCACCAAGCATTAGTTTGGGACTTACTTTTTTAGATCTTGAAGAACCGATTCTTGTTGTTGGTTAGACAGTGGTGAGCAGTGTGCGCTCTAATGCCTATGGACTTAAGTCTACTGTATTTATGGTTTAGGAATGTATAGCCTACAGTATAGTCTAAGAGCTGCTGCTATTGGACACTGCTGAATGAAGGAGTTGGGTGGAGTTGTTTCTACAATAAAACCAGTGGTATAGTCTCCGTGATACGCAGGTATACGGCGTATACCCACTATCAAAGGTCAAGGATTTCCTTATACCGCTTAAAAAAGCACGAGGATACGTAACAACGTCTTTGTGACAGAACTTTCACAGATTCATTCATAAATTCACCCCGTCTGTGTTGCAATCGAAGCGCATTGTGCAACTCTTTCATTTCAACTGACTGGCTGAGACCATCCTAAAAATGCATCACTGCTGTCATTTGCACGCGTTTTTATGCCTTGCCCGTCTAAACATTCAAAAGAGTTTATAAGCATTCAAACACAGGACACGGAAAAACTCAAATGAGTAGGCCTACTCGCACGCCGTGTTCGGTGCGCACATACAGAGCAAACATAAACTTAATTGAACGTAAACAGGTGAGAAAAAAATCGGATGTGTATCATATTGGATTTATTGTCTCTTAAAGTGATCGCGCCTAATTTACTAGCTGCTGTTGAGTTCTTAATGTTAATCCAAGAAATTAAGTCAGAAAAAAAAAAAAACACACACAGCTCTTTACCGAACTACTTTGTAGTTTAACAAGAATTAATCTAGATTTAATTTATACAGTGAAGACTATGAATGCTATTTTATATTTGATTATTCAGTTTCTGTACCTGCACTTACAAACTTGAAAAATGTAAACACTGTAAATAGCACAAATAAATATATATAGAACAAACATATTAAACTATTTCAAACAGGGCCCACAGGTACAACCTGTACAGCAGTTAAACTGAATACAATATGTATATGTCCTTGTTTCAGATGATGAGAGAGAGATAAGAACTGTGGTAACTTGGTATAAGTAACTAAATCAGTGAATTCTGATTTAACAGTTGCAGTCATGGTATGGCTACAGTATTTTGATTATAAAAACTACTACGTTTTTCGGACTTTTGGCACAGTAGGAAGTACCAGAGTACCACTGTAGCCTACTGTATATTTCGGACTAGCCTACCATATTTTTTGTAAAAAATCTTACTGTATAGTAACGATAACTGTACTTATGGTATTTTTTGCGGATCATTGCATTACCACACATTTTTTGTACCATACACTTCTTACTATATGAATTGTAATATTAATAATAATACCGCATACTAGCACAAAGCAATACATTTACGTAAAAAAAGCGTTGTTTTGAATACAGTTAAGCTGAAACTACCATGCTAATATTTCTAATATCGAGTTGAAAAAGTAGTCATGGGTGTCGTCCTGTGGAAATCTGAGATGTGTAAATTTCACAACATGCACTGACCTGGTGCTGGTAATCCATACACAGGGTTAACGGTGCCGTAGTAAGGTCCATAGTCACTTCAAAAGAAGTTTAATGAAGTCAGGTTGTGCACTTTTGGAAACGCAAACAAATATCGATTATTAAGACTTTTTTTTTTTTTTAAATCTTACCTCGCAATCGGTCTCTCCATTTCTCCAGTTCCTGAAATGTTCAGCAGCTTCCTTATGCTGTACTCATCATGTGATTGTGTTTCGTTAAGTTATTTCCCTCATAAATGCGAAGGAGGACAACAATAGGCCATTGCTCAGTATACACAGGCGTTCATTGTAAATAAAAAAGTGATAAACCTCGTTATATTCGTAGACATAGCGTACGTCACAGGAGCAAAGTCCAGTTTCAGTTTAGTTCAATATGTTTGTGTGGGTTTCATACGGAGCCGCGGCTAGAGTGACATGTTGATTAAAAAACAATATATATGAACTATGAGGGAAAACCTGTTTGCGTTCCCCAGAGAAACTATGCAAACTTCGCAAAACTTGAGCGAACGCAACGCTTTTCTGGGGAACACAAAAAGCCCTTTTGGGCCTCCGTAGTTTCTGACGCTGGTGAAAATGAGGCATCAAAAATTTACTAATTTATAGGTGAGGAGTCGTGGTGGCACCATGATACAACGATATCAAATGGTAAATTAATCCAGGGCACTCTAAATACTAACCGGGGCTAGTTGTCACACCGTTCACACTTGTTCATTCATCAGACGGGTTCATCAGTGAAAAGTGATTTTTGGTATTCAGAAGTTCACGTGTTTATCCTTGAATAGAAATGAAGGTAAACAGGTGGACGTTTTGGATATATTTGCCTTCTTTGGATTATTTCTCATTAAGGCATATGTCACAATGTGAACCTGTTTATCAGCTTTTGCCTACATTTAAACAATAAATTTATTATGAAACAATAATTCATGAAATGGCAACAAATATAATAGGTGACGAATAAGGTCCCATTAGTTAATGTTAGTTAATGCATTAAGTAACACCTTTATGTTATATACAATATTTGACATTTTATTTAAAACATAATGAAAATAATTTATTCATTGGACATTTGACTGAGATATACAGTAATACATTGTGACAACTGGCCCCAGTCTCCCCTCCATAATATTGTACGATTGCCATACTAAAAGTACCATGGTATTTAAACATCCAAATCAAAATATGGTTTTGTCAGTAGTTATGGTACTTTATTGTTGGTGTGGTGTCTCTCCTGTGGTTCAGGCAGCCTGTATCTCAGTAGCAGGCCGCTTCAGTCCATCTGTTTCATCTGTGAGCAGCCAATGCACACACTTGCACTCCAACGGTGTTATTAGCCCTACCCACTATATTTAACTGGATGTATTATTAAGTCATACCCAGATTTTCATGACGTTATATTGAGGAGGGTGAAATGAGATCAGCCGTGTTTCTCCAAAACCCTCATATCTGAGTTAAGTTGCAGGATTTCCCACAGAGAATGAACAAAGAGCTCTTCCAGGATGAAGAGAGAGGGTAGAGGAGGAAGATAAGAGAGCAATAGACCTGAAGCAAGAGTAGGCTGAAGATCTGTGTGGTGCTGGAGAGAGGAGAAGGAAAGAGGAGCCATGTGGCACGTTAGTTGTTCTTTAAACCCTAAAGTGCTCCCGGATGGGGTCCCTGCACGGACGACCATGAAGAAAGGACTGGCTGGAGGAGTCAAAGGGAAGAGGAAGATGTTCTCGTTTTCTTTGCGATGTCGGATTGGAGTTATCAGAGGAAGGGTTAAAGGTAAGACATGAGAGAATGTGCATAAGGTGGGAGTGTGGCGATGTTTGTACAGGTAAAGGGTGAATTGCAGGTGCTGTGTACTTCATGAACAGTCTGCTGAAGTTATTATGTGTGTAATTTAAAAAAAATGTTGTGATTTCTTGCCTGTGTGGGTCTGAGAAATGAATGCAAGATCTGTTGTCCTATATCAGCTGATGTGACCTGCAAAACAGTGTCCTGCCACATGGGGGCTGTATCGTTCAAAATTACTTTTAGTAATCTGCAGTCTTTTACAGTAAACCCAAAGTATTTGGACCATTTCACCACATTAGATTACAAATCATCAGTTATTTAGAATTTTTCTTAATCATTTCACACCTTATGAACTTCTTTTTGTAAACAATTTAGCTTGAAGGCTTGCTGTTTTTTTTTAATAAATACATCATACATAAACTACCTGCCAAAATCTTTTAATAATTAATAGTTTAAAAAAAAAATGTCTTTAGTCTTTTGCTCACCAAGGCTGCATTTATTTAATCAAAAAGTAAAACAGTAAAACAGTAGGCCTAATATTGTGATTTATTATAATTTAAAAAGACAGTTTTATATTTATAGCAAACCAGCATATTAAAATGATTTCTGAAGGATCATGTGACACTGAAGACTGGAGTAATGATGCAGAAAATTCAGCTTTGCAGTTATTAAACTATCAATGTGGTGTATTGACTGTATTGTACGTGTTGTTGAGGAGAAGGTTTTTTCCCCCCAGTGTTACAGCATAGAGAAGAATATGTATTAGATCAATGTGTTGATGGGTGAGACAGGTGTTTGTCTCGGATACGTGCAGCTGTCAAGACAAAAGTCTACTAGTGGGTGAAATACTCCCACCAACCCCCAAAAATGAAATTTGAGAGCAGATTGGCATAGACTTTCAGTTGGTTTATCCCTTTAATGGCAAGGAAAGTATATGACTTTATTCTGTGCATAATATAAAGCCCAGTTTTAACAACATAACAACATGGGATGCATATTTGATTCTAAAATGCAAAAAAGCTGTTTATGCAAGTCACAATGTTCTGTCATTATCACTAAATCAAATCTGACAAGGGGAAACAGGATCTTTTATCCTTAATTTTGTAGTTGCAACATTGAAAATGTTTATGACATATTATGAATTATTATATTATGTAAGAAGAAAGAGAGAATGGCTATGTACTGTAATAGTACTGTAATAATACCCTGGTTTTGTGATGGTCTCAGATTCATGTACCATGGTATTGATACTATTAGAAGAAAAGTATAGCGGTGGCACCAAATTACAGTGATGGTGCTACTGAAATATTTTAAACGTGTATGATAGCAATACCATGATGTTTGATTTGTATCATGGTGTTACCATAGTATTAGTTAAAATACCACAGAATTCCATATAAGTACTATACTGTACATTAATATGTCATATATTAATATTCTATGCATCTATGTTCTATATACTGTATTATATCTTATAGATCAATACCATGCTATTAGCATCTGGTGCATCATTTTGTTTTCATTTTTGATGCCTGTGATTTGACCACAGTTGTCTAAACTGTAAACTACATTTACTGTGGTAATATGTTGAAAGGGCTTTTTCACCCTGATGCTCAGAAATCATTCTAATTTGCTGATTAACTGCTCAAGAAACATTTCAGTTTATTATCAGTGTTGGAAACAGTTGTGCTACTTAATATTTTTGTGGAATCTGTGATACTTTTTTTCAGGGTTCATTAAATACCGTGGTATAATGTTGCAAAGGCCGTTTCACGCTAGATGCTTAGCTGCCAAATGGAGAGAAACGGGGCACGTGAGAGGGAGACAGACAGAGAGGAGGAAGTGTTTGTGCGTGAGGCACGTGGGGGCAGAGAGAGGAGTGAGGGGTTTGGCTCTGTGTGTGTGTGTGTGTGTGTGTTTAATATTTGTGTCTACATTAGCTTGCCGGTAGGAAGATTCTATCGGGCACAAAGTGCAGGACTGTGTGTGTGTGTGTGAACGAACATGATTAATAGGCCAGTGCAGGAAGGAAGAGCACATGTGAACAGCGAAAAGCTGAAGAAGTGAGGGAGGAGTGGCAGAAAGGAGGGAGGAGAGGAGAGAAGGAGCGAGCGAGTTCTGTCCGGGTCTGATCCCTGTGAAGCACTGGAGCGTTCGGAAACATTCCCATACTGCAGCGCTGTCATCTCTGGATAAACCATCTGTTTCGGCTCATGCTGCAAACACAGAACTGAATCTGTGCGAGTGGATCACATGTGTTTTACGGATGACTGAATGGAGACTAGTTGCATGTGCGGATTGGCAGGCGGAGGAGACCACGTTATGCTGTTTGGAAAGAGCAAACTGGAGTGACACTGGAATGTCTCAGGAATAATCCAGTTGCAGCTATGCAACACTTTTTCAGTCGCTCATTCATGCATTACACTCTTACAGTCGCTCACGTGGACCTGCAGTAGAGATATATTTAATCTGCACGTTTATGGAAAAGCTGGAATTCTATATGATTTGCCTGTATGGATTGGACATCATATGTGCAACAGGATAAGCTATAAATAAAACTATCTGAGGTCGCTGAATGGATTCATCTAGTCTGCTTGTCTTCTTCAGGACAATCATTTCATTGCTTTTCAAAGAAGATTGATTCTCTAAGGAATCCTAACTGAAGTTACACATGTGGCTTAATTGGATAGGTTAAGATGGTAATTTCCAGGTGTGCGCTTTATCAAACGGTTTGGTCAATTTAGTAAGATCCTAAAATGATGTGTGGCAGAATGGAATCGTGATATTCTCATGATGCTGTGTGGTTTGAGGAGAGAGAGTCGCAACAACAGTGGTGAGTCATGTTGATCATTTTTCCACATTCAGTCCTTTCTTTTTCACTTCTTTTGTCATACACAATATGTTGGGGTTGGTTAGATTTAAAAAAAAACAAATGTTTGGCTTACCAAGGCATTTATTTGCATTTGAAAACCTGAATTTTCAGCATCATTACTCCAGCCTTCAGTGTCACATGATCCTTCAGAAATCATTTTAATATGCTGATTTTCTGCTCAAGAAACATTTATGATTAAAGCTGCATTTTCAGCATCATTACTTTAGTCTTCAGTGTCACATGGTCCTTAAGAAATCTTTTTCCTTAAGATTTTTTTTAAGATTAAAAAAATTTGTTGCTCAAGAAACAATTCTTATTATTATCAGTGTTGAAAACAGTTGTACTATTTAATACTTTTGTGGAAACTGTGGTACATGTTTTCTTCTTCTTCTCAGGATTCTTTGATTATTATAAAGTTCAAAAGAATAGCATTTATTTGAAATAGAAATTTTTGTAGCATTTTAAACATCTTTACTGTCACCTTTGGTCGATATAATGAATTATTTTTGAATTCAAGTATTAATTTACTTTTACTCATTTCTAATGTTAATTTAAAAAAAAAAAAAAATCTTACTGACCCCAAACTTTTAAATGACAGTCAGTCTGTCTGTCTGTCTGTCTATAGAATTGTTTTCATATCTAGTTTGCCCATTTTTGGTATCTAAATTACCCTTTCAAAAACTATTGTTGGTGGTACTATGGTACAGTATGTTATCAGTTGGTATTTTTGATGGTACTTTGATATCCGATTGATTATCATATGCTATTTATATTAGCTATATTCCAACATACTTCAGACAGTAGCATGGTACTGGTACATGTCCAAAACAATATTGTGTTTGGTACTTTTATGTTTGCGTACTCTTAGGTTCAAAATGTTTTGTCTTGTACAGTTCAAGTTAATCAAATCCTTACAGTTAGGGTTCTTCTTCAAATACAGCAAAAAATAAATTCTATTTGTCATACTTTTTCTTTAAAACATATGCCAGAGAATGTGTTGCCATAAAGGTTGACGTCCCTGGCCCTGTGACAAATAGGGTCCACTGTGTTCCTTTATGAAACTGTCTACCTATTTGGACAGGGTAAAGAAAGCCCACCCATAACATTTGTCCTGGGCCGTGTGGTTTTTAGCTCTAGCCCTGCTGGTAAATGGAAAAGCCTGTTGAGAGCTGAGCAAGGGGTGACAACTGGGGCAACTGTGGCCTCTATAAATAAAAGCCCAGCTCTGAAAATAGACCCTGAGCTTCCATTTGCATTGTTAGAACATCATCCGTTTAACCTAAATCAGGATTGGTGTCAACACAACCAGGGCTGTCGGAGTGCTTTGCTCCAAATTAGTTTCAGAGTTTTAATAGACTTGGAAAATGAGTTATCATGACCCATAATGACAGTTATACTCTGCTGTGACTTTCAGAGGCGCTGCTCACACGAGTGTGTTATATAACACTTGCTCACTACTCATAGATGTGCTGTTTGTTGACTGTTAAAGCAGTGGTGTGATGTTTTGAGCCTTTGACCTCTTAAACAACAGTCTGGGTGATGTTGGTTTGTTTGATGTTTAGCCTTTTGGCCTAAAGGGCAGCTGAACCATCTTTACTGACCAAAAGGAAATGTATGGTTTGTTAATGCTCAGGAAGGACTAGCACATTGGGATTGGTTGACCTTTATTTAGTAATTAGCAGCACACAAATTGCCTCTACATCATGTTCTTATTTTCAATTTCAACACTGCTTGAGGTCAGTGATATTCAGCACGGATGAGTGACAGTAAAGACTTTTATAATGTTACAAAAGATTTCTATTTTTAATAAATGGCTGTTCTTTTGAATTTTCTATTCATCAGAAAATCCTGAAAATATACAAAAATATACAATATATATACAAAAAATATACAAAAATCCACAAAAATATAAAGAAGCGCATCTGTTTTCAACACTGATGCACTCAAATGTTTCCTGAGCAGCAAATCAGCATATCAGATGTACAGTGGGAAAAAAATTATTTGATCCCCCGCTGATTTTGTTTGCCCACTGACAAAGAAATGATCAGTCTATAATTTTAATGGTAGGTTTATTTGAACAGTGAAAGACAGAATAACAACAAACAACATTTCAAAAAAGTTATAAATTGATTTGCATTTTAATGAGTAAAATAAGTTATCCATCAGCAAGATTTCTGGCTCCCAGGTGTCTTTTATACAGGTAAGAGCTGAGATTAGGAACACTCTCTTAAAGGGAGTAATCTCACCTCATTACTGTATAAAAGACACCTGTCCACAGAAGCTATCAATCAATCAATCAATCAATCAATCAATCAGATTCCAAACTCTCCACCATGGCCAAGACCAAAGAGCTGTCCAAGGAATGGGCTACAAGACCATCGTCAAGCAGCTTGGAGAGAAGGTGACAACAGTTGGTGCGATTATTCGCAAATGGAAGAAACACAAAATAACTGTCAATCTTCCTCGGACTGGGGCTCCATGCAAGATCTCACCTCGTGGAGTTTCAGTGATCATGAGAACGGTGAGGAATCAGCCCAGAACTACACGGGAGGATCTTGTCAATGATCTCAAGACAGCTGGGACCATAGTCACCAAGAAAACAATTGGTAACACACTACGCCGTGAAGGACTGAAATCCTGCAGTGCCCGCAAGGTCCCCCTGCTCAAGAAAGCACATGTACAGACCCGTCTGAAGTTTGCCAATGATTCAGAGGAGAACTGGGTGAAAGTGTTGTGGTCAGATGAAACCAAAATCCAGCTCTTTGGCATCAACTCAACTCACCGTGTTTGGAGGAGGAGGAATGCTGCCTATGACCCCAAGAACACCATCCCCACCGTCAAACATGGAGGTGGAAACATTATGCTTTGGGGGTGTTTTTCTGCTAAGGGGACAGGACAACTGCACCGCATCAAAGGGACGATGGACGGGGCCATGTACCGTCAGGGTCAGGGCATTGAAGCCAGCCAGAGCATTGAAAATGGGTCGTGGATGGGTATTCCAGCATGACAATGACCCAAAACACACGGCCAAGGCAACAAAGGAGTGGCTCAAGAAGAAGCACATTAAGGTCCTGGAGTGGCCTAACCAGTCTCCAGACCTTAATCTCATAGAAAATCTGTGGAGGGAGCTGAAGGTTCGAGTTGCCAAATGTCAGCCTCGAAACCTTAATGACTCGGAGAGGATCTGCAAAGAGGAGTGGGACAAAATCCCTCCTGAGATGTGTGCAAACCTGGTGGCCAACTACAAGAAACATCTGACCTCTGTGATTGCCAACAAGGGTTTTGCCACCAAATACTAAGTCATGTTTTGCGAAGGGGTCAAATACTTATTTCACTCATTAAAATGCAAATCAATTTATAACTTTTTTGAAATGTGTTTTTCTGGATTTTTTTGTCCTTATTCTGTCTCTCACTGTTCAAATAAACCTACCATTAAAATTATAGACTGATCATTTCTTTGTCAGTGGGCAAATGTACAAAATGTACAATAATTTTTTTCCCCACTGTATATCTGAAGGATCACGTGACTCTGAAGACTGGAGTAATGATGCTGAAAATTCAGCTTTTCATTACAGGAATAAATTACATTCTAAAATATATTCAAAGAGATTATTCAAACAGTTAAATTGTAATAATATTTTACAGTATTTCTGTTTTATGGTATTTTTAATGAATTCAGATTTCTTTCAAAATATTAAAAAGTCTTACCAACCCCAAACCTTTGAATGGAATGAATAGTTAAAATGTCTAGGGTTAACAAACAATGAAGAGAACAACTGAGGCATATATTATCAGACATGCAGGTTGTGTACCTTACTGGTTAAAGATCTGGATGGGAAACTGAAAGGATGTTAAGTTCAAAACCATCAAGTGACAAGCCTTGAGCTTTCAACATCATTCTTACGTTGCTCCATTGGGACTGTTGTAATATCGGAAAGTTGCTTAAAGTGAAACAGTATTTGTAACATATACTTCCATAAAGTGTCTTTCCAAATTATACTGGATATTCAATAACAACAATAGGATAGCACTTAAATTAAGGCCTAATTTTATTTTATTTTATTTTTTTTTATTTTTTTTGAGTGAATAAATTCCTGTAGTATAAAATTAAGATTTATGTATTTAAATTGCATATAACATTTCCATCCATTTGGATTACACTATTTTACCATAAACTAATAAACTTAATGTGATGCATTTGTCAGTCATACATAAATGAAATGGGGAGGATTATGCACTCAGAAAAATCATGGCATAATTTATTATTACCTATTTGCATTTTTGGACTTTATTTAAATAATCATATTTTCAAAATGCATTTATTCAAATTCCTTAGAATCAGCATGAATCTGTTCATTTTAATTAACATTAAATGTATTTACTTAAAACCTGGGTAAAATATGGCTAGTCGTGGTTGTTCCGATATTTAATAAGCTAAAATGTATGAGATTGAAACCAATTGGATTTATTTATGATAAATATATTAATCTAGTTATTGTCTATTTAAAACATTTGTTTAATAGTACCATTACAGAAGTCTTACCTGTTTCCTAACTGTTTAGTTTATGTATGACTGATCACATTAAATGTATTAACTTGTTTATGTTATGTTTTACTGTTGTATCATAAAAAGTGTGTGTTGCATGCCAGAATTACATATGTTTACATATAATTTTTTCTTGTTGAATACCCTGGATCACTCGCAAATAAGTCATTATTAAAGTAAAGGGCTTGTGAACGCTGTTTCTTGTTGACTTGAGGTTGAATTCAATTTTAAATGTTATCAAAAGCAATCAGTACAAGCCTGTAAACTGCCTTTGTAACGTATTAGCATAATTTATTTTGTCGTTTCATGTTTCAGAAGATGTCCCATACACAAAGGGAAGCAAAGATGCTGCAAGTGACAGCAGCGGCCTCAACAAGAGGAGCAGCATAGCTGGTAAGTGGACATGTAATGCAACAGAACTGAAACCTGCAGATAACTGCCGTTCACCCAAAAATGAACAATTTCTGAACATTTACTCACCCTCAGGCCATCCAGGATGTAGATGAGTTTGCTTCTGAATAGAAACAGATTTGGAAAAATGTTGCATTACTTGCTCACCAATGGATCCTCTGCAGAGTGGTGTGGATTATTGTGATTTTTTTATCAGCTGTTTGGACTCTCATTCTGACGGCACCCATTCACAGCAGAGCATTCATTGGTGAGCAAGTGGTGTAATGCATAAATTCTCCAAATCTGTTCTAATGAAGAAACAAACTCCTGAATGGCCTGAGAAATTTGTAACAAGTTTTGATTTTTGGGTGAATGATTTCTTTAATGCTCCACATGACACCGCTGTGCTGCATCAGATGTGTTTTGCTCTATACTGAGTCTCTTTATAAGGAGTTCTGCCAGTCTCAGCACACATACAGTGTCTTGTACCTTAAGGTAAAGAGACTGTTCGTCTGTGATGATGCTGATATTTGATTTCTTCGGACCGCTGCTATAAACCCTCAGTCGCTCTCTCTGTTCCTTTCTTTTTATCCGTTGGGCTTGTGAAGAATCATGTCAGTTCATTTGTCTCTAGTGATTTACCACACTGACACTCACCATCAGATGCTGTAGAGCTTTAACAGCAGTAATGAGCACATACTTTAGATTGCAATTGCTGCATCAGAAAAGCGTATCACATAATTTGTCTTCATTTGATCATACTGAAAAGAATATTCTCCTTAATGGTGTCCTCATAAGTTTTAAATAAAAATAAATCTAAATAAAATAGTGCATTTTATTTTATAATAAAAATAAAATTTAACAAATAATACATGCCAAAGAGAGAAATTGTAATTGCAATTTGAGCAATTAGATTCTACATCCAAAATATCTTCTTGTTAATGGGGTCCTCATAAACGTCATGAGTGGAATTTTTTGGGGGGCTTTTTTTTTTTGCCTTTATTAGGATAGAGAGGCGGATGGGATCAGGAAAAGTCTGCAAGCCGGGACTCGAACTTGGGACACCCGAAGCGCAACAACGCTATATGAAATTTATGGAATACAAAATATTTTTATATAAATATGTACAGTATTTGTGGTCATTTTAAAAAGTGTGTATGATGTATTGTGTTGTTTGTGACAAATAAATAAATGTCAACCATTTATATGTTTATGAAGTAATGATACATTTTTATCAATAAAGCAACACACTGTCATTCAAAATTATGGGGACAGTAAGTTTGCTTTTTAAAAATAAATAAATAAATAAAGACAAATTTTATTCAGCAAGGATGTTAAATTGATCAAAGGTGACAGTAGAGAACTTTGAAGGTTTCTTTGAAAAATCACAAAAAAAAAAGTTTTAAATGAATGCTGTTCTTTTGAACTTTCTAGTCATTGAAGAATCCTGTAAAAATGTATCATGGTTTCCACAAAAATATTAAGCAGCACAACTGTTTTCAACATTGATGATAATAAGAAATGTTTTTTGAGCAGCAAATCAGCGTATTAGAATGATTTATGAAGGATCGTGTGACACTGAAGACTGGAGTAATGATGATGAAACGTATAATAATATTCCACAATATTTCTATTTTTACTGAATTTTTGATCAATAAATGCTGCCTTGGTGAACAGAAGAGATTACTTTTAAAAATATTTTTTAAAAGTTTGTTTTCGTTTTTTTAAATTACTTGGACATGACTTGTTTGTTTCCATAATGTATAAATATACTACACATGTCTGCCTTCAACCAGACTGCAGTACTACCATCTGTCCTTCATGAAATGAATCTGACTTCTATGTCACAATGCATAGCTACACAAGCTCCCCGGGGACCGGCGGGTGAGTTACCTGCTGTGAAGGTCCGTGTGCTGGAGCTTGTGTGGTTATTGTGTGTGTTTGCTTACGCACAGATGAGCAGAGAGGTGTGACGACGGTGGAACTGATTAAAAAAGAGGGCACCAGTCTCGGCCTCACGATCTCCGGAGGTTGTGACAAGGACGGCAAGCCAAGAGTGTCAAACCTGAGACCAGGAGGTCTCGCGATCCGGTGAGAAACAGACGAGACACACACGCATGCTGATCAGTGACTCAACTGCCAGTAGTATATTTCATTGCTCATAGGTTGATCTTTTTACAGCTTAAAAGACTTTATGGAATTCTCAGTTATACTTCATTGGGGTATCAGCTTTGTCTTGGTTCTCCAAAAAATCAAATAGCTTATAATTGATTTAATGTGGTAATCTTAGATGTTATATTTTGTATGTGGGGGTTTTATGTATTATCTTGTTTCGTAGTGTACAACACTGTAAAGAGATTGCTGTAACTTACAGGTGCATCTCAATAAATTAGAATGCTGTGGAAAAGTTCATTTATTTCAGTAATTCAACTCAAATTGTGAAACTCGTGTATTAAATAAATTCAATGAACACAGACTGAAGTAGTTTAAGTCTTTGGTTCTTTTAATTGTGATGATTTTGGCTCACATCTAACCAAAACCCACCAATTCACAATCTCAACAAATTAGAATACTTCATAAGACCAATAAAAAAAAACATTTTTAGTGAATTGTTGGCCTTCTGGAAAGTATGTTCATTTACTGTATATGTACTCAATACTTGGTAGGGGCTCCTTTTGCTTTAATTACTGCCTCAATTCGGCGTGGCATGGAGGTGATCAGTTTGTGGCACTGCTGAGGTGGTATGGAAGCCCAGATTTCTTTGACAGTGGCCTTCAGCTCTTCTGCATTTTTTGGTCTCTTGTTTCTCATTTTCCTCTTGACAATACCCCACAGATTCTCTATGGGGTTCAGGTCTGGTGAGTTTGCTGGCCAGTCACGCACACCAACACCATGGTCATTTAACCAACTCTTGGTGCTTTTGGCAGTGTGGACAGGTGCCAAATCCTGCTGGAAAATGAAATCAGCATCTTCAAAAAGCTGGTCAGTAGAAGGAAGCATGAAGTGCTCCAAAATTTCTTGGTAAACGGGTGCAGTGACTTTGGTTTTCAAAAAGCACAATGGACCAACACCAGCAGATGACATTGCATCCCAAATCATCACAGACTGTGGAAACTTAACACTGGACTTCAAGCAACTTGGGCTATGAGCTTCTCCACCCTTCCTCCAGACTCTAGGACCTTGGTTTCATCTGGAAAGAGGACTTTGGACCACTGGGCAACAGTCCAGTTCTTCTTCTCCTTAGCCCAGGTAAGACGCCTCTGACGTTGTCTGTGGTTCAGGAGTGGCTTACCAAGAGGAATATGACAACTGTAGCCAAATTCCTTGACACGTCTGTGTGCGGTGGCTCTTGATGCCTTGACCCCAGCCTCAGTCCATTCCTTGTGAAGTTCACCCAAATTCTTAAACCGATTTTGCTTGACAATCCTCATAAGGCTGCGGTTCTCTCGGTTGGTTGTGCATCTTTTTATTCCACACTTTTTCCTTCCACTCAACTTTCTGTTAACATGCTTGGATACAGCACTCTGTGAACAGCCAGCTTCTTTGGCAATGAATGTTTGTGGCTTACCCTCCTTGTGAAGGGTGTCAATGATTGTCTTCTGGACAACTGTCAGATCAGCAGTCTTCCCCATGATTGTGTAGCCTAGTGAACCAAACTGAGAGACCATTTTGAAGGCTCAGGAAACCTTTGCAGGTGTTTTGAGTTGATTAGCTGATTGGCATGTCACCATATTCTAATTTGTTGAGATAGTGAATTGGTGGGTTTTTGTTAAATGTGAGTCAAAATCATCACAATTAAAAGAACCAAAGACTTAAACTACTTCAGTCTGTGTGCATTGAATTTATTTAATACATGAGTTTCACAATTTGAGTTGAATTACTGAAATAAATGAACTTTTCCACGACATTCTAATTTATTGAGATGCACCTGTACTGGCAGCTGGATGCCAGAAAGTTACTATAAAAATAGTTACAGTATTTTACCGTATTGTCATTTACAGTATCAGTACTGTAGAGTTTATTTTCATTTAGTTTAAACATTTTATACCTGTAAAAAAATAATTCAATTGCCTTACAGCACTGTAATCCATGATTTTTACCACCCCAACCCCATAAAAATCACAATAACTCATGAGAATTAGTTCTGATAATATTCTTTAATTGTTGAACGATTTCTTTTTAAAAGTACAAATTACAAATCTTGACCTCTAGAATGCACTAGCTGAGAAAAGGGCACAGTCCCCTGGGCAAAACATACACATACTGAAAAGCACAACAGGCCTTACAAAAAAATACAAATAAAGTAAATAAAATAAAATAATACAGTAAAAATTAGTTTGTGTTGTTGTGTTAAATTTCAGTAACTTTGCCAGTCAAAGTTGAAAAGAACTCCGATGAGAAACAGCACGAGGGGATTCAGGCTGATGTTTTTTTCTTTGCACCCTCTTTCCAGAATTCCATCTGATCTGTGACTTTCAGCGCATTTGGTGCCACAAAGGTTGATTGTGTGAATCTGCAAGCACAAGAAATATAAAAAAGCATTTTTTTTCAAAGCAGTGTTTACAGAATTTGCCTCAACTGTAAAACTTGGTGCTGTATGCACTTTGACGTTAATAAAAATGTTACATACTACATCTGAACGCACCTACAAGGAAATCACATTCAAATTATTAAAGCTCCATTTTTTTTTACAATGTATTCTCAATCAGTAGAGCAAAGTGCTAGACTACCAAACTAATGGGTTTGATTCCAGGGACAGTGCTAGAGTGAGTGGATATCTGGGGTTTAGCCCAGAGATACACAGGATACTCTTCAAATAAAATAGGCTATGCTGAAAAATTTCATTGGCTAAGTGGCTTAATTTTTTTTCTTTAAGAGACAAGTATAATTAATTATAATTTGCACTTACAAATTTCATAAATAATATTATGAAATTAATGTTTTAATCAAAAAAATGATACTAAAATTTCCAGTAGTAATTATGTGAATGACTGAGTCTTCATTTATTCAGTCAATTCGTTCAAAACTGCTTATTCATTCATTCATGTTTTTATCAATGGGTCAGTGAATCGCTGATTCAAGGTGTTCAAAAAGGTAAATTCATTCAGTAATGAAACACTGCTGAGTGCAGAGATGCACAACATGGCTTTGTTTAGAACAGTTTTCATGGAATAGAGCAAAAAGAAAATATTTTCTCTACGATTTAAATCACTTAATATTAAATTCTTGTTTATTGAATTTTGTTGCCCTGACACTAAGTAAAGTTTGCCAGAGACCATGCTAAATGCTAACCAATCTGTTCATATAATCGCTCTAAATGCTTATGTGTGTCTTAGAAAGTCTGCTCAAATAATAGGCCTACCATGATAAAAAAAAATCTATATTTGTTGCTATACAGAAACAATAATCTCATTTTGACAGATGGTGAGATCGGTATTATGAATTTATAGGCTACAGTAAATTTAAGATACCTGAAGCAGCTGAATTTTCCTGTTTAAAGGGGTTAGTTCACCAAAAAATTAAATTCTGTCATTAATTACTCACTCATTAGTTCATCTTTGGAACACAAATTAAGATATTTTTGATGAAATCCGAGATCTTTCTGGCCCTGAATAGACAACAACACAACTGAAATGTTCCCAGGCCCAGAAACGTAGCAAGGACATTGGCAAAATAGTCCATGTGACACAGTGGTTCAACCGTACTGATATGAAGCCACAAGAATACTTTTTGTGTGTAAAGAAAAAAACAACAACTTTACAACAATTCTTCTCCTCCTAATACTGTCTGCAGCGGATGCGCATGCTCACGCATGTGTTTAATGTAAAGCAGCAACATGCACATGCCTTGTTTACATCAAGTGGAAGCAAGCGCATGCGTCGTGATACTCTCTCCACAACGGCGGCGCGCAGCTGCAGACGTTATGAGCGTAATTATATTGTAAATGGATTTAGAAATACAGTAGTGGCCGTATGTTTCCCATAATCCTTTGCATTTACAGTAAAATATTGGTCAAATTACAAAAATTGTTTACAGTGAATGCTTTGGTCAGTTTTTGCTGTTTTAATTGGTGCTTTATAAATAAATTAAAAACTACAACTAGTATAGAGCAGACTTTGGTAAATCTGAACACAGTTTGAGACATTGTTGAGAGAGATTTCTGAGACATTATTAGATTAATTTTCCCTGAAGGAAAATCTTGAGAAGCAGAAAACGTAAGGTAAACATGTTTCTCTTATATAAAATAACCTCTAATCAACCTCTGGACTTTCCTTTTCCACTGATATCATCAAAACCTCTTATTTTTTAATTAATTAAAAATTGTTACTTAACTTAAAACTTCATATGTTAAAATAAATGTATTTTAAAATAAAATACAAAAAAGCCCATATTTGTTTTTGTGCCACATGCTAATGGTTTCACTTTAAAACAATTTGTGTATGAGTGTCATTTATGATGAGTGTTATTTCTAACGAATGCCAATATAATTTACAGTATGTCTGTTTTATGCTTATATTTTTTTATACCTGTTTTGTTCTGAAAATCTGTAAATTTAAAGGATTTGTTATGGAATGAGAGGAACTTAAAATACATGTTTATAGTGTTTAATGTAACGTATATAATGTATAAGCGTTCCTTTTACTGTATTTTACCTTATTTCTGAATATAATAGTATATTGTAATCATACACCGAAGTGTTTCTCTCAACAATGCAATTCTGACCTGGTGGGGGTTTTCAGACAAATTGCTAATAAAAATGACAAAATGAAACTGATGGACTGACAAAAATGAAATAACTAAAATTTTAATGAAAAATATAAAACTATAAAAACATAAAAAATATTCATAAAAACTCCAATAGTATTTCATCAGTACTAAAATAACACTAGTGTAACTTATTTTAATAAAATGACAAATGTACTAAAATTTTAATGAAAATTGAGAAATAAAAACTCATTCAAAATATTAATAAAATCTGTTATAGTATGTCAGTGATACTAAAATAACACAGTGTTTGACTTATTTTCCAGAAAATATGGTAATAAAAATGGTAACAAAATGACAAAAACTTAAACTAAAATGAAAAACTATAATAGTATTTCAGTGATGCTAAAATAGCACTGAAGTAGTGTGTGCGGTGCACCATGTTTACTCACACAGCTCTTTAACCTCAGGATCTGGGCTGCTCCTGTGTGTGTGTGTGTGTGTGTGTGTGACCTCAGGATGTGGGCTGCTCCATCACATCAGCCTCTAGTGTGACAGGCTGACGCAGGCCTAACGTGACCTCTCTCTCTCTCTGTCACACACACACGAGGAAGATTTTAGTTGAATGGTTGCACTGACCTGTAGGCAGCCGCAGGATTGATGTGCATGTTACTGAAGGCAGAGTTGCAAACGTTTGTTTTGCAGCCAGGTGATTTAAACTTATGACCTTGCATTTAAGTTCACAGCTAATGTTTTTTTCAGTTTCCGAAGCTCTAGTGCAGATGTGCTAGTTTGTAATTATTATGCGTGTTAATGCTGTTTAACTCCACAGCATAATTATGCAGAATCACAAAATGATGTGTTTGGGTGTTTCGTTTTGCCTTTGGTTGTGTGCTCATGTGTAAATTAACTACTTTTGTGTGTTGTCATTGTGTCGGTTCCAAGCGTGTGCCGTTGTCTAAGTTAATGCGATGCTTGCAGGCAAAATCCTAGCGCTGGGTGACAGCAGCGGCTTAAATTAGCTTCTACAACAGTACATGAGGAGTCAGCTCTGCTAACATCACACATATATACACTCACACACCGCATGTACCTACTGCACAACACAAACACGCACCTTTCTGCAGCAGATGCAGTATGTTGATGATTGTGCAGTCTTCATATCAGTGTAGCCATATTCAGTGTTGGGGGAAGTTACTTTTAAAAGTAATGCATTACAATATTGCGTTAATCCCTAAAAAAGTAACTAATTACGTTACTTAGTTACTTTTTATGGAAAGTAATGTGTTACTTTCGCGTTAATTTTTAAAAATGAGCAGGGCTTGATTGTTTGTTTTTAATATAAAAAGTTCTATTTATAGCAAATGTAAATTAAGTAAATTAACGTCTGTACTGTAAAACGCAGGAGAAGAAGGTTCAACACTCTTCAACACTAAAAAACAATGAAGCACAATTGTTAGTTTATCTGAAGTCATTTTTGCTTATTAGGTTTGAACTGGATCATCAAAGGTCAGCAGCAAAGACATTGGTTAATAAAATGAGATTAGGTATATTTGTGTTATTTAACATTTAATTATTGCAGGTCATATTCTGAGTTTGCATTTCACTGTTTTAATTCATTTTGATGAATACTGAATCAGTTTTTTTGCCATTGAGATGAATTAATGCACGTTCACATTTAGTCTAGAACTACAGTAACATCATGTTCACATACAACGCCTCTGTGCTTCCGATCTCTCCCAATATGGGGATAGGAGACTTGTCAGTCAATAAATGGAAAAACAAAGTAACTGGCATTAATTTTTTTAAAAAGTAAATTTTCTTGTAAATTAAAAAATAATGCGTTACTTTACTAGTTACTTGAAAAAAGTAATCTGATTACGTAACTCGTGTTACTTGTAATGCGTTACCCCCAACACTGGCCATATTATATGGAAGTGATCTTGTTCTTAGGATTTAGGTCATTACCAATCATAGATTTTCATACACTACAGTTCAGTTTTGTGGTTGGTAAGATTTAAAAAAAAAAAAAAAAAGTTTTTGAAAGATGTATTCATTTATTTGTTCAAAAATACAGTAAAAACAGTAATACTGTGAAATATTATTACAATTTTAAATAACTGTTTTCTATTTGAATATGTTTTAAAATGTCATTTATTCCTGTGATACAAAGCTGAATTTTCAGTATCATTACTCCAGTCTTCAGTGTCAGAAATCATTCTAATATGCTGATTTTCTGCTTAGAAAACATTTCTTATTATTATTAATGTTGAAAACAGTTGTGGTGCTTGATATTTACTTGCAAACCATGATACATTTTTGCAGGATTCTTCAATGAATAGAGTTCAAAAGAACTTTCAAAAGCATTCATTTGACATAGAATTAAAGGGAATAAATGTAGGTTGCATGCTGTAAACGTGGCCTGTTTAATTTACTTGTAAAAGGTAAAAAGGGGCCTGTATGAATCATATCTATTTTTACATTTATATAATTAGCAGATGCTTTATCCAAAGCAACTTCTATTGTATTTAAGGTATGATTTTTTTTTTTTAGCTCTTGCATTCCCTGGGAACTGAACCCATGGCCTTGGCATTTCTAGTGCCATGCTCTACTGTTACTGAAGATTTCTTGTTATTTAAAAGAAAAATATGTTTTTCACACATTCATAAAACACCTCTTTCTGTACACTTGTTGACCAAACATATTAATCAGGACCTTAAGAATCCACTATGCATGTTACCAAAATGTATCACTGCATTGTTTCATTTTCCATATGCATCTGTGTGGCAGGAGTGACCAGCTCAATGTGGGGGACTACATAAAATCAGTGAACGGGATAAACTTGTCCAAACTCAGACATGATGAGATCATCAGCATGCTGAAGAACATCGGTGAGCGTGTGGTGCTGGAGGTGGAGTACGAGCTGCCGCCATTCGGTACGCACACAAATACATTCACGCTCACATTCACTCCAGTCTCCTGCGGAATAAATGTTTGGGAAAATTTTGTTTTTAAAAGAAGTCTCTTATTCTCACTGAAGATGCATTTATTTGATCAAAAATACAGTAAAAACAGTTAAAATGCAAAATGTTATTACAATTTTAAATAGCTATTTTCTATTTGAATATATGTTAAAATGTAATTTATTCCTGTGATCAGAGCTGAATTTTCAGCATCATTACTCCAGTGTCACATGATCCTTCAGAAATCATTCTAATATGCTGACTTTCTGGTCACGAAGAATTTATTATTATAAATGTTGAAGACTGTTAAGAAAATATTTTGTAACATTAGAAATGTCTTTATTGACCCTTCTGATCATTTTAATGTGTCCTTGCTGAATATTCTTAATTTTTAATTATTATTAATATTATAATTGAATAATAATTAATATTATTATTATTAATTATTAGTATTCTTTTTTTTTCTTTTTTTCTTTTTTTTAATCTTACTGACCCTAAAAATCATTCGGTACCACAGTGTATATCAAAGTACCTGAATGCTGATCACGGTACAATAGTATTGCAACAGAATTTAAGATGTAAGTCTTTTCATCAGAGTTCTCAGGTAATATGTGACAAATACATGGCATCAGTGTTTTTATTAAAGTCTGTAGCTCTGTATCTCATCCTCCTGTGACATTAACACAAGCTGTTCTCTGCGTGTTTAGCTCCCAGCAATCCCTGCAGCGTCATCTCTAAAACTATCGAAGTGTGCTTGGAAAAAGAAGGGAACAGCTTTGGCTTCGTTCTGAGAGGTACCAAACCACCATCAGACACTTTAAAATGTCTTTACATGAATATCGCATGTGTTTTTAACTTGAAATGAGGTTAGGACCCTAAAACTGAGGAAAAATACATCAATAATGGTTTGAAATCAAACTAGCTGTTTATAAAATGATATCACAAAGAATATTCTAGGTTCATTACAACAGTGTTTCCCAAACCAGGCTTGTGAGGGAACCGCATGGTGGTTGTGCTAATAATTAATTGAATCATAAAAATGTCAAAGTAAAATAAATAATTTTCACATAAAAACATCTAACTTATTAAAGAAATTAAATTTTTTATTTATTTACCTGCATGTCATCAGAAAACCTGTGAGCATGTTGTGTTGTAAAATTATTGAAATATTGAAATATAAAAATCTCATGGGTTTCTTAAAGAAAATATTTTAGATTTAAAATGATCCAGTTTGGGAATACTTTCAATACAACTTCAGCACTGTGCATATTCTACAAACTGAGGGGGAAACGTATTTTAAAGCATTTGTGTGATGTTACTCACAAGGTCAGCAGGTGTGCATGTGTTCGTGTGTTCAGCTGCATTTTATGACTAAAGGCAATCGAGTTGGCATGTCAGGTGTGTGTTTCACATGCTTTCAGGGGGCTTTCATGAGGACTGGCATAAGGCTCGACCTCTAGTAGTGACCTACGTCAGGCCCGGCGGACCCGCAGACAGGTGAGACCACGATGACTCAAATCATTGGTGTGCATGTGTGAGACATGAGGCCCTTTAGAACATCTCTGTTTATTAATTAGCAGAATGTCTGAATCATCGAGACGCTTTTGCCTGTGTGTGTGTGTCACATCAGTGCCGTCTGCATGCATTCGGTAGGTAATTTGAGTTTATATTGCCGTAATAGAGGTTTTTTTTGTATCTGTGTATGAGATGTTATGTATTTGGTGTAGATTATGAGAACATTCTGTATGTTGTGTGTGTGATCGTTGAACCCTGCAAGCTGGTTCTGGAGGCATACATGTTAACTGAAGCATAGGCTGATGACATTAAAATGAGTGAGAAGGGTAGAACGCAGCCTGAAGTGCGTGCACACACACACACACACACACATGCATATGAACGGTTCCAACTTCTTGCTTTAATGTGAATTAGATTAGCATAGTATCTACGCTTCCACAATGTGTACTGTTTATGCAAAACAACACTTATATCAGTGCCTCCAGTTTTTCATAATTCAGCAAAATGTCACATGTTTGTTTTACTGCATAATTCACTATTTAAAATAATTGTGTGGTTCTAAAAGTTATCGACACGTTAGTCTAATAAAGAAATGTCCATGAATGAGAAAATAAAAAGTGTGACATGCTTGATGTTAAAGAGAGTTATTAAGGAATAGGTCACGCAAAAAGGAAAATTAGCTGATTAGCTTCCTCAGGCCATCCAAGATGTAGATGAGTTTTGGAGAAATGTGGCATTGTATCACTTGCTCACCAATGGATCCTCTGCAGTGAATGGGTGCCGTCAGAATGAGAGTCCAAACAGCTGATAAAAACATCACAATAATCCACAAGTAATCCACACCACTCCAATCCATCAATTAATGTCCTGTGAAGTGTCTGTAATAATCAAGTCCATGATTAAGACATTTTAACATCAACTAAAATACGAGTCTTCTATCCATTGCTTTCTCCAGCAAAATATGCACAGATCAAGCACTATTTACAGTCCAAAGCAGTTCTAAACAAATATGTTGTTGGAATTTGATGTGAGACACAGGAGATTAACTTGGAGGAAGAATTATTATGGACAGTTAACCTAGTGTGCAAGATGGTTTAAATGTCTTAATGATGTATTTGTTGGTTATTATTTGTTTATTGTATGTAATGGTGTATTTGTTACAAATACACAGAATTTCACTTCACTAGATGTTAATTGATGGACTGGAGCAGTGTGGATTATTGTGATGTTTTTATCAGCTGTTTGGACTCTCATTCTGACGGCACCCATTCACTGCAGAGGATCTACTGGTGAGCAAGTGATGTAATGCTAAATTTCTCCAAATCTGTTCCCATGAAGAAACAAACAACATCTTCATCTTGGATGGCCTGAGGGTGAGTGTTCTGTACCAGAATATTCAACCTACACAGACAATTTAAAGCACTTTTTCGTTCATTCATCTTTGTTCTGTTGTTTGTAATTTGCTTCTTTTTTTCTTATTTTTAATGACAAAAGATTGTCAAACTTGTTTAAAGATTGTCAGAATTTGATAAGCTTTTTAGTTTCATACACATGGTAAATGTGGTATCCTAATTATAAAAATAAATCAGTTTCCAAGAAATGCCGGAAATTACCTCCAGAAAATCAGTCATTTTGATCATAAAAAATCCTGAAATCCTGTAGGGGCTGTTTTATTTTAGCATTCACATCTGCATTCACCTCTCATCTCAACTGCTGTCTTTTTATGTTTCCGTACGTCTCTCCGTGTTTCTCTGTCTGTCAGAGAGGGAACCCTGCGAGCGGGCGACCGTGTGTTGAGCGTGAACGGTGTTGCTGTGAACAGACAGAAACATGCTGACGCTCTGACCCTGATCATGCAGAGCAGCCAGGAGGCTTTCTTCCTCATCGAGTACGACATCGTGGTCATGGGTGAGCAGGCACACAGATGCGCACGTGCACGCAGACACACACGCTCGAGTTTGCTTGTATGCACAGATACTCTCATGTGGCCTTAATTAGAGTAGAAACATATTCCACTTCCCTCTAGATTCCCATAGGAAAGACAAGCACCAATGAGATCGCTCTCTTTTCTCCTGCACGGCAATGAGATTAAAGCTTCCTGCTTCTCAAAGAGACCCAATGTGATTTTTTTGTAGAAGAGATCTCAACACCTCAAACTGGGCTGGATCTTAATATCAACGCAATCTTTTTTCAAAGAGCAAATAATTGGAGCTGCTGTGCACATTACATTTAAAGCTCGGATTATAGGAGACCCTATCAAATGTTTTTCTATTCTACTGTTCATAAGCATTTTTTTTGTTTGTTTTGAAAGAAATTAATAATTTTATTCAAAAAGGATTCATTAAATTGATCAAAAGTAACAGTATTAAAGACTTTTATAATGTTACAAAAATTCTATTTCAGATCATTGCTGTTCTGTTCATCAAAAAATCCAGAAATGACATGTATCACGTTTTACATAAAAAATATGAAGCAGCACAACTGTTTTCAACACTGATAATAAGATAAGAAAAGTTTCATGAGCAGCCAATTTGCATATTTGAAAGATTTCTAAAGGATCATGTGACACTGAAGACTGGAGTAATGAAAATTTTGCTAATTTAACAGTTATTTTAAATTGTAGTAATGTTTGACAGTATTACTGTTTTAGTGCATTTCTGAACAAATAAATGAAGCCTTGGTGAGCATAAAAGATTATTTTCAAAAACATCAAAAAAGCTTTACAGACACCAGACTTTCGAATGGAAATTTGTGCTATTGAAACTGGAAGTTGTTACGGGACATTTTCTCTGGATTTCCATTCCTCCTAAAGTCTTGTTTTGTACATATCTAAATTTAAAAAAATCCCCTCATCTTTCTGTTTCTCTCTGGTTCCTGTTTGGTTTTATGTCAGATTCAGTCCAGAAATCGTCTGGGCCGCTGCAGGTGGACATCGCTCGCTCCGCAGGTTCAGTACTGGGACTCAGTCTCACCACCTCTCTCTACAGGAACAAACAGGTCATTACAATCCAGAAAATCAAGCCTGCTAGTGTTGCAGACAGGTGAGCACTCAGTCATACGCACAAATCTAGAGCCAAACAGACATGAAAAGAATCACATGCACAAATACATTAATCGGTCACGGTTGGGGTGAAGGGATGAGGCAAGGACTCAGTGGTGCAGGAGAATGGGCTTTTATTGAATAATGAAAAATAAACAAGGCAAGGCAAGGCAAACACAAGGACACATCCACAGGGATATAGATGATGAACTGGCACAGGACTGCAAACACAAGGAGATTATAAAGGGAGCAAATTAGGAGGGTAACGAGGAAAACAGGTGGGGCAAATTACCAATAATCAGGAAACAAGATGGGTGGGGTCAAGACAATTGACATGAGAGCACATGGCACACATAAAACTAAGACAAAAGCCATGTGCTCACACAAAACAAAAACACAAGCACATGGCCAGCAACACAAATCACCAGCCATGTGCTAAACAGGACACAAACACGCAGCTAATGAGAATACTCATAAGCCGCGCGTTCAGACATGACAACATGAAAGCACGCAGCCAATGAAAACACAAGCTGCGTGCCACACAGCACAAGACATAACATGAATGCACGCAGCCGATAAAACACGATATTTCTTTACAAAGACAACTATAAATTTGTTTTTAGAAGTTGGTCAGTTATAAACTTGAAAGTTTTGAAGTCTTGGGGATTAGCGTGTAAATGGTCAACAACAAAAACATCTCCTATCATGTTGTTTCAGTCATACTCAAATATAGAAAGTGCTGTTTATACTGTTTTTTTTATTTTTTTATTATTATTATTTTTTAATAATATATACTTTTACCCATATCTCCATTTCTTATAGAAGCTGTCAATAATGAATGAATAATGAATTTATTATGTAGGCCTACTGTATATACTCCATTGTAACTTAAGATCCTGAGCAAGATGAATTGTTCGTTGTGAGTTTGATAAAATGCTTTAAGTTATAATTTGCTTATGGCAATTAAAAATGAAAAACAAGTTAAAATGGGTAAATATTCTACACATATTTTTAATTGTTCATTTTCTTTCCTGACATACTCCAATTCGTCTTAAAACACACTAGACATGCTTATTCTGTGCATTTTAGCACGTTTTGTGTGAAATATTTATTTTGTCCATCAAAAGTGTGCTGTCACTTTAATTGAGCGTGAGCGGCGCAGCAAAAATAGACTCGGCGCCGAAACCATCGCTGCAGCGCCGCTCACGCGACGCTCCTGCTCGACGCTCACGCGCTGCTCCTGCTCCCGGTGTGAATGCACTCATTTGTTAACATGGGCGCCGAAAAAAATACGCGCTGCTCACGCGCTGCTCACGCTTGCGGTGTGAAACCGGCGTAAGACAAAAGCCATGTGCTCACACAAAACAAAAACACAAGCACATGGCCAGCAACACAAATCACCAGCCATGTGCTAAACAGGACACAAACACGCAGCTAATGAGAATACTCATAAGCCGCGCGTTCACACAAGACATGACAACATGAAAGCACGCAGCCAATGAAAAACACAAGCTGCGTGCCACACAGCACAAGACATAACATGAATGCACGCAGCCGATAAAAACACGAACTGCGTGCAACACAAAACACAACATACACGGACAAACACACAACGAGACAGAACATGGAGTGTGAGTGTCCGAACCCCGACACAAAACCGAAACTCAAGACATGAGTGCCGGTATCCAAACACCACGCTCCAACACGAAACAGAAGAGAGCGCACGCCTACATAAAACAGGACAAGACGGGAGTGTCAGGGCTCTGTCACAAAACCATGAATAACACTAGCCCGAAGTGACAGAACCCTGACATAATCAATTACAAAAGCATAGGCATTCATTTAATTCTAAATAATTATTTACCTGATCCAACACATTCATTTTACAAGAGTGATAGTTCGATTTATCAACCAAGCAGATTATTCTGTCAGTATTTGGACAGTTGGTTGATATTTGAACGATTATCAGCAGCTTGTTGGTTTCAAAATACACTGTCAGCTACATAAATCGATAATGCACATCTTATTGCCAAATATTTTTTTAATTATTGTTTTGAATTTTGAATTATTTTTAGAATTTTTGTCATTTTAAATAAATACTAAATAAATGAGCTAACATTAAATTATATAAATTTTTATATTTACTGGATATTGCACAAATTTGTATTTCATGCTTTTTATTTTATCCCGATTTTATAATGTTCATTAATGTTCCTATTAAATAAACAAAGGGTAAAAAAATGATATATGCATCATACCTCCCATCATTCCCCTGCTCTCTAGGCATGACAAAACTTTATTTTATTTTTGTTTACATCACCTTGTGTTCGCAGATTATGCTCCTCACAGTTAGTGTTAGATCCACACGCAATAAAAACTATTTTATGTAATTAGCATGAAACAGTAAGTATTCTCACATAATTCTTTTTAAATAAACATATTTAGCAATCCTCTTCTCTCGCCGTCTCTTTTTTACCTTACACTTTCCCATCTGTTGTGACTGTTTTCACTCCGTTTCTTGACTTTCTTACCTTGCTACCACCATTCTCTGTCACTCTCTTGCTGTCTTTCCTTCTTTTCCTCAGATGTGGTGCTTTGCATGTGGGAGATATTCTCTTGGCCATAGATGGCATGAGCACAGAGCACTGCTCTCTGATGGAGGCTCAGCAGCTCCTGTCCAGCTCCTCAGAGCTCACCAATCTAGAGATCCTGCCCTCTCAACACTGCTCACATGACACAGGTCAGCAGATACATACAGCTCATAATAGACTCATAGTGACTGATATTCACTTGTTTAGATAATCTAGACATGTCTTGTAGATTTTATTCACAAGCAACTTTCTTTGACTATGTTTGCAATAGCGTACTACCCTACTCTTAACATACTGTTTCTGTGCAGACTAGACATACTATGAAAATTAATAATACACACATTTTCTGTTTAAATATCCAGATGACTACATTGTAGATACTACATTTTGCCAAAATGTGCAATATACAAGCGCTTACTGCATGGAATACTGTATCGCACAACGCAATATGCATGGCTTGACAATTTCCAGGTGAAAAATGAAGTGGAACTATTAATTTTTTAGTTAATATTAACTTTGCAAAATAATAAAAATGCAAAATAACTTTTTAGATTTTTATTTAGTTAATTATTATATCTGGAGACCACTTATTGAATTAAAAAAGGACCATACAACAGTGTGGGGTTTTTTTGTTGGTTTTTTGCTATGCCATTTCACATATAGGCTACTATTTATTTATTTATTAAAATTGGGACAACACTTTCTGAATATGTAAACATGTAGCATACTATAGTTTCAGGGTTGTTTTTTCTGTACTATTTAAAATGTATTTATTTATTTAGTCAATTAATCAATCAATCTGGGCTCCTGTTGCTCAATTAAAAAACATAGCATACTACAGTTTGATTCCCCCACATTTTATTTATATATTTGTCTGGACACCACTTTCTGAATTAAAAATGTAGCATACTACAGTTTTTTTTTTTTTTTGTCATACTATTTCATGTTATTAATGTATTTATATTGCTAAACTCATCATAGTGAGTTCATGTGGAGAAAAAAGTAGCATACAGTTAGAAATGTTTGGTTTTGTATACTATTTTTAAACTGTAAAAGCAGTAGGCTGTATTCATTGTATACTGCGCAGTAAGCAGTGCGCTAATGCATTTATCCAGGCTGATTTCCCATCCACCAGCATTAGTACAAAAAGCATCAAAGCTCTATTTTTAATTCATATGCTATTTGTGTTTATGCTCCATATTTACTATATGAATTCAATTCACAGCTGCTGCTTTACACTTGTATCCTTACTGGATTATTTCCTTGTCCCATCTTCCTCTCTCCTTCTCTTCTCTCTTTCTGTCTCTCTTTGACCTTTATTCATGCCAGTGACGGTTTGTAGTGGTTGTCGGCGTCCAGCTTTGGGCCACTTTCTTACAAGTATCATGAGTCATTCTTAATATGCAGAGCACTGCAGGCAAGACTTCCCCTACCCTACAGACATGAGTCCACACACACACACACACACACACACACACACACACACACACACACCAACCATGAGCTCAGAGCCTTCACTCTGGCTTTACTATGTTACTAGAAAACCGCATTCTGACTGTATCATTGGATTTTCTAGAAATGCGATATGAACAGGCGCACAGAAGTTATAAAGTGATTTGAACACCTGCATCCTCTTTAGCTCAAGCTTGAGCTCACCGGGCAGCTCATCTGTCAGAGAATAATCTCATATGTGGAGTCATTTTTCGTGCACACAGATTATACACTGCAGAACTGAAAACTAAGGAATGGACAGAAAGAAGTCTGTTATGCTCACCAAGGCTGCATTTATTTGACTAAAAATACAGTAGAAACAGTGAAATATTTTTATAATTTAAAGTAACCATTTCCCATTTGAATATATTTTAAAATGTGATTCATTCCTGTGATGCAAAGATGAATTTTCAGCAGCCGTTATATTTTAGTCTTCAGTGTCACATGACCCTTCACTGTTTTGCATGTTTAAATCAGCAGGTGGATTTTTGGATTTTTAATATTTTAAATATAAAATATCTGATCTCCTGGGCATCTGATCTAATAATGAGTCAGGAAAAAGATTTCTTCTGGTTTATTCACAAAGGTTAAGTTGCAACATGGGATGCATTTTTCTTCTTAGTGTGCACTGTTTTACAAAGCACATTTTGACACATACAGTACATCATCTACATAGTCCAAGCATACAGAAAATTCAGTATGCATGCGGCATACTGCAGATATAGTATGTGTATTATGGTAGTGTGCTGTTACTCTGGCCTGTTGTTTTAGTATTATTTGAATGCTAGTTTAGTATTTCATAATATTTTGAATGATCTTATGTTTATATTTTCAGTTCTCCTTTTAATTTCAGTCATTTTATGTGCTTTTGTCATTTTAGTTATTACTAGTTATATTTTAAATATTTCTATTTAGTGTTACTTTATTTTTAGTAAATTTAGTCATTTTCATTTCAGTTACAAATACAATATTTCTAGGCTACATTTTTCAAGCTCTTAAGTATTTAATTGAATATTTATTTAAAAATAAATGTATTTCAATTAACAAAATGATTTTGAATAGTTTTAATTAACATATTTTGGGTATGTTTTTATGCATTTTCTAATTTTCTGAATCCTATATGACCTAATATGTAATATTAATATGAACTGATTTAACAACTATTTTATGATTCATCAGACTTCCAAGAGTTAAGACATTTTTACACATTAATTTATTGTATTTTATTTTATTATCTGGACATCACTTGCAGAATTAAAAACTGTATGAATACCTGTATGATTCACTATATTTGCCAAAATGTGCAATGTTCAGCCAAACAAACAGGTTAGGTTTGGCTGGTTAAAATGTTTTTCCAGTGCCTCTTAAAAAATGACTTTTTTTCTGTTTGCCATCTTTTTTGTCAGCTTAGTATTTAGCATTGAGAAGAAAAATAATTGAAATAACTGCATATACGACAGCAGAGTAATACAAAGAAAAGCAAAGAAGAGGATCTCTTTGAAGTGCAGATTTCTCTCCGTCTAAACAGCTGGTCTGATGGGCGTGGCAATTCCTAACGAGCGTGACACGATGCATGCCTAATTAAGCATCATTAGTGACACAGCTGCTTAGTGTCAGAAGGATCCGTTTCTGTCAGAATCCAAAACAATGTCCTCTATCTGTCTTGCAGAGCATTTGTTTCTAATCGTGAGCGAAGAGAGAGTTTTAAGATGGTTCTTCCACTGCTTTCAGCCTTACTAGAGCAGGCCCGGAAATGTAAGAGAAAGCAAAGGGAATGGAGGGAATAAATGTGCTGTGTGGAACGCATGCCTATGAGCAGCGTCTCTGATGAATGTCAATGATCAGTGAAGCAGTGTGGATCAGTCCAGTCAGATCTTTCTGCAGGCGTATATCAGCCTGAGTGCAGTAACATAAGCTTGTTTTCAGCAGAAATAACCCATTTACCGCCCATTTTGTGTGTTTTCCCTACAGTACGTGTCCAGAGGAGTAGTCAGCGTCAGTGGGACTCTAGTGAGAACTACACCTGCGCTCCTCCACCTTTCCAAAAAACACCCTCGGCCTGGAGTCACACCACCCCTACACCCTCACACCGATGTGAGTGTCTTCATAATGTCCTGTACATTCAATTATAAACCAGATTTTTAAATGTAAACTATTTTTAAAGGAGAGGCCGACTTTTTTTTTTTTGTACGTTCATAAAGGCACACTAATATACTACTCATACTTATATTATTATTAAATATACAATATTATGCAAGTTTTCTGTATGAATGGAATACCTGGATAATTTACTGTATTATATTTGCCCACAATGCAATGTGTGGCAGATAACCTGGAAGCTTCATTCATTCATTTTTTTTAATGCATTTATATTTCTTTCTTTAATTTTAGTATTTTTGTTTTTCATTTTATATATTAACTTTTTTATTTATTTATAATTATTTATTTTTGTTTTATTTTCATTTTCATTTGCATTTATTTTTTACTTATTTTTATATTTTTAACTTAATTAACTTATTTACTTATATTCCTTTTTAATTTGTCTTTTTATTTATTTGATGTATTTTATTTGCTTTATTTAGATCTTAATTTAGTTTTTGTCTGTTATTCTTTCTTTCTTTCTTTACTTTTATTTTTCATTTTATTTCTTCTTCTATTTACATTTTCCCAAAAAAAAGTCAAGCAACATTTATTTGTATTCCACTTTTTACAATCCATGTTGTTTCAAAGCAGTTTTACAGTCATTTACAAAAGGATTAAAAATAAATATTGCTAAATAAACTGGCTGTCACTCATATTGCAACCTAACGGTATGCTAGTATTCCATTCCAGTATAGTCACACATCAATTACATATGGTGATTTCAGCATTGTCAATCTCAAATCTTCTCTCTCCTCCAGCTGTGACGTCTGGCATCTCTGCAAACACATCAGGCTTTCACAGTTACAACTGTGGCACCCAGTCGGCGTACCCCAACACCTATCCCAGCAGCACCCTGCCCTCCTACCCGTCCAGCCCTCGCTGCACCGTCACCAAGAGGAGACAAAGAAGAAGAGACCACAAGAGCTCCTGTGAGCGCATTTACACGCATGTAGATTTGTCTCTCATCGTAACACTGCTATTGAAGTATATTACTTGGGGGAGAAGAATCGTTTATTTATTTTTTTAATTAATCAATTAATCAATCAAATAATAGTAGTAGAATTTAAAAATAATAGTAGAATGTAAAAAGAAAAATAATAATTTGTAATATAGTTAAAAATGCTCAATGATATCCAATATAATAAAATCAGCAAAATAACCAATAGACTTTATATATTAACACCCCAAACTATATTACTTGGAAGAGTTGCTTATTTATTAATCTATTTATCTACCATCTTTTGATTATCATCATTTATTTATTGAATATTTTAATGATTGAATAGTGTTGTTGCAGAACTTAAAAAACAACAATTAAGAGTTTTAAGGTTCAGTTTGCATTACTGTATGTCAATTTCTATTTATTTATTTTCCCTCTGTCAGTGTCTCTGGCCTCGAGTACGGTGGGCGCCGGAGGTCAGGTGGTGCATATTGAGACCAGTGAGGTGGTTCTGAGGGGCGATCATCTTACTGGATTCGGCCTGCAGTTACAGGGGGGAGTGTTTGCTACTGAACCGCTGTCAGCGCCTGCCTGTGTTCGCTTTATAGAGCCTGACACACCTGCTGAAAGGTGAGAGGACGCCGCTGCTCCGAGCTGTCAAACTGTAGACGTGATGCATGCTGAAGCCATTGTCTTGTACATTTAGAGCCTGTGGAAAGATGTATGAACATGTACGTACACACACACGAGCCTTACAGCATGAGAGAAAGCTGAGATGCTGATCTGACCCAGTACAAAGATCACCCGTGACAGTTTGCTTCAGGATTGTAGACGTAACTGCGCAGTTGCTATTATTCTGTTGACTCCGTCTCAGTCCCAGGTTTGCAAACCTGAAGCATTTATCAAAATGCAAACCAACAACCAGATATATTTTGAATCTGTTTAATGCAGTATCAAGCAATGGGTGTTTAGATTTTAAATAAACGCTGTTCTTTTGAACTTTCTGTTCATCAAAGAATCCAAAAAAAAAGAAATCATGGTTTTCACAAAAATATGAAGCAGCACAACGGTTTTCAACACTGATAATAGTAGAAATAGTACAGTGGCTGCTGAAAACTCAGTTTTGTATCACAGGAATAAATTATATTTTAAAGTGTATTAAAATATAAATGTTGCTTTAAATTTTAATCATATGTCACAATATTACTGTTTTTACTGTGTTTTGATCAAATAAATGCAGACTTGTTGAGCATAATTATTTTTTTTCCTCCACAGAATACATTTTCTTTTAAAATGTATCATGATCATGATTATAATGATGATGATTATCTATTATTCTGTCATTCTGTTATCGTCATCTTTATATATTATCATTATTATTATTATTATTATCAAATATTTTAATAATTGAATAGTGTCTTATCATTGTTTTACAGAATTGAAAAAAATAAAGGTAATTTGCAACTTTTTAACTCACAATTCTGACTTTTTCTCGCAATTACCTTAACTTTCTATTCTATGGCGGAAACACAAATTGCAGTTCTGAGTTTAGATCTTTAAAAAAGGTTAGAATTGCTAGAAAAAGTCTGAATTGTGAGGAAAAAGTTTGCAAATGACCTATTTTTTCAATTCTGCAACATTGACAAAAGACCCTTACGAGAAGAATTACGAGATTAAAGTCAGAATTGTGAGAAAAAAGTCACCCTTACTTTTTATTATTTTGTCAAGTGGTGAAAATAAGCTTTCATCAAAATGAACCTTTTAAACCATAGTGCATGTAACAATCAGTAAAAATATATTCTTTGTCTTCTGTGGTCTTGTATTGTTACTGTACGTGCGTGTGAATGTGTCTGTTTATTTGAATGTGTGCCATGTATATTTGTGTTCCAGGTGTGGGGTGTTACAAGTTGGAGACAGAATTCTTTCTATTAATGGAATTCCCACTGAGGACGGAACACTGGAAGAGGCCAATCAGCTGCTCCGAGATGCAGCGCTGGCCAATAAGGTCACACTGGAGGTGGAGTTTGATGTAGCAGGTACAAAATGTCATTTCAGTCAAAGCTCAGTGATTCAAGTTGATTTTAAATGTGATCTGAACACACAATCACACATTTTTAATGTATATTTCCATGTGTGTATCTCACAGAATCAGTCATCCCCAGCAGTGGCACATTTCAGGTTAAATTGCCCAAGAGACGTGGAGTGGAGCTCGGCATTACAATCAGTGGTGAGTGATGACCAAAGGGGGGCGCTGTTGACCTAGAATAGTTTACAGATCAAATGTAGCTATAAATATGATCTATATTTTATTTAATTGAATGCACCCAGTGTTTAACAAACTCTATATGATATCAAATTTGAGGTGGTAATTGCATTAAATTGGGTTGCAATAATGCAAAGTTAAAAATGAATTTACTACAAATAAATTCTGATTTGCAGCAAGCAAGAAGCCAGGAAAACCTTTGATCATCTCTGAGATACAGAGAGGTAGTATTGCACACAGGTAAACCATCAATACAGCACATGGAACCAATGCATTTGATAAACCTTCTTTGACAAGAAAAACTGATAGATATTGATGTGAAATGGCCTTTTGTAATAGAATAGGAACCCTGGAGCCAGGTGATCGTCTGCTGGCCATTGATAATGTTCGGCTGGATAACTGTGGGATGGAAGAGGCCATGATGGTCCTCCAGCAGGCCGAGGGGATGGTCAAACTGCGGATTCAGAAAGACGAAGACAACCTGGGTGAGTGTGTTTTTTGTGTGTGTAGTCTTTAAGAAATTTCAGATTCTCATTTGTACTGGGGATAATTTAGTATTTGAGTAATTTTGTAGTCAAGTATTCAAAGACCTAAATGAGTAATCAAGTTCCGGAAAATTAAAGTTGCATTTTACATTTTTGTTTTAATTAAATGTAACATAGATGGATAGATAGATAGAAATAATCAATATACATTACAAAATTGTTTCAGTTGAATTAAAAACTAATTTCTAAAAATGCACATGCATTTATAATTAAATTATGTTGTGTGTGTGTGGGGGTCTCATCGTATAAAAACAATATGCATTAATACAATAGTGTTGTTATTCTTATCTATTTTTTTAATTTTTTTTGTAAATTCAAATGAATCTGAAACACAAAATAAATATATATAAATATGGAAAACTTTAACTTAAACTTATTTTCAGTTCATTGCCAAGGCAACATTTCAAATTTTAAGTTGAAGTACTACTACTAAAACTAAAACTTAAATAAAATAAAGCTAAATGAAAAAATGAAAACTGAAAATATAAAATTAAAATCTAATAAATAAACTCTAATTCTAATTATTAAAATAATATAATATAAAATAACGCTGTTAATAAACATTAAAAAAATCAGTTAAAAAGCCCTTTGTTTATTTTACCTCAATTTAACCTGTGTATGTTTGTGTATTGTTTATTGCAGATGAATTAGAGTCGTCTGGTTCGGTCATATTCACAGTAGAGCTCAAGAGACATGGAGGTCCTCTTGGAATCACCATTTCAGGCACTGAAGAGCCCTTCAATCCCATCCTGATCTCCAGCCTGACCCGCAACGGCCTTGCGCACAGGTGCACACAAACACTCAACATCTCATCTAGTGTTTCATGCAGCAGTACATGAACAATACACACTCAAACCCACATGTTTCATAATAACACACGTCATCTGAGATCTTGAGCAGCAGGCTCACATGTGATATCTGGTGGGCAGTGTGGGAACTGCAATGCAGTTAGTGTTACCTGATTTTCACATGAGATTTTATGTGTAAAGGACTGGTGCTCTTCATATTGGTGACCGTGTTTTGGCCATCAATAACATGAGTCTCAAGGGAAAACCTCTGAGCGAGGCCATCCACCTTCTGCAGACCGCCGGAGACACGGTTACACTCAAGATCAAAAAGCGATCCGAACGTAAGTGTCAGAATCAAGACCTGTGTCTGTGTGTTCTGGGGAAGTGCATGCAAACATTTCCGACATGCAATCCACTAGAAAAAGCATCTTCGTGAATAATGCATCAGTGCTTGTCCTCCTGACCCACATCTGTCTTTTCCAGCACTTTTGGAGTCGGACAGGGGCAGCCCATCCAGGACGGCTTCATGCATGAGCGACATGGAAGACGATCGCTCTGATTCTCTCAGGAGAGGGAAATACTCTGAACTTCATCGCCTGACCACACCGCCCAGTCTGGATTCAGCCATGGACTCATGGGATAGTTCGGCCCTAGATGCTGGCTATGGAAGTCAAGGTGCGGAAGATGATGACAAACGTAATTGAATGTTAACAAGGGCAGAAACATAAGGTCAGCGAGGGTTAAAGAACTCATTTGGACATTAATTAAGTGGGCGAGAGGGCTCAGATAAGGTGACCGTGCCTGGATTGGGATTTGTCCAAAGAGTTTTCTTTTATTGAGGTCAGTGAAGGAGCCTCAGAAAATTAAAGACATAGTTAGGGTTGCCAGGTCCCAGAAAATTTTAAACCAAAAACTGAACCAAACCATCCCCAAAAAAATAAAAACTAGCTCATTTCCCCCCCCACGTCCAGTCACAGTTTACCTAATAATAATTCTCATGAGTAAAATAATTAATTTAATTATTATTTATTCTTAAATGCTTATACTTCCTCAATTTCTTTAAAATCTTTGGTTGCCAGGTATTTATTCCAAGAATCAATAAACTTTAATTAAAGGATCCATTTTTATCTTTCTTTGCTGATAAATATACAGTTTGTCAGCCACGGTACATTATAAAAGTATCCAAAAACTTGCATCCCACAGTTGTGTAACTTTTCCTGTGATGGCATTTTTTAAAATAGTCTAATTCTGAAGGGAAAAATGTGACCCTGGCAACACTGGAGATAGCCAACATTTAAGTGTAGTTTATTCATACCTATGTAATATAACAATACAACAAGCAATATAACAAGCAACTTTTCTATACAGTGACTAGAAGCTATCAAGTTCCAAAAGGGCTAAAAAGATCCATTAATACCAAACACTATATTTCTTATAGTGATTATTTCTAGAAAATCTTCCCTTTCATCATAGCTTTCAAATCTAACGTAGAGCCCTGCATTTCAGCCTGGGCCTGACGGGCCCCGAATTTTTTACGCTTCTAGGGCCAGGCTTCAGGCCAATTTTCACGTCATAGTTCAGACGCGGGCCGAGCCTCGGGCCTGTTTTAGGCTTCTCCTTATTTTTATATTTTAGACATCCATCAATTAGTGATGAAAAAAAATGCAGCGCTGGTGGAAACAACACGCAACTGTCAAGAGCGGCTCGGACGGTGTTTAGTGTACGTCAGCGCAGCTGAAGAGTTCTGTGTTTAAAAAGATATTTGAATTATTTACTAATAAACTAGTGTTTTCTGAGTCCGTGTCGCAAGGATGAAGTTGCCGATCCTGACTCACCATCTCCTCATTAGACACGCCTTTAGAGAGAAGTGCATCTTTAAGGATTATGATTATAATGAAAGAGTCTTTGTTTTCGATTTGTTTTATTTCATTAAGTAGTAATTTAAAGCGTTCTATAGATATATTTAGTACGTCTGTGAGGCATGTATTCGCTGAGTTTCGGTTCATTTTTGTGAAGCGCTCCTGTTCAAGACAAGTTTGTTTTCTTTATTTTATAGAAGCACAACCTTTTATTGATATTGTGAGTGTACACAAATAAAAGTAGACCCTTTACAGTTCCGAATTATGTATTACTCTTACCTTTTATGAGCAAAAATAACGGCGTATCCACTGAAAAAAATGCAAGTGATTGCACTGGCGCCTCCATGTTCTGCAAAGAGTGCTTTATCTTCCACTCTCCCCACAAACTATTGGATATGCGTCTAACAGCGCACATTTATCTAGGTTTAATGTTTAAACATTGTTATATGCTTGAACTGTTTTATATCTATAGATTTTATTTTAGGTCGTGATGATTTGAGAAGGCTAAATTGATCGAACATAGGCTATGATCAGCTCCCTGTCTGCCACTGGCCGCTAGGTCGTTACTTTAAAAAACATTTTTCTGAATTAACTTAATAAAAAAAAAACAAAATATAATCTCTTTGCCATTGCATACACAACTGAACTATTTTAATAGCTGAAACGGTAGTATAAGCTGTTTTGGGAGAAGGGGAAAAAAGACGGCTCGGGTCAGACTCGGGCCGGTAATTCTGATTGGCTGTCGGACACGGGCCGGGCTTGGGCCTATATCTGAGGCCCGTGCAGGGCTCTAATCTAACTCCATGTTTGAGCATAATCAAACCTAAACCTTTATTTTCAGGTGTCTATATTCATAGGGCATCTGATTTCACTCTGCATCCCAATGACTGGAGACAGACCAATCACAGAAGCCCGCTGAACTCCAGAAGACATGCCCACCGTCCTGCAATGTATGATGGGAGGCTGGGCGAGGAGGACTGGACATACTCTGGGTGAGAGTTCGCTTAGGGACACAGCTTGTTGATTCTGTTGGTACAGTACTTCATCTCTTTTTATCTCGGAGATACTAAACAGGAACTAGAAGGTTAAAGAAGCATAACAGCTGATTTTTATATGAGAAGGACACTTGTGCATAAGAACATTTCAGCTTTTATAGTTTTGCTTACTAACACAAACATGTGGCTGTTCTTTCTCTTGGTCAGCTATTGTTTCCCATGTATGCGCACTTAGAAAGGAAGCATGCAGGTGAATCTCATGAATCCTGTGAAAAACATACCCAGGTCATATTTCAAAGATATATTATTTGAAGACATTCATACATTATTTGTTGTATTATACAGTTTAGGCTGATTTGAAAAAAAAAAATTGTATTAAAAACTTATTTTATTATATGTAAAATATATTTATTGATTTGTTGTGAACTGTGACCTGGGCATGTTGTCATATTTACATAATTTTTGGTTATTTTTCGTCCTAACAAATTGTGTACACTACCATTCAAAAGTTTGGGGTTTTCTAATGTTATGATCAAGTGTATTTGAATATATTTTAAAATGTAAATTATTCCTCAGATAAAAGCTGAATTTTCAGCACCATTACCCTGGTCTTCAGTGTCACATGACCCTTCAGAAATCATTCTAATATGCTGATTTGCTGCTTAAGAAACATTTCTTTTTATTATCAATGTTGAAAACAGCTGTGCTGCTGCACATTTTTCAGAAATCAGGATTCTTTGGTGAATAGAAAGTTCAAAAGAACAGCGTTTAGTTGTAACATTATAAATGATCAATTTCATGTGTGCTTGTGTAATAATTAAAAAAAACAAAACAAATTAATGACCTCAAATTTTTGAATGGTAGTGTGTATTCATGTGTATATAAATGTTTTTAATTAAGTTAAACATTACAAAACTAAAGTAACTAAAAGTGACAAAAACAAGAGCAAGTAGTAAAAAATGCAATTAATTGGGAATTCAAATGTAAAGATGTAAGCGTTTTCCAGTAGGAGAGTCACCCATATTGATTTAATGTAATTTTGTTGATCCCAGTGGAAAGTCAGTGGCCTTTCTTTGTATATTGTTTTTGGTGTACACTATTTCTGTTGCAGTTTTGGTTTGTGTTGCGAAACGCTTGTTAAAGATGCTCAGTCTAGCATTGAAACCATTAGCCTGTTTGCTTCCACAGTCTCTGTATGTTCCTACCCTTCTCTTTTCTATTTTTTCTCAGGTTTTCTGTCTCTCGCCTGCCTTACTAATCATCCGTGGGCCGCTCGCTGTCATCTGCCCTTGTCTGCTTCTTTTTTTATCGCTCATTTTTATCATTTTATTCTTTTATCGCTGGAACTAGTTCATGGCCTCTTCAGACACATCTGTGTGTGTTTCTCTTTCTTTAACCGCTGGTTTTCTAATAGCTAAGAAGGATCTTGTACAGTGACTGTTTCAATCATGCCGTACAGTTATATATAGAGAGAGAGATCTCCGTTTCCAATAGTACACCTGGCCTTACATTACCCAGGTTGCTTTGCATTGACACAGATCTGTCAGTCCCGCACGCTGTCACAACCACAACAATTCAGACGCTCAGGAGAACTATTGGTCACAAGCTCTTCAGGACCTGGAGACCTGCGGCCAATCGGAAATCCTGCGGGAACTTGAGGTAAATCTACTCTTCATCAACACTTTATCTACAGTCTGTGCATTTTGATTGTTAAATCAATGTGTTTTGGCTTTCTTGCTGCTCTCAATTTATATTACGTAGAAATGGGCAATGTGACCAAAATCTATACCATTATAGAAGTAATTCTCAACCAAAACCTTTTCCAAGATTAGATTTTTTTTTTTTAACCCAAAAATCATCTGCCATAAGGATTTTTTTTAACCAAAATCTTTCCCAAAATAAGTGATTTTAAACCCAAATCTTTATCAAGATAAAAATATTTTTTTGTTTAAGTCTTTACCACAATACAAGTAATTCTCAACCAAAATCTTTACCAAGATGTAAGGATTTTTTAACCAAAATCATGTACCGTAAGTAATTTTCATCCAAGATATAAGGATTTTTTTACACCAAAACCTCTATGATAGAAGTCATTATTGACCAAAATCTTTACCAAGATAAATCATTTTTAAGCAAAGTCTTTACTGCAAGTAATCAGCATATTTAAGTGATTTCTGAAGGATCATGTGACTCTAGCCGCGTTTCCATTACCCTTCAAATTGCGTGAATTGAAAATGCGCTGAATGAACGTCAATTTCGCAAAAAATCCCATATATCGCAAAAAAAGTTTTTACACTGCATGAGGTGGTTTTTCAGGCAATTCGAAAAAAAGGGATATATCTTTCCAAATCAAATGTGGTGCAGTTTGTATCGGAGTGTTTTATTTCCTTTCTAGGCTACCATAATGTCAGGCAGCACGCTGAGTTTAGGAGAAGACAGCGAGAAGCAGAATGAAAGCCGGACCAAAGCTCTCGCACTGAGCCCAGAGATGACCTCAGAGAACTCAGCTATACCGGAGGACATGAAGGACACCAGCCCATTCATGCCATTAGAGCTTCATAAAGTAATGTTCACTTTCCCAGCAGTTGAAATCATGTTGACATCACTACAGAATGACCGACAGATCTTCATTCTCTCCCTCTGGCTCAGATCTGTATACAGAAGGATGTTGACAGCAGGGATTTTGGGTTCAGCGTGTCTGACGGTCTGCTGGAAAAGGGTGTCTACGTGAACATGATCCGTCCGGATGGGCCTGCGGACCAAGCTGGGTTACGCCCATATGACCGTATTCTACAGGTGATGTATTGTACCAGCTGACCTTGTGACCTTTTCTTAAAGGGAGAGTTCACCTAAAAATGGAAAATGTCACTATTTACCCAGATACGCGTCACCTGTATTCTAGAAGGTTGAACCATTCCTTTAACCTGACATTTTTCTTATGGGGGTCAGTACGATTTTTATTCAGCAAGGATGCATAAAACTTGTCAGAAGTGACAGTAAAGACATTTATAATGTTGGAAAAGATTTATATTTCAAATACTGTAAATGCTGTTATTTATAACATTCTATTCAAATAATCCTGAAAAACAGTATCACAGTTTCTACAAAAATATTAAGCACCACAACTGTTTTCAGCATTGATAACAATAAGAAATGTTTCTTGAGCAGCAAATCAGCGTATTAGAATTATTTCTGAAGGATCATGCGACACTGAAGACTTAGAATAAGTTACATTTTAAAATATATTCAAATAAAAAACGGTTATTTTAAATTACAATAATATTTTACAATATTACTGTTTTTATTGTATTTTTAATCAAATAAATGCAGCTTTGGGAAGAATAAGAGACTTAAAAAATAAAAAACTACTCTGTATACTCTGAAAAAACAGCTCCTAAACTGAGTTTAAACCTGCTGTTTTTGTTTCTGACTAACAGGTCAATCATGCACGAACGCGTGATTTTGACTGTTGTCTTGCTGTGCCGTTGATCACAGAGGCCGGAGAGCATCTGCAGCTGGTCATTAGCAGAAACCCTCTTTCTCAGGCACACGTTTGGCCACCTAAAAACTGTCAGGACTCTGGACTGTCTGTGGTTTCTGCACCAAATCCAAGAAGAGTTGACCTCTGATTCCCAAAAATGAGCAACACAGAGCACAGTTTCAGTTGTTTCACACACATGGTTCTCTCTCTCAACTGCACAATGAACACATTAGCACTATTTTTGTTAATTATCATTTTCAAACTTTTTTTTGTCAAGTTAGGACCCACTACTGTTTTTTTCATGTTTTTTCAAATGATACCGCACCAAACAAGCCACATCTTCAAAGTTTATTTGACCACTCACACAGGCACGTGAGTTTTATTTGTACACTTTTAGTTACACAAAACATGTCAAGTTCATCTTCATACATGCCACTTTTGTTTCTAATATAAATAAATGACACTCATTTAGATTCTGCTGTCAACAATAACGCTTTGATGCTGATGCAGATCTGCAGGTTTTTACAAAGCACAAAGACAAAACTTCAAGCCATCTTTTGTCTGTTCAGGCAGTGAAAATCTTTCTCTGAGATCAAAACCGTGACAGTTTGACAATCGATATTTTTGAAATTTTCTGATGAAAAGGTAATTTTTTTTGTCTTGATGTGAATGTTTCAGGTGCATGTGATGCAGTTCGGTGATGTCATTTGTGTACCATAAGGAATTTTATGAGGATTTTATGGCTTTACGTCCTGATGCACACCAGGAATAAATTCAGATTTTAAGTGAAGTCCTTCAAAGGAGCTTGTTTTAAGTGTAACTTTTAAACGCAGATCCTTCTCTGTATATCCTCTATTCTGTGTATAAACCCCTTTTCCTGGATGTTAAATATGTAGAATGCGATGAATAAGGTGTACATTTAATATTCTTGGGTTAGAAATGATTATTTCCTTTTTTAAAGAAAATAAAGGATAAAAACCAGAGTGAATGTAACCCTGTCTGGTAAGAATACAGGTGCATGTTTGGATGTCTCACTGTGGTTCCAGCTCGTGTTTCCTGTCAGGACACCGTTCAGGGGTTTGATATCGTAGACAGTGTTGGCACGAGGCGGAGATGAGCTGTCCCACACCTCACCGCACTGTCAGATACTGGAAGCCAAAGCCGTTTGACACAACTCCTATTTTAGTCCAAGGGCGGATTCTGATTCGAGGAAACGTGAAGCCTAATGCATGTGCTGGGAATTTAATATTAAATGTGTAGTGTCGATTAGATTGTGGACTGATGGAGGGACAATTGCTTCATTCTGATGTGGAATAAGGGCAGTGTCTTTTGATATTTACTTCAAACAAAGACAAATAATTAACGTGCATTGGTTTAATTTTGCCATTTAAAGTGGGTAGAGTTAACTAAGATCAGATTCTTTTAAAGAGTTGATTCTTTTTAATGAACCTGTTGAACTTGTTCACGAATTACACGGATTGATCTTTCAAATGATTCATTTGTGAATTGTGACCCTGGACAACAAAACCAAATGTCAAGATTTATACATCATGTGAAAGCTGAATAAATAAGCTTTCCATTGATGTATGGTTTGTTAGGATCGGACAATATTTGGCTGAGATACAACTATTTGAAAATCTGGAATCTGAGGGTGCAAAAAAATCAAAATATTGAGAAAATATTAAAGTTGAAGTTGTCCAAATGTAGTAATGATGCATATTACTAATCAAAAATTAAGTTTTGATACATTTACGGTAAAAAATTTACAAAATATCTTCATGGAACATGATCTTTACTTAATATCCTAATGATTTTGGGCATAAAAGAAAAATGGATAATTTTGACCCATACAATGTATTTTTGGCTATTGCTACAAATATACCCCAGCGACTTAAGACTGGTTTTGTGCTCCAGGGTCACAATTGGACTGATCTGATTGGAACATTTCTCAAGCTACAGCTCACTGAATCAGTGATCCGGTGGGCAGGGGCACATTAAAGCATGGGCTTCAATGGACTGGAGCCCAGGGGCCTACTAGCTGCAGGTAAATTACATCATTTTAAATAATTATTTGCAAGGGTGTAGGTTTGATTTTGGCATTGGTGGGGACATAACGGCAGACAACAGGCGTTTAACTGCACTATACATCATTTCACAAGCTCGAACTCGCTAATTCAATTATCCGGTCGAAACGAATCTTGAAACTCGCAGGATTGGCCGAATGAGCCGAGATGATTCTTTTCAATGAGCTGCTTGATTTGATTCACAAATGATTCACTGAAGAAATCATTCGTGCTGCATTTCTCGGCCTACTGTAGAACTCGCTGATTCAGCGATCCGATTGGAACCAATCAAATTATGAGATCTCAAACGTGTGAGGAATCTGACTGATTGAGTTATTACGAATTTAGGTAGTTGCAACTATGTCATGTGTAGGTTATAAATGCTAAATCAGCTGTATTACAAGCATTTTTAATTGTCATAGTTTGCTGTTGATGTCACTTGTTTCCACACACTTGAATTATCAAACACTTCAACTGATATCGCAAGTTATTCTTTGACAGATGTGAAAAAGAAGTGTTTTCTTCGGAGTTCACTGAACATCAGCCTCATCCTGGTCCTGGTCCGTTCTGGTACACAACATCAAAAAGCAGATATAGACATTTTTGAACAGACTCGACACAACACATACCAAGATTGGACATTTTTATTTTGTTTGAAAGATGCAATATGCATCTAGAATGGTCTCTGTCACAAAACTACTTTGGTTTTACAAGAATTTTTGTTTAATCAAGTTACCTTACAGTACAGCAAAAATGTGAATGAAAAATTGTATCTTGAATTTCGTGTTTTCATCATAATACAGTACTTTCCAGCTGAACTTAGAATAAAAAATGGACAAAGCCAGTTGGTTACAAATATTGCACACTGCAAGTTGCATTTAGGCTGACGACTAATCAACGTTTAAATATAAATTTCTGAATACATTCAGAAAAAATATAGGCAAATGACCAATCACATCAGGTACAGTATAAAATGGTTAAATACAAAAAGTCAAATTGTAGATAAATGAAAATACTACAAATGAGCAAACACTTGCTTCGTGAACAGTTAGCTCAAGATTGGTGGAAATAGGTGAGAGGGTTCAGGGGTCATAGGACAGGTCGGATGAGCTGATGTGTACAAAGACGCTGGGGTCAGAGGGGATGGTATCTGGAGGGTGGGTGGTCGAAGGGAAAGGACACAGAGGTATTAGGAGGGGCAGTTCTTTGCTGTTGGTGATTAGCTTGAATATTTGGAGGTTTTAAGGCTCAAGAGACAATTGCACAATCTCATTCTTAGGCCAGAGAGGGGAATGGCAGTGTCTCTGTGCAAGGACATAAAGCCCAGGTTTCCTGCGTTCGTACTGAAAGCTGATGGTTTGATGATTGTGAGCGAGTTTGGCTGTGCTGAATCATGTGATATACAGCGGCCTCCAAACGTCTGAAATGCCTGGGAATCAAAACTTCGAGAAACAAACAAAACTAAATTCTGCACTATTTCTAGGTCACTAATTAAACTGAATTAGTGGCATTGATCATATGGCTCTTTGTACAGACGGTCCATCGAAGCACGAGTTGCTCGTCAGGTTTTGTTCATGTCAGCTTTCTCCTCAAATTCTTATGGTGATAGTATAATCCATAATGAAAACAATCCAAAAAATGAATATACACACACACAATATATATGCATTTTTAAAAGACTATTATATATAATATATATATATAGTAGTCTTTTTAAAAATGTATACAATACCAAATGAATTCAAATATGACTGATAAATTTATTTTCTTGAAAAAAGCAGAACTTTAACCGTTATATATAAGCATTCTCAGACCTTTCAGACCCCGCTGTACATGAACAGCTAATAAAGTGCTGCCAAAAAGCTCTGCATGTTGTTGATAATCATCAGCTCTCGGATCATCTTACAGTAAATGACACTTATAATAGTGCATCAAATGATACTTATATTAGTGTGAACAGCTGCCTACAGTGTTAGAGGAACTCGGTGGCTCGATGTGTGATGGCAGTGATCACTATGGTTCAAAGGAGAGACGAAAGGACAGAGCGTTAAGGTTTGCTTATGTCTTACGTGTTTGTGCATGTCTGTGCACAGCGTCCGCTCAAAGCGGAGGTACATTCATTTTTCTTCAAGACAAAGAACATTTAAAAACCTCATCGAAACGAGAGTTACTGCCACAACCACTGACGGACGTCATAATGTAGCTTATGTCACATTTAGTTTGTTGCTGTTTTACAGTAAGTCTTTTTCTAAAAATCAAGCTAAAACTCGCTCTCTCTGCTGATGAACTGAGTCCTAACCAGGTGCGACACAATAAAAGTCCTCACAGAAAGTAAAAGGCCATGCAAAGCGATAAAATCAGAATATAATCAAAGATTTATGTATGTAAATCTATGCGGAGCAGGATTTTGGACCAATCAGATTTTGCTGTGACATTGCATTCATTTATTTGAGTGAGTAAAGTGGTATTCAAGAATATTATAAAAATAAAGCAGTGATATAGAATTTATTATGATGGTTCCATATTTATTTTTGGTATAGCCCAGAACTGAAATTATTGATGCTATTATAAACCTATTTTAAAATGTTGTTTTAGATTTAGTGTGAACAGCATTCACAATTAAACTAAAACTATAAAATTATTATTATTATTATTTTTTACAAAAAGGGTATCTATGTATATCATATCAAATTAATTAAAATCTGAATTAATTAAATGATATCTTTTTTAAAGAAAGTAGAAATTTCCTGATTTTAAGTCTTTTTAAAATAAATGTATTATTGAAGGGAAGTAGAAAAGTCTGAATTCACTTAATTCAAATAAAATAAAAATTTAATTAAAATTACATTTAATTAACATTTAAAGTGATTCAAATAATAAAAATGAAATAAAAAATATTACTGTGGGCGGGGCTATTCAGAGTGACAGGACCAAAATAGAAAGCAAAATGTCTCATTGTGGCGGTTTAAGAAATCGTAATGCAATGAGCAGTAAATCCTGTGTCGCTCCTGGTTAGGACGTGGTTTAATGTGAAACAGTGCACTACAGATTAAACAAACCACCCCAGACGGCTAAAGCTCACATCAGGTTATTACAATATCAGCATTAATGCTAATACCATTGATTACAATCAGAATACAAATCCTACATGGCAAAAAAGATATATCGATATAAGATCATTTCATAAAAACACACTAGTGCAGAGCGAGAGAGAGGAATGGTGGGGAAAGGAGCGGGACAACAGATAAACGGGATCTCCCATAGGAGAGGACAGGAGTGGGAGAATATGGGAATCTCTCTTAGAGAGCCTCACATAGTAGTTTCTACGATGGTATGGCTGTGTTTGGTGAAGGTGTGGATGCCGTTGGGGTCCAGCGGGTGAAGCAGCTCACTGTTCTTCACACAGTACTCCTTCGGGCGAGAGCTCGCACCTCCTTTAACAGGCGCCGCCACGGCTTTGATCCGCTGAACACAACGCATTATTTGATTTGAGGACATTTTCAAGACTATTATTAAAAATGATAAATGCAGTGACAGACTTTTAGATGAGAGCTGATAGTTGCTAACGTTATGGCCCAGAACTGAACAGCATTCAAATTGAATCTAAAAACGTTTTTTTTTGTTTGTTTGGAAAACCAGTATCTATGTTTACAATACAAACTTAATTAAAAATATATTCACAGATTTAACTGTTTATTTATAATCTGAATTACATGTATTTTTTCTTAAGAATTTTGAAAATTTCATAAAAAGTTGAATACAATTAAAATAAAATAAATTAAAATAAAAATCCATAAGTTATTATAACAGACCATTTTAAACTAGAATGACTCTAGAAATGATCTATTTATTATTATACCAAAGTAATTAAAATATGATTAAAAATAGATTTATTTTCTTGAAAAAAAAAAAAAAGCAGAAATTCCCTGATTTAAATTTCTTTATACGTTTATTATATAGGTGAAGTAAGTCGGTTAAGTCTCTTAAAAATTAAGAGAAATTTAAAGAAAAAGTTAAATATAATATACATTTAATAATATAATGTAACATAAATATTATATATAAATATAGAATTGCTTAATATATCCTTTAAAACTAGAATGGTTCTTTCTCCGTGAACAATACAATAGTCAGAATTAACTTTTTTCTTGAAGAAAAAATGAATTAAAATAAAAAATAACATTTAAATAAAACCCTTAAGCTATTATAATATACGTGAAATGTAGAATTTGTCTGTAAATTACATTTTTACATATACCTTTTATATATAAAATATTATATATACCTTTTTTTTTTTTTTAAATCATCCTAGGAGACACAAAGGTTTTGCCCTAACGTCACAGATATATTGTAATTTTCTAATAAAAATATGAAGAAAATGCCAATAGATGTGTATGTTTGACGTGTTTTATATGCAACTCATGATTTTCTCACCTCTATCAGGGAGCCGTCTGATTGGATGATTTTGATGACGACCATCATCGGGATGCAAATCATAGAAGCCAGCGCAAGAGCCCAACCCAATCCAATGGACCAATCAGGATACTCATAAAACTTGTTATAGGTGAGCGGCTTGTACTTCACCAGTGAAAAGACAAAACAACCCTGAAATGGAAAAAATAAGAATAATCAAAAAACATTGCTGCTGGCCATATTTCTCAAGCAAAAATTGCATTCCTTCTCACACTTACCACACAAAGGACAGGAGTGATCAGCATCCAGCTCCATTTCATCCAGCCGTTGGGTCTGTAGCCGATCATGTCCTCTATAGCATCGTAGAAATTATCAGCCCCTGCAAACACACACATGCAGTCAAGATTAGTGCTGTGATCTTTATTATACCAGTCATGGATGGAAAATAGAGATGTGAAATAAGCCCAGAGGACTGATGTGATTATATAAAACTAAATAAGATTATATAAGATTAATCTCAACAAACATTGTTAGACTGCTGATTGAGCAACATTAATGAGCTTAATGCAAAGATCATAAGAGGCGTGACCCTACAAATGAGCTCGGGATTAATGCTGTAAACACAAGTGACCGCAGCATCTGTTTTTGAAGAGACACCTGTTTAATAATAGTGTGTGTTTATGATTGTTTACAGTGTTTTATTACATGACTCTTTAAGGCCACAAATACCTTGAAACCTTGGTGATTTTTATGATGATTCGTGTATCTGGGTATCTGATGCATAACAGCCATAAGCTCCTTTATGTATCAACATGATGATTTTAGGTAAAAATTTACATTAATACAGCAGCATTCAACATTTGGGGTCATTTTTGAAAGTCACTTACACTCATCAAAACTGCATTATTTGATCAAACATACAGTTAAAAAACAGCAATATTGTGAAATATTACAATTAAAAAAAATATTACAATTAAAAAAAAAAAAAATCTCTTTTAATATATTTTCAAATTAGGAATTCATTCCTCCTAGCAACCACTAAGACCATTTATTTGAAAAAAAAGAAATCTTTTGTAATATTATGAATCTCTTTACTGTCATTTAAAAAAAAAATCTATTTATAGCATCCTTGCTGAATAAAATGATTTATTTCTTTAAAAAAAAATCTTATTGTCCCCAAACTAATGAATTACAATATGATTTAAATGTTTCTCCCCTTAAAAAAGTAGAAATTACAGTTTTTTAAATACATGAGTTATAAAATATATTGTAGTCAGAATTAACTTTTTATCTTAGATAATTAAGAGAAAATTTAAGAAAAAGTTAAATAAAATTAAAATAAAAAAAGAAATAAAAATTAGATTAAATTCAAATAAAAAGCCTTTAGTTATTATAAAATATCCTTTGACTCTTTTTCTATAAAATAGGTATTTATATGATATCAAATTAACTAAAATACGATTGATAGATTTCTTTTCTTGAAAAAAAATTGAACTTCCCTGATTTTATAGGTAAAGTTGAAAATTCTAAAGTAGCCTTTTCCTTAAAAAAAAAAAAGTGAAAATTTAAGAAAAAGTGCAAAATAAAACAAAATTAAATTAAAATCAAAAGCTTATAGTGAAACCCCATCTAGTCGAGCACTAGTGCGTGCTTACCGTAAACCCAGGCTACTGCAACACATTCAAAGAATGCAACCCAGAGAAGGCACACACCGCTGGCGGCGTAGTAGTCAAACAGCTGGAAGACGTACATGCCACCCTGAGAGACACAGACGCACATTCAGCATTCAAACACCGCAGATCAATGCAACACACTCCTCCGTCTCCGTCCGCTCTCTCTTACTTTAGTGACCATGGTGAGTCCCAGCAGGTAACTGATGACGCAGATTACAGCGATGAAGATTTCTCTCCGGTATCCCTTCCTTAGGAGGGATGGGTACAGGTCCACCAGAGAGGTGATCTGACCCTCCACTTCTACAAACTGATGGGAGAAAGCACACACACACGGTGATGGAACTGATTCAAGAAGTACCAGTGTTATCTGAGAATTATTTATGTACTATTGTAGTATTCATCAATATTTTCTATCATTTTTATATTTTCAGTTTTAACATTTTAATTTTAGTTGAAGGGTTTTGGTAGTTTTTATTACTTTTTATTTATTTTTATTTTTTTTAAGCCTTTATTTATATTTCAGTTTTTGTCATTTTAGTACTTAAACGTACTGACTACAGTTTTCATTTTAGTTTTAGTGCATTTGTAATTTTTAGTAATTTCAGTTAGTTTACTTATTTCTTACATTTTCAATTGTCATTTTAATTTTAGTAATTTTGTTGTGTCCTTTTGTTAATTTTATTACTTTTTCAATATTTCTATTTAGCTGAAATGTGTTTATATTTCATTTTTAGTCATTTTATTTATTTCAAATTTTTGTTTTTCATCTAATATTTATTCTGTTTTGTTTCATTTCAAGTCAATGAATGAAAATGACTAAATTGCAGTGAGTGATAAACACTAGTGACTTAAACTGTGTACAAACCAGCGTGACACTGAAATTTAAAATGCTTACTGAAAAATATATAAGCAGCTGTAATGACCTGTCACTGGTCACTTGTTGTGTTTGTTTGGAGACAATAAAACCTCATTTAAAAATCTATTCTATATATTCTATGAAAAACAAATGAGCATGGAATAGGGAGCTTTTGTTATATATTGCTATATCATGTTGTGCCTGGTTAAGGTCTGGCGTGACGATACAATTATAAAGACGCATTCACACGGAGTGATTTAGAGAACAATGCGACCATTTAACTTTATGTAAATGAGAAGTGATGTGATTTGGACAATACCAATGTTTGTGAAGCAGAGGTCATGTGATGCACTGGATACTGCAGACCAGTACAGATGCCCACTAGTGACCATCAGTACAGCATTGTTAGTTTTTACAGTTTAAATGTCATATTCATCCATTTCAGTCAGTTCAGTACTCTGACTGAAATGGCATATAATTTTAGTCGACAAAAATAACATTGTATTTGATAGTAAATGACAAAAATGTCAAACGGTAACAGCACAAACTTTAAAAAAGCATGAACATTAAACAAAAAATGTTAAACCCAGCCATGCTCAAACGTGAGCTCTGACTGTGTTGTCATTTCATCACGCTTAGAGACTGGATGGATTTGTTGCTTCCAAACATGCAGCTTTTGGCTTAACGCGATGTTAATTGATTGACCGGAGTGGTGTGGATTATTGTGATGTTTTTATCAACTCTCATTCTGACGGCACCCATTCACTGCAGAGGATTTCTCCAAAACTTTTCCCATGAAGAAACAAACTCATCTACATTTTGGATGGCCTGAGGGCGAGTCAATTTTCAGCAAATTTTCATATTTGGCTGAACTGTTCCTTTGTTTTTTTATCTATTAGTATAGCTTAAATTTAGTGTCGAAGTGACACTTATTATGATCTTTTAAATGATGTATAACTTAACTTAAGAAACGAAATTGAAAAAAAAAAAACCTTGATGATGATTATCCATGATTAAACAAAAAACCACTGCTTTAATGGGACAAGCCTCTTGAAGTCATCTGAGGTAAAGTGTCCTAATGAACAAACAATGGTGACATTTGACCCTGAACCGTGGAAAATCAAAACATGTGTGCTTCAGCACACAGCCTAACGGATAATACATCTTTTTTGACATCTTTTCTTTGCCTTCTGCAGAGTGAATGACATTCATAATAATGGCACCCTTATTTATGTCCACATTGTTGTTGCTCTCAGTGTCTTTGCTTGTGTGTGTGTGTGATGTAAGTGTAATTTCACACACACATACGCAAAAGGAAATGTGATCCACCGCACCCTGGCTTTTCAGCAAGTCATATGAGACTGGAATACCTTCAGCGTCTCGTGATATGTGAGTGTGAGGGTGTGTTTGTGGGAGGCAGCCCAAAATATAGCGGCATAATTCCTCGACGCTGGCACACAGCCGCAGAGAGATGATGTTTCACATCAGGACTCAACGCTATGCTGTAAAGTTATGATCTGCTGGCTTAACCATCTCAATGTTTGCAGTCTTTCATTCCAACACCAGGACACTCATATGTCACACCACCCAGAGGACATTTTTATTACTCAGAGACTTAACGGAGTTTCCAATTATGTTTCAGTGGTAAGTTCACCCAAAAATGACTTCTATCTTCTTTTGTGTTCGGCAGAAGAAATTAAGTCATTTAGTGGGAGTAAATGACAGAATGTTAATTTTTGGGTGAACTATGGCTTTAACTTAATTGCAGCGGGAAGTGTAGGTGTGTGTGTCGATCTAACCTGACTGTCTAGGCCCAGCAGCAGAAGCATTATGAAGAAAAGTATGGCCCAGACCGTCGGCAGTGGCATCATGGTGACGGCCTTTGGATACGCGATGAAGGCCAGACCAGGACCTGAGAAACGCAAAAAGAAAGGCATGTGGTAAAGAAAAGCCTATCACATGACATACTAGCAGACTCTCACAAAGAAAGGGAAGAAAACTTCTTATACAAATATTGTATAAATATATATAATATTATATACGGTATACTGTAAAAACATAAATTTATATTATAGATAAAAAATGATAAGATAAATATATATATATTTATATTTAATATTAATATATAATTTATATTTATATATTATATAATGGTATATATTATTTTATTTATATAATTTAATTATATTTTAGATTCATTTCATAAATTTGCATTTGTGTATTTATTTTATCATGTATTAGTAGTGAATATACATGTAATTCATATTTTATTTTTATTTCATGTTATATTTATTTGAGATTTTTAATGTGTATAATACACATTTCTAAATTATATTTATAACTTACTACCCTTGTCTGTGCACTTTGAACAATTTCATGAAATGCATTAAATATGATTTTCACATGATATGCACATTGTTTGTCTTTTTTTTTTTCTGAGAGAATAATTTACATTTATGTGCTAACTGACACGGTGCCCCAAATGCTGTTGAAAGAGCTTCATATAACGTGTAGCACATAAGATCAATGACAATCATAAATGAACTTTCTCCTCCTCATTCCAAGAATTCTGTGTGAGCAGGTTGGTGACCTTTGACCCTGAGCATTACCTGACTCTGCCACATCGGCGATGGCCACGCCCTGCTCCTGTGCCATGAACCCCAGGACGGAGAAGATGGCAAAGCCTGACACGAAACTGGTACCGCTGTTCAGGCATCCGAGCAGCATGCAGTCCCTGAACACACACACACACACAATATTTGTACAATAAATAGACAGCATATAGCTATAAACATGCATTTAAAACATACGAGTCCTCACCTGTAACAGTTATACTTGTACTTGTTGTAGCTTCCCAGTGATGTCATCGCACCAAGACAAATAGCATATGAGAAAAAGATCTGAGTGCCTGCATCAATCCACACCTACACCGGTCCACAGAGACAGAGATTGCAGTTTGCTTCATCACATTTCCTTTAAATGAAAAACAACACTGCACAAAGATTTCTTTCTGTGCGTTTCAGTACCTCAGGGTCTTTTAGGCGGGTCAGATCGGGGTAAAGGTAAAACTTGATGCCCTCGGAGGCACCAGGCAGAGTCACACCACGAACCAGCAGCACAATCAGCATGAGGAAAGGAAACGTCGCTGTGAAATAGACCACCTACAGACAGACCGAGAGGAGGCCAGAGGGTTCGTGGATTTCCATAATGAATATAAAATAATTATACACCTACATAAGGTGCAAATGAAACCCACATAGAGCTACAAACTCTGAAAGGAAGGCTAGTGAAAGTGCACATTAATTGGGTCTTATTCACGAAACACGATCAGAATGGATTTCTGTGTAATTCGTTCATAAAATCATTTTTTCCGCAAAGCGCTGCACTGAATTGAATGCTTTTACAAATGATTTACACAGAAATCGGTTCTGCTCGTGTTTCATGAATGAGGCTCAGTGTGTGTCTGCGATTATAATCCCACACACTGTTTCTAGACAGAAAAACCCTCACCAATCTAGAGACATTTACATGTGCACCACCAAAACCTGTCTGTCTAGTTCATTTTAGCTGATTGTGTAAAGCCTTGGTTATCTTGGGATGTCAGCTGTGACTTTTCACATGATGTGGTTGTATTTTTAATTAGAAAGCCTTTTAAAGGTTTCTTAAAGACCCTGTAAAACCTTTTTTGTGGAGTTTTTTTTCTTAAAAAGAAATGTATAACAAGCAGTAAAGACGGATGTTTCACAAGATATTTCAAATGCTGTTCCTTTGAACTTTTTATTCAATAAAAATATTAAGCGGCACAACTGTTCTCAAGATTAATAATAATTGTTTCTTGAGCAGCAAATCTGTATATTAGAATGATTTCTGAAGAATCATGTGACACTGAAGACTGGAGTAATGATGCTGAAAATTCAGCTTTGTGTCACAGGAATAAATTACATTTTATATTATATTTAAATAGAAAACAGTTATTTTGAATTGTAATAATATTTCAAAATATTTCTGTTTTTACAGTATTTTTGACCAAATAAATGCAGCCTTGGTGAGCCAAAAAACATTTAAAAATGCTTACTTCCTGTTACAATGGGCAATAGAGGAACAACAGGAAAGAAAACTGCATTGAAATTGGGTTTCTAAGTATTCAACATAGTTAGCATGTTAACAGGAATCAAAGAATCTGATTTTGCGGTTCTTTGCTACTTCTGTAATTAAACACGTGCGAAGATTTCAAATGAACCAAGGAATTAGGACTTATTGAAAATTGGGGGAGCCATCTTGACTTATGAATATTCATATTAATTATTTCTGATTTATTGAAACACTCATTTGGCTTCTACTTGGTCATTTTATGTGGTTGGCTACAATTTTCACTCTTAAAACATAATGACCATTTCTTAAAATGTGGGGGAACAACCTTAGGCATTTCTAAAAGTGATGTTGTGGTGGACTTTTCTCGTCCTTTCCCTCACCTTGCCGGTAGATTTGACTCCTTTCCAGATGCAGAAGAAGCAGATGATCCAGACGGCCAGCAGGCAAAGCGCCAGCTCCCACTTCAGACCGCCGACCTCATCGATCCCCGAAGAGATGCTGAGGACGTTCCGCCTGCAGGCGACATGAGAGTGATGAGAATGGGCGCAGAGCGTCCGTCCCGTACACACAGCCTCAGGACGACACTCCTGGATACTCACTCCCAGAATTCGGTGACCGGCGAGGTAAGGTTGGTGAGATTGGTGATGTTGGCGGAGAGCCAGAGGCTTTTGTTCTTGCGGATGGTGTCCTCCACACAGTTCGCGGTGTTCCAGCTGTGTCTGCAGCGGGCCCAGGGCAGCTCGTGCTGGAAACACTGCAGCAGGTAGTACAGACCCCACGCCAGGATCACGATGTAGTAGATGTTCAGCAGAGACACGATCACGACCGAAGCGTAGCCGATTCCTGATGCACATACAGAACACAAGTCAATAGGAAAGCAAAACTCACCCTGTTTGCTTTCACAATTCATCAGTGTTTACTCTAAATTACTTACTTGAATTAGTCAGAATTATACATAAATTACATCTAAATGTATATATAGTTTTTTTTTTGTATCTAAATATACATAAATTAAATTATATATAAATTTATTTGCACTATTGTTCAAAAGTTTGGGGTTGGTAAGATAAAAATAAAAATAAAAAGTTTTAAAGTGTATTTATGCTCAACAAGGCTGCATCAAAAATACAGTAAAAACAGAAATATTCTAAAAAACTAAATTACAAGTTTTCTATTTGAAAATATTTTAAAATGTAATTTATTCCTGTGATGCAAAGCTGAAGTTTCAGCTTCATTACTCCAGTCTTCAGTGTCACATGATCCTTCAGAAATTACTCTAATATGCTGATTTGTACTCAAGAAACATTTGAACAGTAGTTTGTATAAACTACATTATAGTATATTTAAATATTAAATATATTTAGGAACTGTATGTAATATTAGCCAGGAGAAATAAATAAGTACACAAACTGGAAAATTTGACATTTATTTGCTTTAATTTTACGTATTTATGTATGTATTTATTTTTGTTTATATATTTATCTATATTGTTTTATTTTAATTTAAGCGTTAAATTTTTATCAATTTTCATGCTTGAGAGCCATTAAGTAAGCATTATTGATATGTTCCCTCTTATAAAATGTAAATGATTGTAAATCATAGTAAAACATGAGCTCATTGATCTAATTCAGTCGATCTGCCATTTTATTCCAGCCGTTACTCCTGCTTCTTTAAATATTTAGTTTATAAGTAGGGTTTAATGGATCAGCACTCAAGCATTTAGTAGCGAATCAACTAACTTGGTGCAACCATACCCTGATGAATAAAATCAAGTCTCTCCCTGCATCCTATTTCCCTCAGAAATGTCACATTATGAAAGTAAAATACCATTCCAGGTTTATAAAGAGGAAATGAAGAGTTAATTGGACTATCTATCTTGTCAGCAGATGCTTGTTCTCTAAGCAATCTGTCGTGCTGTCCTGGAACTAACAGTCCCGATGGACTAACCAGACCAACACAAACCAACAATGGCTCATCAAACCATTAGACTGCCAGCACTAGAGCTGCTCAGAAATGAGAAGACAAGCATCACTGCTTGCACTGCATGTAACCGGTCGCTCTTTGCATTAGCGATATGAATGATACCTCACATTATGCGGTCTGTTGACGAGATGTGCCACATCTAAGCAGAACGGAGCACAACGTGAGACTTTATGAGACGGAGAGCCTCTGTTCTCTCTGAGGGCCAACTAATGAGTCAAACACAGCTCTATTCTCAGAGCAATGAAGCTTCACCTGTTGGCTCTGACACTGCGTCTGAAATCATATTTTTAGTGTTAGTTTTCTAGGGCTGAGGGCAGTCAAAGGGCTGAATGCCAGTTTTATGCTATAATTAATACTAAGTGCCACAAGCTCACTCCGCGGTGCCAGGAGCCGCTGTGACAGCTGACAATGCAATGCCAAACGTGCGTTTGAGTATGCAGGAGCAGGACTTCACCGTAGATGCACGTGAGTGTTCAAGAGAGAACAGTCAGCTGCCGCTGAGACTTATCATTGGGTGAAAGGGGACAATGGGCTCACGGTGGCAGGAAATATCACTCATTTGCGCTGTATGTGCTAAATAAAACCCAGCCACGTGAGCGACGTGCCCGTGCAAGTGTGTATATAGAGGTCAGGCACTAAAGTAATAAAAATATCTCCCAAGACAGGACTTTTGCAAATGGGGCCCAGGGACTCCCAGGGGTCCACAAGGGATTGCTGTGGGTCCATGGAAAAGTTGAAAGAAAAGCAGTGTAAATACATAAATAACTAAATAAACAAATAATAGGTAAACTGAATTAATGATTTGATTTAAATAAATAATCATTTATTAATATATTTTATTTAAATTAATTAATTAAAATAAAAACTATTAAATGAATTGGATTTGAAACAATTAAATGTGAATTTTTAAAAATAAATATTAGAATGATACATTTGATTAAAATAAATAAAATGTGTTTTAAATGTATAAATAAATAAATAAACTAAATAATTGGATTATAAATAAATATATAAATAAATAAATGTAATCATGATTAAAGTAAATTAAATATGATTTAAATAAAAATAAGAAAAGCAGTGTAAAAATAAATAAAAATAAGATTAAACTAATCAGATTAACTAACTAAATAAATTGGATTAAAATATACAGTTTTATTTAAATAAAGTAAAAGTTAAAAATAAATAAATTAAATGTAAATAAATTAAATCAATTTTACATTTGATTAAAATTAATTGATTAAAATAAATAATTACAATTTGATTTAAATAACAGAATAAATCAAATAATTTGATTAAAATAAAAGAATAAACAAAATTCATGTATTTTAATAAAATTAATTTAATAAATGGCATTGTAAAAATGTAAAAATAAATACAATTGATCTAACTAACCAGTAATACTAACTAAATAAATAATACATTTAATAAATATATAAATGTAAAATATTAATGTAAAAATAAAAATAAATTTGATTAAAATAATAAAATGAAATAAAATTTGATTTAAATAAAATGTAAAACCAATTACAAATTAATTCAAATAAGACTAACTTCTAAGATAACTAAATAAATTAATTTGATTAAAATAAATTCCATTAAAATATATAATAACATTAATCAGGTCTTTATATATGAAAATATATTTTAGAGTGTTGGTCTCTCGCATGAGGGTGATGATATTTGTCAGTCTGTGAAATCTAAAAGATTGAAAACCTTCCTGTCCTGTTGCTTCACTCGTTTCTGCTCCTAACACAACCAAGATTTTGGCTCCTGAGCTGAGAGGAGATCCCATCGCAAGCATCTCAGTCACCTCTCACTGCTGTTGCCATGGAGATCAGAATACATGTCCAAACGCGGAGCGGGGTGTTAGTCACAGCGCTCTGAAGCACAGAACGGCTCAAAGCAAACAAATCACGGGGAATTAAACGCACATGTAGTGTGTGTGTGTGTGTGTGTGTGTGTGTGTGAGAGTTTGTGTTTGTATGATTGACCCGCATCCCGCTCACACACAGATAAGAACATGACGATGCGTTTCAAAAGAACACAGCATCTTCTAGTGTTGCCTAGCAACCGCATCAGATGCTGAAAGCAGGTCAGAGTGAAGATGCTTTAACGAGCCACTTCAGCAGCCAATCAGACTTAAAACGCATCACAGTAACGGCCGTGCCGATTGGTCGCCGCTGCTGCGAGGGACCGCAACTAGCCGGCAGGGGGATGGGAGCATTATGAAATATGATTTATGCTGATTAAAATGTGCTTGAGCCCAATGAGTCATTAAATATCATCAAAGTCAGACTGTCTCGTCCTCTCTCTCTCACTCGCTCGCTCTCGATCCGTCCGTTTGTCTCACCGGTGAAAATGGGGCAGAGTTTCCCCCAGCAGGTGATTCCTCCCTCAGAGGTGAACTGGCCGAGCGCAACCTCCAGAAAGAAGACGGGCAAACCTCCACCAAACAGAAATATGAAGTAGGGGATGAGAAATGCACCTGGAAACACCAACACAAGATAAGGCAGGCATTACACAGACTCATTACAGGAAGCGAAATTACCAGAAACACAACATTTATGTTTGTATTACAATGGACATCTCTGAAAAGTACCACTAAATTACAATTTATATTACTGTACTGCTTAAATAATACACATTTTTGTATTATTAAATATTTAATATTAATATTTGAACTTGTAAATCATGCAGAAGGTCAAAATGTATTATAAACACTGTTCTACCTTTTTAGAATAGGAACAGATTTGCATACAAATGTTTCTGCAATGAGCTCAAAGGTTTTAAAGCGATAGCTCACCCAAAAATAAAAGTCATGGAAGTCATTCACCAAATTTCTTCAAAATATCTTCTTTTGTGCTCAACAGAAGAAAGAAACTCTTCTGATAGAACTTGAGAGTGAGCAATGAGAGACTTTTTATTTTTGGGTGAACTATCCCTTTAATGTCACAAGACTATGTTTGCATGTGACATTAGCCACTATTTACAATACACAAAGCCTGAAAAGTGTTACCTCAAACATATTTTGTTGACATATGAAACACGTAAACAACCTCACCTCCGCCATTCTTGTAGCAGAGGTACGGGAATCGCCAAACGTTGCCTAAACCAACGAAACCTCCGGCCACAGAGAGCACGAAATCCAGCTTGCTGGCCCATTTCTCCCGCTGTGGCGCTTTGCCCTCCGCCTCGTCTTCAGGACGCGTGCCGGGACTCTTACCGGGAGACGGCTTCAACGTGTCCTTATGGAAATCTTTGAGACACTGCAATTTTTCCTTCTGTGCCATACTGAGAACCAGAGAGGAGAAGGGGTTGAGAATGATTTACGCTACCGATCAAAAGAAATGAATACTTTTATTCAGCAAAGATGCACTAAATGAATAAAGTGACAGCAAAGACATTTATAATGTTACAAAATATTTCTATTTAATAAATGCTGTTTTTTGAACTTAATATTCATCAAAGAATCCTGAAAAAAATATTTAAGCAAATTAAACTGTTTTCAACATTAATAAGTAGTAGAAATGTTTCTTAGATATCAGAATGATTTCTGAAGGATCATGTGACACTGGAGTAATGATGCTGAAAATTCAGCATTGCTTCACAGAAATACATTACATTTAAACATATATAAACATGGAAAACAGTTATTTTAAATTGTAAAATTATTTCACAATTTTACTGTTTTTACTGTATTTCTCATCAAATAAATGGAGCCATGGCGGCTTCTTTCAAAAACATTAAACATTTTTACAGACCCCAAACGTCTAAACAGTGGTGTATCATAAATATCTATTTATACGTGTGACTGAGCTGGAAAACCTTCACGAAGACCCGCGAGGATAGAATAAATCTCATAACAGATAAATAAACAGAAAATCTGAGCTATGAAATCACATTCACTGAGACTGTGCAATGCATGTACTGTTACATAAGACAGATCTAGAAGCAAAAGCTAAAAAAAAACAGCAAATCTCAGTGCTGATGACTGCTCAAAGCTCATGCAAAACATAGGAATCATTTGAATAACACAGAAGCCTCAAGAACTAACATATACACACCTATGTAAAGTGTGAATGATACATACAGAAAATGTTTACATGCTTGCCGTTGTGCTCCAGCTAAGAGTAAGACATGAGCTCTTGAAATGAGATTCAGGCCGAGCAGGAAGCTGAGAAGGGTCTGATATCCTGTTTGAAACTCACTCACAGCTCGAGCACCGACACTGATAAAGCAGCTCAATCCATTACACGTGTCCTTGGCCAGAGCCCTTTTCTCTGTATGTTTTGGGGTTTGATACCATTTTTGTATCTATATTTTTATCAGCAGCACATGACTTATTAACATCCTCTTTTCTGTTCCTATTTATCTAAGGATAAGCTTTCTGATGAAGCCTGGACAGATACGGCAGTTGTATTGCTCCTGTAAATCCTCAGATGTTTCCATTTTGCTTTTTTTTTTTCTTCCAGCACAAAAATGCAAAGTTGAGTTGAAAATGCATGAATTTGAGAATGTCTAGTATTTTCTTGGTCACTCTTCTTTATGCTACATGAATAAAATGTGATGATCATGTTCTCCGGCATGATTTCAGATGATCCCAAGAGCACATTAAGCTTTGAAATATGAATTATTCCCCAGCTACCAGGAAATGTTCACACAACTTTGGCTAACGTTTTTTCAAAGTTATATAATGTTCTTAAAGCACTGTTTATGGAACATTCTTATAACCTAATTAATATTTGTTATATGTTCTCATAACATTGAAAGAAAACATTCTGAGATTAACATTCTCGGAATATCCTTGTGATTTTATTTGTATTTGAACGTTCTAAAAACGTTATTATAACCTTTAAATAATGTTCTAATTGCATTTTAATTTTCTTAGAATATTAAAAACAAACATTCAAATAACGCTATATTTTGGGTGCAAATAATGTTAGAATGTTTAAGTGTTAATGTTTGTATCCTTCAAAAAAAAAAACATTCTAATCAGAAATATAAATATAAAAAAAATTCGAGGATTTATGATGCTGTTGTCTTGTGATCACAGTCTTGTGAAAAGGGTCCATTAGATTTTGAATCTTGAGCTCTTTCAACATCAGATTCCAACGAGCCATTAAATCTCAAAAAGTCCATCTTATCTCATCTGCAGAACAAGCAATGTGTCAATTTATTGTGAAATAAAACTGATAAGAACTCCACACCAATAAGTGGAATGTGACTGGTTCGTCAGGGTCACCTGAGTGTCGGAAAAGCTAGACTCGGAGAGCTAGACTCATACGAGTCAAATGCCCTTGTGTCAGTGTAGCTTTGGCCATGAGGAAAGAAATATTGCAGGGTCACAGCTCAGCTTATCTCGGTCACCATCAGCCTCTTTCAACCTTCCTTGACCCCAATAATGACCTTCTAAACATGCCCGGATCTCTCATTAGCCTTCATATAGATAACCATGGATAGCTCAATATCAACAACAGCTGTAAATGCATGTTTCATCCACCAATGAAGAAAGAGCAGAGACAATGTATCAGAAGGCCACAACAACAGACAGCTGTCTGGATATTCAGCTGTGAAGGTTACAAATTACACTCTATCAACTCTGAAACACAAACTGGATGTATTAAAATACTCAAAGCATGTGGAAAGGGGATAAAAAGATTGTCTAATGCTCCAATTATACTCAAAAGCCGACAAAGGAAAACTCATAAAGCAAATGGAATATTATAAACTGAAATGAAAACATTTAATCTAAAGCCATTATCTATAATGGAAGGTCAGATACTCTAATGTTAGTTCATTGTTGTCTAGTCATTCAAACTATGATGTTTAAAAACAACAGAAGAAAACTATGCCAACTTTGCACAATACAAAATCAGTTTAGAACACTGTGCAATGATATTACCATATTTTTTGTGGTATTTTACCACATATTGTTGCAATACCAAGGTCTCTGAAGTACATGAATATGGCAGTCATAAATAACAGGTAACATTCCCATAATAACTTTCACTAACGTTTTTTTTTTTTTTTTAAATGTTAGGAATAAATCTTACAATAATGTTTATGGAACGTTCTTATAACTTTATTAATATTTTATGTACTTTATCGTGATGTTGAGAGGAAATATTCTGAAAAATAAAAAAAATGGGTGTTTTAAACATTAAGAGAGTGTTTAAATGTATAACGTTCCCATAATGTTTTCAAAATGATAGAATAGAACTTTCTCCTAAAGTTCACATAACCAAGAAGTAACGTTCTTAATTTAAAAAAAAAAGGGATAATTAGAAAATAGGTAAAAAATAAATAAATAAAAATAAATCGAAAAATACAATTTTCATGTTTTCAAAATAATAAAATGTTCGCACAACGTTCTTAATAAATGGATAAATAGAAATGGATGTTTTGGACGTTTTCATAGCAGTTTCTAAAATGGCTTTTTTAATCATTGATCGAATATTCAAATGTAACGTTCTCATAACATTTTCAAAATGATACAATGGAATGTTCTTCTAATGTTCACATGACATTAAACCATTTTTAATACATTAACAAACTGGACGTTACGAACGTTTTAAAAAAAAAACATGCAAAAATATCGTTTTCATAGCTTAATGTTTCTTCGAACATAGTTTTTATAGCTGGGAATCAAGTGTATGGTGCAGCCAATACTTTTCTAATTTGTATTGAGGAGAAAGTGCAAAGCACTGTTTCTGCAAGGTCATCTCATGTCATGCATTACAAAACTAAATCTGTCTGCTCTCAAAATTAAAACCTGAAAAATATTCCGCTCGCTCGAGCGTCGCAGGTGCCCTAAATCTCTGGCGCGCGCTCCTGATTAAATTAAATTTTTATGCGTGTTTAATTTGGAAACCCCAGCTACGGAATAAATTATAAAACCCCTAAACAAGTTTTTAGGATATTGCAAGTTCGCATGACAAACACAGACATTGCACGAGCCACAATAAAAGGCTGCGCGTGCGGACACGCCTCGAGCTCTCACTCATTTGTGAACCAATTACATCTCTAATGCATATCCATCAGCGAGGGTTTTGCATTGACCACACTAGACCAATAATGGACAAGATAAGAAGTTAAATTCTTGGCTGTGCCCCAATAACCTACATTGTGTCTGTGCGGTGTTACATGAACCCACATGACATGTTTGAGACAGATCTGTCTCCAGCGGTGTCAGTGTTTACATGCAGGAGCAGAGCACAATAAATTCACATTAACCTACATTTTTATTGAGCTGTTAAAGCATGGGCTATGAGAACGATGCTCTGTGATGGTCCTGAGGGTGCTGTCACAAGCCTTTCGCTGGCTGTATTAGACTGGTACAGTGTTAACCAGTACTTACAATTCATCTTTAATTACGGTGCATCTAAAATAAAATGATTGCAGTTAATATTTAATGACACTAAGCTTCCAAAAGCCTGTGAGCACATTTGTGCACAACAACTAAGACACACAGCTTCCAATACAATACCAGAAACATTAGATTTTAGGAACAATGTTTCTGTATTATATTCTAATTAGAACTGTTGAATGGCAAAACAGTTTAAAGTCGTTTCCGATTCAAAGCAGAGACCATATATCGTTCTTTGACAAAAATAAACGAGTTAATTAAAAAATGTGAAATTTAAAAAAAAAAAAAAAGTCTAACAAAGGTGCGCTTCTCAAAGATGGAAATCAGGGTGAATTTTAATGTAACATATATTTGAATTTAAAAAAATGACCGTATATCCGACCAAAATAAACGAGTGCTTGAAATGTAGGCTACATAAAGATGCTCTTAAAGATACAGTTCAGCCTCCACTGACCTGCAAGGTGTCACTCACCTGACAATGCAATTTATTGCTCAAGTCCGTCTCTTGTTCTTTTGTCTTCTTGTGGTGAGGCTACAAAGCGAGGGAAATAATCTTTACGCCCTCTCCCCCCGACTTCTGTCTTATATGCGAGCGCGTGTAATAACGGAGAGAGTGGAAAAACACCAGGCTCTCATGCAACAGGAGTGTTTCTTAAAGAGACAAGCACACGCTCGCTTCGCATCGCGTCGCTCGCGTCGCGCCACTGTTGCTTGGTAATGAGTTTAAATATGATATGACACCAGCAGGGGGCACAGAAAGCTGCATCCACCATCGAGTCTTATTCATTCATATATATATCACAATGTTTTGTTGTATGTTTTGTCACGCTTAATGTATATTTAAAGCCGGCTTAGTTTTCAGAGATTAGCACCTGGCATACTAAACCAATTTCTCTAAAAGGATTTCTCGAAAATCCTCGTTCAGTAAATCGCAAACGACTGTGATTAGTCTGCGCTTAGCGGCGCTGAGAAAAGTAACAGTTATCACGTGATAACGGCGTGCTTCCAAGCTGCTCTCTGGACGGTAATTTACATCTGAACGATGGTGCTGAAAACATTCTTATCCGTTTAATCAAAGAGCACCGAGTTAAGAGTTAAAAATAACATTACATATTCAGACGCGTCCAAACAGGCCAATCACATGCACGCGTTTACTGAGCAAACCCCGCCCATTCAGGAATCCGCTCTCGTGTAGATTGCCCTTCTCCGCGTTTATTCTGTTTCTACACCTCATTCGCGATTTTGATGTTGCGCATGCGCATTGTGCATCAGGACGGAGACCGCTGTTTGCGTCATTATACTGGCAGCAAAGCGTCATTCTCACATGCCATTCCATCATAAGTCCTCGATGACTGACAAACCATACATTTTTAAGTTCCATTTTTAAGTGTGTTTTTAAGTTCCAGTCTGTACGCCAAAGCAAAATCTCCAGATGCTTTGTGAGATCACATGAAGGGGTCAGTGGCCTTGTGAGGGGATAATCTACCTAGACTCAAAACGTCTGGATCAACTTAGAGAAAGAGTAAGAAGAAAAGAAAGAAAAAGGGCGTATATGTCCAAAGTCTGATTGTATGGCAACAATGCTGAGCTAATCGTGTCTGCCAATCACAGCAAAGCCAAAGGATTGTGATCCTTGGTGGTGTTTTTCCATAAAGCTAGTGGTGCCACAATGCCTTCACATGTCCTCGTCTCTCCTTTTCTTATCTGCTTTAATAAAATCCTATGATTGCATGATCACAATCCAAGGTCATGGATACCAAGGTCTGTTAAGTTCTGGCGCTATTGCAGTACATTTCTGCTCTTGTATAGTGTATAATAAAGAGTTTGGTCACCAAATGCATGACATACGCATGTGTGAGATTGTCTGCAGACAGATGGCCTGTCCATGTGTCCACACTGTGCTGATCACTCAAAGGCAGAGAGCTGCGGTCATTACGCTACGGGACGACAGCCTCTCACCGCTTCGTTTCTATTATTTTTCCCACATACTGTACATGCTGTGCATGTAGATGTACATGCCACATACATGTGACAATATCCAATCTGTCAATGCACAAATGTGTTAAATACTTTAGGAAACAATATATTGTTGTGATAATTTAGTATCAAAAATGCTTGTTGAATGGTCAGAATACACTGTGATGTAATATTAATATAGCCTATAAACCAACTTAAAATGACATGCTTCTTAAAAAAACTAATTTGCATTGTAGAATCTAAAATACTTATTGAACGGACAATTTGATTATGTATTATATCACTCATAATTTTATATTTCATGTAAATTACATATCAGCCAACTTAAAATGACATGCATTGCCCGTTCAAATACAATTTATTATCTAAAAACCTTGTTAATTGGTCCGAATACACTGTGTATATTATACAGCTCATAATTGTATATTTCGAATTTAAACAAATATTAATATATTAATCATCTTAAATTGGCATGACATACATTTTAACTATAGCATCTAAAATACTTGTTGAACAGTCAGAATACACTTTGATTATATATTTTATGGCTCATAATTGTATATTTCACTTTTAAATGAAGCAATTTGAAATGACATTGCCTCTTTAAAAACACAATTAACCAGCTTAAAAGGACATGCATTGCCTTTCTTAATTAATCAATTAAAAAAATCAATTAAAATTAAATCTGAAATACTTGTTATCAGCCTATATATTATACACCTCATATTATACAGCTTATAACTGTATATTTAATATTTAAATAACACTATATTAACAGATCAACCAACTGAATGGTCAGAATACACTGTGATAATATATCTCATAATTGTACATTTTATATTGATATAATATGAATATATCATCCAGCTTAAAATGACATGCATTGCCTTTTTCACTGTATTTACACTGTGGTTATCTGCTGTAAAACTGTAATATGTTTATGGTATAATATTAATATATCCAACCTAAAATGATTTATTGTTTTGTCTTTTTAAATATAAAAATTCTCTGTGCATGATAAGGTAACTTACAGTTAATCGGTTTACAAGTTTCACTGCTGTATTTTTAGTCTTTTTCTAAAATGACTAAAATGTTTAAAGCGTACTTCTAGAAAATGACCAAACAACATTTTTAGTTCAGAAATCCATAATGCCAATCTCCATTTTCACAGCAAATATGAATGTGTTTTTTGCACAGTCTCTAAAATCCCTTTTCTTTTAATCTCATTTCAGTTTTGTATATGATTTTAGACTTTTATGTCTCTGTTTCTCTTCTTTATGCCTGTATGAGGCACTTTGAATGACCAGCATTAGGACAGTGTTGTGCGCCATTAAGACAATGTTGAAGTCAACAAGAATTCTAATAGTTCCCAGCAAGAGTATGTAAGTGTTTAGTGTGACGGTGAACGGGGTTGCCAGGTTTCCTCGCCGGTCTCTGGAGCCGCTGGTCACCCAGGAGGAGATTAAAGAGCGAGGCAATGGAACAGGTTGTTTTTTATCCATGCCAAAATAATAGCAGTAAATCAGCTCAGCTCCAGAGTGCTGAGTCCAGCTGTATTTGGCTTGTGTAACACTGACATTTGCATGTAATGAGATCTCTTTCCCTGCATTTAATTGAATTCTAAGCAGCGGTATGCAACGAGCTCATTGTTACTTGTTAATCATTGGTGCTGTCATTAGATTCCTGGTGTCATGTGGTTGGATTTGTGGTAGTAGTTTTGATAGAGATTTTGGAGCTGTATTTTACGGACATGTGAAGCAGGTGGACTGTGGGAAGAGTCATGTGCCGCCACAGTAAGCCTCTTTCACCCTCACATGCGCTCTGTTTGTGTCACAGGGCAGCTGGGGAATACTGAAAGATTTCATTCACACGCTGACACACACAAGCCAACGATTCGCCAAAACATAAAATGCTCATTAAACTGCCATGAGACTGTGTTATACACATAGACTGACACATGCTGTGCTCGATTTAAACTGTTAGAACAATGCAGGAGAACTACGACACTTCGACCTCCCAACAATGCTTTGATCGCAGCAGGAAATACATTCATGGAAAGTGATTCTCGACCAGGGGTTCATGAACCCCGGCGGCTGCTTGGAAAGAATGTGTGATTAAACCTATAAAACAGAAAATTAGCAGATTAAAATAAGTGGTCTGAATTAATATCATGCTTTCTTCAGTTTCTTTTAAAGGCATAAAAGCCCAAATGTGACCCTGGAGCACAAAACCAGTCTTAAGTCGCTGGGGTATATTTGTAGCAACAGCCAAAAATACATTGTATGGGTCAAAATTATCCATTTTTCTTTTATCCCAAAAATCATTAGGATGTTAAATAAAGATCATGTTCCATGAAGATATTTAGTAAATTTCTTACCGTAGATGTATCGAAACTTAATTTTTGATTAGTAATATGCATCGCTAAGAACTTCATTTGGACAACTTTTCTCAATATTTAGATTTTTTTGCACCCTCAGATTCCAGATTTTCAAATAGTTGTATCTCAGCCAAATTTTGTCCGATCCTAACAAACCATCCATCAATGGAAGCTTTCATGTGATGTATAAATCTCAATTTCGAAAAATTGACACTTAAGACTGGTTTTGTCGTCCAGGGTCACAAATATGTAATTCTGTGTCTATTTGGTCTGTTTTTCTCCCATGTATTTTATTAAATGACTTAATATACATAATCATTTTGATATGGGAACGGATTAAAAAGGTTTAGTTTTGATGTTGGGGTACTTCAGCCGTACTGAAGACACGAAATGTTGGGAAATATGCTCTGGATCCTCCGTTTTCTTCTCAAGGACACTCGGTACTTCTGTAAGCTGCAGGAGGACTTCCATTTCACATTTTGGATATTTGTTTAACATTTGATTAGTATTTAAGCGTTAATGATATTTGCCTACTTGTCAGACTTCGACCTGTCATTCTCCTTTCATTTTCCCAGTAAACATGGCTACAATGGTAATTCTGTGTAAAGGAAACATACATACTTTAGCAGAGTTAAATAAACAACAAAATTCTCTGACCTCACTTATATGAATCTAATGGCCTCCAAAAATATTTGAAACTTAAATAAATAAATAAATAAAAATGTTTGTATTTAATTTTTATATTCTTATATTTTATACATTTATATTATATATCAATATAAAATAAAAAATAAATATTATGTTTATATAAAATAATGAATAAAAATATTTTAAATATAAAATATTATAAGAATTTATATATATTATATAAATATACATGTATTTAGAAAAATTAAATATTATTTAATATTAAATAATTAAATCATTTATATATAAAAATCTTAAAATTAATATTTAATTAATAATATAAAATAATATTACAATTAAAATTGGTGTCCACTGTAATGTATATATTAATATATTATTTTATTTAAAATAAATAAAAAAAAAGCAAATCTATTATATATATATATATATATATATATATATATATATTGTTTTTATTTTTGTTTTTTCTGTTATCATTTTCATTTAAAAATTTTAGAGATGTTTTTTACATTAGATTTTATTCATTTTATTTCAGTGTTACTTTTTGTTATTTTAGCACATCAAGCTAAACTAAATGAAAACCAGAAATGTTGCTTTAGCAATTTATTTTATTTGAAGTAACAATGTTTTAAAAAATTTTTTATGTAAAATGTACATAATTTTCAGCATCATTAGTGTTCAGTGTCACATGAAACCTTCAGAAATCATTAGGCCTATAATATACTGCTTATTTTAGATTTTAATAATATTCTATTTTGATCAAATAAATGCAGCCTTGGTGAGCAAAAGAGACTTCATTCAAAGACATTATAAATCCTAATTATTCCAAACCAGACTTAATTAATTTTACTAGTGTATTTACATATACCCCTAAACTCATTTATAGACAATGTAATGATCTTCAGCTGTATGTAGGCTACAACATATTCACATATTAGTAGTAGCACATATTACCTCGTCTTAATCATCTAAATGTGTTTGTGGAGGTTTATTATTCCTCTTGATGTGAGATGACAGCAGATGTGGCCTGAGCTCAGCGCGTGTTGTGAAGCGGTTCTGATCTGAGGTCTGTGGGTGTAGGTTTGATCACCGCGGATCTAGTTATCTTCAGGGTAAAGATCCAGAGCTGCCAGGTTATTAGGGATTCACGGCGTGCCGGTGACTCAGGGATCGCAAACATACACGTCTCTCAGGATAGATGTCAGAATAACGTGATGCTGCTCTGACAGGCCTTCATCCCTCACTTGAGTCGGTTGTCATGGTAATTCTGCCTCCTGTTGCCTGGAGAAACATGAAAACCCAGACTGAAGCTTTGACAAGTTACGAAACTCCAGCAAACGAGTATTTTAGATAGTTTTCACAGGTTTAAAAGCTATTAGAACCGAGGAGGGACATATTTGCTGATTTAAGAAATTTCTGTGTTCGTTTTAGGAGGAAATCGCTACTCATGCTCCACATTTCGGACAATCCCTGGTAGTTTTAAACGCACCAAATCAAATGTGTTAATTGTTCATATGTCATATGTTCTTATCTCTATGCGCTGATTAAAAACAATGGAAATCCTGCCACATTACTGATATGAGCAAACTTTTGGGACGTTCAGTTATGTAACATTTACAACTGATATGACACTTTATAACATAAATGTGTGACGAAAACGCGATAAATATATATGTATTCTTTTCTTTTTTTTGTAACAATATCAGAAAAAAAACAGATAAATATTACAACATATAGGGATACAGTAAACATTAAAAGGCAATTAAATAAGTTAAATAAAATTTCAATAAATAAATTGTATACAGTCATACAGTTATTAAAGCAATAAGCCCCAAGAAGCCGTGGTTCACTGTAAACCATGGCTTCGTGAGGCTTATTGCTTTTATAAAACGGTTATTCCATATACGTAGTAAGGTTTCATAAAATAAAACATGGCAAATAAGTGTAATGATATTAATAAAAACAGTATTCTTCCACCAAACAATGTAGTTCCTCAGAAACAGTTGTGGTTGGAATGCAACACACAAAGTAAACATAGGTGTAGGGTTGTAGTGTATTTTACAACGCTTCGAACACGGCTCAACCAATCAGAATCAAGGACCAATTTTATAAACAATAAAAGTTACAACTTATGAATTTTTTTTATAAGATTGGATGTTTTTAAGGCTTTTTTATTGGAGGAGATTCTTTGAAGTGATGAGTAAAGTAAAAGTAAATCAGTAGTGAATATTTTACAATTAGGTTTAAAGTTAAGGCATCTGGCTTTGTGAATGTGGAATTTTCCCATCGTACAAATAAAGTCAGAAACCACAAAAATGAAAGAGAACTTTAACTGCAGAAATCTTACATAGACGAAAGAATACAAGAAGTAAAGATGCTGAAATTTGAAGCCAGAATTGTTTAGTATAAGGACAGAAATAGAATAAATGTGAGTGAGATTTTTCCTCTTCTTGGCAAAAAAGAGCAGATTGGAGAAATATTTTGTATGAATTTATTTAAATATTTGTTGCAGGGGTAATAATTTTAAAATGAACTTCTGAAAACGCGATAAATATGGAAAAGATCTAAGTAGTCATATGAAGATTTGTCCTTCAGTGCCATTGTGAAGTTTGAGTTGGACTAATACACAGCGCCTCCTGCAGGACTAAATTATTAAAGCAGCTCATAAATCAAAGATAAGTCAGTTACAGGTGCATCTCAATAAATTAGAATGTCGTGGAAAAGTTCATTTATTTCAGTAATTCAACTCAAATTGTGAAGCTCGTGTATTAAATAAATTCAATGCACACAGACTGAAGTAGTTTAAGTCTTTGGTTCTTTTAATTGTGATGATTTTGGCTCACATTTAACAAAAACCCACAAATTCACTATCTCAACAAATTAGAATATGGTGACATGCCAATCAGCTAATCAACTCAAAACACCTGCAAAGGTTTCCTGAGCCTTCAAAATGGTGTCTCAGTTTGGTTCACTAGGCTACACAATCATGGGGAAGACTGCTGATCTGACAGTTGTCCAGAAGACAATCATTGACACCCTTCACAAGGAGGGTAAGCCACAAACATTCATTGCCAAAGAAGCTGGCTGTTCACAGAGTGCTGTATCCAAGCATGTTAACAGAAAGTTGAGCGGAAGGAAAAAGTGTGGAAGGAAAAACCAACCAGAACCGCAGCTTTATGAGGATTGTCAAGCAAAATCGATTCAAGAATTTGAGTGAACTTCACAAGGAATGGACTGAGGCTGGGGTCAAGGCATCAAGAGCCACCACACACAGACATGTCAAGGAATTTGGCTACAGTTGTCATATTCCTCTTGTTAAGCCACTCCTGAACCACAGACAACGTCAGAGGCGTCTTACCTGGGCTAAGGAGAAGAAGAACTGGACTGTTGCCCAGTGGTCCAAAGTCCTCTTTTCAGATGAGAGCAAGTTTTGTATTTCATTTGGAAACCAAGGTCCTAGAGTCTGGAGGAAGGGTGGAGAAGCTCATAGCCCAAGTTGCTTGAAGTCCAGTGTTAAGTTTCCACAGTCTGTGATGATTTGGGATGCAATGTCATCTGCTGGTGTTGGTCCATTGTGTTTTTTGAAAACCAAAGTCACTGCACCCGTTTACCAAGAAATTTTGGAGCACTTCATGCTTCCTTCTGCTGACCAGCTTTTTAAATTTTTCATTTTTGAAATGAATTTGATTTCATTTTCCAGCAGGATTTGGCACCTGCCCACACTGCCAAAAGCACCAAGAGTTGGTTAAATGACCATGGTGTTGGTGTGCTTGACTGGCCAGCAAACTCACCAGACCTGAACCCCATAGAGAATCTATGGGGTATTGTCAAGAGGAAAATGAGAAACAAGAGACCAAAAAATGCAGATGAGCTGAAGACCACTGTCAAAGAAACCTGGGCTTCCATTCCACCTCAGCAGTGCCACAAACTGATCACCTCCATGCCACGCCGAATTGAGGCAGTAATTAAAGCAAAAGGAGCCCCTACCAAGTATTGAGTACATATACAGTAAATTGGTCTTATGAAGTATTCTAATTTGTTGAGATGGTGAATTGGTGGGTTTTTGTTAAATGTGAGCCAAAATCATCACAATTAAAAGAACTACTTCAGTCTGTGTGCACTGAATTATTTAATACACGAGCTTCACAATTTGAGTTGAATTACTGAAATAAATGAACTTTTCCACGACGTTCTAATTTATTGAGATGCACCTGTATTTCCAAATACTGAGAAATCAAAACCTCTGTGACCACACTGAACATTTGGGCTCTTAATTCAAATTTGTGAATAAAGAAATGATGAGGATTAAAAAAAAAAAAAAAACAATAATAAATAAATAAATAAAAATAAACTAACTAAAAATCAATCAATAATGTGACATAAAATGATGAACTTCCACTTTTTACTCAATATGCTGACAATGCAATTTATAATAATACATTTGTATTAAATTAAAAACTATTTATAGGTCTAAATGTAAACAAATTTGGCTTTATTGTTGTCATTAAAGAATAAAAGAAAGAAAAAAACATTAATATACTGTGAAAATTATTTTTAACTTAATATATTTTCAACTTTATACTCAAAATTGACTGATAATAAGATTTGTATTAATAATTAATATGTAATTAATATGCATGTAATCAAATTGGGTTGTTTTGATGTCATTATAGCAAAATAATAAAAAAAACATACTAATATACTCTGAATATTATGGGTTTTTTCACTAAAAATATACTGATAATAACATTTGTAATAATTTTGCATTAAATTAAAGGAAAATTATTTTGTAAACCAAATTTTGTGTTGCTGTCATTAAAGCACAAGAAAAATACTAACATACTATGAAATATTATATTTTTAACTTTTCACTCAAAATATACTGATAAAATTTGTAATTTCAAATGTAAAAAAAAAAAAAAAAAGGTCAAAATGTAAATAAATCTGGCTTTGATGTATTCTGAATTGTAATTTTTCTACTCAAAATATTTTAAACTTTTTACTTAAAATATGCTCAATACAGTTTGTAATAATACATTTGTAAAAAGAAAAGACATACTAATATGCTATTTTTTACTCAATATATTTTCAACATCACTCAAAATATACTGATCATAACATTTGTAATAAATATGTATTAAATAAAAGACATTTATAAAAAATACTTTATTGAAAAAATTTGTATTAAACAAATTTGGCTTGAGTGTTGCTTTTATTAAAGCAAAAACAACCTACTAATATACTCAGAAATGTCAAAATTATAACAGACATTTGTATAACATTTAAAAATGCAGAATGGAATTTTTTTCCCCAGTGTTCTCTTCTCAGACGGTAAATTAAACAGACCCACGAGTAATATGTACATTAAATATTATTTATTTTTGCTCACATATGTACATCTCATTCAGTCCGAGCATCCCACAATAAATCATAGGAAAGGAAACTGCAATGCCAACGCATCAGCTAGTAAACCGACACTTCATGAAAGTTCATCCACAAGTCTCATGTGTGGCATTTTCTCCTGAGCACAACGTTCAGAAACAAACATACACAAACTCACCAAGTGCTGCTGAGCAAATGAGCGCAGGATATGCTTTAAGACCGGCATAAAATACAATAATAAAAGGCTATGAAATAAAATCAAAGCAATGCAGGAAAAAAAGCAAAGCAAAAATGTTTAGGTGGAGAAATGTTAAGCACTTTAGGAGCATGTATCCTGATTATATCATTGAGTAATTCTATGCAAATATTGCATGCATATTACCAGAAGTCTGTGGATGCAAAGCTGGAAAACTTCTTTATCAGTGCTGGAAGATACATTTGTAAGTGAACACACATTGAGGCATAAATAATCATCTATTCGCTTGAACAAATGGCAAAATATCACACAATTTTGGATCAAAATTGGACGATTTTAGAAATATCAGTTCTATCATGAACACCTACATTTTGAACATCTCAAAAGAGATTACTTTTAAATGCACTCCTTTTCTTAAATTGATCAAATTAATCATTGGCTCAAATCATATTCGGTGATGTATCAGAACTTGTTCTGATATATAAGCCTCACTACTGGTGAAATGTCAAAATGTCAAGCTTTCATCTCTTTTTGTTCATAAAAATAAACAACAGAAACAACTAAAGACAGGAAGCTTCACTGCATCACAACAGGCCACTGCAATATGACTCACACTGACTCCATATATGAATGTTTTTGGTTAGAATCGACCATATTAGTTTGTTACTGCTAACGTGGTGCTAGATTGCTACGGATTGTGCATGTAAAGCATTTGGTAAGTTGTGTTTCTCAGCACTCCAGCCCGATGCTGGCCAGCAGGAGCTCCAGGGCGCTGAGTTTCTGGTTGGCCTCCTCGATGGCGCTGTACGTCTGAACATTACTGGCGATGTGGAAACGGATCTCGTCTACCAGAGGGATGGAATCAGTTTCCTGCCTGGCGGCCACATTCCCAGCATCCTCTCTGATCATATCAGCAAACTCTGGCCTTTCCACCAGCTGTAACAAACATCACTTCATTATCTCCTTAATCCATGTTGAAAATATAGTTTGGCATTCAAAACTTCTGTAATGTGACATATTTTCCAGTGAAATTGAGCAGTCAGAGGAAAATAGGGCAGGAGGTCATTTCATCCATCAGATGGAGACTGTTACACTCCTGAGCTAGTTTGATTGCTTGTTTTTTAATTACATACATGCATAACATGCATGCATACACACACACACACACACACACACACATATGCATTAAATAATTTCTTTTCATATTACAAACAATTTTTATACATTAATATTACAGAAATATAATTTATATAAAATTAAACATATAATGTTTAATTAAATAATTTCTATTTAATTTTTTCATTACATTAAAATTATTCATTTATTTTTATTTAGAATGAATATTTATAATATAATTTATAAAAATATATAAAATAAAGTATTTATATATTTAATATAAAATTAAATATTATTTTATATATTTATATACAAAATATAAATAAATTGAATATATATATAAAAAATTTAATGACTAAAGAAATGACATTTAAATTTATATTTTTATATAATGTATCTTTTAAAATGTTTATAATATTACAAAATTTATATTTATATACCATAAATATTAAATTAATTTTATATTTAAATAATATTTAAAAAGATATGATATAAATATAAATAAATTTATAGAATTAAACAAATCTTTTTTATATGTCTAAACAATATTTTTTAATTTAAATGAATATTTATATAGTTATATATTAAATCATTTACTTTTTAGAATTAAAATTCAAGATATTTTTTATAATAATATTACATTTATTGGATGAGTGCTCCACAATAACACCAGGTGCATAAATTATGAATGTAAATAAGGTGAATTTTGATCATAAGCAGCCTATTTGTGAATGAACACACACCCGCTCGATGATCTTGGCCATGAATTCGGTGCACTGGTCCTCCAGCCGCGAAAGCCGGAACAGTTTGGCCGTCTTCCACATGTGCAGCACGTTCTCCTCGTTGAGCAGCACAGCCAGAGTCCTGCCACACAGACGCTTCAGACCCGGTAACAGGTACATGTCAGCCACACACAGAACCTCATACACATTCTCATGAGAGAGCTGGAAAACAGTCACAGAGGCTTCATTAGCACATCTGACGGATCGCTGCATTTATCAAGATAATGAACATGATGAAACAAGATGACTCGCCTTAAAGGGACTTTAAAGAGAGAGTGGAAAACTGTCCTGTAAAACTATATTACGCCTATTTAAGGTGAAAGAAACCTGGACTGACATTTGTCAACTTGGACAGTTTTCAGGAAGAAAAAAGTACAAGAATATGCCCTTATAAAGTGTGCTCTAATCATATAAAAATCATATCTAAAAAAAGACAATTTTTTTTTTTTTAAGTAAATATAGGTACAAATTTTTTTTAAATATTCATATTGAACTTTTTATATATTCATATTTTAAATGTCATTTATACACATTTTTACTTTGTTTTTATTTGTATATTTTAGAAATATTTGTATTTCTATTGATTTTTATATAAAAAAAAATCTCTTTACCTTTATTTTTATTTCTTTAGTTATTTTAGTATTTTTATTTTATTTCAGCTTCACTTCATTTAATTTTTTCATATTTTGACTTTTTAGATTTTCAGTTTGTTTTCGAATTTCAGTAATTTTATTATGTGCTTTTGCAATTTTATTAGTTTTTATATTTCTACTTGGCACTTAACACTTTTAGTATTTTTTATTTTATTGTATTCTACTTCTGCTGTATTTCAATTACTGAACTTATAACTTCTAATGCTGTAATATTTTATTGTTGTGATGGATTGTTTTTTGTTGTACATGTATTTGTATAACTGGGCCGCCTATCTTGGCCAGGACACTCCTGGAAAAGAGATTTTTAATCTCAGTGAGGTTCTCTCCTGGTTAAATAAAGGCAAAAGAATAACAGTTTTCATTTTAGTTAACAATAACAATGATAGATATCGGGTTGTTTTATGCCAGAACTACACTAAAACTTTTATTTGGAAGCGTTTTGTTTGCAGAAAACTTCGTTTAATATCTTTCTTGTCTTCCAATCCTCCACTGATGGGAAGTGTCTTGATTGATGAGTTTTAGTGTTTATTGAACATGTTAGCATGTTTGTGTGTACCTGAGTGTTATCACTGTAGATGTAGTAAAGGATTCTTGTAAACAAATCATGAGACACATCGTGAAGGGTGATGACAGGAATGCTGGGAAGAGTCTGCAGAGTTTCACCCTCGCTGAAATGATCCTCCAACAGCGCCTTAAAATAATCACTACGACCACAGAAAAACGCCTGCGCACATAAACACAAACACATTTCGTCTGCACAAATGCCCTTTTTAATCAAACCACAAATATATTATTAAAGCACAACCATCATTCTAATAATTCATTCTGAGCAATTAAAAATATAGCCAAGAGATATTAGATTGATACCTTTATTTGCATGTGGGATGCCACTAAAATCATCCTACCTACAACACTCAGGGATCATGATGATCAGCGTTAAACACTGACCTTATGACACAGGAAGTCATAGCCCTCCACCCGGAAGCAGATGTCAGGGTAACTTGGAAAACTATCAGTTAGATCAAAAGGAAGCTGGCCGTATCCAACCTAAAGATCAAACAGCAAGAGTTTTAATCAGTACAGTAATATTGTTAACTATTAATACGATTAAAATAACCGTTTTCTATTTGAATATGTTTTTAAATGCAATTTATTCCTTTGATGCAAAGCTGAATTTTCAGCATGATTACTCCAGTTTTCAGTGTCACATGATCCTTCAGAAATCGTTCTAATACACTGATTTGCTGCTCAAGAAACATTTATGATTATCATCAATGTTAAAAACAATTGTGCTGCTTAATATATTTGTGAAAACCTTGTTTTCAAGATTCATTGATAAATAGAAAGAACTTTAAAAGATCTTTAGTAAATGTCTCTACTGTCACTTTTAATCAATTTAATGTGTCCTTGCTGAATAAAAGTATTCATTTCTTTCCAAAAAAAATAAATCATCCTGACCCCAAATGTTTGAACATTAGTGTATGGAGAGTGTATGGATGTCTTACATTTTAATTTCTAAATCCACAAAATCAAATACAATTACATTTTTTGTAAGGTTTTAAAAACTACGTCCAGAAACTCATCTTCACTGGATGTGCAGTTCATGAGAAAAATGTAAAGTTTTTTTTTTTTTTTTTTACCACAAATGTCAAATACTAAATACAATTTTAATGACAGTATTTATAGGGCCTTAAGGCAAATTTGTTCTCCGTGAGGAGAGGGAGCCTCATGTGAAAAGCCTCCAGCTCCAACAGGGCAGCAGGAACTGGCATTTAAATATTATGAATTAAACCACAAATTGCTAAGCAACCGCACATCCCATAATTATATATATATATATATAAAAAAAATGCAAGCAGCCACAGACAATTTTCTCCCTTGTGATAAGGTTACAGTTGGACTGGGTGCTTCCTCTCACCCGCAGCTCAGCTGGAAGTGCGCTGTCAGCCAGCAGAGCCATTCCATCCTGCAGCTGAAAGTCATGAGGATCCAGAGTCAACACCTTCACACACGTCCCGGGCTTATTAGACACTGCCAGACAGAGAACAAGACAGCAGAGAAGTCAAGATTTGTTTTAACGAATCAGTTTGTTTAGATGATTCACTGCAGCAAAATAACTGATTCACCAACTCATCACTAAGTCATTCACCCAAAATCCTGAAATTACTGATTTTTTTTGTAGAGAAAAAAAAAAAAAAAAAATAAATACTGCTGAGGATTTTCTGTAGTGATTTTTTTAATTACTGCTATCATCACACTGTTTTTTATTTATTAATTTTAAAGGTGACCCTGGACCACAAAACCAGTCTTAAGTCGCTGGGGTATATTTGTAGCAATAGCCAAAAATACACTGTATGGGTCAAAATAATCCATTTTTATTTTATGCCAAAAATCATTAGGATATTAAGTAAAGATCATGTTCCATGAAGATATTTTGTAAATTTCTTACTGTAAATATATTAACACTTAATTTTTGATATAATTACTAGTAATATGCATTGCAAAGAACTTCATTTGGACAACTTTAAAGGTGATTTTTTTGCACCCTCAGATTCCAGATTTTCAAATAGTTGTATCTTGGCCAAATATTGTCAGATCCTAATAAACCATTCCATCAATGGAAAGCTTATTTATTCAGCTTTCACATGATGTATAAATCTCAATTTCGAAAAATTGACACTTAAGACCAGGGTCACAAATGTGATTCAACATATTAACATAACATCAATATATTCCTTAATGGATAAGGTTTCATTAAATATTATTAAACCATATTTTGTGCAAGACAAATACTAATCTAATTTCTGGAATAAATCATAGATGCACAGCAGCAAAATCAGAAAAGGTTTACCTCTCATAAATACACTACTGTTCAAAAGTGATAGAAAATTTTAAGGACATAAGGAAATTATTACTTTGATTCATCAAAGATGCATTTAATTGATTAAACTGATCAAAAGTGACAGTAAAGACAGTTATGTTACAAAAGATTTCTATTTCAAATAAATGCTGTTCTTTTGAACTTTCTAGCCATCAAAGAATCCTAAAAAAGGATTAAGGTTTGCACAAATATATTAACTGTTTTCAACACTGATAATAATAAGAAATGTTTCTTGAGCAGCATATCATTAGAATGATTTCTAAAGGATCATGTGACACTGAAGACTGTTTTGAATCACAGGAATACATTTCCTTTTAAAATATATTTAAATAGAAAACCATTATTTTAAATGGTAATAATATTTGCCAATATTTTCTTTATTTTTACTGTATTTTGATCAAATAAATACAGCTTTGGTGAGCAGAAGAGACTTCTTTTAAAAACAGTAAAAAACAACAAAAAAAACAGTAGAATCATTTTAATGCAGTTTTCTACTTTTTGTTAACACCTTGCAGTGAAGCTAATTATTCTTCAAGGTGTACATTAACATGAATCATTATGAGTTTCAAATTAGCTTCGCAACACTGTGTATAAATTAGACCGGCTCCTCACCAAACTCATAAACCTGTTTGCACTTCACTTCCAGCTCCTCAATCAGCTCGCTGATCTTGCACTGTTTCGCCAAACGCTTGCAGTCCTCCACGTAATTCACATCTATATCCAAACGGCCTGGAAAAAGACAGCACATGGTGAGGAATAACACTGCCACCAGAGCACTAACACCACCTACAAACCCTTGGTCATACTCTGATGCTCACCAGTGTAGAAATACTGCATGATTGCACCAAATGCAGCAGGGTTGACCTGGAAAAGGAAATTAAAATTGACACATTAGGATCATATGAGTTTGAAGCATGCTGAAGTAAAATGTTATAAGAGAGAAAAGTCTGTTCTTCTTAATTTAACACAACCCTGGGGAAAAGATAATTAAAGCACCTCAAGAAGATCTGAACAGCAGCATTAACACCCTCTGAAGAAAACATGATGAACATTAAAAAAATTCTATGCTTTCACTTTTTCTTGAATCCTCCCTCTTCTAAATTATGTCTGAAATGTTGTATTTTAAGCACTTCTAGTGTTTATTTTCCCCTTTATAATGAATTGCTTATTGTATTCCTCATTTGTACTCTAAGTCACTTTAGATAAAAGCATCTGCTAAATTAATAAATGTAAATGTAACATATGATTTCATGTTCAATCCTAAATTATAAAAAAGGTTGCATAACTTACTATTCGGGGAAAAAAAAGGTGACATTTTCTTATTTCTATGAAAGTATGCATCGCAAATAATATGCCATCTTGGCTCCTTTGACATAATATCATTTGTATGGGAACCTGTTTATTCCACAGAATAATAAAAAAACAAAAATACAATTCTAAATATCTCAGAATTTGTTTCATATGCATATAAATTCAGAACCGTGCAGAACTGTAAACTTGCAATTGTGAGAAAAAAGTCAGAATTGTCAGATAAGTCACAATTACATTTTTTTTCCTGTGAAGTCAGAATTGCAAGATGTGAACTACAAATTCTGAGGAAAAAGTCACAATTAAATTTATGTTTCATTCTGTAGTGTAATCAAAAAAACAAACAAAAACAAATCAAAACAGAATTTTGAGATGTAAACTCAATTTTGAGGAAAAAAAAAAGTGTGAACTGCAAAACATGAACTTGTGAGATGTAAATTTGCAATTGCAAGAAAAGTCACATCTCACAATTCTAAGAAAAAAGTCAAAAGAAAGCCAAAATTGTGAAAAACACACCTTGTTGTTTTTCTTTTTTTTTTGTGCCATAAACGGGCTTCCATACATGTGGCACAGAATGGACAGTATGCAGACGGGGAATCAGCACAGTGAAAGTGATTTGCGTGTAGTGAAACAGCGCCTACCAGTGGATGTTTGAGGGTAATGTCACTCTTCCCCTTCCACTTGGTCTCCAGCATGTGGGCGAAGTATTCTGATCGGGCACTCAAGATACAGCGGTGGGCCTTAAACATCTCACCGTGCACCATAAATGTCACGTCGCTGTAGTTTCCCTGCTCCAAAAGCCTGCAAGGGGGAAAAGCACCTATCAGTGAGTTTGTGAAAGCGACCATGGTTTGTGTTTGTATGTGTTCGTGGTCCTCACGTCTGCAGGAACTGGTCGTAATAGTCTCTCTGCATAGCCTTCGCCGTGATGCGCTTGTACTCTTTGAGCAGGCGGCGAATGGGGTCGCTCAACGCTCCGTACAGACAGCGCTCGCCGTCAAATGTGTTCGCCTCACACTTTGCTCCTGAAACAGAAAACACAAGCCTGTAGTGCACTCACATATACTAGTAATACAGACACAAAAAAAAAAAAAAAAAAAACATCACTGAGGACAAAAAAATCTATTTGATTTCTAGTGAGACCTATTATATATTATGGATAAACTATTATCTAAAATAAAATTTAACGTAGCATGAAAAGTTAATCAAACATCTTTAGGTCTTAAATACAAATCAAATTGTAATGTAAGAACATAAATTACATAATCTGTCGAATAATATCACAAATCGTGGACTGCTTAGCTATGCTCAAATTTTGGTAATAGGGTTACAAAAAAAATTAATAAAAAAAAAAAAAAAAAAAAGCTCATGAATTTAATTTTACCACCTGAATGTTTTCTGAAGGTTACATGCCTGCTTTCATGGAATATTAAAAGATAAAACTTAGAAAATTAAAGAAAAAAATTAAGATTTTTTTTGACAAACAAATGTCTTCAGGTCTCAGACATAACTTACATAATCTATTGAACTAAAATTAAATTAATTATGTTAGCTCTGTACCACACTTGCACACAACATTATTATGAAAAAACAAGCAGTGCAGACATATTTTGTTTTCAACGGGAAATATAGATTCATTAATAACTGCAAGCCAAGATTTAGTCCCAAAAAAGTTGTGTTTTGACATGCTAAAATTCTGAATAAATAAATGATAGATAGATTTTAAAAGTGAAAGAGTTTGTTTCACCAACTGAAAGTTTTCTATAGGTTGCACACCTGCGTTTACTATTTATTTTTAAAAAAACTTTTTTTTTTTTAAATGAAAGATTTATAGAATTACTTTATTATTATTATTTTATTTTTTTATGTTTAAGTGTTTCATGCTTTATTTTGTACCATAATTGTGCAAATCCGTCTATACAGTACAGATTATAATGCCCTGGTTAGGTATGAATTATCATTATAGTATTTACCGTTGGCAAGCAGGTACTGCACCAGCTCTTCATGTCCACAGAGACATGCATAATACCTGAAGACAAAGACAGAGAGAGATATCAGGCAGAGGCTTCATTACGACAGACACTGCAGACAATGAAAGGAAATAAGCCTAAGTGAGCAGTCTTACAGAGGTGTGCTGTCCCACTTATCTCTGATGTTCAGTTCTACATCCCTCTGTTCAACCAGGTATCTGGAGAAGATGGAAAAAATGCCAAAAGATAAAGCAGAGACCAGATACATTACAACCAACATAATAACAAAACATCATTCAGAACTGAACACAGAGCATTACACAAGAAATCAGCAGACCGAGTACAGTAATCCCAGTATGTGGGCCAATACATGACAACATATTATCTGTCAGACTCACATGCTTTTCCTTCTAATTCTGAGGCCATATAGGGTGTCTGACTATTTCACAACATTACTGCCAAACAAACCAAAAACAAAAAACCCTGATATCTTACAGTGTTACAAGCATATCCATCAACCAAAGGTGTTTGAAAGGCGTAATTCTATACTGTAATGTAATGGCATCTTGACTACTGAATGTACATACAGTATTTACATAATACATATGCCATGCACAACTGCTTAGACATGCATATGGGTAGTTGACAAATGTAGAAAAAAAAAAAAAAACTTAACATACAAATAACATGAGAAAAATGTATCTTCATTCTTAGAGTTACAAATAGCATGAGTTTTTTTTTTATTTATTTTTTTTACATTTTTCCGTCACACCATAGGACACATTGATAAGTACCCATACACATGATTTAAAAGTTATATAGTTTATGCACACTTCACATTTGTATATACAGTCTCCAAACACTATACATACACCGTGCAAATTGGTTTATATATCTACACATATGCAGTCTCATGAGATTACATAGGAAATGCACATTTGATTAAATATAAATGAAGACTATTTTAGTTATCATCTAATTAAGAGATTTGGTAGGCTGTGCATATTTGCTTCTATATTCATATTCTGCATCTATATAGACAATAAAAGATAATACAGGTCAAGTACATGTGTTCGGATATGCAATAGCCACAAACTATATAGACTAATAAAGCTTTGCTTAGATATGCACATATATGTACATGTAGCAAAAATATAGCACATTTGTTTACATGAGTACATACAGTATCTAAACACAGATTTTTATATGAATAAACATATTAAAACTACTTAGGTATTGTTTTAGTTATGTCTAGATCATTTAATACAAATACGAAATGCATTTGTTTATATAAAGCATATATGTAGCCCATGCGCATAAACAGTATGATTATAGTGACCAATGGTCATGAACTTTTGTTTACATGTGCACATTTATCTGAAGATTGTAAAGTGATGCATATTTGTTCAGTTATGATTAAATATGATCCACAGAAATTTTAGGTCAGTGTATACTTCCTTGCATATAAATCAGAGTCTAGAGATTACGTAGGCTGTGCAAATTAATTTCCATATGCATATCTGCATATAAAATATCTTCAGAATAAACGGGCCATGCACGTTTGTCCACATGTGAAACTTCCAACCAAAACAACAACAAGCCATCAGCTGTCTGACCTCACTCTGGCAATGTCGCCCTTTCTGCAGCTTGAAAACAGATCAACAGCGTCCATCTGCGCGGCGGTAAAGCTTCTCTGAAATGCATTGAAACGGCCTGTCTAACTGACAGGATCGGCTGCAGGCACACGGACAGCGACGGCTCTGGACAAAACTAACGCGGAGCCTGTTTCCAGGTGCAGTTTGCGATGTCTGCTGTTTCTTCTCGCACTGAGAAAGTGCTCAACAAACGTAAACAGGAAGCAGATTTGTGTACGTACAGTTGAGCTTTACGTGCGTCTCAACAGCGCCCTCTGAAGGACCGTGCTGGAATATAAACAGCGCGACTCCAGCGTCCTCGTGTGAACTACAACATCCTTTTATCAAACATTGTTATACTCTGTGCTACCCCAAATGATAAAATGAAATTGGATTTGGGCATTTGATTGATCATTAATGCAGGCATTTTTACAATTTGATTTATTATTTGCAGTAGGCTATTATTTTAGTAGGCTATAATTAATATATACTAATATAGTTTTTGTTAATATTTTATATATTAATTTTTAGTTCAAGTTTTTTTAATTCGTTTTTAAATATGTCTATATGGTTTTAGTTTTTAGGTTTAGTTTATTTAGTTTTAGCTATTTGAATACTTCAACTTAAGTACTCAAACAAAAAAGTACTTAAGTGCTAAACAAAAGTAAGAAATGTTGCCTTGGCAACTAGCTGGAAAAAAAAGAAGAAGTTTCCTATATTTTATTTCAGTTAATGTTTATTTCATTTGATTGGTCATTTTAATTTTGCAAAGATAATAATATATGGTAACACTTTACTTAAAGACTTTACGTATAATGTATTATGAAGGGTTCTCAGTGCCTGGGTAAAAAAATATTAAAAACAACCCAATAAAATGGCCCAACAGGCTACACCCAGCATTTGTGTTTAAAAAAAGCATTTTTTAATGTTGTAATACATTGTATCTTGTTGTAAATAATTATAACAGAATTTAAAAAGCACAGTGTAAGAATGAATTAATTGTTTTAACTGTGGTTACAATTATTCATGAGACTGTACAATGCATAAGGTGCATTACAAGCATTACATTACATTAAAACTACTTTTATAATGTATTATACATAATACATTATAAATTAATTAATTTTAATTAATATATTCACATTTTCTTAACTAAAGATTAAAGAATTAAATATATTAAGAATTAAAGTTAATTTTTAAACAAATCTTTACTTTTTTTTATTATTTATTGTAAAATTATTGTGGTGAGAACTAATTTCTCATTAACCTGAACATTAAATGGTGCAGACAAAAAAAAAAAAAATCATCATCTTATATTCTCAGGCAGCATAAATCAATAATTTAAAATGGTTTCTCGTGTACATAACAACAGGTAAACATATTTGCTGTTAAATTGTGTGTACATAAATGGCCTTCCATCATTAAAAAGAAAAAAAAACTACACTACTGCAAATATATTATTTTAAAGCAAATTTCCCCCTGGTTTAGTCCTAGACTAAAATGTAAATCTGAGCTGTTTCAACTGAAAGAAACTTGCACTGACTGATCTTAAAATATATCAGTGCCTTCGTTTTGTCTTAAGATGCACACCAGTAATGCTTTTTTCTAAGGCATGTTTATAAAAAATTACTTAAATGTCTTAATTAAACTATGGACTAATCCTGGTTTAGGCTAAGCCCTGTCTAAGAAACCAGGCCATTATGTTTTTATTTGTACACTGCAAATGTAACAGATTTATGTGAAGATTTGAGAAAAATCAATGCACTCTGTTCAGAAGAGATAAACGCAAAAATTATTCAATACTGAATTGAATCAGCTGCATTGAAACAATATAGTAATTATTTCATTGAATCAAATTATTATTATTTTATTTTATTTTGTGCATGAACAATATGCCACCAAAAACCATACAAAATTAAGCAATACAAGCAAAAGCAATTCAAAATAGCACATTCAGCTATTGCAGCCCTTGCATTCATCACATATTTCAGACAATCAGGAACAGGAAATATTCTCGTAATCAAAGGTAGATCTCTTGACGTATCTGTGAATGGTCGTTCTGCTCATCGTTTGAGTTGCGTGAGCGTGCATGAATGCGGAGTGTTTACTCTGGACAACTGGTGGGCTGAACAGGTTTTTCAGAGTGAGGAATGCTAGTATATTCTCGTTTATACACAAAAACACACCCACCTGTCAGTGTATAAGTAGCCGAGTTCTCAGGAAGCACCACCTGTCTTCCTGCCATCCCTCTGTAACACATCTCTCTCTGTCTGTCTGTCCGTCATGAGCTCCTCCAGTGACAGCTTCAGCAGCCGCTCAGTGGGCTCGCACCCCCGCACTGGAGCACAAATACACCGGCAGGGGAACTCCTATTTCGGGTTTGGGAACGTGTCACCGGCTGCGGTCCCCATCAGGCCTGTGTCTGTTAACACAAGCCTCCTAACTCCCGTGGATCTTCAGCTGGACCCTGACCTGCAGGCTGTGAGGATCCAGGAGAAAGAAGAGATCAAAACTCTCAACAATCGCTTTGCCTCCTTCATCGACAAGGTGAGAGAGACTTCTTATTTCTTATCACTCATAATACAGTACATTACAGAGATCTATCTATCTATCTATCTATCTATCTATCTATCTATCTATCTATCTATCTATCTATCTATCTATCTATCTATTTGTACTGATTTTACTCAGCCGCCAGACCTGTTAACCCATATAAGGACAGAAAAGTCACAAATGAGAACTCAATTGTTTCTCCTTAATGGCAATGAGATAAATGAGAAAAAAAATGAGAGCGAACAGAATACGTTTTCTTAGAAAAAGACCAAGAAAAACAATCTCACGTGCGTCTTCCCAGCAGAGATCTCAACTATGTCTTAAACTGTGCTCAGATTGGCCGAAGCTATCAGGAATCTGAGATTTCAACATGAACTCATTCCGTTCTCATAAGATCAAATGATCGGAGCTGCTATCCACATTTATTTTACAGTTTTATTCTTACTGTATGACAGCTATTGTCTGTTGTGTGTGTATTTTATTACTCCTAAGAAACATCAAAGTTGATGCTTAACTGAAACATAACTCTCAGTTATGTTGCAAGAGCAACATTTGAGCATTAAAATGTGTTTTGTTTTTTACAGGTCCGTAAATTAGAGCAGGAGAACAAGCTTTTGGAGACTAAATGGCAGCTGCTACAGAAGGAGTCCGAACCCGAGTCTAAGCTGGAGCCCATGCTGAAGTCCTACATCACTTCCCTGCGCGCACAGCTGGAGCGGGTGAACAAAGACAAAGAACACCTGGACACGGAGCTCAGGAATGTCCACGCACAGGTTGAGGAACAAAAACAAAGGTCTGTAATCACACACTTCATCTTCAGTCTTGAGCCCGACTCGAAACCAGACATTAGTGTTCAGTTTCATGCTATAATTAGCACAGAGCAAAGTCTTTTTGTAATATTTGTCTCAGCATTCTCCAAGTCACTGTCAATATTCAATATTATTTCAGATTTAAATGTAAAATCACGTAAACAACAACAACAACAACATTCCTCACAATCATTTGATAACCACAGTTTCAGCCAAAATATGTGTTCATGTAGCTAGTAGTTCACGTCACACTACTATGCCAAGAAATACATTATAATATGTTAAGAATTTGACATGTGTAAATTTAATCTATTCACCGTAAAAAATGATAAGTTGACTTAACTTAAAAAAATTGAGGAAACCAGTTGCCTTAAAATTTTTAAGTAAATGATAATTGAATTGTCAAGTTCACTTAACTTTAAAAAATATATATTATGTACTTAATAATTTTAAGGCAACGGGTTTCCTCAATTTTTTAAAGTTAAGTCAACTTATCACTTTTTACAGTGTTCTTACTGCAGTATCCATCACTGTCATCAAAAAATAAAAATAAAATAAAACAACAGAAAGATTCTAAAACATTTGTACATGGCTTGAAGATCCTATACCATATATTATTAATACAACTCTATTGTTAATATAGTAATACTAACGGTTAAACAACTATAGTAACTGAGATTTTTTACCCATAGTTATAGCCACCATTAAAATATATTAATACAATTTAATGCAATTAATATAATTATCAATATATTCATATTTTTCATGAATATAAATGATAACATTTTGAATAAGTTTGATATATTTTCAGTTTTATATTTATTTTAGTAGCTAATTTTATGTGCTTTTACTTTTTTATCCATTGTTGTTACTTTTAAGATTTCTATGTAATTTTTAAAGATTTTTTTTTAAGCTCAATAAATTAAAGCTATTTTGAATATATTTAATCAATAACAATGCTGAGTGAAGTAACGAGATTTGTATGACAAAATTCAGTTTCCTTCAACAGGTATGAAGATGAGATTAACAACAGAAACACAGCTGAAAATGAGTTTGTTCTTCTGAAGAAGGTAAGACAAATCTAGTTGCAGAAGATGAATAGCATTAGATGACAAATAATGATAATATGCCAAGGATCTGCCAAGCTAACAAGTGCACTGTACATGTCCTGACAGGACGTGGATACAACATACTTGTATAAAAATGCATTGGAAGATAAAATAGCAACAATCCTGGAAGACCTGAACTTTTTCAAGTGCTTCTATGAACAGGTAATGCAAACTCGGATGCATGAATGAACAGCTGAACATCCTGAGATTAATCTGAGAACTTGACTTCACCTCTCTTTCTCTGTAGGAGCTGCGTGAGCTGCAGGCTGACTTGAAGGACACGTCCGTTGTGGTGCAGATGGACAACAGCAGGCAGCTGAACATGGAGAAGATCCTCGCTGATGTGAAGAGCCAGTATGAGGAGATTTCAGCATGCAGCCGAAAGGAAGCTGAGGCCTGGTATAAGAACAAGGTGAAGACCACACCTCTGACTTTTTGAGACAATGTTGAGATCTCTTCTGAAACATGAGATTACCGAGGCCTTTTCTCAAGAGAAAAATCTAGTAGCTGTTGGAGCCTTAAGCAACCTATACTTATTATTTCCTGCAGGTTCATGTTTTAAACTAATGACTAAGATTGTATTATTAATATATTTTATTTGTGCATAAAATATATTCATAATGTCATAATTGTGCATATACCCGTGTTTTCCTCCACAGTTTGACTTGATGTCATCACAGGCTGACCAGTGTAACACTGAGCTAAAAGATAATAAAGGTGCAATAGCTGATTTGAAAAGGCTGATAAAGCGACTGCAAAATGAGATAGCCTCAGCTAAATCACAGGTATGAGATAATACTCTACATCTGTTCATTGGAGCAAGCATTGGTGTCTGCTGTTGAACACCTGGGCAAACATGAGCATCCGCAGTAAATGCACTGATAACTTTCTGTACTATCGTAGATGTGCAAATGGATGTAAACAGCTTGTACAGTGACACTTTGCAGCTGTTAATTCTGTAATGACGTCATTACAGCGTGAGAGCGTGGAGGACCAAATCAAAGAAGTGGAGCGTTGTGGTGAGGAGGCGGTGCTTGATGCGAAAGAACAAATCAAAGCGCTGGAGGACGCACTGCAGAAAGCCAAACGCGAAATGACCAGACATATTCGAGACTACCAGGAGCTGATGAATGTCAAACTGGCTCTGGATATTGAGATTGCCACCTACAAGAAACTACTGGAAGGAGAAGAGAACAGGTGAAACTGTAGGGCTTCAGCAATTAACAGAGTTTAAAATAAAGTATTTTACTTATGATTATTTTTAGTATTATTTATTTTAATATTTGCATTATATTCATATTATTTTAGTAAATAATTTATTATATCTCATTTCAATATTTAATTTTTTATTGCAATATATTAATCGTTTTATTTTAAATGTTTTGTTATATATATACAGTGAGGAAAATAAGTATTTGAACACCCTGCTATTTTGCAAGTTCTCCCACTTAGAAATCATGGAGGGGTCTGAAATTGTCATCGTAGGTGCATGTCCACTGTGAGAGACATAATCTAAAAAAAATCCAGAAATCACAATGTATGATTTTTAACTATTTATTTGTATGATACAGCTGCAAATAAGTATTTGAACACCTGAGAAAATCAATGTTAATATTTGGTACAGTAGCCTTTGTTTGCAATTACAGAGGTCAAAGCGTTTCCTGTAGTTTTTCACCAGGTTTGCACACACTGCAGGAGGGATTTTGGCCCACTCCTCCACACAGATCTTCTCTAGATCAGTCAGGTTTCTGGCCTGTCGCTGAGAAACACGGAGTTTGAGCTCCCTCCAAAGATTCTCTATTGGGTTTAGGTCTGGAGACTGGCTAGGCCACGCCAGAACCTTGATATGCTTCTTACAGAGCCACTCCTTGGTTATCCTGGCTGTGTGCTTCGGGTCATTGTCATGTTGGAAGACCCAGCCTCGACCCATCTTCAATGCTCTAACTGAGGGAAGGAGGTTGTTCCCCAAAATCTTGCAATACATGGCCCCGGTCATCCTCTCCTTAATACGGTGCAGTCGCCCTGTCCCATGTGCAGAAAAACACCCCCAAAGCATGATGCTACCACCCCCATGCTTCACAGTAGGGATGGTGTTCTTGGGATGGTACTCATCATTCTTCTTCCTCCAAACACGTTTAGTGGAATTATTTACATTTACATTTATGCATTTAGCAGACGCTTTTATCCAAAGCGACTTACATTGCATTCAAGTTACAGTTTTTACATTTTATCAGCTCTTGCTTTCCCTGGGAATCGAACCCATGATCTTGGCGTTGCTAGCGCCATGCTCTACTATTTGAGCTACAGGAAAGACAGGAAATTATGACCAAAAAGTTCTATTTTGGTCTCATCTGACCACATGACTTTCTCCCATGACTCCTCTGGATCATCCAAATGGTCATTGGCAAACTTAAGTTGGGCCTGGACATGTGCTGGTTTAAGCAGGGGAACCTTCCGTGCCATGCATGATTTCAAACCATGACGTCTTAGTGTATTACCAACAGTAACCTTGGAAACGGTGGTCCCAGCTTTTTTCAGGTCATTGACCAGCTCCTCCCGTGTAGTTCTGGGCTGATTTCTCACCTTTCTTAGGATCATTGAGACCCCACGAGGTGAGATCTTGCATGGAGCCCCAGTCCGAGGGAGATTGACAGTCATGTTTAGCTTCTTCCATTTTCTAATGATTGCTCCAACAGTGGACCTTTTTCACCAAGCTGCTTGGCAATTTCCCGTAGCCCTTTCCAGCCTTGTGGAGGTGTACAATTTTGTCTCTAGTGTCTTTGGACAGCTCTTTGGTCTTGGCCATGTTAGTAGTTGGATTCTTACTGATTATATGGGGTGGACAGGTGTCTTTATGCAGCTAACGACCTCAAACAGGTGCATCTAATTTAGGATAATAAATGGAGTGGAGGTGGACATTTTAAAGGCAGACTAACAGGTCTTTGAGGGTCAGAATTCTAGCTGATAGACAGGTGTTCAAATACTTATTTGCAGCTGTATCATACAAATAAATAGTTAAAAATCATACATTGTGATTTCTGGATTTTTTTTAGATTATGTCTCTCACAGTGGACATGCACCTACGATGACAATTTCAGACCCTCCATGATTTCTAAGTGGGAGAACTTGCAAAATAGCAGGGTGTTCAAATACTTATTTTCCTCACTGTATGTATATATATATATATATATAGTTCAGATGCAAAAGCCTCTAAGTGCCATCTAAAATTTTCATCTAAAATTAGCATTTGTATCAGGCTGCTATGTTTAGGTTCAGTTCTTTTACTCTAATGGCAATATATAGGTCCTTTTCTATGCAATTAAAATGAAATAACTGAATATAAATATAGGAGCTTGAGAAAATGCTCATTTTAGAAGAAAATTTCAGATGGCATTTAGAGGCTTTTGCATCTGAACTCTTCATATATATATATATATATATATATATCATTATATAAATTATGAATTAACTGAAATAAGTGGTCAAAAGTAGGTAAAAGTGAAAGGTAAGAAGATAATAACTCAGTAAATCTGATCTCTTTCCCATCAGGCTTGGACGATAGTCCACTGTAAACATCCATCCAGCCCATAAACGCTAAAGAACAGCAAGTATCTGATTGTCTGCACGTCATCTCATCCCTGCTTGCCAATGCTGAATAAAGATTAGTAGTGAGCAACTGAAAAAAATAAAGAAAATAAATATTTACATATAAAAAAAAAAGTTATATTCTGTTTTTTGCTTTCACAGCCTGCTCATACATCAAATAGTTTGGGTTTTTTTGTGTTCTCAATGTTTTATTATAATTACCTGAACTGTTTTCTTTTTGTTATATGGTGGTCAAATTATTAGTACCTTCATTAATTATTTTTGCTGTTTTTTTTAAATGCCCTTTATGTATAGACTTGATTGATTTACCCTTGTCCCAGACTCAGACTTGTAATCTGAAACTATTACAAATAATTTTAAAAGTAAATTTTAAATTGTAAAAATGTAATTAATAATGTAAAAGTAAATGTATAAAAAACGTAGGGATTATTTCCTTTGTTTAATGCGGTAAATTCTAAAATGGGTATTAATATATTCCACCTTTACGTGTATTACATAAGACAGCTTCAAATTACAAAAATGTATGTGGCACAGTGTCATCTGAAGAATCTGAAGCATCTTGTCATCATCTGAGAAGAGCTGTGATTAGAGGCCAGACAGCTTTGCCCAGGTCATGGTCGAAAACTAATACAGGGGTGAAGTGTGTCATTTTGTCTTCAAAGAGAGAAACAGGCCTGATAAGATTCCTTTACAAACACACAACCATGATGAATGATAACAAATTTTGCCTTTTTCTCATGTGACTGACTGACGACTCCTATTCAAGCCAACAAAAACACAGGGCAAAATAAACAGCTAAGCAACTAACTCCACTAATTGAAACGTGATAGTCAAATATTTATAGGGACATGTCATAGCATCCCTACTAAATCCTTTGCCCTTGACAGACAGACAGACACACACACACACACACACACACACACACACAGACAGGTCCATAATCCTGACACCATGGTTGTAGTATACACAAATTAACCACTGTTACACTACCCATAGTTTAACCATGGTATTTGTAGTAAGACCAAATGATTCGCAATCGGCGCTCCAAAGTTCTGATCTGAATCACAAACCCACTCCGAAGTTCCGATCTAAAATCAATGATTCCTGAACCCGCTACGAAGACCCGATCTGAATGATTCATGACCCCGCATCGAAGTCCCAATCTGAATCAAATGATTAGCGATCCGCGCTCCAAAGTTTCAATCTAAAGCAAATGATTCGCGATACCTACCGTGTCCCGATCTGAATCAAATGATTCGTGATCCCTGCTCTGAAATTCCGATCTAGCAAATGCTCTGCATTATGCTCTCCGTACTCCCAATCTGAATCAGTTTCGCGATACCCCTGATAGTAGCTACTACATGTACATCATGGAGATGTCAATTTGACGTCTGCATTTACATCTGGAAGATGTATTTTTTACGTCTATAGGACGCTTCCTTTCAGATGTCAAAAAGACGTTTATTAGATGTCTTTAAGATGTTAATGATATAGAATATAGGTAAAACCGACATCTTACATCTCTCAGATGTTTGTACACAGCAGATGCTTTCCAGATCAATCGACCTGTCTGTGTGCCTTCTGGGACATGAAGTTCTGATCTAAATCAAATGATTTGCGAACTCACTCAAAGTCCCGGTCTGAATCAAATTATTCGCGATACGATTAGAGCGTTTCAAATGTGAATCATTTTGCGACGCAATGGTTTAACTGATTCAGAGTTTCAAAAAACTCCATTTCACCCATCACAACATGTGCTTTTTAAAATCATCCCTGCAAGCCTGCAGTGGCCCTTTACCTTAGGCTAGGGCCCTTGTTTTCACTATAAATACTTTTTAGCTACTATAACTTAAGTCTCTGGGAAAAACTATTAAATTATATATCTGAAATGGATGCAGTCACCACATAACTAATGTCTGTATTGTCAAAAATGTATAGTAGTCAAAGGGATTTCAAATCAATGGATTTATTAAATACAATTCAGGTTAATACAGCTAATTTAACACTCTGAAAGAGACTACATATCATCTATACCAGGGTTCCTCAGATCTTTCCCTGGAGGGCCAATCTGCTGCAGAGTTTAGCTCCAACCCTGATCAAACTCACCTACCTGTGATTTTCTAATGATCTTGAAGACTCTGATTAGCATGCTCAGGTGTGTTTGATTAGGGTTAGAGCTAAACTCTGCAGGAGTGGGCCAGATTTGAGGATTCCTGATCTATACAAATATAAAAATACTACAAATTAGCAAAAATACCAAATTATTACTTTGACCTGCTGAAAATATGATTTGATGTGCTAAAGTATTCATTCCCCTGAGGTCTCTCGACTAGTCAGCAGACGGTGGTAGCGCTGCTTTCATCCACCCGCTTGATCTCTTGAATTCTGCAACCACACCTTTAACTCACTCTTAACTTCAGAATCAGGAGGACTTGGCTGAAAGGGGCATTTTCAAACAGCCTCTGAAAAGCAAATCGGCCTATATTAGGGATCTTCAAATCTGGCTCATTAAACTCACTTTCCTGCAGAGTTTAGCTCCAACTTCGACAAATCTCACCCACCTGTGATTTTCTAATGATCCTGAAGACACTGGTTAGCATGCTCAGGTGTGTTTGATTAGGGTTAGAGCTAAACAGGTTCTAAAATTGTTGCATCTGATTATAGTCTATATGATAGTCAACGTAAAAACAGCAAATGGGAGAAGCAGATGAACACAATAATTTAGTAGTTGCTGGATATTGGTAGGGAGTCATGTCCCTAGTACACCGTTGGTATACCTTGAGCGCAATGTAAGTTGCCAAATGCATAAGTTTAACATAAAAACGTGAAAGAAATATTATGATGTAAGTTGGCCCTAGGTGGCACTGTTTAACTTCTCTTTGGTTCCACAGTGTTGCCAACTAATTTTCAGGAAAAGTTGCTAAATGCAGGTCGATTTGTTGCTAAACGTTGCTAAATGACCTTGTGACATCATTGGATGATTATGTCATTATGTAATCATGACGCAAAACTGCATAGAATACACATTTGAAATTACTCAAATCTCAGCAAAGAATATTATTTGAAATATGTTCATTTAGATTTTTGTAAAAATAAACATTTAATATATTATTTGTAAAAGCAAAATGAAAATTTTTATTATTTTATTTTTTAAATAAAACATTGGATTCTTGAAACGTTACATTTTTGATCAATTGCACTTTATTTGTTCTCCAAATAATTAGTAGCCTAAAACTACACATGATTAACAATTACAGTTTTAAGCAGTGAATTGCTAGTAAGTTAAATGCTACACACTAAGGCAGGGATGCTCAAATCTGGCCCTCGAGATCCACTTTCCTGCAGAGTTCAGCTCTAACCCTAATCAAACACACCTGAGCATGCTAATCAATGTCTTCAAGATCATTAGAAAATCACAGGTAGGTGAGTTTGATCAGGGTTGGAGCTAAACTCTGCAGCAGATTGGCTCTCCAGGGAAAGATCTGAGGAACCCTGCTCTAAGGAAAGTTCATAAAATAGGGCACAGTGTTCTTCATATGTTAATATGAAGGAATTTTGTTTTAATTTTTTACCAGCATATTTTAAATGACAATGCATTTAGATAGATAAGCAGATTTTGATATAAGATCAACTGTGTTCATAACTGATTAACAATTATAGGAACAAACTAACAACTAAGGTGTTTCATAAATGAACAATTATTTTTTTAACGAGTGCAACTAGCTTCACATTTGATGTGTGTACTGCTAGGCACTGCTTAGTAACTGCTTGGTTAAGAGGAAAAGTGTATGCTTTTTTTCGTTATTTGAGTCCATTTTCAAAAGTTGCCAAATACATTTTAAAAATAGCTCAATTTGTTGCTAGGTGCTTTTTGGAAAAGTTGCTAGGTTAGTCTGAAAAGTTGCTAAATTGGCAACACTGGAACTTTCCGCATTGGGATGAGTCATGAGCATGATAGGCATAACTCGCTTCCTCGTTCCCCTGATTAAATGGCACCGACCGTCCCGTCCCGTCCAGCATGTCAGAAACACAGCAGTAGCCTACACAGGCCATCTGTTAACTGCAGGATTTCTCATGATATCGGGATCTGCAGCCATGCACAGCGAGATTTCATATGGTGAGCAAACACTGCTTTGAGTTTGAAACCTCAACTTTTTGTTGTTCAGCATGAGTTTTAGTTTATGAGTTCAAATTCTAATGAAATTGTACTGTAATGTTGGCTCATTTTTAATTATAGGAATGGCATGAATTTACATTACATTTCAAAGAAATTCAACAAAATTCTTCAGTGTTTCAACTCAAAAGTTCTGAACGAGTTTTGAATGTTTGTAATAACTTTATATTCCGACCTAATGTAGATTTTGTAATATGTCGCAAATGTATTTTGTGTAGCTTTTTTCAGATAAACACGCATAAGCATTTCTAATTTATTCTTTTAAAAATACCCTAAATTGCATGGAACACACACAAACCATTTACTATTGTAATCGTATATTTATTAACTTAATCTTTAATCTCTGTTAAAGTGGGAATTATGGTCACACAATTCTGAGGAAATTATCTGTCTACGAGTCATTAGTCCTATAAAAGGGCAAGGCAGACGGTGTTTGAAGTTCATTCTTGTCAGATTGCACAATTAATGGAAATTAATAGAAATGATGCTTCTGTCGAAATACCATGAAGTAAACATGTGAATAGCAATAATTATCCAATGTGCACACTTTTGGAATAAAAGCCCAAATGGATGTTGAGTAGTGGAGCCCTTTGTTAGTTGTGCTAAACGGTTAATCGCATCCAAAATAAGAGTTTTTGTTTACATAATGTGTGTACTGTATATTTATTATGCATATATAAATACACACATACAGTATATATTTTGAAAATATTTCCATTTATATTCCTAAAGCTTATTATATATAAGATTTTTCTTAGATGCGTGTGTGTATATATGTATGTACATAAACAAACACTCATTATGTAACCAAACTTTTATTTTGGATGGGATTAATCGTTTGACGGCACTATCAAAAAAATAAATGGGAACAAATGGGACTGAATATGTACAGTTGTCTATTTTATTAAAAATATCAACTACCTATTTTTTTTAAAATGTACTTTGCTTTTTTTTTTTTTTTATATAAATTTATTCATTGTTTGAATAACCATGGAAATGTAATTGTTACAACTAACAGTCCACTGAAGGCGAGCGTAGTGAGAACCCAAGTGCAGTTCATTTACAAAGTGATCCAAAATACAAACAATCCAGACAGACGAAGATTTGACTTGGCATGGCATGAACGGGCTTGACATGAACAAACTAGACTCACTGACAGCAGGTTACAACAATCAATACACGACCAGGAACAAAGGCAATGACATGACTACTTATAGCAAACAAGACTGAACACATGACAAGAAACAACCAATCAGAACGTGACTCAAAGAACAAGGGAACCAATAGCATGAAGACATGAGGGCAAGGGAAGCATGAAACAAACAGGAACCGTGACTAAACTTCAAAATAAAAGACATGAGAACATGAACATGAAACCAAACCCAAAACAGACATAAATTACAATGTTTTTTGTGATCACGTTAAATACAAATTTGGTCATATTAAAAATATTTTATGACGTGACGCTCATTATCTACTTGTTTAAAAAGACAGGTTTATGGTGCGTGTTATCGGATTACACTAACTGTAGTTGGATTAACCTTTGCCTATGGAGAATGAATATATACATACATGCATACATACAGGTGATGGTCATATAATTAGAATATCATCAAAAAGTTGATTTATTTCACTAATTCCATTCAAAAAGTGAAACTTGTATATTATATTAATTCATTACACACAGACTGATATATTTCAAATGTTTATTTCTTTTAATTTTGATGATTAGAGCACGTGTGTGTGTATATATACAGTGAGGAAAATAAGTATTTGAACACCCTGCTATTTTGCAAGTTCTCCCACTTAGAAATCATGGAGGGGTCTGAAATTGTCATCGTAGGTGCATGTCCACTGTGAGAGACATAATCTAAAAAAAAAAAAATTGAGTGAAAAGTGATTTCTTGATTCAGCAGGTCTGACAGTGATCAGGCCTGGGTGTGGTTCGTGAAATTTAACTCAGCTTTCTAAAATTATGTGGTTAATCACAGTTCTTTCGTGATTTAACAGGAGGGGTCAATTAATTTTTGTATTTACTTGCATTATCTTTGTGTAAAATTAAAACTAGTTTGATCTGAATCTTTTAAGTGTGACAAATATGCAAAAAAACAAGAAGGGGGGCAAAAACTTTTTCACAGCACTGTATTACATTTTATTTTATTTTTCTTTAATAATCATTGCTATATAGATGATAACTTTGTCTAGTGCTCTTATGAATGTTATTAGCATGATTTGTGAAAATGTAAATACTATACTGAATGACGCAGCATAGACTTCTTCATGGTTCGTGTTTGCATAGGCATTTCATTTCGTTCTGTAACCTACTTGTTCTACAGATCTGTGTAGTGTTTTGGCAGCATTGATAACGTTTCTGACAGATAATATCGTGATATTTTTTGTTTCCCTTACCGAATGTGCTATCCTGTCAGCAATAACCTGTCCATGGGCTTTTTTGATTATTGTCAGTTTAAGTGCAGGCAATGCAGTGTTGCCAGATATTCAAAATAACTGAAATTTTCAAATCTTTTGCAAATAATATAAAGATATTGCTGTCCCTAAACTGCAACTTCCCACTTTATTAACTTTCTAAAGTGTCAAATTACACTGAACAAAATTATAAACGCAACACTTTTGTTTTTTTGCCCCCATTTTTGAACTGAACTCAAAGATCTAAGACTTTTTCTATGTACACACAAGGCCTATTTCTCTCAAATATTGTTCACAAATCTGTCTAAATCTGTGTTAGTGAGCACTTCTCCTTTGCCGAGATACTCCATCCACCTCACAGGTGTGGCATTGTGCTGTGTGATAAAACTGCACATTTTAGAGTGGCCTTTTATTGTGGCCAGCCTAAGGCACACCTATGCAATAATCATGCTGTCTAATCAGCATCTTGTTATGCCACACCTGTGAGGTGGATGGAGTATCTCGGCAAAGGAGAAGTGCTCACTAACACAGATTTAGACAGATTTGTGAACAATATTTGAGAGAAATGGGCCTTTCGCGTACATAGAAAAAGTCTTAGATCTTTAAGTTCAGCTCATGAAAAATGGGGGCAAAAACAAAAGTGTTGCGTTCATAATTTTGTTCAGTGTAAGTGAAAAAGAAAAGTCCAAAAAAAGATTAGAATACATATTATAATATAATATGGATCTGGCAACATGGATGCTGTGCCCGCACTCACAATTCTCTCAAGACTCGTTTACAGAGGTCCGGACCTCGGTGACCTCATAGCTGACGGGCTTGCCCGGCTGGGATTTCTAAATTTGCCTAAAATGTCTGAATTTTGTCTTTGTTTTCCTATTGACAAGCTCTCTGCAGTCCTACATTATATGGATGCATATTTGCATTGCTTTGACTGTTCTCTGTAGATCCCGCCTCTCATGTACCTGAATGCTATTGGTCAAAAGAGCACATGTGGTCACCCTAATCATTCTTGGTGCTGGCTCTTGCTCGAACACTTGCTGAAGTGTCATTGTCTTGTTCAGCTTGTGTAGATGCTCATTGACTGCAGCTGATTGTGAAGCTCTGGCTCAGATGCTCTCTGGAGGCTCTCCACTGCGAGTGCTCAATCTGAGTGGGACTTATATGGAGGATCAAGGCCTTATTCATCTCAGCAGTGCACTGGAGAACTGCAGACTACTTGAAATTGAGTACACTTGCACTATTCAAATTACAGTCAGTATTTTGGGAATATAGCAATGAAATCCTTACGGTATGTTAACAGTTGTTTGTGTGTGCATGTGTTCTGCAGTCTGTCCTCGTGTTCACTGACGATGGCATCCATGCCTGCGCTCTCTTCGGCTCTGCGCAGCGGTTTTTCAGAGCTGAGGAAGCTAAACCTGAGCCGGAACACAGTGATGGATGATGGGATAGAGCTGATCTCACAAGTTTTAAAGAAAGGCTGCCTCAACACATTGAAGTAACACGCATGACCAACACACAAGCCTAAAAAAATCACCTCTACACACCTCTAAAAAACTACCGGTCAAAAGTTTTAAAAAAGTAAGATTTGTTTTTTGAAGAAGTCTCTTCTGCTCACCAAGCCTGCATTTATTTGATCCGAAGTACAGAAAAAACACTACAATTTTGAAATATTTTTACTATTTTAAAATGACTGTTTTCTATATGAATATATTATAAAATGTAATTTATTCGTGTTTTTTTTTTTTTGTTTTGTTTATTTTTTAGCATCATTACTCCAGTCACATGATCCTTCGGAAATCATTCTAATATTCTGATTTGCTGCTCAAAAAACATTTTTTACTATTATGCTGAAAACAGCTGAGTAGAATCTTTTTTTCAGGTTTCTTTGATGAATAGAAAGTTCAGAAGAACAGCATTTATCTGAAATAGAAATATTTTGTGACATTATAAATGTCTTTATCATCACTTTTGATCAATTTAAAGCATCCTTGCTAAATAAAAGTATTAATTTCTATAATTTCTTTACCAAAAAAAATAAATGATTCTGACTCCAAGCTTTTGAATAATCTTACAAAAGCTTTTTATTTCAGATAAATGCTGATCTTTGGATCTTTCTGTATCAAAGAATCCTGAAAAAATAAAAAAATAATAAAAATTAATGTTAATAAATATTGATGATAATAATAATAATCATAATAAATGTTTCTTGAACAGCAAATCAGCAGATTACTTCAACTTTCAACTTAAACTTTTATTTATTTGTATAGCACATTTTAACGCAATTTTATTGCCCAAAGTGCTTCACAATTTAAAAGAAAGCATATACAAAGATTAAAACAATGACATCTGACATAATTAGTAAGAATAAACCACTTGATGAACCAACCCACATGTGACAAATACCCTTTATCGGGTGTTGTTCCTCTATGAAAGAACTCTACGAAGGTCTTTTCTCTACGAAAGCTAATGTAAAAAGATGAGTTTTCAACTGAGACTTAAAAACTTCTAAGGATGGAGCCTGGCGAATATGAAGTGGAAGACTATTCCACAATTTGGGAGCCACAACCATAAATGCTCTATCACCTTTAGACTTTTTTTTTTTTTTTAGAACGAGGAACCGACAGTAACAGTTTATCTGCTGATCTCAGTGTCCTAGCTGATGTGTGGTACTCTAAAAGATTAGTGATATAACTTGGGGACATGTTATGAAGTGCTTTAAAAACCATCAATAAAATCTTAAAATCGATCCTGTACTGAACTGGTAGCCAATGGAGAGAGGATAATATTGGAGTGATATGATCTCTTTTCTTCGTGCCTGTCAAAAGTCTGGCTGCAGCATTCTGTACAATTTGCAGACGAGATAGTTGTCGCTGACAGATCCCAACATAAAGAGAATTGCAATAGTCCAATCTCGAGGTAATAAATGCATGGACTACGGTCTCTAAATCTTTAAAACTAAGAATGGGTTTTAACCTGAAATCATTCTAAGTTGGTAAAACTACTTTTACTACCGATTTTATCTGATTGTCAAAGCTAAGAGTTGAGTCGATTTATGACACCCAGGTTTCTTACACTGTTTTTTACAATTATTTCTAAAGGAGCAATAGTACTAGAAATCATCTCTTTAAATTTTGGTTGACCAAAAATAATTATCTCTGATTTCTTTTCATTTAGCTGAAGAAAATTTTTAGACAACCAAATTTTGACCTCTTCCAGACAGAGTATCAGGGACTGTAGCGAGTGCTCGTTCCCGACTTTAAGTGGTAAATATATCTGAGTGTCATCGGCATACATATGATATGAAATGTCGTGGCGATGACATATAGATCCAAGTGGGCACATGTACAATGAAAATAATGTAGGGCCCAGAATAGAACCTTGAGGAAGACCATATTTTAAAGGAGCCACAGAAGATGAAGTATTTGCGAAGATAACAAAAAATGTTCTATCATGCAAATATGAGTGAAACCATTTTAAAGCTGTTCCTTTGATGCCTACATCACACTCCGAACGTTTTAAAAGGATCGAGTGATCAACAGTGTCGAATGCTGCACTGAGATCCAGCATAATTAAAACAACCCCCAACCCAGAGTCAACTGCCATCAGTAAATCGTTCACAACTTTTACCAAAGCGGTCTCTGTACTATGACCAGCTCTAAATCCAGATTGGAATTTATCCAGAATATCATTTTCAGTTAAAAAAGGTGTAATTTGAGAGAGAACAACCTTTTCTAAAACTTTAGATAAACATGGTAATTTAGAAATTGGGCGGAAATTATTCAGCTCTGTAGGGTCAAGACCTGATTTTTTTAAGTAAGGGAGAGACCACTGCTTGCTTAAGACAGGGTGGAACAACACCATTAATTAAAGAGCTATTCACAATAGATAATATACAAGGACCCATAATTTCGAACAGATCCTTTAAAAAGTGAGGAGGAATGGGATCTAAAGGAGTATGTGACAGTTTCATATGTTTAACAATGCCCTCCAGAGCTGGAAGAGAGACAAGATCAAAGCAATCAAATATACAAGAACTTGGCATAGAGGCTGCTAGAACACTGAGAGGATACAATATCTTCTCTGATTGACTCAATCTTTCTTATAAAAAAGTGCAAAAAATCCTCACAGGTATGTGAAATTGAGTCAATAGGGGATCCTATAACTGGGTTTAGCACAGTGTTTATTGTGCTAAACAAAGCTCTAGGACAGTGAGCAGTTCTACTAATTAAATCAGAAAAGTATTTTGTTCTAGCAGTTTTAACTGCATACTGATATTTATTAAGAGATTCCTGTAATATTGCAAAGGAAATTTGTAATTTGTCTCTCTTCCATCTACGTTCTGCTTTTCTGCATGCTTGTCTGAGAGCTCGTGTTTCATTATTAAACCATGGCTGAGACAAGGACTTAGACTTTTTTAGTCTGATTGGAGCAACATCATTAATAATTTCCAGACATATAGAATTAAAAACAAGAGTCAACTCCTCTGTGTGCAATGAGGGTCCAGAGGCCTCTATAATAGAGGAAACTGGGCTTTTAACATTTAACATAAACATGGGATTAGAATGATTTCCGAAGGATTATGTGACTGGAGTAATGATGCTAAAAATTCAGTTTTGAAATCACAGGAATAAATTACATTTGAAAATATATTCAAATAGAAAACAGTTATTTTAAATGGTTTAATTTTTTTTTTTTGCTGTACTTCGGATCAAATAAATGCAGACTTGATGAGTAGACGAGACTTAAAAAAAAAAAAAAACATTAAAATTCTTACTGTTCTAAAACTTTTGACAGGTAGTGTGTGTGTAATATGTATATGTGCGTTATTTATATATATAATATATATAAAACAATATGGTTGCAAAATTAACTACAAAATTTTGTGTACAGTATTGGATATGGAATCTTGTATGACTGATTTGTTTTTTTTTTAATCGCAGTATGTCTAGCTGTGAGTTGACTGGCTCCTGCTGCTCTTCTCTGGCAGCTGCCCTCCAATCAGAAACCTGCTGTCTGACTGAGCTGGATCTGTCCATAAATGATCTCGGCCAATCAGGAGCGATGCAGATATGTGAAGCACTTAAGGCTCCTACATGCACACGGGAAAAACTGGAGTATGTATGCAAATGAGCTGTTTTTAACCACATTGTTGTTGATCGATTTGATCATGTGGGAAGTGCAGAGAGTTGAGGCATGTTAGGTTATGATATTAATGGTTAATATTTTTCCTTGTTGGATCAGTAGAAAATACACTAAAAGTTGGGGATAACTAAGTTGTTTTTTTGTTGTTGAAAGAAATCATTATTTTACTCAGTAAGGATGCATTATTTTGTTTGAAAATGGCAGTAAAGAATGTTACAAAATATTTCTATTTCAAATAAATGCCCTATTTTCTAACTTTGTTCATCAAAAAATTTGCACACAGTTTTCGGCATAAATAATATGAAATGTTTCTTGATCAGCAAATCAAAATGTTGGCTCTGACCGTGTTACACTAAAGACTGGAGTAATGATGCTGAAAATTCAGCTTTACCATCACAGGAATAAATTACATTTAAAAATATATTAAAATAGAAAACAGTTGTTTAAAATTGTAATAATATTTCACAATATTCAACTGTATTTATAATCAAATAAATGCAGACTTGGTGAGCATAATACTTTTCAAAAACATTAAAACATCTTGATGACCGCAAACATTTGTTTTGCAGAGAAAATATTGTTTCTGATTCAAGAACATTAATGCATTTTAATAAAAGGTTATGGAAACAATCATTTAAACTACTTTAAAATGAGATGCAGTGATGAATCATGCACAGTAAGACTAGGGACAATTACATTTATGAAGAAATAAATTTCAGTGCCATGTTGAAGTTCCTGGGGGCTTGATTATGTGAAATCTAAGCAGCGAGTGTGTTTTGGTGTAGAATGAACAGATGTGAGTTGACCGAGGAGGTGTTTGGAGCGCTGGGGAGTATTTTGGTGTCTGCCATGTCAAAGCTCGTCAGTCTCTCGGTAGCAGTGAACGATGTGGGCGATGCTGGAGTCAAACACATTTGGGAGGCGCTGAGACACAAACACTGCAAACTACAGCACCTGGAGTGAGTAAAATCATCATACTCATGCCCTCAGTAGCAACTAACACAATTAGAGATTGACTGAAACGCATTAAATCACACTTGATGATTGAATTGTCCCCGTCTCGTCTTGTTTCTTCAGTCTGGAGATGGTGTCGCTCACAGACGCTTGCGTCGAGGAGTTATGTGAATCTGTTGCTTCCTGTAGCACCTCATCAACTCTCATCCTAAAGAACAATGGCATGACTGACTCCTCCGTACCGCGACTGGTCAAATTAATGCAGGACTGTCCGCTAACGACCGAGCTAAAGTAAGTTCAGTCCATAAATGTACACATTCCCACACAGAAATAAAATATATTTTCAGATATTGTAGTTTTTAAATGCATTTATAAATGTATTTTTTGCAGTATAAAGTATGTTTAAATGTATTTTTAAACTATTTAATAAAATTAAGTTTTTAAATATATTTTAAAATGTATAAAATGGCCAATATACATACTAAATGTATACTTATATTAAAAAATAAATATAAAAAGTACATTTTAAAAAATAATTTATGCTGTAAAACATTTTCTACATATATTTTGGCCGAATATACCTTATGATTTTGTCACATCTCAACATGATGTACTTCATGTGATAACATTATTTTTCTCTTATTTTTTCCAGTCTGAAGTATAATGACTTCAGTGAAGATGTTTTTGAGTTGATGGACAAATATTGTTTATTAGACAAACACATCTCACCTGCATCACTTGGATCACCTGCATATTTATCTGCATAAAAATATTGTTTTTAAAATAGATGCATGCTTCAAGTATAAAAATGCTTTTATTAATGCGTATTCTATTCCATTTAATTCCTTAGACCAAAAGACAAAGTGACTTCCTTTAGTGGCTTTTTTACGGTTTTATACAGTGGCCCCAACAAGAATGAATGTCTTTGCATCTGTAACCAAGTATAATAAAAAGTAGTATTTATATAGGAAATGCATATTCTAAAAAAAACAAAACAAAAAAACCACAAGAAGCATAAATCAGTTACTTAAGATTCATATTTCATTCATTCATTTTTAATTGCGTCTCAAGTGTTCAAATACTTTTTGGGGCCACTGTAAATCATTCAGACGGTCATGTCTTACGCATACTGTACAGCCCTCAACATGCTATTTATTTCACAAAAAGATTGTCTGAAAGAACTAGACCGCTAGAGCTCACAGATAACAGTGATTTTATTTCACATTACATATTGAGAACATTCATTTCAGTGTGACTGAGAACTGTTTCCCTCTGAATGGATGGTAACAGATTTAGTGGCACTTAAAGAGGAGCGCTTAGTCTGACATTTGAGGCTTTTCTGCAGAATAAAGTGGCTGAAAGTACACAGCTGCAGGACGGATTCATTAAAAATGAGCAGCAGCCAGCTATGACAAAACCTGAGAGAGTGTCCTCGTGTGACTTTGGTCACTCTTAATGTAACACACACTCACACCACAGACTGAATCACCGTAGATTTGTATGCTGCTTCTGTTTGACAAAGTTGGTTAAGAAAGTGTTATCTAGTTAAGATCTAGATAACAAGAGCAATGCTGTTCTGTTCAGCAGGGCTCACATACATACGATACCACACACAAACACTCACACATACTCAGTACTGCAGCTCTGTTCTTCTTTCACTGATGTTCTGGATGATTCTGCAGGCAGTGGATGAACTCAGTAACAGGCCGACCCTCGTAACAGATTCCATACACGCCATTAAAAAGAGGAAATCTGTGGGAAGAGAAAACGTTCCGATGTGTTGAATTGTTTTTAATATGTTTGGTCTTGGGCACGAGAGGTTTGGATCTGTAATGAAAGTTTGAGTCTTACCTGTCCAGTACACCTTTGTTTTGAAGTATGGTGTGAACTTCAGCGGCCGTGGCTGGACCCTGTAGTTTCTGACCGTTCAACATTTCCTTTTCAAGCTCTTCAAGAGACTGAAACACAGAGAATTGGAGGACTACAGCAGGGTTCCTCAAATCTTTCCCTGGAGGGCCAATCTGCTGCAGAGTTTAGCTCCAACCCTGATCAAACTCACCTACCTGTGATTTTCTAATGATCTTGAAGACTCTGATTAGCATGCTCAGGTGTGTTTGATTAGGGTTAGAGCTAAACTCTGCAGGAGTGGGCCAGATTTGAGGATGCCTGGACTACAGTGTATATATACTGGAAAAATGGTTTACTTTATTTGCTCTATTGTTGTTTTGTATGTTACGATGCATGTTATTTGACCTGTTTTGCACTATTCTCATTATTACGGTGGCCGAGAGAGCTCAACCCGCTGCAACTTCAGAAAACACATGCAAATAGAAAAAGCACCAGCAAATCAAGAAAACATCTTCATCAGTTTGATAGCAGGTGCTGCAAATGCCCACAACACAACCAAATAAAGAATTTTATGTGCAGCGCGTTTCTTTGTTTGTGTTGGGAGCATTTGCAGTGCGTGTGTTGTCAAATTGACGAAGTTGTTTTCTTAATTTGCAAATATATATATAAAAAAAAAAAACGCCTGCAGTGCGTTTCTTTATTTGGTTGTGTTGTGAGCATTTGCAGCGCATGCGTTGTAAAGTTGAGGAAGTTTCTTTCTTAATTTGCAGGTGTTTTTTCTACTTGCAGCGCGTTGAGCTCTCTCGGCCACCGTACATTATGCACTGAACTACATATTGTTTTGGCAGTGCAAATGTACCCTTTTTGCTAAACTGAAAATGGAATTTAAAGAAATTTTTGGGCGAAGATAAAATGTTTTACATATTTGCTGGTCTCATATATTCAATACTTGGCAATACGCATTGCATCTTTTTTTATTTTAATTTTTTGGACCAGGCTGATTTGAATATGGTTCCGCATACAGTAATCTCAACTCTGTTTGACTCATTTTATATTTAAATATATTATATAATATTTTATTATATCCATCTATTCTGCTGATTTTCCCCAAAATAAAAATTTGAAAAAAAAAAAAAAGTCAAATTGTCAAAGTATGATTATGACAGTTATTTTATATCATTGAGATTCTATTATAGTTTATCAATATATTGAATGTTTATTCATATTCTGAAATATTTATAATCATTTTAGTTGAAGGTTTAGTAATTTTTTTTTTTTTTGTGCTTTTTTTTTTTTAGTAAACTTTTTTTTTTTTCGTAGTTTTACTTGGTATTTTAGTACATCAGCTAAATTAAAATGCTGTCTTGGCAACTAGCTAAAATATATATATTTTAAATATTTCATTTAATTTCACATTTACTTTATTTCAAATAACAGTTTAACAAGGAATGCCACGGAATTTGTCAAAGTTTGGATGAATTAATCAAAAGTAGGTCATTACACTTAAATCAAATCGCTAGTCGATTTCAAATCGACTAGTATCTGTAAATATTAAGCTGCAAAAGTCGATTCAGATATGAATCCCGCATGTTCTGCGGGTCTCTGTGTGAATGAATGAATGGCAGAGACGCGCGTCTTTTTTTTACTACACACACTGAAGTGTGCGTGACGCTTGCGGTGATTTCAGCATCTGCCGTCTCAATGAGGACATAAAAACATAAACATCTACAGAACTGCTCTGAAAGTCACTTCACGAGCATTTTACCGTTTCATTTGAGTAAAACCAGTGTCATATCATATAGCTACACACAGAAATTTAAAGGTATTCACGGCAACCCGTCAAAATAAAAGTTTATCTTAAAGACATTGTGCCAGAAATATATTACTATTATTTAGTAGAATGTATGTGATACTATTACTACTGTTGAAAAAAATTAATATTTATTTTTAAAGAAATAATCACACAATATTTCTTCCATATTTTAATTTTAATATTAAATCCCCTTTATTTACCAAAAAATAAATAAAAATGTTTAAATTTCACTTATTTGGGTGAAACTTTACTGTTTACTGTTTTTCATACTTTTATTACTTGTGGAAAAACTTGAAACTATTTAAATAAGTATAAAGAATGGCATTGATTTTTGTACATTTTATTTTTGTTTGACTTTATTAAAAATAGTGTTTTTTAATTAGCATGTGGTACCGAAATTGGTACCGAGAACCGTTGTTTTTCACTGGTATCGGTACCGAATACTGAAATTTTGGTACCGTGACAACACTAATTTCCACTTTAAAAATACTGTCTGACACAAAGCTATTGTATAAGACTTGAAATACAGAGTTTGAGTCATATATGTTGCACATATCCTTATGCAATTACATAAAGTACAATTTTTAATTTCTGTGTGAATCGTCTTTATGTTTTGGTGTCTCACCTTGCCAGTCTTGGCAAAAGCCTCTGCAACTTTCCGGTTTCGTCCTCCGTAGCATGTAGTAATGAGATCAGCGACGCCACAGCTCTCCAAGAAAGTTGCAGGGGAGACCGAGCCAGCGGTGCAGAACAACCGAGCAAAGCTGATCATCTCCATGAGACCCAGTCTGATCACCGCAGCCTTCGTATTGTCACCGAAACCCAACCCGTCACAGAAACCTGCTCCCACTGCCACTATGTTCTGTAGGAAGACACAGAGGGTCTAAATGTCTGATATGTTCAGAGCTGGATTACGACAAAATGTGATGTTTGGAAAGGTCCCATGATACTATATTTTTATGGTGCTTGTGTTCTTTCAGAGCACTATGAAGCTTGACATTAGGGTCAGTAAATGATGACAGAATTCATTAATGAACAAACAATCTGTTCATGTAACTCTGCAACCAAACAAACTTCAGAAGCTGTGTTTTCTCCTGTAGCTCAAACAGCAGAGCATGGCAAACCAAGCATGACACCAAAGTCATGGGTCTGATTTCCAGGGAATGCATAAACTGGTAAAAATGTCTACACTGAATGCAATGCAAGTTGCTGTGGACAAAATGTCTGCCAAATGCATTTACAGTTTACATTTAATCATTTAGCAGACGCTTTTATCCAGTGACGTACAATATGAGAACAATAGAAGCAATGAGACCATCGAGAGTGCAGCAGTATACAAGTGCCATGACAAGTTTCAGTTAGCCCAGCACAGTACACGTAGCTAGGTTTTTTTTTTAAATAGATAGAATAGGTAAGTGTTAGTATTAGTTGGTCAGGTGCTGGCGAAAAAGATGCGTCTTTAGATGTTTCTTGAAAATGGATAAAGATTCAGCTGTTCGAATTGTGATTGGGAGGTCATTCCACCAGCTGGGCACAGTCCAGGAAAAGGTCCGTGAGAGGGATTTGGTACCTCATATGCATAAATGTATATGTATTTATATTTACCAAAAATTCCCTAAAAGGCAAAATATGACACTTAAATACAAAATAATAATTTAGAAAAAAGAGAAAAAAGAATATATATAATTAATATTTAGTATCATTAAAAACAAACCCAATAAAATATTTGGACACTTAAGCTTTAACAACTGAAACAGTTATTATTGTTATCTAATATTAAAACAATACGAAAATAAATGTTAAATATAAATAAATAATAAATGTCAGCTGAAATAAATTAAAATATAAACTTATTTTTATATTGCAATATAAAAGTTGCAATACTTAACAAAAAATAAATAAAACTATACATAATAGAAATTAATAAATAATATATAGACATTTTAAAAAATAAAAATGAAATGAAATTGTTCAAATTTAAACTAAAATTAAAGTAAAAACAGAAAATCTATAAATAAAATCTAAATCTAAATTGAATATATTCAAAGAAAGATGGCACAAGCACACTTTTCAAGCAACATTTGAAAGCATAACTTTGTTAGTGGCAGTATTACTTGTATTATTTATATATTATGATGTTATTTATTTATATTTTGAATTAGCTTTTAATTTGTTTAGTTTTTTAATATTTCTATTTAGCTTTATTTGGTTTAGTTTTTACTAATATATATATAAATATACTTACCTATATATGCTTATAATATAAAAATACAATATTTCCATATATACATATATATCATTTCAACCATTTATTTTAGTTTTAGTTAATAATAACAATACTGCTAATTTAATGGTCAAAGAATTTGGACCTTTCAGTTTGATTGTTTTGTGTTTATACATCATGCTTCAAACAATCACCTGCTGTATTTACAGCAAAAGAGAACGTTAATAGACTGTAAAACTGACAACTCGCACTTGCCAAATTAAGACAGACCAGTATTATTACTGCGGTTGATAAAACAACTGCAACACTGCATGTAATGTCAAGCTAAAAACAGATTTAACCGAATATCACCCATGTGAACTGTTTACATATCCACAGCTTTGACTATTTTGTGAGGGGTAAAATGAAGAAGTGTGAATGCTCAAAACCTTCAGAGCACCACAGATCTCAACCACATCTGCTTCCTGTACGACCGTGACCCGGAAGTGATGCGTCTGCATGAGCTCTTTAAGCAATGCCCCTTGAGCTTGATCCCTACAGCCTTAAAAACATAAAACACACAAATACATATATCACCCGAAACACAAAAACGGACTAATCTGATACATTCACACAGCTTTTCATCAGCCTCACCAATGGTGGTTTCACAGAATTTCTCATCCGCCACTTCATTGGCGATATTTGCTCCCATCAACACGCTCATCTTGATGCCCAGCTTCTCACGAATAACCTCTGAGATCAGCTTCAGTCCATCCGGGCCTTCGTCCACCCCCTAAACCGACCACATGCACAGTCATCGTTTGCTATCTGTGTCTAATCTGACAGTCTTGTGATCTTAGAAAGCAACTTTCCTCTATTTCCCCTATGAAAGACTGATGAGTAAGAGAGAAAACGGCACACAGTGCATATATTGACGAGTGTACGGGACCTTGATGAGTGACATTCCCAGCGCGTCCGGTTTGATTTTGCCCTTCATGGTGTCACAGACACGGCCGATGAACTGATGTGGAATCACAAAGAGCAGTATATCAGCGCTCTTGGCAGCGTCGAGCAGATCTGGCACCGCCACCTGTGAGCGAGAGAGAGAGGAGAGAACGAGAGGAGAATAGAGAGAAGGATCTGTTTGATACTGAATGATGAAACCTGGAGAAACATGCATGCACTCGATATATTCACTATATGATTGGTCACACCTACAGTACGGTGCTCTGTTTTGTGTGACTGACATGTTGGCTGAGTTTGAGTTTGGGTCCACACCAAGCCAAAACCACCTTGTTCACAGACAAATCCTTTTGGTTACTGTACCGTGTCTCTGTTGCATCTGCCAATGGTTTTCTAGGCCTCTAGCCCAGTCCTCTAGTGAACCTAGTAAGGCCGAAGCATTTGGCTGACTCTCAACCATTTGGACTACAGGTCATAATGATGGAGAAACCACATGCAGCTTCGTCAGCTTCTTATTAGTTGCTTGAGTGCAAATGGATGGGTTCCTTTGTTTTGGGGGAGAATCTAGTGGCTCAGCACTCTTCTCCAGACTTCTGTGTTGTGCGTAACTTCCTCTATAGAAGAGCAACTATTTGCTGTTATGACAATTTTCCAGGCAAAACATGAAATATCTGTTTGTGTGGTTGAAACTTAAAACAGTTTCTTACAACAGCTATTTATTATTATTATTTATAGATTTTTATCATATTAAAATAATATATAATATATGTTATATACAACAACTTCATATATACATATATATGTATGCATTTAGTATTTTATTATATAAGTAAAACTATTGTTTTATTTTTATAATAGAATATATTACTTTATTTTATTAGACATTATTTATTAAATGTACACATTTTATTATTTATATAAAATAAATTATATGATCAAGTGTAAGATGTAAGTTTCTTACAACATTCTCCGGAAGCTTGTGTCCAGGCAAATACTTGACGTTCTCGTGGTCTGTGTTTATGACCTCTGTGAGTTTACGTCCGTTCACCGTCTCTTCAAACACCCACATATTAACCGTGGAGTCAAACTTTGAATTATTCCTTGCATTTGTGCCAACTATCTTAGCAATAGCAGAACCCCTGTGGACAGGAGCGAAAGAGAGAAAGTTAATTATGTGAAAGGTTGCATGCAATATTAGAATACTTTGAGTGAACACTGTGGGGTGAAATGCAACCAAGGACTTTACTCTCATTACAACCTCTGGGATCTCGCACCAAAAGGCACGTTTGCATTCCAAGGGACAGGGATGATATAGTGATCAAAGCCTGTTGTGTGAGATCAGACGGTCAGTCTACTCTAGTAAAAGTGGGGGTTAACTAGTCTCAGTTTTAGTTTAGGTCAGTTTGATCCCAAACAAGGATCACTGAAGTGACTGCAAAATACCCAGAAATATCCCTTTTGTTTGGGGAAATGAATTATTTTGGGTTGGTAATGTGTGTAAACACTGAATTTAGATTTATCTATAAACATTTCTAGAGTTCAGAGTTTATAAAAAATTCAATATGACTCTTAACTGGATGTATAAACATAAACTTGTATTGTTGTTGCATAACTACTTTTCTTGTTTAGTGTGACCATAAATAGGTGGTTTTAAAGGAACAGTAGCCCATTTCAAAGATTTCAAGCTTGTGAAAGTCTCAAAATGATCAGCAGATCATATTTACCTTAATAAATGTCTATCAATGTGTACATTATTAAAATCCTTAAAAGTTTAAGGAAGAGTCTTAGACAAACCTACAGTGAATCTTTTTCATGCATTGTAATATTATACACATTTCTGCAGCTGTCAGATTAAAAAAATTAGAAATGGACATAATACTGAACCACAGATGTGGCCAGACGGCTGTACCTTGGTTAGTTGAAACTTATGGAACATAAATACTGAACCTAACCAGTGTGACTGACTGGAACATGTGTCCTACTTGTCTTGCATTGCAGCAATGTAACAAATGCCTCATGTAAACAGTGATAAATAGTCTTCATTCACGGCAGTTGAACAGAACTTCTGAAGTGGATCTCACATTGTGCAACAAAAACTACAATGTTATATATCAGTATAATCTCTATTAATACGTCTGCTAGTAATGCCCTTTCAAATGTCATAACCTTAAACTTGTTAATAGTATGTGATTCATTGAACGGTTTGAACTAGTAGTCTTATGCTGTCATATGATCCTAAATCCCTACAGCTCAAACAGTCATTTCTAAAAGACGAATAATTTTACCAGTTCCCAGAGCCGACGATGCAAACTCTTTTTGGACTTGACATTGCGCTGAGACTCTTCACCGGATCCTTCGCAGAATTACAGTCACTCAGATCTGTCAATCAAAGCGCCGCGCAGTGAACGCACACTTGAGTGTTTTGTCCGTGAAGCCACGCCCCCGGGCACGATTGGCCACTCAGATGGCCTATTATCAACTGGTGGGTGTGATTACGGATTCTCAAAAGCATGTGATTCACTTTTTATGTTAAAAAGAGCAGGGGTGAGTAACTCCATTCAATACTAAGGTTTCACCATTATAAATATATAATATTACCATTTTACAGTAATAGTAAAATAGTATTATTTTAGTAATAAGTTGTATCAGTAATACAGTATGTACATGACCAGTTTTCATTATCATGTTTTATGCACTGACACAAACTTTAGTCTCAGTCGGACATAATGACACACACTCAAAGCCAAGCTGCAACCTGACACTCAGCAAAAACAACACAGTGTTAGAGTACAATACTGGATTTGTCTGCTAGCTTAAGGACTGATTGTAAAGCTTAAAATCTATTTTTAGCACGAGCAATCAATAAGTTATAAAGTGAGATGGGAAGTATAAAGCACACACGCAAACCTGTCACGAACGGGAATTGTGATACATTGTAATGGTCCTACAAATATGCTTCATGCAGACTATAATTTCTTCTTTTCTTTATCTTTTGATTGAAATGTGAGACATTTTTGTGAGATTAAGCCACACATGGAAGTAAAATATCAACTGATTCATCAGAATAGGAATTTAACAAAGGAACTGAGTGGCTTAAGATGGCAAAACGCCCTTTGAACAATAGAATCCCCTGTTAAGGAATAAATTGAATGCCAGAACAGTTCTCAGGGGCCAAAGGTCAAAGTTCCATGGGAGAAACGACAAGAATTCCTCAATTCAAAATGAGCTTATGGATTTTTTGGAGAGTTAAAACCTTTGTGTTATTTCAGAATTATTGATTTAGTATGAATTCATATTTTTAATTGTTTTTACAAAACAATTCAAAATATGAATTAACTTTTATTTTATATGTTTTATATTTAATTTCAATTTTAGTTCACGTTTTAGAAATTTTGTTGAAATTTTTGTTGATTAGCTTGAATTTGTTTCAGTTTTAGTTATTTTAATACTTAAACTTATTTCAGTTGCCAAGGCAACAATTTGTCCCAAAATGACATCTTAAGTTGTACAGACACGCACACAGAAATATTCCAGGCAGGCAGTTAAGCAAGAGATCATTTTATGCATGATTATTCATTTAAAAAAAAATCATATTTTATTACAGTCACATGATAAACATCAAAATAATACAGAAATGTATCAGTTGAAAAAGTTTGATTTACATATTAATACTGCTGATATTTGACAATCCTGATTTTGTAGGAAATACTGAAAACTGAATGCATGGTTTTCTGAAAAGAAACCAGACCAGAATCTGCTGTATATGAGATACATATTGTGTCTAAAATGTAAATCTGACATGAAAAATATTCATAAACTACCATAGCCCACAACAAATCACTGCGTACTATCTGCTGGCATTTGACACATCTTTCTAATGCAACAAATACTTCATTTCCTGTTTAAAAATATCTGCCACCCTGTTGCTCCAGCTTTTCCTCATCCATTCCAGAAATGATCACATGTAATATATACATGCACAAAGACACACTTACAAACAGACAAACACATCCATGCACTTGCAGTCAAGCTTGCGCACACACACACACACACCAATGGCACACAACGTTAACAGACACATATACAGACATGCACACGCATCCCAGCTCCCGAAACAAACATGACACTGCGGACAGAAGCCTTAGAGAGCTCACATGCACCCCTGGGAATATCTAGGGTTAGCCTCTCTCTGATCTGACATGGGCCGGTGATATCATGCGCACATCATGTAGCACCCACAGGCCTTCAAAAAAAGAGTTCACCCAAAAATGAAGATTAGCTAAAATGTAGTCACCCTCTGGCCATCCAACATGTAGACGAGCAGTGTTGGGAACGCTACTTTAAAAAAGTAATTAGTTATAGTTACTAGTTACTTCTCACAAATAGTAACTGAGTTACATCATTATAAAAGTAACTAATTACCAGGGAAAGTAACTATTGTGTTACTTTAAAAAAAAAAAAAAAAAGTTAAAATGCGTCAAATAATGTGGATGCCCCCAATGTTAAAAATGAATGAAATGGACACTAAATAGAATAAATTATTATTATAAAACATTGTACACTAATCTATACTATTTTAATGTTTCTGTGGGACAATGTGAGAGACACCTGTCAAATTCAATAGATTATTGTAAATATTATCAACCCTCTACGGACACCTTGGCAATAGAATCGCCATTGGCTTGTAAATTTTTAGTTTACTCACCAGACTAATATTAATATCTGACACTTAGCATCAGTCAGTCAAGCATTATAACATGATATTATGATAATTTAGCATTATATGATGATAGAAATTTAGTAATTAGAATAACCATGTATGAATGCATATTTGTCATGTTGACTGAACTTAGGACTGGTGGTGGTGCTTAAGATATTGTTTAAATATCTTAATATAAAATGTTATAATAATAAATAAGATAAAAAGAAAAATAATACTGATAAGATAACAAAACTACTACGAGTTCTACTACTAATAACAATATAAAACGGACTAAGGATTAATGAGCGGCTGGGTTCATGAATATTAATCACGTTGTCTGCGTTCGCTTGAATTGATTTGCTGAAATCAAAACAGGGACGATAATAGGTGAGCGCCAGCCAATGAGACTGTCATTTGTGCATTAGTTCCGCCTACAACCGGAGAAACCTGCAGTTCTTAAAAGCTGAAGAATTCAAAAGGAACTTTTGACAGGAAAATACAACAAAGAATATCGTTTTAATGTAGTGTGTCAATTTTGCATGTCATGTAAGACTCTCTCGCTCTGTATCTTTCTTTGCGTGTGTGAGACAAAGCAACGGCGAGGTGTGCGCCTTCACACTAGAGTTTACTGTACATCAAATACAGCTACACTGCGCATCCATTCAGACGAACTGAAAAAAAAAAAAAGATAATAATATTATAATAAATTATAGCAACACCGCATTTTAATGTCAGTAACGGTAACGGCGTTGTAACTGGGGAGACAGTAATTCGTTTGATTACTTGTTACTGAAAAAAATAACGCAGTTAGTAACGCAGTTTATTTATAACACCGTTATTCCCATCACTGTAGACGAGTCTGTTTTTTCATGGGATCAGATTTGAAGAAATGTAGCATTACATCATTTGCTCACCAATCGATCCTCTGTAGTGAATGGGTGCCATCAGAGTCCAAACAGCTGATAAAAATCCATCTTCATGATGGATTAGTTTCATACAAACACAGCTTTTCACTTCACAAGACATTAATTGATGGACTGGAGTGGTGTGGATTAATTTGATGTTTTTAGGCTGTTTAGACTCTCATTCTGACGGCACCCATTCACTGCAGAGGTGAGCAGATGATGTGATGCTAAATATTTACAAACCTGATGAGGAAACAAACTCATCTACATCTTGGATAGCCTGAGGGTGAGTGAATTTTAAGTAATTTTTTTTTATTTTTGGGTGAAGTATTCCTTTTAGACTTGTGTTCCCTCATATTATGGTCTTTCCCTGTGCAATGAATGGCCTGTCACGATGCATTTACAGCCATATAATAGCCATTAAGATGCACAGAATTAATAAAATGTGACACATACAGTAACCCCTCAAGCTAGCGGACGCAATTCTGTCGCAAAAGGCCAGGCACACAGAGATCGAACCATTTAATTAATATTAAACGTTTTTGACATTCCTGCCCTATAGAGACATAATCAAAAGCAGATTGTTCAGAAAACCACAAAACATTTTTGGAAAAATCCTAGAAAATCACACAGGCATAATAGAGAGAGAGAGAGAGAGAGAGAGAGAGAGAGAACAACCACAAGATGCCAGAACAATCCGTAGAAAACACAACCGTGCTGGTGTTGTGATGCCATCTGCTAAAATGTAGAACATAATCTGACTATGACTGGCAGGCAAACAGCTGGAATGTTAATGGAATTTACTGACGTGACATTTGACATCATCCAGGCCGAGTACAGTGCCGTGATCAGTGTTGTTGTTGTTGTGATGTTTCTTGTCGGAGCAGCGGCACAACCTGTATTTCATTACCTTGACCAACAAAAAGAAAGACAAAAAGTTGTTGTCTTTGAAGGGTTAGTTCACTCCAAAATGAAAGTTCTCCCGAGTGAAAAATAAATATACAAAAATTTATTTGAAATACATTTATTTCATGCAAAGTATACTGCAAATACATTTACATATTATGCGCTTAATAAACATACCCTGCAATTGTACTTTTGGTATACTACTGGTATACTTAAAGTCTGCTAAATTGGAACTAATTTTGTACTTAATGCACTTTAATTGAGCAGAAGTAGTGCTGAAGTCCAACTAAAGATATTTTCATATTTTCATCACATGGGTTTCACACGTTTACACCATGAAAATGTTCCAAAACCACATTTCGGGTGCATTTCTATGCATTTCACATATGATTTTAACAAGTGATTTTCACATGTGAAGTTCATGTGGTTTTTCTGTAAGGGGAAGTATATTTGATTGTGCTAAAGTGGAACTATTGCAAGTATACTTCAGACATATTATTCAAAGATCATACAAGCCTCATCAATGACATTAAAACAAATTTCAGGCTTAATATTAAAAAAATGTGCATTGTGCACAAGTAGTACTCCAAATAGAGTTTAATTATAATTTTTTTTATCAGTAAGCCTCGAGTGATCCGTCAGTAAATATGTTAATAGATTTGAAAATAAATGTATTTTAAATATATTACTTTTTAACTAGGGCTGTCATTACTATTTTAAATCTTCGGGATTTCTTTAATTTTGCATATGCTAACCTTAAAAGTTTGAGGTTGGTGAGATATTTCAAATGTTTTTGAAAGAAGACTCTTCTGCTCACCAAAGCTGCATTTATTTGATCTAAAATACAGTAAAAACTCTATTATTGTGAAATATTTCAATTTAAAATAACTGCTTTTGGTTTGAATATATTTTCAAATGTAATTTATTCCTGCGATGCAAAGCTGAATTTTCACCAGTCTTCAGTGTCACATTATCCTTCAGAAATCATTCTAATATGCTGATTTGCGACTCAAGAAACATTTCTTATATTTATCAATGTTGAAAACTGTTGTGCTGCCTCATATTATTGTGAACAACCATTTTTTTCAGGATTCTTTGATCAATAGAAAGACAAATGATCTTTACTGTCACTTTCGGTCAATTTAATGCATCATCGCTAATTAAAAGTATTAATTTCTTTTAAAAACAACTCTTATGTACCCCAAACATTTGAATGGTAGTGTATTTAAGCTTGGCATATTGCAATGGGTAATGTAGGCAAGAGATTTTTGGTGAATAGTGACTTTCTGCAGAAAAATCTGTGTTCCACAGAAGAGAGAAAGTCATTTGAGTTGTCATGAAAGTCATGAGGGTAACAGAATTTAAAATATTCCTTTGGTAAACTATAAAAATGTCACCACACAAATCCCAGTAGAAATGTTTATGGCAGAACAGCCATACAGATATATCTTACCTCATAAAGGTAGTCAAAAAGCTCCAAAATCGTAAGAACACTGGCTCCAATGAACAGCCCCATCTGTCCTCCGATATCACCTACCAACACACAAACATACACACATTGGGCTGAAAGGATGTACAGTACAGACATTCACATTTCTTGAAGAAAAACTAAGAGGTGCGAAACTTATTGCCACAATTTTATGGTTTGCTATACATTTCTTATCCAGGTCTGTGATATTCTCTGTACATATTACCTCTAATGCATTGTACACTAGCATTCAAAAGTTTGATTTCGGTATGATTTTTTTTGAAAGAAATTAATACTTTTATTCAGCAAGGATGCATTAAATTGATCAAAAGTGACAGAAAAGACATTTATAATGTTACAAAAAATTTCTATTTCAAATAAACGCTGTTCTATTCATCAAAAAATCCTGAAAAACTGTAGCAATTTCCAAATCAGCATATTAGAATGATTTCTGAAGCATCATGTGACAATGAAGACTGGAGATTAATGATACTGAAAATTCAGCTTTGCATCACAGAAATAAATTACAATTTAAAATATATTCATATAAAAACAGTTATTTTAAATTACAATAATATTTACAGTAGGCAATATAGTTTTTACTTACCCAACAGACCAGCCACCTCATAGGCTTTCCTCTGCTCAATGGTTTCATAGTTCAGAGCCTCAAAGAACACGTCCAGCACTAGAACATTCTCCCTGACAGCACAAACAACACGGTTTAGCATGAATTTAACAGTCAAGTATAGCAGATTATAAATTAAAATGCTAAAGTGACACATTATCCAACACTTTTGTCTTTTTGAAAGTACACAGCACACTGTAGTCACTGGTATCTACACAGTTAATCAATTAAGGGTGCAGTATGTAACCCGGTCGAAATGGGTGCTGCAATCTAAATTCAAAATACTGGAGAGCGTTGTTTCTCCTCAGACTCAACACTCATGCGGGCTGCCAGATTACAGACACGCAACAGGAACAGGCACAAATGACAATGGATGGCAACAAGCCTTAAACTGTAAGTTGATGAGTTGATTTATCCGCGTTTTATTACGGCTCTGAGCTTTTTAGATGGATGCCAAGGCTTTTAGGTCAGGTAGAATCTGCGATCTCTGACTTGAGAAATATTTTCGAAAAATTTTGGTTAAACTGGCAGTAAATGGAACCACACAGACCAAAACAAAAACAGACATTTCGACACAGAACACACATTTCTAAGTAGAATAACTGTCTGTAGCATTGTTTTTCGGAGAAACAAGTAGGCCTATGTGAACTAATGTTTTCTAAATATCTGTAAACATGCCATTTTTGTGCTTTAGACAGTCAAGAAATTACATACAGCACCTTTAAGAAATTTTGGAAACACAGTCACTGTGAAGGAAAACAGGTATTACTGTATGTCACTGAGGTAACAAAGCACTCAATGCTTATGAAACACTCACGTTATGTATTTCTCAGATTTGCTGTACTTCTTTGCGAGATATTTGACCGACGCTTTGCTGGGGATCTTGACAAAAGACAGCTCTTTACTGTAGCGCGTGATGTTGCATGGAGTCTCGCATGAGCAATAGTCGCTGTCTCTCTCCACCAGGAAATCTGTGCAACAAGATAAATCATAGCACTGCAAACATTAAAATCATGGCTCATCTGAAAGATAAACTGTGTTTATGACACTGATTTGTGATAAAAGTTAACTTACCTAGTGCTGGATGTGCACATTCTTTATAGAGCACAGGAGTGCAGTACTGCGCATCACCTGCAGGGGCAGTAGATGTCTAAGTATCATTATTGGGATAAAAATCAATTCTGTCATCATTTTCTCCCTGGTGTTGTTCCAAATCCCTTGTTGTATTTAATTTTAATTGATGTTTCCAATACAAAGCTGCTGTGAGGCTTCAGAAGACACGGAGTATAGCTCATGCCTCTCTATTTACTTTTTGAGCTTGCCAGCACACTAGAAATTCACTTTCATTATATGAAGAAGAAAACATTGCATAAAACAAACTACACAAAAGAAAAACGGTCATATGGGCTTGGATGGACATTAGGGTGATTATTTGAGTTTTTATTTCCTGTGTGAACTGAGTGTTCAAAATTCCTGCCTTTTCTCAAAAGGTGATGATTAAAACAGTTTTTGTCCATTGAAATAAAGCTGAAATAAAAATAAAAATAATAGATGAAAAATGTAAACTTAGCAACTAACTGAAACAAATAAGTTGAAGTTTAAGTATTAAAATCACAAAAACTAAACCTGAAATAAAAATAAAGCTAAACAGAATATACATAATATAAATAGCAATATATTTATATATAAAATGGTAACATTTTACAGTAAGGTTTCATTAGTTAACATAAAACAACAGTGAAAAATAATTCTAAAGCATTTATTTAGCATTTATTTATATAGTTAATAATATTAATCCACTAATACAATACTAAAATCAAAAGTTGTATTTGTCAGTATTAGCTAATGCACTGTGAACTAACATGAACATGAATATTTTTATTAATAACTAATCACTACAATAAATACTGTAAAATACATTGGTCATTATTAGTTCATGTTAGTTAACGCATTAACTAATGTTAACAAATCAGACCTTATTGTAAAGTGTTACCAAAAAAACGAATAAAATGTCAAAAACACATAACAAAATGACTAAAACATAAACTAAAAGTTAAAATGAAAACTGAAAATATAAAAATAAACTCAAAATATCAATAAGTACAATAATACCATACAAATAATACTTAACACTAGTTCATAAATGCACATGTAAAATCCAATGAAACAGTTTGGCTACATTTAGTAAAACCATAAGATTTGTAACATTTAGTAAAATCATAAGATCAAAACATTATTAACACACAATATTAAAAACCTCAAAGCTCTCTCATTATCTTCATTTTTTACCATGTTCTTGTGCATCATAACGAATATTCAATGGCTTGAGTCCTTAATGCAGATATAAATTGCCTCAAGTTAAAATCCCACACTAATATATGTTAATTTAGCTTTTTGTAATCAACTAAATTGCGTTTCAGTGCCAGTGGCGGTTTAACAGGAGCAGGTTTAATTTGGTTTCACTGGCTTGATTAACTTGACCTCAAAGCAGCTGGGAACTCTGCTTTTTAGAGGCAGATACTTTAAGTACTTATACAAGTACACATTAAAATACCTGCTAGTATGTTATAAATGTGACCATTAAGCACAATTACTGTAACTATAAACGTGCGTAAGCACAATCATTAAAGACTTTGTATAAAGGTGAGGATGTGTGGTTTTAGTCCCATTATATAAATGCTGGCTGAAAATTAACTTTGTCATTAACAAGTGCACATGCCTTAAGAAAATGAGAAGGCGACAGACAGCTTTATTTTAGTATTATTTTAATATACTATTATTGTATTTAGTAATATGTTGAATTAGCTTTTATTTTTATATTTTAAATTTAATTTGAGTCATTTTATGTGCTCTTGAAATTTGTATTAGTTTTTGTAATATTTATATATAGTTTTAAATTATCTTTTTATTTCAGTTTTCGTTTAAGCAATTTTAGTACACCACCTTATTTATTTCAATTTCCTTATTGTTTCCAAGTAATATTTAGCTTTTATTTTATTTCAGCATTATTTCAATGATCAAAATCGCTTTTAATAGTTTTAGTTAACCGTAACAACACTGATAACAGAAGACACTGATGTTTTAGTATTATTTATATATTATAGTATTTGTTGAAATGTAGAATTTGCTATTAGCATTTTAAGTTTAGTTCAAGTTTTCATCATTTTATTATGTACTTTTGTCATTTTTATGAACTTTTTATATATTTATAGCTTGTGGTATATAGCTTTTTATTCAGTTTTATTTTTTGTAATTTTAGTACTTCAACTTATTTCAGTTAGCCACTGAGAAAACATTTCTAATTGTCATTTACGTTTCTTAAGTTTGAGTTTTTCACCTAACATTTATATTTTATTTCAGCTTTATTTCAATTACCAAATTTTTTTCAATAGTTTTAGTTAATAATAACAAAACTGAGAGACAGTGGATAAAGCCATCATGTGAAGCAATTTGAGATTTAATTTCACAGCACAAACAATAAATGAACCTGCTCACCATTTCATGGACCTGATGGACTCTTCTGAAGTGTATCATTACAGTAACTGCAGTATTAGAGTAAAATGTATTTAATGTTGTACTGCCGAGTGAATGTGAAGTGCTGCTGTAATCGGTGCAGTGACTCACCAGGCATATGCACCATACGGCAGTTGCAGTTTTCCACAAGGTAGCGCGTCTCGCAGTCTGTTCGACAGGCGCTGATGCTGTACGCATTGAAGTAATCGGAGCTTGGCGGAGTGGACTTGCAACTGCCCCACGGAGCAGGAAGATACACCAGCTGGAAAATAAATAGTACTAGTGTAAAAACAACAACAACAATCAATTTAAAGTGCATATTAACATGATACCCACTCGCTGCTCTTGGCAAGAAACAAACGTCTGGAATCCTGGTGCGACTCCGAAGCCCAGCTGATCTATAAACGGAGGCTCATCCTGACTGTGAATCTGAACTTTGATTCCCGCCTCAAACGAAGAGTCGTCTGCGAGAGAAAAAAGAGAGAGTGAGAGGAAGGATATAGGAGTAGTGTGCATCTGTTTGTTCCTCATGCAGCCTCACCTGATTCTCCCCACACAGGTAAATATTCGTCCTGCTGAATGTCCAGCATGATCTCCAGTCCGTTTCCCATCCCTCCCTTCACGCTGACCAGCGGCGCGCCGGTGTTACCAGAGTTAAAGCTGTAACACTTCCCGTAACGCGTGAACACCTGAAAACACACAGAAGAAAACTAATGCATACCCTTTATATTAATGTTTTGCCTCTAATTTTGTTGTTTATTTCTACTGGGCCAATGATTTGGAAACAACGCACGCACTAGACTGTTCATTCAGTGCCATTTCATACACAGAAAACCTTTTATTTAACATAATTTGAAGATAATGTGAGAGAGGCTTGCCTGTGCAAAAGTCTGCTTAGTTTAGGAGGAATATTCGAGTGTTTCTTTTTCACTATTTATGTCTAAATAAATAAATTAATAAATAATATACCTCACCAGATGGTTCATATAATACAGTAACTAAAATGTATAAATAAAAATACATTTTATATAATATATTTGGTATTTTTATACTGACGTTTACACTACTGTTCAAATGATTGGGGTTGGTAAGTCTCTTCTGCTCACCAAGGCTGCATTTATTTGACCAAAAATACAGTAAATTGTAAATGTAATATTCTGAAATATTATTACAATTTAAAGTAGCCATTTTCTATTTGTATATATTTTAAAATAGAATTTATTTCTGTGATGCAAAGCTGAATTTTCAGCAGCCATTGCTTCATGCAGTGTCACATGATCCTTCAGAAATGATTTATTGGTCAATAAACATTTCTTATTATTATCAATATTGAAATAAAACGGTTGTGCTGCTTTATATTTCAGCATTTATTTGAAATAGATACCTTTTGTAATGTTACAAATGTCTTTTACTGTCACTTTTAATCAATTTAATGTGTCCTTGGCAACATTTACATACTGTATATTGCACAGCCTATTTGGTCAAGATAACTCGACAAATAAATAAGGATGTCTACTCAAGATTTTGAACTCTGATTTTCTATCACACATTATATTACCTGAAACAATAAACATATTTGTTTGCATACAGATATTAAAATGTATTAAGATTTACACAATATTTCATCTTACAGCTTCACAGGCCAAATAATCTTAACATGACAGTTGCTTTTTATTGTTATCATCTTTAGTTTCCCCCTGCTGTCAGAAAAGACATGCAGCCACACTGAAATGATCTGAACGAAATAAAGAGATATTATAGGAGTTGTAACAATTCTGTACACTGCTAGTAAAACACCCTATTCTTGAAAACTGGCATGAGACATAAACAATGAGAGAGTACGAGAGGAATAAAAAATGAAAAGTTCACTGTAGACCTGCTGAGAGTTATTAAAGGGAGCCGGTTCCTATGGAAACAGAGACCCGAGTGTGAAAAACACAGAAACGCTTGCACGAACACACACAGGACTCAGTCCTCTCTCTGTGTTCTCTTTGATTCGTTAATTAAACATTTAAAGTGTTTCAAGACATTTCCCTTTGAGCACGACTCCATCTGTCTGACTGTGTTGAAAACATAGCGGGAGATCCTGAGAGGTTTTGAATCTCTGCTCTGTTTCCTGTGACCTGTCAGACCTGCATCAAAGTGAGCTCTCCTGCCGTCCACACCAGCATCCATTAGTGCTCCTGTGGGCACTACACAAACACGCTGCAAATCCTGCCACAAAAACATCCACCGAGACTCAATGACCCTGTAGAATCACTTGAATTGACATTAACAGAGTAAGAGTAACAGAGAAAAAGCAGCTCCATCAACAAAGAGAAATCGAAGGAGATAACAACAAAAGGCTGTTCGAAACTTTGGGGTCAGTAAGATTTGATTTTTTCAAAGAAATTAAGATTTTTATTCAGCAAGGATTACATTAAATTGATCAAAAGTGACACTAAAGACATTTACGATGTTATAAAATAGTTCTATTTCAAATAAACAATGTTCTTTTGAACTTTCTGTTAAATTTAAGAATCCCAAAAATAAATGTATCACTATAGTTTTCCACAATGTTTTCAACATTGGTGATAATAATAAATGTTTCTTGAGCGGCAGATCAGCATATTAGAATGATTCTGAAGGATCATGTGACAGTTTTGCATCATAGAAATAAACTGCAATTTAAAATATGTTCAAATAGGAAACAGTTATTTAATTTCACAATATTACTGTTTTTACTGTAATGTTTAAACAAATAAACACAGCCTTGGTGAGCAAACAAGACTTTCAAAAACATTCAAGAAATCTGCATTGCATTTCTAAGATTTTTCTCCTAACAAGAAGACCCAAATCTCAAACATGTCTGTACCCAGATTAGCCAAAATACTAATTTAAGCAAACAATCTTAAGAGATCTCAATATGATCTCAAATATTTCTCATCAAATTCTTCCAAGACGAAATGATTTGAGCGTCTATCCACGGTGATTTTATAGCTGTATACTCCTACAGTATGTCAAAAATGGTCTTATTTGTGTCTACTTTTTATTTTACTAAGAAACAGAGGAACTATCTCAGACAATACAACATCTCTGAGCAATGCAAATCCTCTGGAGCGGCCTTGGAATGTGTTTTTTAACTCTACGTACAGACACAACATCCTAAAAATACCGCATTCATGGCACAAGACAGCGAGATGCATCATAACAGTTCAAACACATCCATTCAGCGCATGTTCACGTAGAAAAAACCTAAAAAACAGAAAAGAAAGAACATTCTGCAGTTTAACTCAGTATCACTCAAGAACCTTAATGCACAAATGTATACTGACATCTCACTGTGTCAGCTAACCAGCTTAGATCATTCTGCTAAATAAATAAATGTATCTAAGATCATCCAGCCTTGCCAAACTGAAAACCGGCACCGTTTTCCTGGTTTTCAGAAGGTTTGGGGCACTTGTCAGCTAGGCCAGTTTGGGAAACCAGCTAAATCAGCACAAACCACCTTAGGCAGTTTTGTTCATCAGGACGGGATCAGATTTGTTGTCTAAAGGCACAAACCCTGTAGCATTTTCCCCCCTTTCAATCTGTTTGACTGCTTGAATCATGGCTATGTGTGATCAGCGTGTCCTCATGAGGGCAGGTCTGCCCGACACAGCTGCCTGATTTAAATCCCCGGTGCACGAGAGACCTGTACGCCGCAGGAGCTGAGGAGAAATAATTACACCAGTAAAACAGCAGAGAGAAAGATAGATGGAGGACACTGGCATGGAGAGAAACAAACTGATCTGGAAGATCATGTCCACTGGCTGATAAACTGAAAAGAAGACACACTGCATCTCAAGAATAAAAGCTTTGGGGGATATTTATCCACCAAACGTCAGGATGATTGACTGTTACAAAGTTGTGGGTGGTTACCATTACATCGCTATGCAGTTGATAGTGTGCTAAGATGTTGCTAGATGGGGTTTTTTACTGGCTCAAGTCAAATTAAATGTCGCTGAGTTTGTTTCTTCGTAGGAACAGATCTGGAGAAATGTAGCATTATATCACTTGCTTGTCAATGGATCCTCTGCAGTGAATGGGTGCCGTCAGAATGAGAGTCCAAACAGCTGATAAAAACATCACTAGTAATCCACAGCACTCCAGTCCATCAGTTAACATCTAGTGAAGTGAAAAGCTGTGTTTGTAAGAAACGAATCCATCAGTCTTTATCCTCAATATCGCCTCTCTTTGATATGTCGCATTAATAAAAAACAACCTACAACCACCAGAACACCCTAACATTTGCATAGCAACACTTAGAACACCCTAGCAACTGTATAACAATACCTTATTATCGTGGCATTGCACAAGCAAGCAGCACTCACTTCTGAAAATCTGCAAACTGTTCTTTGCATGAATTATTGCATCAGCATAACATGCCAAGTAAAAACTTTGGAAAAAAATGCCAGTTCCTTATTTTGTCACTACCAGATTTTTAATGTACGTCTTAAAAGCCTTTTAATGGGTAATTGTGTTAAAGATGCATAGATTAGTCAGCTAGTGTTTGATAGCCTGTGCATTTCTCATTGGTCTTCATTCTTTATGCAAACACCCCCCACCACCATCGTCATCCGGTCTCTCCTTCGGCAACACTCTGGAGTCCAATTAGCTGTCATGATTAGCTGTAAACATCATTTACGTGGGGTGGGAGCACAGACGGCATGCAAAGGCACTTTAATCACTGTCTCATTACCATGTGAGATTATTCATTGCACAATAATTTATTCATCTGTGGCTGAAGATCTGAAACATTGACTTTGATTATTAAAGAAATCTCTGTGCAGAAAAGGGGACGTGTGTGACTGTGATCTTTTCTTTTTCTCATGCAGCTCTATATTTTATAACATGTGGGCTAGTATTTTATGGTTTCTCTTATGCTTTCCAAGGTAGCATTTAGGGATGCACCGATACCACTTTTTCCAGTACTCGCCCGATACCGATACTTTTATTTTTGGTACTTGTCGATACCGAGTACCGATACCGATATTTTCATTGCATTTGTAAATTTTTTAAATATTGGGTACAGAAACCAACAGAGTATGTATAATGTTAGTTGGTTAACTTAATTTATCAAATAGATACAGTCAAACCAAAATTTATTCAAACACCTTCAACATTTCTCACATTATCAGTTTATTCGCTATAGCTTATGGTAGTAAAATATGACAAGAACTCAGAGTTAAACTGTGTCAGAACAAATTCAGCTCGATAATATCAGATAACTTTGATAGAAAGGTATGTGATGCATTACAATCAACCAAAATTATTCAGACAGCTGTTAGTATGACAATATTTACACAACTATCAATACTTTGTCAGGCAACCCTTAGCCTTAATGACAGCCTGTAGTCTCCTGGGCATGCTGTCAACCAGGTTCATGCAAACCTGAACTTCAGTTTTTTTCCCAGACTCGGTCTGAATAATTTTTGGTCCCAAATTTGTATAAATTTTATTGGTAGTCCACTGTATGAAGAATTTTTGGATATAATATGTCACAGTTTACTTTATTTTGCTATCCTCACTTACATAAATTAACTATAATGTCCTGCACCCACTAGTAAAAAATATCAAAAACTTATATTTGGTCTCTGAATAATTTTTGGTTTGACTGTATATCCTTCGGTTATTTTCACACTTAATTATGCACATTAAAATGTATTTTACAAGTTTTTGTTACTCTCACTGTTCATTTTTTTTTTTGCTCTATGGTACATCATCTTTAATTCAGTTGCATTAGAGCTGCTAAAATCACGTGTTTTGCTGTAATAATGCAGGGAACCACTCGTTATAAATCTCCTAACTGTGATATTTTCAGAAATAGAAGTTGCGTTTTTCTTTGCTTTTCTTTCTAATGCAGAAACACTCATGAAGCAAGCAAAACATGCACAACGCGTGCACGTATTTGTACTGGTGCAGAATGAGAGGGACAGTACAGCCTCGCGCATTTCACACAGTCTGCTAGTTTCACTTTCGCCAGAAAGTCGTGTTTGCTTAAGGTTGAAAATAAATTATTTATTTTATAGTGAATGCCCCTATAAATTGTCTTATATTTACGATTCAGTTTTAATCCAAGTGATGCATGCTATGTGAGCGAACATCAACAAAGATCACAGAAGTGCGCGCGCGCTCTCTCTCTCCCTCCCTACCGTTAAGTAACTTGTGCATTGTTTTGCTTACTTGTTTTTGACATATCCGACCGAACTACAAACGTTCCAGTGATGTCTGAGAAAAGTATATTCACTCGACAAGCTCGCGCATCTGCGCCGCCGCGCGCTCAATCCACTCAGCGCTTTGCTTTTCAGTTCGCGCACATCAACTATAAAGGCATTAATACTGAATGTTTAACATTATTCATTGCATACATCTGCTTCGTAGACGTCCTTAATCTCTATTAACTCCATTCTGCTGCATGTTGTCCTGTTTCTTTGTCGGAATATGACACTTATCACATGCTGTGAGGTATCAGCGCTTGGTATCGGGGCATTTTAACGAGTACGAGTACAAGTACAGGAGCTCAGTATCGGGCCCGATACCCGATACCAGTATCGGTATCGGTGCATCCCTAGTAGCATTTATTTGACCCAAAATACAGTAAAATTGTGAAATATTATAACAATTTAAAACAACTGTTTTATGTTCTAATATATTTTAAAAGGTAATTTATTCCTGTGATTCAACGCTGAATTTCCAGCATCATTACTCCAGTCTTCAGTGTCACATGATCCTTCAGAAATCATTCTAATATGCTGATTTGCTGCTTGAGAATCATTTCTTATTATTATTATTAATGTTGAAAACAGTTGTGCCGCTTTATATTTTTGTGGAAACAGATAGAAAATTCTTTATTTTTTTTATTTTTTTGTAACATTCTAAATGTCTTTACTGTCACTTTTGATCGATTTAATTCATCGGTGCAACCTTATTATTATTATTTACTTGTTTTCCCACCATGTTTTTCAAAGAGTCCAAATTATGTTAATTGTTGGGTGTTCGAATTTTAAATAGTATTACAGTTTTAGAAATGGCGGGAAATTTGTGCTATAACAGAGATCAATTTTTGCACAAAATGTGAGAGCTAAATATTACGTTTTTAAATTATTACAATAAGAACTTATTTTAATAAGTTCTTATTATAAAATAAGAACTTATAAGATAACTTGTAGTAAATAACAGCTTTTCACTACAATTAATTAAATATCAATTCAACAGAGTACATAAAATTATGATACATAAATTACGGATACGGAACAGAAAATCAAGACCTCTGATGACAGACCAAGAAAATCATCAGATATTTTAAGTTTTTTAAAGAACTAGAGAAAACTTAGACAAGATTTCTGCCTTCAATGATTCAAAAAATTAAAATAAAAAAAAAAATCACCAAGTTCACCCTATTTGTGGAAGGCGCCAAATAAAGCAGATTGGAGAGTATATAAACAACATTTGAGCCAAATGACTTTCGTCATCAAGGCCAATGAAGCAAGCAATTCCCCTCCCAGAACGAAACCCATCAAGCATTTAATTGTAGCTACGCAGGGATGAAAACCACAAAATAGAGTCGGCTGGCCGTGAAGACAGACCGAGGAGAGCCATCTCTCCAATTCCATTAACAATTACAAAAAGTCTGGTGCACTTCACTGGGCTATTTTTTCCCAAAGCACCGAGTCAGTAAAGACAGAGATAAAGAATAGACTGTCGCAGACACTCTCTCACACATCACACCAAATCTAATATTTAACACTGACCTATTTTAAAGGCTGCAGGGTATTTTGAACCCGCTGTGGGAGTTTTTAAAGCGGCCTGGAGCAAACGTGATTGTAGGCTTTCTTCAAAAGCCTGGCATGGAAGGTGAGCTAAAGTCATCGGGGAATAAGAAACATGCAGAATTTTTGGGAGACTCTTTGCTCATCAGGGAACTACTAATGCTGTTATACAAGCATTTATATTTAGAGATGGAAAAATCCCTGTACAATATGCTCATGTTGGCATTTGGGTAAGTAGGGCATTATCACCAACACACACACACACACAAAAGACTTCAGATGCTTCAGATGGGGATGGGGGAGTCAGTTCCACATGTCGCCATGGAAACTTGGAGAGAAACATGGTTACATCATCAAAGCAACCTTTTCAGCACCATAGTCCTCAAAGTGTCATAGTGAACTCTTGCTCCGATGCTCGCTTTCAGTAATGAGCTGCTGCTCACATCTGCTCTCATCGCTTACAGTTAAACATTTAGGTCTGAGTCACTGGCTTCGCAGACATAAAAAGTACTGTAGCAGTGGTTTCATATGGTAATACCACGGTACACTGATATATAGTATTAAATCATTACCACATGCATGTATCTTGGTATTATATGCATGGCAAGTACACGGTAAAAAAAGAGTTTTCAAGGTTGTAAATAAAACAAAAGATTACAGGAGTAGGTTTTAGAAGAAAGTTATGGATGCTTGTTTACTCCATGGGATAAAAAAAAAGAAAAAGATAATTGTGACTTTTTATCTTACAACTGACCCTTTGCAGGGAGCTTGACTGACAGGCGATCTGACCAATCATAACACCAAATCTGCCATTTTGTCCGACAAACAAATCAGACAGGAGAGTAGATTAACGTCAGTGGACTTCAACTTGAAAAATTGTGTATTGACAACTTTCCGCGGTTGAAATAAAAAACCTTCTGATGTTCATTCATGTTTATTTTGCGCTTTAACTAGTATAGAGCAAGATATGATTGGTTCACGTGCCGTTTGAACTGAGGCTCTACAGCAAACGGTCACGGCAAACAAAGAGCCATAAATGGTATTTATTGAATTTCTTAAAAAAAATGACAACATTTGAAAGCTGAGGCTTTGTTTTACACCAAAAGTAACCTGCACTGTCTTGTCTGTCGGTGCGTTTTCAGTTTCCTCTTTGCTCCGCAATGTATTTTCACTGTGTGAGAACACTGTGTGTGGCGTGAGAGCGGCATGGCTTGTCGTACATTAACTAAGGGGGCGGGTCTTTGCGAAGTGTCAATTCAAACTTTTATATTCAATTCAATTCTGAGTTTATATCTCGTAATTTAGACTTACTCGCAATTCTGAGTTTATATCTCATAATTCTGACTTTTTTTCTTACAATTCTGAGTTTATATCTCACACTTCAGACCTTTTTTTTTTTTTTTGCAATTCTGAGTTTATCTCACAATTCAAACTTGTTTTCCCCAAATCTGAGAATTCAGAGGAACAAAGTCAGAATTTCATTTTTAATTCATTGTTACTTGTTTACTTTCTTTGTAAATATTTGTAAAATGAGTAATTTCAGAGTTAAAACGGTTTCAAAGTAAACATACACCAATTTCTTTTCAATGTGCTTAAAAGACTACATGGTACAGGCACAAAAAAACATTTAATTTGCATTCCTGTAGTTCAGTTGGAAGCGCCTGGTTTGATTCCCAGAAAACACCTCACAGATATAAAATGTACCCCTTGTAAGTACTTTAATTTGCTTTTGACAAAAGTGTCTGCCATACACATAAATGCATTTGCGCTGGCATACATTTTAATTTACTATCTTCTTTAAAGCTGTACAGAAGATTTTCTGGGCAAAGATAAACAAAACTGTGTTCTTACCTGACACGATTCACTACGGAAAGCCTACAATATGAAAATATATATTTAGCATGTTTATGTCTTTTAAAGAATAGAAATTTCTGCTACTACTCTGATGGATACTTGCTCAAATAACTTTTTTTTTTTTTTTGAGATAATGCATCAAACCATCAGAAAAAAAACAACAACTCTACAAGCCACGGTTGGTGATAGAAAGACTTGTCTTTTAAACTTTCTTTTGAATTCATTCACTGATAAAAGTAAGAAATGTTTCTAAGAAGCAAATCAGCATAATAAAATGATTTCTGAAGGATCATGTGACACTGAAGACTTTACTGTATTTTTAAACAAATAAATGCAGCCATGGTGACTTCTTTCAAAAAACATAAAAAAATCTTACAGACCCAAAACTTTTGAACCATAGTGTATAAATTAAAATTTCAATGCACTTCTACTCATACAACAGCAGCTCTGCACGCAACTGAACTGAATCGACAGTTCTGGCCAAACTTCCCTCACATTAGCCTCAGGCCATCACGCCATCCTTATAGTTGAGCTCTGGCTGTACCATGTAGCCGGACACATAAAAGAAAAGGGTATTTTTTGGTGCTTTTTGTCAGTGTTGCTTAAATGAAAGCCATAAAACAACTCAACAGCACAATGTGAACCCTGGGAAATCTCGAGAACTACAAACTTCATTCCAGCGGCGTAAATGATTGGACTGTCAAATATCACACCCCAGCATTTGGCTGAAACCTAGAAAAAGCCTCCAGCGCTCCGAGAGATTCGCATCAAATAAATACACCAGGGCTGCAGAATGGGACTTGAAGTGAAAAGAGCTCAAAGAAATCTATCACTGTGCATCCCTAGAGTGCCTCACCACGCTGAAGTCTTCGGGTTGACACGGCGCACCTCTGAACTGGCAGGACAGCAGCATGTCTTTTATGTCGTGTCCTGTTCTATTATAGAATTCCCACATGTTGAAGGGTCGCGGCTTGAAGGAGCGAAAGTCTGCTTTGCTCTTGAGAACCTCCATCACGCTTTCTTCAACCAGGTGAGCGTCCCGAATCTCATGTCTATAGAGACAGGCAACAAAAAAAACAAAAGAACATGAGAGTACACTCTTAAAAATAAAGGTTCTAAATAGGTTTTATTGCAGCGATGCCATAGAAGAACCATTTTTGGTTCCCAAAAGAACCTTTCAATGAACTTAGTGTGAAGAACATTTCACCTTTAGTGCAATGAAAAAGTTCCATGGATATTAAAGCTTTTATTTGTCCAGTTGTCAAACTTAGTGCAAAATGCATTGCTTTAATTAAATTTTTATTAAGAGTTTGTTTGTTTGTGTCATGCCAGCTTCTGTGGATATTTTCATGGTGATAAACATTTATGGCTTAATTATATCAGGTTTTTACAATTTATTTTCACTAAAAACTCTAAAACTGTATTTGGCTTAACTCTCTTCAAAAGAGTTAACTGAATAAAAAAAAGTTTTCTCACAGGGATAAAACCAGCACAATCTAATAAAACATGCTTCATGGGTTTTGGCAGAGAGAGCATGTTGAAGGATCTTCTCCTAGTATTGAAAACTTGTGTGTCATCCTGGAATTACCTATTTTAAAGTGGTGGGTATAAACAAACTGCTCCCATCAGTTGGAAAATTGATAGGCATTTCTTTTTCCAACATTGGGGCTAATTTCATGGAGTTTATTCATTGTATATAGATCTTTTTATTAACCCTAGTATTTAAAATACATTTATTTCATACTAAGTATAGTTCAAATCTATTAAATCCATTAATCTATTATAGCCACAGCCATATCACCCTGCAGCCCAAATTCCCTCCACTGGACCTTGTCAATCACAGCCTCCTAATAATCCCCATCCACTTGATTGTCTCTCTCTCTCACCTGTAGCTGGTGCGTGGTGAGTGCACTGGCACCGTTGGTGGTGGTTGAGGAGAGACCCCCCACATGATTGTAAAGCGCTTTGGGTGTATAGCAATACACAAAGCGCTATATAAATGCATCATTCATTCATTCAAGGGGTCGTCGGATGCCCATTTTCCACAAGTTGATATGATTCTTTAGGGTCTTAATGAAAAGTCTACAATTTCTCAATGGTAGTGTAAAACAACACCCTTTTTTACCCTGACAAAAACAGCAAAAACAGTGGGAAGGCCTGGATCTGTGTGACGTCACACAGACAGGCATCTGAGATTGCCTCGATTTGAGAAAGGGGTAATGATTTTAGTAGATTAAAAAAAAAAAACACTGGATGGATTTTTATCATTATAGGGTGGTTGTGTACACACACTGCCAACACACATTTATGTTCAAACAACATGTAAAAGTGCATTTCGCATCCGATGACCCCTTTAAAATATTTACTGCCATATGACTCGAGACTCACTGATATAAAAATTATAATTAAATGTCATTTGGAGTACTACTTGTGCACAATGCACATTTCTTAATATTAAGCCTAAAATGTGTTTTAATGTCACTGATGATGAGAATTGTTTAATCTTTGAATAATATTGGTTTTTAAATGCAAGATATTTAAAGTTTACCTGAAGTATACTTGCAATAGCTCCACTTTAGCACAATCAAATATACTTCAGTTAATCTTTAGTTGGACTTCAGCACTAAAGCTGTTCCAATTTAGCAAACTTTAAAAGTATACCAGTTTAGTATACTGCAGGGTAATACTGCAGGGTATTTTTATCAAGCACTTATATATGTAAATGTATTTGTATTATACTAAGCATGAAATAAATGTATTTCAAATACATTTTAGTATATTCATTTTTCACTAGGGAAGTTTCCCTCCTGAAATTGACAGCCTAAGACAGTCTAATGTGGTCTGTAGCTGTCCACCAAACCAGTTTCCATGAGTCAGGATGGTCTGGTTTTATGGTTTCAGAGCAGTTTTGTCAGCTGGTCAACATGGAAGACCAGCTAAACTGGTGCTCTGGTGCTCCTCATTTCAGAGTCATACTTGTGCTCTTCACGGTCAAAAGTGACCGGACACCTAAAATTTAACTTTATATTTATACAATAATTATGTAAAAATCAAATTTTCCCATTGAAAATAATATAATAATAAAAATATAATTTTTTTTATATTTTCTATTACTTTTCAATTATGGCAGTATTTCATGTTAAAGAAACACTCCACTTTTTTTGGAAATAGGCTCATTCTCCAACTCCCCCATAATTAATAAGCTGAGTTTTACCGTTTTTGAATCCATTCAGCCGATCTCCAGGTCTGGCGATAGCACTTTTCATTTTCCGCCGGTCTTAGTACACGATAGAACTACAGAAGAGTCAAGTTTTAAATAGGACAAATATCGAAACTCTTTGGTCATTTTTGAACGCGATGCTACTGGTCTAATCGGATTCAATGATCTATGCTAAGCTATGCTAAAAGTGCTATCGCCAGACCTGGAGATCGGCTGAATGGATTCAAAAACGGTAAAACTCAACTTATTAACTCTGGGGGAGTTGGAGAATGAGCCTATTTCCCAAAAAAGTGGAGTGTTCCTTTAAAATAGAAGCAATGCCTTTAAAATACAATTTTTGAAGCCAGATTAGTGCCATCTGGTGGCAGTAAAATAAGAAAAACATCTGCAATTCCATGGTTTAGCCAAGCGGCGTGAATTTTTTTTTTTAACTCATCCGTTAAAAAAATGACCGATAACCGTCTCCGCCCACTTTGAGCTTCAAAAATGTTCTTCAGAAACACTACGTCCATTTTTTTCTACAGTCTATGGGTTTAGCCCATAGATTCCTACATAGCTCTATATAAAATGCCTATAAATTCTCTAATTGTTTTTAGACATAAATACTTATTTTTATTAAGTTGTGGGTTTGAATATATATATATACACAGTGAGGAAAATAAGTATTTGAACACCCTGCTATTTTGCAAGTTCTCCCACTTAGAAATCATGGAGGGGTCTGAAATTGTCATCGTAGGTGCATGTCCACTGTGAGAGACATAATCTAAAAAAAAAAAATCCAGAAATCACAATGTATGATTTTTTAACTATTTATTTGTATGATACAGCTGCAAATAAGTATTTGAACACCTGAGAAAATCAATGTTAATATTTGGTACAGTAGCCTTTGTTTGCAATTACAGAGGTCAAACGTTTCCTGTAGTTTTTCACCAGGTTTGCACACACTGCAGGAGGGATTTTGGCCCTCCTCCACACAGATCTTCTCTAGATCAGTCAGGTTTCTGGCCTGTCGCTGAGAAACACGGAGTTTGAGCTCCTCCAAAGATTCTCTATTGGGTTTAGGTCTGGAGACTGGCTAGGCCACGCCAGAACCTTGATATGCTTCTTACAGAGCCACTCCTTGGTTATCCTGGCTGTGTGCTTGGTCATTGTCATGTTGGAAGACCCAGCCTCGACCCATCTTCAATGCTCTAACTGAGGGAAGGAGGTTGTTCCCCAAAATCTCGCAATACATGGCCCCGGTCATCCTCTCCTTAATACAGTGCAGTCGCCCTGTCCCATGTGCAGAAAAACACCCCAAAACCATGATGCTACCACCCCATGCTTCACAGTAGGGATGGTGTTCTTGGGATGGTACTCATCATTCTTCTTCCTCCAAACACGTTTAGTGGAATTATGACCAAAAGTTCTATTTTGGTCTCATCTGACCACATGACTTTCTCCCATGACTCCTCTGGATCATCCAAATGGTCATTGGCAAACTTAAGTCGGGCCTGGACATGTGCTGGTTTAAGCAGGGGAACCTTCCGTGCCATGCATGATTTCAAACCATGACGTCTTAGTGTATTACCAACAGTAACCTTGGAAACGGTGGTCCCAGCTCTTTTCAGGTCATTGACCAGCTCCTCCCGTGTAGTTCTGGGCTGATTTCTCACCTTTCTTAGGATCATTGAGACCCCACGAGGTGAGATCTTGCATGGAGCCCCAGTCCGAGGGAGATTGACAGTCATGTTTAGCTTCTTCCATTTTCTAATGATTGCTCCAACAGTGGACCTTTTTTCACCAAGCTGCTTGGCAATTTCCCCGTAGCCCTTTCCAACCTTGTGGAGGTGTACAATTTTGTCTCTAGTGTCTTTGGACAGCTCTTTGGTCTTGGCCATGTTAGTAGTTGGATTCTTACTGATTATATGGGGTGGACAGGTGTCTTTATGCAGCTAACGACCTCAAACAGGTGCATCTAATTTAGGATAATAAATGGAGTGGAGGTGGACATTTTAAAGGCATACTAACAGGTCTTTAAGGGTCAGAATTCTAGCATGTTGGTTATACAAAGTATAAAGTTGATTCAGCTTCACCTTTGTTACCCCAACTATTAAATCTAGGTTTAAGGAACTCCAATATATGTGTAAACAACAAATGTTTTTTAGCTTATTGAACGCAAGATTTTAAGGCAGCCAGGTTACAAATTATTTTAAGTTGAATCAACTTATTTTTTTTTTACAGTGTGATAGACAGGTGTTCAAATACTTATTTGCAGCTGTATCATACAAATAAATAGTTTAAAAAAATCATACATTGTGATTTCTGGATTTTTTTTTTTAGATTATGTCTCTCACAGTGGACATGCACCTACGATGACAATTTCAGACCCCTCCATGATTTCTAAGTGGGAGAACTTGCAAAATAGCAGGGTGTTCAAATACTTATTTTCCTCACTGTATATACCTTTTCAAAGACAACTTTTTGTAAAGGTTTAGATTTGTTTTGGTTTGAAATGTTGATTTAAAGCATCATTTTTTAAATTATTACTACAGTCAAACCTGAACACAGAGAAAGCATTTTGTTTCACAAAATATTAAAATTCTATAAAAAGTAACAAAAATGAACAGGAATGTTTTATCAGAGCTTAATCCTTCTGGGTCTGATCTGATTTCAACCTCTTATTTCAGTTTTCTGAGTTGTTATGGCTATATAGCCATATATATAACCAATATAACCATACCAATTCATTTGAATGTGTATGTGTGTGTGTGTGTGTGTGTGTGTATGTGTCTGTGTGTGTGAGTGGATGTGCCTGTTTTGCAGTTGATGTTTCAGAGTTTAACCCCTTCCTTGCTGTTCACTTTTTTACTGCATTGTAGTTGAATTATTGCTTTTAGATTATATATTTGCTGTGTTACAGTCACACCAGTTCATAGGTGTGTGTGTGTATAAGTGTGTGTGTACGCGTGTGTGTGTGAGTGGATGTGTTGGTTTTGCACTCTTGATGTTTTAGAGTTTCACCCCGTCATTGCTGTGTACTTTTTTTCTGCATTGTGGCAGATTTGTAGATTGTACAAAAGATTGTTGATTGTTTTCGTCAATTTCCGATTAATTTCCTATGGTCGGTAATTTTTGACCAAAGAGCACAAGTATGACTATTTTTTCTTTTACGACCACTTAGCCTGCTCGAAACAAGCCCTCAATTTGTGTGTGTGTTCACATTCCAAATGCCATAAAAGTCACCAAGTTTCGTGCCATTCCGAGGAAGCTGTGATTTAAAAAAATTAAAAACAGAAAATCTTTTGGTCAAAAGTGACCGAAGAGCACCAGAGGGTTAAGCTTTTACTTTCAACAAGGTTTGTTTGTATGAATTTTTATTTTTTAATTTTTGCATTGTTAAAGTCAGAAAAAAATGAAAATTCATGTCTAATTTTAAAATATATATTAGTCATCTCATTATGAAATATTAATTCATGCATGCTTTATTTATTTATTTCATAATTCTCAATCGAAATGTCATAACTCAATATTCATTGTCAAAATATCTTCTTTGTTCCAAGAAAGCAAGTTATGCAAATCATTAACTAAACTATTAAAAAGCTTTTTGTTAACTGAAATAAAGCTGAAATAAAATATATACATTAGATAGTGCAATACTACTAAAAATGAAGTTGTAATTCAAATGAAAACTGAAAGTACAAAAATAAAAGCTAATTAAAATATTAATAAAAACTAAAACTGTATATAAATAATACTAAAATAACACTAGGATGTATGTCACATTATGGAAGAAAAGAGCTGTTGTTCTTCGGAAATTCTTCAGCTTTTTTTGTGTTCCAAAGAAGAAAGGAAGTCATGTTTGAGTAAATTATGACAGAACAGGTGCTATACAAATGAAGACATGCAGAATTTAGAGGCAAACTCTAGATTGAATCTCAATTTGACTACACCCATAACTGATCCCAAATAATGGCACAATGTCAACATTTATTTTGTGCCCTTGATGCAGCAAAGCTGTGCATGTTCTTTTCAGCTGTCCTTTCAGGAAGATGAATAGTCAAGGTTAATTCTCTGTAAACATGTCGAAAGTGCCACACTAGACCAAATACAGAATAAAATTGAGAAAACGAGAGACAGTGTGTGTGTGTGTGTCACTGTGCAGAAGCACTTGGAATGCAGAAGCAGGCATGACTGAAGTCCAATTCAAACCCACATCACATCACAGCTGCCGGGTGTTACAACACTGCAGTAACTAAATCACGACTTCCTGAAGCCAGATGGTAGCGGATACTGATGCTCATGCCAAAGATTTCATTTTACTTAAACATTTTAATATGGGAGTTGCACCTCAGCAATTCATAAAAGACCTGTATAATCTGATGATACACGGTCTACATGTCTCTTAAAAATAAAGGTTCTTTATTGGCATTTATGGTTCCGTAAAGATCCTTAAGCATCCAGTGAACCTTTCCATTTGACAAAAGGTTCTTTATATTAGTAAAAGTTTCTTTAGATGATTAAAATCTTCTTAAAGGAATAGTTCACCCCAAAATGAACATTTGTTGAAAATTTACTCAGGCCATCCAAGATGTTTGATGAGTTTGTTTTTTCATCAGAACAGATTTGGAGAAATTTAGCATTACATCACTTGCCCACCAATGGATCCTCTGCAGTGAATGGGTGCCGTCAGAATGAGAGTCCAAACAGCTGATAAAACATCACAAAAATACACACAAGTAATCCATCATCTTATTAAGCAAAAAACTGCATCTTTGTGATAAAAACACATCTTCATTTTAAACAATTGTTTCTGGCTAAAATATGAGTACTCAATGAATAATATTGCTTCCTCTAGTGAAAAATTCATCTAATCTGAATCAGGAGAGAAACAAGCACAGATAAAGCACCGTTTACAAGCCAAAACAGTCCTAAATAAATAAGTTGGTGGATTTTGATGTGAGAGGAAAACTGGAGTTTTTATCAGCTGTTTGGTCTCTCATTCTGACGGCACCCATTCACTGCAGAGGATCCATTGGTGAGCAAGTGATGCAATGCTAAATTTCTTCAAATCCATTCTGATCTATAAACTCATCTACATCTTGGATGGCCTGAGGAATGGCCTTAACTCTTGGGTGAACTATTCCTTTTGATCACTGATCGTTTCTTTGTGAAACCAAAAATGGTTCTTCTATATGGCATTGCTGCAAAACCCCTACTGGAAGCTTTATTTTCAAGAGTGCACTTCCCACGATTAAAAAATGAACAATAATCAGACTGCATCTTTCAATTTGCCAGAAAAGCACTTAGGATGAAGAGGCAAGAGTGACAGAAATATATACAATATCATGAGTTCAGCATCAGGGACTCCCCAGAGCTCTGCATTTTCATTTCTGCTCCTCAAGTTCAATAAAAGCACGCTAATCATTTACACTCCAATGTGCTTGTGCATTCATGCAGGGAATACGAGAGCATAATCTACTGAGCGAGTGACTCATGCTCATTATTAAAACTTAACCACAGCCCCTCGACTGATACACATTCACCAACCTCGAGTTGAGCAGCGCAAGCAGCTCGCCTGCATGGTACAGGTCGTTGCGTGTGATCCTGCTGAAGCGGATGGAGTTGAGATTGCAAATCGTCACCGCTGGGAAAATCATTATGGGCGTCGTGATCTCGTCCAGCTTGGTGACGTGAGGGTACTCCAGGTAGAACTGAATCCGATCGACGCAGACGTACATGAGAAAGGTCAGTGAGCTGAGGAAAAACACAACCCAGAGGCAGCATTTGGCCGTGATCTTCTCATAGGAGAAGATATGCGAGATGCCGTGTAGAGTCGAGGTGTGAGCGAACACTTGGATGGGAGGCGGCTGGTCGTAATCGATGTCCATGGGTTCCACTTTAAGATCCATCACTGATGTCTTCATCGCACAGTCCTTCCACTGCAAAGCTGCGAAACTCTCCCTAAGATGTTAAAAACAGAGACACACATTTTACTTCAATAGTTCTTGTGATCATAAGTGAGTCATCATTCAGCAAAGACGTCATTTTGGGATGAAACTATTAAGCTGGGCTGGAAAATCTAAGGCTGGTGGTTAAAATCCCACAAGGGTTGATTCGTGAAATGTCACTATTTTGACAGTGTATTTTAGTATTATTAATTTACCATCATAGCTTTTTTATTTTAAATTATTATTATTTTTTTTTTCATTTTTAGTTAATGTTTTAGTAATTTTGTTACATGCTTTTGACATTTTAAGTTAAAAATTTAGCTTTAATTCATTTTTATTTAAGTCATTTTAGTACTTCTAGTCCAAGGTAACATTTCTCATTTTCATTTAAGCTTTTCATCTGACATGATATTTTATTCATTTTCATATTTTATTAATATTATATTTCATTACTATTATTATTAATTTAACATTATAGCTTTTTATTTTAAATTAACTTTATTTATTTTACATTTTCAGTTTTCAATATTAATTTTAGTTAATGTTTTAGTCATTTTGTTATATGATTTTGTAATTTTTAATAGTTTTTAACATTTATAGTTATCTTTAATTTATTTTTCGCTTTAAGTACTTTGAGTACTTCAGATTCAACTTATTTCAGTTAGATTCTAAGGCAACATTTCTAATTTCCGCTTAAGTTTTTCTTCTAATATTATATTTTATTCATTTTTTATTTTCATATTTTATTAATATTTTATTTCCCAAAATGATTTTTAGACAGTGAATAAAGCCATCATGTGAAGCAATTTGACATTTTATTTCACATCACAGACAATAAATGATTCTATTCACTATATTTTAAGATTACGTTTTGCATCTAATATTAATATTTTATTATTCACTAACAAAAATAAAAACTGTTTTTGATTGTTTTATTTTTAATTAACAATAACAACACTAATACACAAATCAAGTTACTCTCAGAGAACTGTGTCTATAAGAAGTGAATCGACTAATTATCAAACACAATGCCATCTTATGTCCCAATATCAGGGGCCTTCAACAGGGGACTGTCAATTATTGTCTGTAGCAGAAATGTAGTAAAATTAAAACATAATGTGCAAGTATAAGACACTGTACATCAATGCTTCTTCTCTGTATATAGTTCAGACACCTACAGAGAGCTTGTAAAGGGCAATTTGCTGCCTACGCCAAGTTCCCAATAGCATTTAATTATAGTCTACAGATCAGCTGACAGGAAAATCTCATAATCAGAACAACATATTGCAGCCTCAAATCAAATATGTTAGCATAAAGACAACTAGAGCCTTGGCATTCATTTGTGACATTATTTTCATAACAATTAAGCAAGCACCCATTCTCATTAACATAATGCAAAATAAGATATAGATAGACTGACTGACAGATAGATAGATAGATAATTTCAGTTAGTAAAATTAAAATATAATGCGTACAGGACAATTCTAATTACTGCATAAAATCGAATGAGAATCATCAACGACAATAAAAACTCAAAAGCTAAACATCTGGGCTCATTTAAATCAAGAAAATTGTGTGAAAGCTTAATTTTATTTAAAAGAAGAAAAAAAAAAGTCATAACTCAAAAAATAATAATAGTACAAAAAATCTTCCCCTTTTAATTTTAGGGTAAAATGCAAGCCGGACTTGTTTTCATGAGATTGACCTTTCGTGAGAAGCACACAGTCTCAGGTGAAACGCGCCAAATCACGAATCGATTTTTTTGGCTTGTTACATTGTGTCACTCAACAGAATCCCACAGACAGTCAAAGCGCGACAGTGATTGGAACAGCAGCGTCACTTGTAGCACACGAGCGTTTACCTGAAGCACTTCAGAAGAAAGATGTTGGACCTGAAAAGCGACGCCAGTTATCCGAACATTTCTCCGACGTTCGCGCAGAAATCATCCGATCCCGCCGTCCATCCGACAGACTGACGGAAAGACATATCTGTGAGGAAATGATGCTTCGCGCGCTGGATGCTCTCGTGTGACGATCCTGAAGCTCTAATGGAGGAAGCCAAGGATCGTGAGTGTAAGAGAGAGAGAGAGAGAGAGAGAGAGAGAGAGAGGGTGAGGGAGAGGGTGAGTGGGTGGGTAGGAGGGAGTTTTGTGGGCGTGAACCCACACAATTATGAATCCATAGTACTATAAGAAAACGTACCACAATCGTATTACATGTACCATGGTAATGCCAGGGTTTCAGAACAAGTAGCCTACCTACTATGGCAATATCATAAATTACATGACATCTGCTGCTACTTTACCACGCAGTAATGGTATCAGATTACTATGACACCTATCCACATACCATGGTACTATAATTGTACATGTCTAAAATACTATGCCATGGCAGCAACCATGGTACTTTTTGGGCACATTTTTGTAATTATTTTCTATTTTGTTTATTGGATAGCCTACCATGGTATTCCATGTACCCTGGAGTATGTAAATGCTATGCTATGGTACAGTACATAGTAATTGAATATCATAGGAATACGGTGCATTATAGAATACTGTGTTAATATCATGGTATTTTTGGGCATGTTTTTGTAATATTGTAGCCTATTTTGTTTATTGGACATGTACCATGGTATTCTATTATGTACCTTGGAGCATGCAAATACCACGTTACAGTGCATAAATATAGTTGTTAAGTAATGTAGTACAGTATATGGTACTTCATAGAATACCATGTTAATACCATGGTACTTTTCAAATGTGTTTTGTAATTATGGTAGCCTATGTTGCTTATCAGACATGTACCATGGTAATACCATGGTATTCTGTAAAGTATCATATATTTATGCCCCATATATGGTACTTCATAGAATACCATAGAAATACCATGGTACTTTTGAGTAAATTTTTATAATAGCCTGTTTAGTGTTTTTGGACATGTATCTTCAAGTACTGTGTACAGTATATTTCATAAAGATAAGAACAATCATAAGCACTTACAGGAGTATTATATTAGATTAGATTAGATTTATTCTCATATCCTGTGTCTGTTCTCTCTTAATAAAAGTTTGAGCCAGTATACCGGTTTATACAGGTCTGACCATCGCATGACATCTTTGGTTAAATGGCCACATATGATAGCATTGCTGCTGTCAGTAAATATTCATTACTTGAGATTAAATATGAATGGCACATTTTTTGGAGTGCATCCGGAGTGAAATGCTCACTTTGACAGGTTTATGGCTCTGCATATGTGGCTCTGCATATATGATCACACACACTCACAATCTGTCTGATGTGGTTAAGTCAAGATAAAAATGACATTCTGCTTTCTGACATTCCATAAAGCAGAAGCACTGTATGGTCAAATCCCAGAGTGCATTTAATATGCTTTACTTCCAGAACCAACAAAACCCCTAATCCAGTTTGAAGACTACATGCACCACCTAAAACACTTGTTCTCTGGCACAAATACATTCTATGGTTTTGCTGCCTCAGCCTAAAACAGTGTTACATACATGCTTTATATCCCCTGAGCGCTGTCTCTAATGCATGGTTACACTACACCTATTTCTCTCTGCTGTCTACTAGGCCAGATGTTGGTTCACATGGGGCTGGTACAGGCAAAAATGGATTTATTTTATAAGGCAAATGTTATTGTAGGTCAAAGCAAGAGGCTACATGTCTTTTTGTAATAGAATTACACTGAACAAAATTATAAACGCAACACTTTTGCTTTTGCCCCCATTTTTCATGAGCTGAACTCAAAGATCTAAGACTTTTTTTATGTACACAAAAGGCCTACTTCTCTCAAATATTGTTCACAAATCTGTCTAAATCTGTGTTAGTGAGCACTTCTCCTTTGCCGAGATACTCCATCCACCTCACAGGTGTGGCATAACAAGATGCTGATTAGACAGCATGATTATTGCACAGGTGTGCCTTAGGCTGGCCACAATAAAAGGCCACTCTAAAAAAGTGTTTTGTAATTTTCACAGTCTTTCATCAATATTCACACCAGGACACATTAAACTGATCAAAAGTGACACTAAAGACATTTATAATAAAATGTAACAAAATATTTCTACTTAATAAATGCTGTTGTTTTTAACTTCATATTTATCAAAGAATCCTTTAAAAAAGCATAATTTTCATAAGATTTCCCCCTCAGAAGGAAACACAATTTTTTTTTTAAACATTGATAATAATTAGAAATGCTTCTTGAACAGCAAATCAGTGTATTTGAATGATTGGAAGATCTTGTGACACTGAAGACTGTAATGATGCTGAAAATTCAGCTTGGTCATGACTGGAATAAATTACATTTTTAAATATATAAAAATTGAAAACGGTTATTTTAAATTATAATACAAATGATAAATAATAATACTAAATTATAATATAAATTGCAATATTAATATTAAATTATAATATTATGAAATATTAGCTATTGTAATCAAAATAATGAAGCCTTATTGAGCATGAGACTACTTTCAAAGACATTTAAAACTCTTAATGGCCACAAACTTTTGAATAGTATTGTGTGTGTAAATAAATAAATAATCTGATTTAAAAATCAGTCAAAATGTCAAATTATGGCAAGTGTATGAAATCATGTTTATTTGTAAATCAGTTCATTTATGTACAGCACAGTTGAGATCTATGACATGGGCGGAGTCAAATGAACAGATGAGGGCGGGGTCACAGAGTCTCTGGAGTCTTTATATTGACCCAACTTCAAATGAGCAAATCACCAGTGCTATTCAAACGTGAAACCCATGTGAGGAGGTACAGAAGGGACAGACTACGGAGGCTTAGGCCAAGCTCTGTCTAGCGACGGTCAAATGGATGCCGGTGATTGGCTGGGTGGCGGGAGGAGCAAACCTTAGCCCTGCCTTCCCTGTGGGCCCCCATGCTTGCGTCGACAAGAGCCCAGGAGAGTCTCCAGAGCCAGCTTCACGAAGGCCTGGAAATTATTGCTTCTCTCCCTTCGGCTCTCCTGCTTGGGGAAGACACAGAGACAGATACCTTGACTGGAAACATACAGCAAGTGCAATTAAATCCACTTGTCCCTGAGAGCAAGAAATGTGCAATCTTCTCTCTCATTTGCGTCAAGATAACGTATAGTGTTTCTCCCACACACTAAATATCGTTTGACACTTTATTCTATTGTAATCAATCAAGCAAATCTTTATTTGTGAGTCAAACATTTACTTTCATAAGCCATAAAAAGCATTTTACATTTCAGATATTTGCAGTGTCATTTTTGCTTGTATTTCATGCATCTGAAATGCCTTTTTTCACTCGTGTCTTCTATGCTCTTGTCAGTATTTACCTCCTTGCTTTTTGGCGTCATCTCCTTTCTGATCACCTTTCTTCGGCTGTTCCTTAGGACTGTGAGGTTGCTACAGGGAAAAATAAATAAATGAATAAAATTAAATTTCAAAAGAAAGCATTTAAACATCTCAGTTTCTATTTTCTAATAGCGTTTTGCTAATGTTCCTATTAAGTTATGAAAACGTTATGTCTGAATGTTCTCTGAATATTTCAAATGACCGTTATTTAATATAGGCCTATTTAAAACATTTATTCTTGGTTAAGTGAATGTTAGAGAAATTTGAGAGAATGTCCTATTTATCATTGTGCAAACATTAAAAGAATGTTTCTTTTGAATTCTGAAAGAATGTTGAAAAAAAATGTTGCAGAAAACAACTTTCCATGAATGATGTATAAATACCGTTTTTGTGTGAACATTAAAGACCAACAACTTTAAATGAATGTTGTAATATTACTGGAAGAACATTTAAAGATCTAATTTATTGCAGCTAACAAAAACATTATTTAAGAATGTTTTGCTAATGTTAATTAAAACGTTATTTCGGAATGTTCCATTCATCATTTTGCAAACATTATATGAAAGCTACTTTTGAATGTTCTCTGAACATTCTGAAACAAGTAGTAAGAAATATCATTTAAAAAATGTTTCAGAAAAGACGTTCCACGAACAATGTATTTCTGTGCACATTATTAAAGACCAGGAAACTTTAGATGAACATTCTGTGAATGTTACTGGAAGAATGTTTCAAGATCTCAGTTAACCCAGAGAATAAAAATTTGTTTTAAGAAAACTGTGCAAACATTATAGAAACGGTTCTTTTTAATGTTCTCTGAACATCCTGAAACAAGTAGTAACGTTTAATAAAACTTTTCATAAATATTTTTTTGTTTGTTTGTTTTTTTGTTGACGTTTTGTTATTAAAAGTTATTAAAAGCCAATGGATGTTATAATGTTATGTAGAAAAATAAATAAAAAGTTGATAAAAACTTGTTATTAATAACAGTTGTTATTAAAAGCCCAGACAACGAACGTTCATTTGAGAGAACCTTGCCAGAACATTAGCCATAACTGACAGTGACTAATTTTGAGAAGGCTTTATGAATTATGCATGCGTTAACTTTCCAATATGTGCAGTGAGTCTGCTGTGGGCAATTTTTACCTTGGTGGTGGATTTCTTGTCCGCCTTGTTACCTGTTAATTGTTAAAACATTCAGAACATTACTTTTTGCATGCCTGGTTTAATCTACTAATATTATTATCACAGCAGTTTTGCATATCATATGAAATCATTAAAAAAAATCTGCATATTTCATGCTTTGCTTCAATATCTACCTTTTGTTCCAGGCATTTTGGCTGCGCTCCCAAGTCCTTGTGTCCTTTTAGAATAAGCAGTGCTGAGCCGATGGCGAGGCCCTCATTTATGGTCCCGGCCACTGAATGACTCCATGTACGGGCCCCCTTCGGGAAAGAGCATCAGGAACAAGCAAAGAGCCCCGTCAGCTGTGCCTCTGCACTGTCCTTCCATGGGCCTCTGCTGAGCTCAGGTGAAATCATGGATGTGTATGTAGCTTTTGTACAGTTAATCCTTATATTTTGCTGAACACAGATCAATAGTTCGCTCCCACAGCCTTTCCCTCAACACAGATATACTTACTAATTTTTGAGATCTGAAATGTTGATATTCCAGTTTGAAATTTAGAGCGATCTTTCAGGTCACAAGACTCTGATCTACACTTCTGATGAATTATGTTAGTTTTACCAAGACAATGTTGTATCTTCATTATTTGACTAAGAATAGTATTGACATGCACAAAGCAAAATGTTTAGACATATCTAAACCTGGCACAAATCAAATCAAATAAAAAAATGTGTTAATAATATAAATATATAAAATACTTGTTAAAAATAGGCTAAATATGATTTAGAAAATAATGGAATCCCTGATTTAAATGTTTAGTTACATATTTAAATATGTGTTTGTATATTAATATGGATATTTGTAGTTTGTGATATTTCTCATGAGACATTTGTCTGTTGAACTTGAGATACATATTGACTTTTCTGATGGTAGGCTATATTGACTGATTCTAAATGTAAGGAAAACACTGCTGTTTACTGTACCTACATGTAAACATCAATTTTCGTGGCCAAGTGACACAGCATGACCTGTCCATCTTCAACATCATACAAATCATCGGACAGTCTTAATTACACGCGCTGCGGTGACGTCAATGATATGCAGATCAGCTGTTGGAAGGGCGGGTCGGTCACGTGATCACACCAGTCCCTTCAGACAGTATGAACCGGTGAGAGTCTCGCACGGTAGGTGTCCTTTAGATACAAAATTATACATGACATTACGTTTCAGTAAGTTTAACCCATTCAGAAATTGTTATTAGCGAAATATTATAGCCACAGGCTGACTGACACGGTTTTTTAGGAGGATTGTTAATCGGTGTGTAACGGCTGTTGTTGTTAGCATCTCTGCTAACTGTGGCTAATGCGTCAAAAATAAATTATTTGTTTATAAATATGAATCATTGTGTTATTATATATTTCTTATAAACGTTGTGCTTACGTTAGTCATGTTGCATTGTGCTAGTGTGTTGGATGCTTGTACTATTTGTACATTAAACTGGATTAATAAGGTTTATTTGTTTACAAAATATGTTTTAGTACTGTTAATGTGTGCATTTAAGGTATTAATGAAATACGTTTAACGTATTTTTTTTTTGTCATAGTCATTTCATTCTGCTTTCCAAAGAAATCAAGACACAATTTCACTTTTTTTTCTCATAAATATGTTTTTATATATATAATATTATTTTTTCTAAAAGTAATTTTATGAACGTTGTCAAGTTAATTAAACGTAAATCTTTCCAGATAACATTTTAACATTTTGTTTTAGTAAAATGACAATGCAAAATCCAAATATTTCATTTGTGAAACAATTATTTAATTTGCTTTATTCTTAATAATATAACATAGAATAGTTTCCTTACACTATATAAATGGATTTTGCACATAAAATATGCAGCTGCCTTTATATTTGTAAATACATATTTATTATATTTAGAGTCTCTCATAAGGGAATCGCCATATTTGGGGGTCCTTAACTTCAAAAAGTTTGAAAACCTTTCAATTAAATTGTTAATTGCATTTATTGTTTATATTTAGTGTTATTAGTGTTATTTTATGAAAACTTGTATCATATCTCAACTGAACTGAATGATACAAATAATGTTTTGACATCTTTAGTTGTTTTTATATATATTTGTGTTTTTTATTTATATATTTAATGTCTATAAAAGTGTATTTGTGTCTCCTGCAGCTCTTGTGTTTCCTGCATCTCTCTGTGATTGTGGATCTCATGGCTGCTGTTTGGCAGCAGGTGCTGGCAGTGGACGCAAGGTGTGTGCATGATTGTCATTGGAGCAGGACTCCATGTATTTATATGTACGTTTTTGACATGTGTAGAGCCTAATCATGTGTTATATTATTCTTTATTTTCTGTCTTTCTGCTTCTTTTTGTTTTTTTTCTCAGGTACAATGCTTACCGCACACCTACGTTCCCCCAGTTCCGCACGCAGTACATCCGCCGGCGCAGCCAGCTGCTCCGCGAGAATGCCAAGTGTGGCTTTGAGCCGGGGCTGCGCAGGCAGTATCTGCGTCTGCGCAGTCAGTTGCTCGCCCTGCGTTACGGGCCTCTGTCAGAGCAGAGCAGCTTCAGAGCCAGCAGTGTGCGCAGTTCCCGCACCACACTGGATCGCATGGAGGTTAGGTGCATTCAGAAACAGGGAAAAGGGTTCGAGAAATGCGGATAAGGAGTTCTGGGCTGAAATATGCCCCACAAAAACACAGACAGAGGGCAAGATAGAACATCTATATAGTCCTTGATATAAATAGCAATCCAGATCCAGGTCATTGTGTTGTGTGAGAGCTGCAGTGCATGTAGTTTGCGAGCATGATGGGCTTTATGTTGCTGTAGTGCTAAATCATCCTTCATTACTGCCTGCTTTTCTCTTTTCGTGGTCTTTTTTATCCTCTTTTCTGTCTTTCAATAAGGACTTCGAGGAGGATCCCAGGGCTCAGGGTGCCAGAGGCCACCGGAGATCAGTAAGTCGTGGTTCATACCAGCTGCAAGCCCAGATGAACAGGGTGGTGTATGATGAAAGGTAAAGCCCACTAACTTCTTCATCTGACAAATGTTATGAAATGCATAATGTTTTGTGAGAAAGTGTGACATGCTTAAGCAAAACAGGTACTATTTGTTGAATCAGCATCCCAAAATTAGTAAGAAACCATTATTGGATTTCATTAAGCAAATATAATTCTGGGTGTTATTACCGTATTTTGCACTGTGTATGAATAATTCTCTGGTTTTATCTTATGTGCTAGGCCTCCAGGTAGTCTGGTGCCCACCTCGGTGGCAGAAGCCAGTCGGGCCATGGCAGGTGACACCACCCTCAGTGAGAACTACGCTTTTGCCGGCATGCACCACATCTTTGACCAGCATGTCGACTCAGCTGGTGAGTGAGCTGTTAATGACATGACTAAGGGTGGTGACCAAAAAATTACTCTAGTCTATACGAGTTTTTCTATACGAGTTTTTTTTTTTTAATTGATGGTCAGGGCCTGGTTGCATGAAAGTCCTTAAGTAATTTGACTTTGGAGTATCCCTGAGGGGAAAAAATTCTCTGAGGCAAGGGATTTCTTTAAGAGCGTTGCAACAAACGTCTTAACTGTCACCCTTACCTAAGTGTTTATACTAAGCATTTAACGATAGTTCCTGGCAACATACGGCAATGGGCGCCGCGGTTGCTATAGTTACTACATCTCACAATAAACATAGATATGTATATGTATGACAATAAACAGAACATAACGAAATATAAACCTAACCAACTAAAACACGAACAAATAAACGAGCGCTGCCTGTTTCTGCGCTGTTTTGTGTACAGTCGTTAAACCCATGGAAACCGCTTTGTTTCTAAAGTGAAAGCGCCTCCTGCTGAACAATGGTGGAAATGTTAACAAATGTGAAAATTAACCCATGTTTTGATGCTGCAAACACGCGGAGTTGTAAATGTGAACAGGTGGATCGACAAGAAGATAATGCATTATAAAAAGTTAAACAGTTAAGGCATACATTACATTTATATTGTTATTTAATTAATGTAGGCTAATAATTGATTAATTATAATTGTTTTAAGTTAATATAATAATTGATACAACTCATCCATTTTCTTAAATTATATACATTTTTTGTTTTGTTTTGTGAAAACCTGTAAGTCATGCATTTTACAGTCATTTTACAGTTTAATATGTTACCATAGTCATTGCCCTACTATGCTTATATGATATTTTATTTGTGCAGGTCTTAAAAAATGTCTTAAGTGTTACATTTAAAAATCTTAAAAATATTGAGATTAAGATGATTTAAGGGAGCTGTTTTGGTCCCTTAAATTTATCAAGGTGAAATAGTTAATAAGGACTTTGTAGCAACGCTTAAGGGAACACTTAGATAATTCAGGGGAATACTTAATGACAGCCTTAAGGTTCCTTTAAGTTGACTCTTAGAATTTTTCTTGCAACCCAAGTTTCACTAAGGGTTCCCTTAACCTTATAACTAAGGGATTTCTTAGCTTAAGGGCTTTCATGCAACCGGGCCCAGTACCTTAAAGAGCAGGGTGAATGTCAATACAAAGCCTATTTAATTAAAAAATAGTAAATAACAAATGCTGCATGCCACAGATTTATCAACATAATACTTACTAAATTAGAAATAAATCATTTGAAAATGAAGCAGTATGAAAAAATAATGACAAAATAAATATACAGATTTATACTTTAGACCAGTGGTTGGCAACAGGCGAAAACTGGCCCGCCAGCAATAATACCTGGCCCGCGCCCGCAACCAGATTATTTTGATAGCAGCTGGTTCTGAAATAGATCTGTCATGACAGCAACAGTTACTCACAATCAGAGTACGCAGTGGATTTTTTTAAAAGTCGGAGCATCGTGGTTTTCACTCGCTCCACCACCGCTCCATTCCGAGTACAATTCATGCCAACAGCCTGTAATATAACGGCATATTTAGCAAGAATTCATGTTAAACATATTTAGCTAGCTTGATAGAGAAGGATCACCCAAATCAGAAAGAATGTGAAGGCTATGATAGTTCTCAAGGAATTTGTTTGTTCCTTCTAGATACTGAATATTTTCTGCTGAAAGCATGATTTAAACAAGTACTACAACACTTATTCACAAGCAATCGCTCTCTCAATAATGCATTCAAACAAATGTAATCTTACAGTCCTACTTCATCTGTATCCGATTTCGAATGAGCAGAAATCTAAGAAATGCATTGATCCATAGGTAAAATAACTGACGAAAGCGTACTGTTATTTTCACCACAAACAAAATTTAAATTATTCAATTATACATTAAAGAACCCACGAGGACTTTGACACACATGCTCATTTTACAGTTTGCACTCATCTATTTTTAGTCGCAAATGCGAGTGAAAAGCTTATTCTGTTGAGACCTGAATCCTATTATAGAATATATATATATATATATATATATTAGTGCTGTCAATCGATTAAAAAATTTAATCGTGTTAATCACAGTTACGGGCTGTGATTAATCATGATTAATCGCAAATTTAAAATACTAGGATTTACCTGTAAATGTGTTGAAATAAAGAAATGCATGACAAATTAGTTTAAGGAAACAGAACCTTTCACACTTCCGCCAGGTATGAGACATAATCCTTATTATTCATTTAGCATTATTCTTTTGTTTTTATTCAGCCATTATCAGCCTTTAAACTGGCAATAAAACGTTTACCAAGCCACATCGCTTCAATCCCAGTATACATTTACCCAACTATTATCAAAAGTATTTCTAAATAAATAAAACAAAACATTTCTTGCGACCTTATGAAGTAGCCTATTATGACAAAATGCATTATGAAGAAGAATTGGACCTGTTCTGCAGCTGCATTAGAGCTAACATTAGCATCATGCTTCATAAGACAATTTATGAGATTAATAGTACACTTTTACTCAGAACTAACTTCAAGCCACCATCGAGTGTTTGTAATAACTTCCTTTTGCGATCACATGTAGAATTTGGTTGTTTACTGTCGTTAAAATATGCTATTTATAGCCTTTTATATCGCTGCACAAATTAGCATTTCAGATGTACACATTCAATCTCAAGAAAATCACATACAGACCATATCCTATCGTAATCATGTGTTTATTATCTTATATAATCTATAGTGGCTGTTGTCATGTTTATTTCTGCTGTGTAAAAGCATGTATGCTCTGCTGAAACTCACGTTGTTTGATGTTACAACCGCCTCTCCGTTCTTAAGTTGCCAGGGATACATTCCAAGTATAATACACATTAGTAAAAGGATCTATTTTAATTTTTATTTGTCTATATACACTTTGAGCGGCCGCGGTACATTAAAAAAGTAGCAGAAAAAACTGCAGCCCACGGCTCTGTAATTTTTTCCTGTGACTGTATTTTCAAAATAGCCCACTTGTGCCGTTACCCTGGCAACACTGTGCTGTACCCTCATCACACAATGATAGATGACCTTCCGCGCTGCGATGACGGGAAGAAGTTGGGGTCAAACCTTATCAAACGATTAATCTGCGTTAAAAAAATATTAACGCGTTAAATTTTTTTGATTAATCGCATGCGTTAACACGTTAACGTTGACACCCCTAATATATATATATAGATTTATAATAATATAACTTTTTTCTACATAAAAGTCTTCATTAACCACATCTGAGGTGCCTTTGGGTAAGCCGAACCCTAATTGCTCCCGGGCACCACAGCAAAGAAAAAAAAAAGGCTGCCAACTGCTGTGTGTGTGTACACTGGGTTAAATGCATGGATTAAATGCAGAGCACAAATTCCGAGTATGGGACACCATACTTAGCCACGTTTCACGTCACTTTCACTTTCATTTATCAGCCAAACTGAAAAAAAGCAGTGACTGGATTTCTTCTTTTTAAAAAATATTGTTTGATTAATATTTTTGTTTAATTTTTGCTTTGCCACATCTGCTAAATGACAGATCTGAAACTTTGGTATACATCCAACCTGCACCTTAGACATAACCATATTTAGATGAATGCTTCATCAAGACCAGCATTTTGACCAAGAAGTGCTTTTAATCCTTTTCCTGTGCAGTTGCATTATCACTAGCCTGCTTCAGTGCATGCACGTAAATGTTTGAAAGTAGCCGTCTGTCAGTCCTGGCTCTGAACTGTTGTTTTACCCTCTCATTTTAACCTTTTACTATTTTATCTCCTCAGTTCCTCGATTACAGTTTGCCAATGATGATAAACACCTCCTTGCCTGCTGCTCGTTGGATGGGACATTGTCAATCATGACGTTGTCCCCGCCTCCACCAACTGTAAAGGTGACACTAAAAGGCCACGCTGGTCCCGTGACTGACTTCGCCTGGTCGCTCAGCAATGACATCATTGTGTCCACGTCAAAAGACGGCACTCTGCGTATCTGGAACACAGAGGATGGACGCTGCATCCGAGAGGTGTCCGACCCCGAGGGCAGTGAGCTGCTGTGCTGCACTTTTCAGCCCATGAACAACAACCTGACTGTGGTGAGTCCAAATGCCAGCCATTTTTGTTTCCTGTGTACACTACCATTTAAGTTCAGCTCAGTAAAATTCTTATATGTTTTTGAAGGAAGTCTCTTATGCTCTAATTTCATCAAAATACAGTAAAAAAAGAGTAATATTGTGAAATTGTGAATAAATTTTTCCTGTTTTAATGTATTTTAAAATGTCATTTATTTCTGTGACGCAAAACTGAATTTTCAGCATCATTACTCTCGTCTTCAGCATCAACCGATCCTTCAGAAATCAATCTAATATGCTGATTTGCTGCTCAAGAAAAATTTCTTATTATTGTTATATTTTGAAAATAGCTAAGCCACTAAATATTTTTGTAGAAACCACAATGAGTATTTTTTAGGTGAATATAAAGTTAGAATGGGATAGAGTATATGGAATTGTTTATGCTGATGAAACACTGCAGACAGCTGTGACAAATACCATCAGCCCTTTCAGTAATCCTATTAGGGTGTGAAATTAACACGCGCCACCAGCCAAAAAGAGTAATTTGTGTGCAGTGATGGGAAATTTTACTTACCCACCAACCACCGTGGTGGACCTATAAAATATATCTGAATGACATTTGACAAGAAATGCAATTGATGGTTTGATTATATCTTTTATACTTTCTTTTTCTATGTGGCTTTTAAAGCAATTTTGTCTTAAATGTGAACACTCCAACTAAACTCAGACAATCTCAGGAGGTGCTTTGAGTTTGATTAATTCATAACATGCATTGTGAACACAAAATAAATTGCAGTCATCATTGTATTGCCTTGCATTAAATGTTTTGAAACTGCAGAGCTTTGATCATAAAACTAAGCATTTAAAAATCATGTTACAATTGGACATTATTAGGAGATATAGAGTGACAAGTGATATTTATATGCATCAGTCTGCTGTACTATTATATGTATCAAAATCAGGGCCCTTATTCACAAAACATTTTATCTTACCACTAAGAGTTCTCCTAAATAGTAAAAGTAAAAGTTTTTAACTAAGAGTTTTCTCTTAAAACCTATTCACAAAGCTGCTGAGACAAACTTTTACTAAGGAATAGAGAGAAGTCTTAAGCTCAGAGTAAGGGTGGGATTGACCTCGTTGGTATGGGTGATGTCAGCATGCTTACTAACTATGCGCAAAGTGATTGGCTGATAGGGGAGGAGTCTCTGTCAGAGATTTATTCATAGAAATATTGTAGAGAACAATATTATGTTGCCATATTCAAATAAAGGTTAAAAAGTAAAAATGTTGCCACATTCAAAAAAAGATTTTAAAATGCAAGTGTCATATGTTCAGCTAACTGTCAGCCTCTTACAGGTATGCTTCACATAAACAATTAGTGAATATGCATATAAACAGCCTTTTAATTAACAGAGTAGAATAATCATGGCTGATAGTAAGACATGCAAACATAAAAGAAAACTAAACTGGACGAAAGAACAGCTACAGTTACAGTTACTTCTTGCCCAACTGGTTAATGAAGTAAGTAAATTTTATTTATAGAGCACATTTAAATTCAGCTTACACTGAGAGCTGTACAAAGCAATCATAACATACAGTAAAATATAAAATAAAACAGAATTTGAATTTTTAAAAATTAAATTTAAAAATTAAAAATTTGGAGTTGGGATAGTTGGAAAGGCTCGTTATAAAAGCTCGTTATTGTCAAATGTTTCTAAAATGTTTACATTCCAAGACAGATTGCCGGCAACAGCCATTTTAGGCTAGTTTGGGGTTTGGTCTTATTAACTTAGGAGTCCTCTTCACTACTTCTAATGTTTCACAGATTTAAGAGCTTGTTTTAGTGCTAAAACGCTTTGTGAAATACTCTTAGAGCAAAAATTTAGGAGTCCTAAATTTAGGACTGACACACCCATTATTTTTAAGATTTTCTCCTAAATTGGCAAGTTATGAGCTACTTTTAACCTTAAGATGTTTTGTGAATATGGGCCCAGAATGCCATCTTACTTTTTGGCCTTAAAACTAAAATATAAATATAAAAAAAATCATAAATAAATGTCAGAAATCACAATTGCACATTTTGATTGAACTGGACCACTGAAAAACTATATCATACTATATGAGCCAGAAAAGTATCAATATGATATTCAAAAAACCCCCAAAAAAAACACACAGGCAAACTTTTTTTTTTTTTTTAGATTTCGTCTAAACAAATAATTTAATAATTATTTCTTATGTCAGGCTTTTCGGGGTAATAAACCCAACAGAAATTCATTGTACTTCTGAAAATATATTTTAAAATAATATTCACTCACTCAGTAACATCTGTAATCTAAATATTTGCTTTTATACAATGCTGCATTATAAACAAAAATTATTGATTGCAGCTTTAACCAAAACCAAAACACATTGTTTATTTTTCTAGTTATTTTATGTTTAAATTTTGAAAAAAAAAAAAGTCTTTAAACATCTGTTACACATATCCTACCCTGAATCCCATCTATTGCATGATGATTTTGCTGTGAAGTGTTTTCAGTTGATATGATGCATCAAATGTGTCCTTTGTTGTCCGTCCCCAGGTTGGCAACAGTAAACACCACCTCCAGGTGGTGAACATCTCCACTGGGAAGAAAGTGAAAGGAGGCTCCAGTAAACTCACCGGTCGAGTGCTTTCTCTCTCGTTTGATGCTCCGGGGAGAATCCTGTGGGCTGGTGATGACAGGGGAAGCATTTTCTCCTTCCTCTTTGACATGGCCACAGGTACAGTACAAAGATATTTTCTTGCATAAAGCATGAGTGGAAAATCAGGACAACATAATATAGATGAGAGTATAGTTACTATGTTGTAAAGCTGAGGTTCTTTTTCCACAGGAAAACTGACCAAAGCTAAGAGACTGGTGGTGAATGAGGGCAGCCCTATCTCCAGCATCTCAGCCCGCTCGTGGATCAGTCGAGAGGCAAGGGATCCGTCGCTGCTCGTCAACGCCTGTGTCAACAAACTACAGCTCTACAGGTTAGAATGCACTTACAGCAACTCAGATCGTCACTTTCTCTTGACTGAGATGATTATTGATCATCGTGGAACTGGTGTCGACAGGGTCGTGGATAATGAGGGGACTCTACAGCTGAAGAGGAGTTTCCCCATTCAACACGGATCCCAACCGCTGCACAGCATCTTCTGTCCTCTCATGTCCTTCAGACAGGGAGCCTGTGTTGGTAAGACCGCAATCATCATATTACGGGCAATTTCTGTCTGTTCTGTGTGTTATATATTCACTATTCAAAAGTTTTGGGTTGGCATGATTTTTAAATGTTTTTGAAAGAAGTCACTTGTGCTTACAAAGGCTGCATTTATTTGAACAAAAATACAATTTAAATATATTTTAAAATGTAGTTTGTTTCTGTGATGCAACACTAAATTTTCAGCATCATTACTTCAGTGTCACATGATCCTTCAGAATTCATTCTAAAGGGGCTGCAGACTGCACTTTTCGTTCCATTTACTTCCATTCATACGTGCAAATGCGTCAGACCGCAAATACAAGTTCGTGCAAAAAGTTTCGTATTTCGCTGCATGCCAAAGTTCGAGCTTGGTGAACTCTGACCTGTGAATTTGCATCACGTGAAGCTGTGTGACCAACAGCAGATCGATACGTCACAGCATGACCTCGTAACTGAATTAAAAGAACACAAAATTAAAACTGCAGCACTGCAGGAAAGTGGAGTAGATTGTATATTTTTACATTTTAGATGTATTATAAATTGTTGTGTTGAATTGAAGTTTTTAAAAAGACGCTGCACTGCATGACGTCATATCACAATCGTTGCAGCATATGAAACAGTTCCGCATGCTCAGCATAATATGCTGATTTGCTGCTCAAGTAAATAATAATTTCTTATTGTTGATGTTGAAAAGAGTTGTGCTGCTTCATATTTGATTTTCTTGATTCTTTGAATATTAAGTTCAAAATAACAACAATTATTCAAAATAGAAATCTTTTATAACATTATAAATGTCTTTTGATCAAATTAATTCATTAAAAAATCTTTTGAATCATTTGTTTTTAGATTAGCATCATGTTAATGGCAAACTTTTGAAATCAATCAATTTCTGTTTGAATGGTCACAATCACTTATGAGGTTTCTTTTCAGTTAGGATGTTGCCTATGTAGGCAGCTCACTATGTTTTGGAACAAAGCCAAAGTAAGTGAATCCTGTTCTTTCCCTTATGCAGTCACCGGCAGTGAGGATGCGTGCGTCTACTTTTTCGACGTCGAGCGCAACACTAAGGCCATCGTTAACAAGCTGCAGGGCCACAGCGGGCCCGTCCTGGACGTGAGCTTCAACTGCGACGAAAGCCTGCTGGCCTCCTCTGACGCCACCGGAATGGTGATCATCTGGAGACGGGAGCAGAAGTAACCACGGCAACTGCAAGCTTTCGCTACCTTGGCAACAGCATCTTCCGTGCAGGCTGGCTTGAATCATGTGCAATGAAACCCCTACTGTAAATGTCAAGATGACTGTTGTGTTTTGAGTGAGTCTGAACTAAATCATGTGGACCATGAAAGAAACTTGTGTCTTATCTTTGTTTTAGGGCTGATGTTTCTGTTTTTGGTTTTGTGGGACTTGGCGCTTGTTTGTGGAATTCACTAGTGCTTTGTGGTCATAAATGTGCAACTTAAGAGAGGAGATGTTAATATAATACTTTGTTCACCTTTGTGCATTGTGTGTCTTAGTGAGTGCGTGTGTGAGAATGAGAACGTTGAGTCTGTGTGTCACTGAAGTTGCGTTCGCTTGCACAATAACACTACTGTATTTATGCCTTGTTGAACTCAATAAATTTAATCACACTAACTGAATTAAGCCACATTTGATCTTTCTATTTTCCTTCATATTTTGTATTTTTTGGATGTATATTTTTCACTTTTAAAGATTGAAGCACATGTTTGATGAAAACCTAGTTGTATTTCAAATTTGAATATGAATAGGCCTCCTCAAGTGAATAATATTATTAAACTTTAACCTGTGTTAATACAGTTTGCAATATTTCTTTAATGTATCTTAAGTATTTTTGATTGTAAATATGATTTTTGGTGACTTGAGAGTGAGACTTGATTCACATGAAAGACTAAATCTCGTTGCTGTTTTTATATATAAAGGCTTTTATTTTGAAATGAACGTTCATTAATTATTAATCAGCCGACGTTTCTGCGTGTGCTTTTATTTTGAAAAGAAACATTACTTTAATTTCACTGTAACATGTGGGAGGAACTACTTCCGGTTCTACAGTGGGTAAGCTAAAGGAATAACAAACATAAGAATAAAACGCAAATTATTAAATATATTTATGTTAAAAAGATTTCCGGGAGCTTTGATTATGCATGAATCATAAAGAAAGCGGTAGACAGTTAGCAGGCAAGTAAAGATCCCACCACATAAAACAACAAACAAAATGAATAAATCTGCTTCTTGGGTTTATTTTCTCCTAATTCAGACGTTATAATTTTAAAGACACCTTATAAGGTGTTAAATTAATATATATTTTCATTCATGTGAATATACCGCTCTTTCAGAGGTGTGGTCCATCTGATAAACTGAGTCTCTCTTCTGAATGTGCATTATTTAAAAACTCAAAAGAGGATTCATTTACATTTAGTCATTTAGCAGACGCTTTTATCCAAAGCGACTTACAAATGAGGACATTAGAAGCATTCAAAACCAACAAAAGAGCAACAACATGAAAGTGCTATGACAAGCCTCGGTTAGCCTAATGCAGTACACGTAGAAAGGTTTTTTATTTATTTATTTATTTATATTTTTTAAAGAAAACGAGTTGCTAGAATATAGAAAAAAAAATTTTTTTTTCTATATATATATATATATATATATATATATATAGAATAGAAAAAGAAAGCTAGTGTTAGTTTTTCAAGAAAAGCTAGGTTAGAGAATAAATATGCAATTGATAGAGGGTCAAATGTGTGTTTTTTTTTGTTTGTTTGTTTGGTTTTTTTTAATAAAAAGAAGACCAATAGATAAAATCGAATTAGAATAGAGAGTGCTAAAGTTAGAGGGTCAAATAAAGATGGAAGATGGATTCAATGATCGTTTCTTATAATTAAAGCCTTACTATATTTATGCATTACTACATACCATAATTGCTCCATAAGAATTTATAACATTGTTTAATTGCCACAAACAGATTGATCTGTGTTGTATAAAATTGTGTAATGTTATGCATGTTATGTTTTGCTGTCTGACAACATGATTTGTGTATGGTTTACATGTATGTGCTGTTTTACAGCGCTCAGAGATCGTGGCACAAAGGGAACAGACTATGCCTTTCCTGCACGGCTTCAGGAGGATCGTGTACGAGTACCAGCCGCTGGTGGATTCTGTGATGCGTGTCCTGGGAGTAGAAGGAGAAAACCAGCACAGGTCAGCAAACCAACTGCGTTTTAAAGACTGCAATGATGACAGAATTGTATGAACTTCATTTTGATATTCTGAATTTGACAGGCAAGATGATGAAGAAAGACTCTCTGGGGCTCTCGTGGAGCTGCTGGACAGAGAGTCTCAGTCTCCCGTCTTCATGGAGGGAATCAGTTACTCTCTGTTTCGAGTGGCTGATCTCGGGTTGGTCGGCGCGGCACAGGTGCTTCTGCGTTACGGAGCTGATCTCAACTTTGAAGGTTTGTGGATGATTTTGTGATTCTGATAAGCCTCATTATAATCATGGAAACATAATCAGACACTTCTTGTTATGGATCCAGACCCTGTATCGTACTACAACCCCTTACACATCGCAGTGTTGAGGAACAAGCCAGACATGGTGCAGATGCTGATATCTCACGGAGCTGAAATCGAAAAGAGGGACAGGGTGAGAATTTATGTAATTATTTAAATGTAATTATGTTGCTTCATAAATTTTCAGTTTGATTGATTTTTATTAATTGTAATTTTTTTTTTTTTTGAATACAGACATTTTCTACATTTTATATCCATTTTATATATTACAGGGATTAAAAAAAAAAAAAAAGTTTAAGTATTAGCTTTTTCGTCTGTGCAATAGATTCATGAAAGCAGCCCTCTTGATTTGGCCAGCGAGGAGGTGGACAAGCTGCCGTGTCTGCGTGTGCTTCTGGATTTGGGTGCTGATGTGAATTCAAAAGACAAGAATGGTATTTCAGCTAAATTAACTAATAAAATAGAATGTTATAATAGAATGGCTTCTTATTATATGTTACACATGCTTGCTCTTTCACAGGAAAAACTGCACTGCTTCATGCTCTAGCCAGCAGCGATGGACTCACGGTCAATAATGTGGACAATATACAGCTGCTTCTAGAAAGAGGTGCTTCACTGTGCATGTAAAACATCAGCTCTGACATTGCTAGAGAACAGTTTTATTCAGAAATTTTTATTAATAGGTGTTTTAAAAATGGTTTCACCATGGAAGATGGCATTTCTTTCAAATATTAAACAAAGATTTTATATAGTTATTATTGCAATGTTGAAGAAGTTTAATTTGTATAATATATATATATATATATATATATATATATATATATATATATATATATATATATATATATATATATATATATATATACACATGCATACAAGTGCATCTCAAAAAATGAGAATATCGTGAAAATTTTTTTTCTTGTAACTTATTTCAAAAAGTGAAACTTTCATATATTTTAGATTCATTACATGTAAAGTAAAACATTTCAAAAGTTTTTTTTGTTTTTATTTTGATGATTAGAGCTTACAGCTCATGAAAGTCAAAAATCAGTATCTCAAAATATTAGAAAATTTACATTTAAGTTTCATTAAATGACCATCCATAAAGTATAAATTCTGGGTATCTCTTGTTCTTTGAAACCACAATAATGGGGAAGACTGCTGACTTGGCAGTGGTCCACAAAGAGGGTTTTCCGTCCTATTTATATTTCTGTGAAACAGGAAGCCATGGCTGGATAATTTCACGTTCATAATCACCCTGGAGTGCTCAAAATTGTGAATATGAATGGGAATATACTTCAGAGATAATTTCTTAGGGTACCAATAATTATGTCCAACGCGTATTATAGAAAAACATTTATTTCATAATGATATTTCCCCCCATTTTATACTCTTATTATCCAATGAAAGGTTAGATTTTTGTGATTTTTTTTTTTTTTTTTTTTAATAAAAGATCAAAAGGATTAAGAATGCAGGTTAATTTTCACAGCCTTCAGTTATAAAAATTAAAAACTCTCTCTCTCTCTCTCTCTATATATATACATGCATGTATATGTGCATATATATGTGTGTGTGTGTATTCATTTTAATTTTATTTTGTGGAGGGGTAATTTTATAAAAACATTGGATGTGTTATATATATTTATATATCTTGGTAGCCTTGGTACCTATATATATTCTTGGTATCTATATATATATTTAATATAAAATGTTAGAAATTATATTCATAATTATATTAAAATTAATTTTACAAACAGTCATTATTTTATTTGATTAATTTTGAATTATATTTTTATTTATTGTATTTTTTTTTATTTTTAACACAGCTATTTATTTATTTTTTTACATTTCTTTAATGGGGTTTAAAAATATTTTTCATTGCTTGTTGTCAATGCTATAATCGTGTTTTTATAATCCCTTGCAGGTGCAGATGTGAACGCCACCACACATGACGGCGAGACCCCCATGTCCTCGCTGACGTTCCTGGTGAAGGAGGCTCTGGACAGCAGCACGGAGGATGCGAAGGAGATCGGGCACTTCTGTACCCGGATGGCACATCTTCTGATCAGCCACGGCGCCGATCCCAGCTGCTGCTTGAACGCCACCGACGGGGAAGTGTGGGAACATTCACTAACCTACACCAGTCTGGAGAACTTCGACTTGCTGTTTCCCCTGACCGCCCTTCTCCTCCAGCATGGTGCTACCTTCTTCTGCTCTCACCACAGCGCCTCCTACTGGACAGGTCAGCAGTTGATATTCACGCGTCTCACTGAAGCTCTCCGGGAAGCTTTAGATGCTGCCGAAGCGGCTGATGTTGTAGCTAAAGCTGAAGTGCTGTTGGATCTGGCCAGGATCTGCTCTCCGGCCGTTCCTCCCCTCTTTCCCCGCTCACAACTGCCCGCGCTGGACCAGGTCTCTGCCCATCAGTCCCTGCTGGAGCTCTACAGCAGGCTAGAGGAGCAAGAAAGGCGGCCGCTGACACTGAGATGCCTTTGCAGGAGACTCATTCGCCACTGTCTGCGGCCCTGGCCCTTTGAGGAGAAGGTGAAAGCCCTGCCACTGCCAGACAGACTGAAGGACTCGCTGCTCCCAGAGAACAGCTGGAGGGACAGAGCCGGCTGGGACAGATTCAAACCTCGACGTTCTCCACGCTGAGAGACACATTTTATTTGTGTGCTTGTAAATATGGAGCCCTTAATGACCACTGCATTCATTAAAACTAAGATAAAAGATACTCTGTGCCTGACTCATTTGATCAACATGCAGAAACATAATATTCCTGGTGATCTGAGAGTGATAAATGAATAAATACTATGAATAAAAATATGAAAAAATAAATAAAAACTATATAAATAAGTGTTATAAATGTCATGCAAATGATGTGACTTGGTGTTTTCTGTGTCAAAATGACAGTAACTTCATTTTATTACACATTACCAGGCAGTAATTTTCTCTCAATTTTGTACTTTATCTGTATATCTTTCAGTATGAAAACTGATAATTGTTTACAGTTTAATCTTTAATATCATGTACAGCTTCACTGCCGTATGTGCATTTTCTTTTCTTTTTTTGGTGTGTTTTTGTATTTAAGCTTGATTTGGAGTTGTTGATTGGAATCAAATCCATCTCCATTTTCTTTATGATGATTTATGTGATATTCTGAATGTGCCTTAAGATCAGCTTTGTAGTTGTAGTATTAAAGAAATGTTTGAATCTCTTTCATTGTACAGTGTGAATATATAAAATAGTTTGGATCTGCTGAAATGTGAGTGGTGTGTTCACACTGAAAATTCCAACAAGAAGTGTAAATGCAATCTGTGCTGATAAAAGAGATACAACTATTTTCTGACATCAGTAGATTAGTGTTATTTTTTCAATTTTTACCTAAAATAGGGTGCAGTGAGCATTAGTGAGTAGTGAGTTTTTATTCATACTCGTAGCCAGAGGGCACCCTCATGCAGAAACTCCACAAGTAAGCCTTTCAGAAGTAATAAAACTTATGCTGTTCCAGGAAATCCCTTATATGGACAGAGTCATTAAATGTCAATAAATGTTCTCTTGGTTTGACAACAGGTTTGTAAACACACTCACGCACTCTACACCAGGGGTCACCAAACTTATTCCTGGAGGGCCGGTGTCCTGCAGAGTTTAGCTCCAACTTGCCTCAACACTCCTGCCTGGAAGTTTCAAGTATACCCAGTAAGACATTGATTAGCTGCTTCAGGTGTGTTTGATTAGGGTTGGAGCTAAACTCTGCAGGACAACGGCCCTCCAGGACCGAACTTGGTGACCCCTGCTCTACACCAATGACTGCACCTCTAAAGACCCCTCTGTCAAGCTCCTGAAGTTTGCAGACGACACCACACTGATCGGCCTCATTCAGGACGGTGACAAGTCTGCCTACAGACAAGAGGTTAAGGAGCTGGCTGTCTGGTGCAGTCTTAACAACCTGGAGCTCAAAACAGTGGAGATGATCGTGGACTTCAGGAGAAACCCCCCTGCACTCCCCCCACTCACCATCACGAACAGCACTGTAACGACAGTGGAGTCATTCAGGTTCCTGGGCACCACCATCTCACAGGACCTGAAGTGGGACAGTCACATTGACTTCATTGTTAAAAAGGCCCAGCAGAGGGTGTACTTTCTTCGCCAGCTGAGGAAGTTGCTGAAACAGTTCTACTCCGCCATCATTGAATCTGTCCTGCACTTCAATAACTGTCTGGTTCAGCTCAGCTACCAAATCTGACCTCAGAAGACTACAGAGGGTAGTCCGGAATCATTGGTACAACCCTCCCCACTCTCCAAGAACTGTACTCATCCAGAGTGAGCAAAAGGGCTGGCAAAATCACTCTGGACCCCTCACATCCAGCACACTCCCTTTTTGAACTGTTGCAGTCTGGTTGATGCTACAGAGCTCTGAGCACCAGAACGACCAGGCACAGGAACAGTTTCTTCCCTCAGGCAATCCATCTCATGAACACTTGACAACAATTGTGGAACACACATTTATACACTTATACACTTATTTATGTAACACTCATACTTACATTTCAAATTTGCACATAATATACCTGTACATACAAAACTGTCTATTGTAATATACCTGTACATACAATTGTACAATACAAAGAAAAGTGCTATACAAATAAACTTGAATTGAATTGTCAATTTGTATATTGTTATTCCTTATTTACTTTATTTATATTTATATCCCTTTATTTATATCTATTTTTTGTTTAATCTTTTATTATCTGTGTTTTTGACCTGTCACTGTCATTCTGTTGCACCGTGGAAGCTTCTGTCATGAAAACAAATTTCTCATATGTGTAAACATACCTGGCAATAAAGCTCATTCTGATTCTGATTCTGATTAATTCAGAATGATTCATTGACACATGATTCAGTTGTGTGTGTTTTTTTCCAGTACTCATGAATGATATCGTGTTTGTCAGATGTACAGTGCTGTCTGTTCATTCTGATTTATGAGTCAGAGTGTCTCTCTTCTTCTTCATAAACTTTATGAAGTTATTTGCAATGATTTTTAAGAAGAATCTTTTCAAGAATTTGAATTCTTTTAAAGTTTTGTCTTAAGAACAAGTTTAAGAAAGGAAAAAAAACATTCTGACAGAGTAACTTTGGGAATACAAAATATTTGTAACTCTTTTTTAAAAGTTCAAATTAAAGAAGAAAATAGCAGTTAAGACGAATCTTAAGAATGTTTTGTGAATCCGGCCCCAGGTGCTATATGCATCTTTTAATGTAGTCATTGTCACTTTTTCCAGCATAAATGAAGCTAATTATACTTTGTGCCTTATTATTGCTATCAATATTGCACTACCACTTCAAGAATAGCTTGTGGGAAAAGACAGTTTTAATGAAGAGAGATGCATGTGTTTTTTTTTTTTTCAGTGATTCAGCAATGTTTATTTTTAAGTAATTCATGAAATGATGATCAAGTGTTGGGTTAAAAAGCAAGAAACATGTTAAAATTACCATGACCATTGCAGGACCACAATCAGGTCAAGTCAAATTGATTTGTGTAGTGCTTTTCATAACACACATGGCACCACAGATAAATCATACAGACTTTACTGGAAAAAAATTACCGGTAAATTGGTCAAGAGATCATGTGTGAACAGGCCCTTTTTTAAATATACCGGTAAATTTGTTCTGGTAATTTTACAGCAATTCACTGGTATTACTGTGTGAAAGGGTATTACTGGTATTACTGTATTTCAGTCTAATTGGAAAGAAATCTTCCAAAATACAATTTTTATACACTATTTTATTGCATCTGTAGATTTCAGTAACAGTACAGACAATACAGACCTTTTAGACTATTGTCATATTACTGGATACTCTTATAAATGCAAGATTATATAAGATATGACTGCGGTGTACATATGATCTGTAGTATCTCTCAATAGTACCTGCATTCAAATGACTAGTTATTTTCTCCATATTTTTCTCCTTATGTGTAATCTTGTTTGAATGCTTTATCTGTATTTGATGTAATCTAAATACAGAATCACATAAAGCTATATTGGAATTTTAGTTTTATTTTGATTTATTTAGCCCTGGTTTACATTCAGCTCACTAGGACTGGTAATTTGATTGCAGAGTTTTAGAAAAAGTAATTTTTGTTGTTCCTGTAAATGCTATGTTTTTGTTGGGGAGGAAGTTTTGATTTTTTTGAATGTTGCAGAATGTTTCATAGTACAGTGAACCTTTGTATGTAACAGGATGTAGGGGGATGTTTATCAAGACAGTGGATTTGATTAAATGTGTTCCCTTTAGACATCAAAGAAACACTGAAAGACAAAGTTTATAAGTTGCTGTTCTTTCACTTCTGTGATTCACAGATGGGGACTTTGTTACTCTTGTTATATGATATTTGCTGCATATTTAGACTGTGAGCAGATACTCTGTTAAGTAGCATTTATTCAATACACATCATTTCAAAGCAGCTTTACAGATGGAAGTATTGTGCTAGAATAGGACTTATGATCACATCATGTTTCTTGCTACATTATTTTTATTCAGAATGTTTGTATTATAATTGTATTAATCCCTTGTCAACTAAAACCAAATATTTCAACATTTTATATATTATTTCCAATACATATCAACAATAAACAAAACAAGTGAACACTGCTCTTGTTGTGAATAGTGCACTATTATAAAAATGTTGTGAAGTCCTTATGTTCTAGTCTACTGTTTTAAACACTTTTGACCTGATTCAGCATGTGCATGGACCCACACACAATCGTGGACACACTCTAGATTTACTCATCAGTAGAGGTCTAAACATTTAATCTATTGTTATTAAGGATGTAGCACTATATGTGTTACGGGGCTGACGAGACGAGAGGCGTGCGGATCCATTTGCAGACTTTTATTAGGCAGAGACGTGGTCATAACAGGCAGGGTCAAACAGTGTCAAACAGGTATAACAGGGGCGAGACAAAGAGTAAACAGAGACAAGAGAGTACTCTACTTCTCGTTCCATTACCAGAACCTGCTCGGGGCCCACCAGAGTGGGATTAACCCCGTTGAAACGAGGCAGAGGAGAACCAAACTGGATTCTGTAGCCTCTCTCTACAGTATGCAGGTCCCATGGAGACACATTTGGCAGTAGTTTTCACGCCCCGAGCGAGCGCTAGATCTGGGGATTGCAGTCTCCTATTGAAGCGACTGTCCTCAGACTCGCGTCATCTTCTAGGAAGACTAGACTGGTAGAACCAGAGCCTGCAACGCAGGACCCAATGAGACACGCTTGGCAGGGGCTCCCACACCGCCAGGTGCCTACTAAGGAACCAGTCTCTGGAGACTGGCCTCTGGTATAATCAGAGCGGCTAGTTCGGTATCCTGAACGGCACACCGGCAGGAGAAAGCCAAACTAGCTGCTCTAGAGACCCCGAAGGGTGGCGAGCATCTCAGCTCCGCCACGCTTCCGGGCGGAAGAAACTGAGATGTGTGCTCGCTGGAGATCGCTGCGCCCTGGAACACCGTACGTGGCAGGGTTGGCAGACCGATCTCCTGAGGGCACTGAGGAGAGACGGGCACCGTGTATGCCACTCTTCCCCAGAGGGGCTGGCCCTCAGAAGTCCTGGGCCATAGGCAGCAGGATGTTTTAGCCAAAGACTATCCAGCGAGAGTGACGGTCCGCAGATCCGCCTTCTGCTAGAAGGCCTCGGCCCAGGAGCGCCACTCTGACTCCAACATACTGGGGAGTACGAGAAGTGACGCTCCCTATATGAGGAGCTGGAACACGGTTGGGGCTGCTCCGCCCAGCATCCCCTGCTGACCACATCAACCTCCTCAGAGGAAGAGAAGTAAAACATTGTGCTCTCACTCGAGAAAATCCCAAGTTTTCTTAGGTTCCTTTTACACATACACATCTAACTTCTCCTAGTTAGATAAAATAGATAATTTAATTCCTCAGAATTAAATGGAGAAAAACAACCAGACAAGTAAATACGGTCTGATATGAAAAGGATTCATGAAACGAACGAGAATGACATAATGCACGCGTCGCCTCGGCAACGCGCACTGCAACAGTGAGCTCTCACTCAAAGGGGGAAGAACCGCACCGCGGGCTTCCAGCCCCGAGCGAGAGCGCTAGATCTGGGGATTGCAGGTGGAGAGAGGGCGAACCCGTCTCCAACCCGTCCGCCAGATCTATGTGCGATCCCCGCGATCTCATTCGCCGCCGTGCCTCAGCAGCGGCGGACCGGAACCGCGAGATCATACGGCGGGGAGCAGCACGATCAGCCCTTTTTTTCTTCTTTTTTCTCTCGAGCTGACAGCGCGAACTCCGTTCCTATGCAGGGACACTGCTATAATGACAACCTCGTTCATAATAAGCTTGTGCAAACAATGCTCGTGCAAAGACTGCGATTTTACAAAGCTCATCGACGCCCTTCACGTCTACCTCCTCGGAGAAAGACAGGCGGAGCGTCGAGCCCTCTCTCTGGGGGGAAGAACCCGCGGGGCTTCCGAACCCAGAGAGAGGGCGCTGGATCTGATGGGAAGGAAGAAGATAGGGGATCGCCCGTCTTCATTCCCTCCACCTGATCCATCTGCGATCCCCGCGAGCGCAGCCGCTGCTCCGCCTCGGTGAAAGCGGGCCGGTAACGCAAGGAACGCAGGTGAAAGCTCCCTCCTCAAAGAGAGCCCTCTGAGAGTAAGCATACGCAGCGACAAACGCTCACAAAGTGGGCAGTCAGCTCCCTCGAGAGCTCTCAAGCAGACCACACACGGACTGTTAGTGAAAAACACACAGCCTGTAATGCGATCTGCTCTCGCCCAAGTGCTAGTTTCTCTGCACTTTAGACATTGTGGAGCTTATTTCAAGTGACAAACAACACTAAATAAGACTCACCACACAGAGTAGCGGTTGCTGAATGACAAAAGCTGGCGCCGGTTCCACCGCACGTGCTTTTATGCCTCCTGGCCATTACGTCACCCGCCCGTGACGTCTCGCCCATCCTTTGGACAGATTACATTTGTATCAGAGCGCGGTCACGCTGGAGGCGTTCCCCTAGCGTTCTTGGACACAGCTCGAGTTCCTGAAGAGGAACTGGGTCAGGCTTTCTGGGATGGTACTCATATGGTTCAGGTCATATTTAGAAGTCAAGTCAAGTCGAGCTTTATTGTCATTCCGCTACATGTGTGGACATACAGTGGAACAAAATGTCATGTCTCACAGGACCACGGTGCTACATAAATAAGCATAAATATAAACATACAACACTAGATGTAAGAACAGTTTTTAGACCTACATAGCTAACTTACTGAATCGGTAATCTGACTGTACATATACTATAAACAGTTGACTATACATACACATAACCTAAGACAGACTATACAATTACTTACATAATAACAACAACTGTACATGATATTGTGCAATAGAGGTATTTAAGGTTAAGAAGGAAGTACACAAGATTTGTGGTGCATTCACAAGTAAACATTTTGTATTATCTTATTAAGTCCTTGTAACATGGAGGGTTTTTAGGAAAGTGTCTGGTGCATATAGAGAGAGAAAGAGTATGTTTCCACAGGTGGTTTGTCCAGCCCACTCACCTGTGTGTAGCACACTCAGAATTGCACAGTGTTTTTCTTGAAACATGGAGTGTTTATAAAAAAGTGTCTGGTGCATATGGAGAGGAAAGAGTGTGTTTTTCCACAGGTCGTTTGTATAGCCCACTCACCTGTGTGTAGCACACTCAGAATTGCATAATGTTTTTGAGGTTTCCAGCAGTTTTCTAGTGGTGCGTGTGGTGTGGTGTTGTGGGGATGGGGGGAGAGAGGATCCTGGTTTCAGGAACTAGAGTTATGGATGAGGTTTCAGAGGGGGGTGAGGTGATTGGAATTGAGGGCTCTCACAGCCTGGGAGAAAAAACTGTTGAGCAGTCTGGCAGAGCGGGCTCTGATGCTCCGGTACCGTCTTCCTGATGGCAAGAGCTGAAAGAGACTGTGGGAGGGATGGGTGGGGTTTTTCACGATACTAGTAGCTTTACTGGAGCATCGTGAAAGGAAAATGTCCAGGATGGAGGGGAGAGGGGCACCGATGATCTTTGCAGCTGTGTTCACTGTCCGCTGTAGGGTCTTGCGGTCAGCAGCACTGCAGTTCCCGTACCAGACAGTGATGCAGCTGGTCAGCACACTCTCAATTGTTCCCCTATAGAATGTGGTGAGGATGGGTGGAGGGAGACTTGCTCTTTTAAGTCGGCGCAGGAAGTGGAGCCGCTGTAGCGCCTTCTTGGAGAGTGATGTAGTGTTGGTGGTCCAGGTGAGGTCTTCTGTTATGTGCACCCCCAGGAATTTAGTGCTGCTGACTCTCTCCACAGTCAAGCTGTCGATGGTCAACAGAGTTCCTCCTGAAGTCCATCACAACCTCCTTTGTCTTACTCACATTGAGGGACAGGTTGTTTGCACCACACCATTCAACCAGTTGTGCCACTTCCTCTCTGTAGGGTGTTTCATAATTTTTGCTGATGAGACCTACCACAGTTGTGTCATCAGCAAACTTGATGATGTGGTTGGAGCTGAACTTGGCAGTGCAGTCGTGGGTCAGCAGTGTGAAGAGCAGTGGGCTGAGCACACAGCCTTGTGGGGCACCTGTGCTCAGTGTGGTAGTGCTCCATCACAACCTCCAGGTTGTTTGCACTACACCATTCAACCAGTTGTGCCACTTCCTCTCTGTAGGGTGTTTCATAATTTTTGCTGATGAGACCTACCACAGTTGTGTCATCAGCAAACTTGATGATGTGGTTGGAGCTGAACTTGGCAGTGCAGTCGTGGGTCAGCAGTGTGAAGAGCAGTGGGCTGAGCACACAGCCTTGTGGGGCACCTGTGCTCAGTGTGGTAGTGCTCCATCACAACCTCCTTTGTCTTACTCACATTGAGGGACAGGTTGTTTGCACCACACCATTCAACCAGTTGTGCCACTTCCTCTCTGTAGGGTGTTTCATAATTTTTGCTGATGAGACCTACCACAGTTGTGTCATCAGCAAACTTGATGATGTGGTTGGAGCTGAACTTGGCAGTGCAGTCGTGGGTCAGCAGCGTGAAGAGCAGCGGGCTGAGCACACAGCCTTGTGGGGCACCTGTGCTCAGTGTGGTAGTGCTCGAGGTGTTGTGGCCAACACGGACTGACTGAGGTCTTCCGGTTAGAGAGTCCAGGATCCAGTTACAGAGGGAGGCATTTAGGCCCAGCAGGTTTAGTTTGTTGATGAGCTGTTGTGGGATTATTGTGTTGAATGCTGAGCTGAAGTCGATGAACAGCATTCTAACATAAGAGTCTTTGTTTTCTAAGTGGGTAAGAGCCAGGTGGAGGGTGGAGGAAATGGTATCGTCCGTGGAGCGGTTTGGACGGTATGCAAACTGTAGCGGGTCAAGTGTGTTGGGGAGATTTGATTTGATGCATGACTAACCTTCTCAAAGCACTTCATCATGATTGGGGTCAGTGCTATGGGACGATAGTCATTCAGGCAGGACACAGGTGAATTCTTTGGTACTGGGGTGATGGTGGTGGACTTAAAACATGTGGGGACAACTGCTTGGCTTAGCGAGATGTTAAAGATGTCTGTTAAGACATCTGCCAGCTGTTCAGCACAGTCTCTCAGTACGCGGCCTGGTATGTTGTCGGGACCTGCAGCGTTGCAGGTTTGTATGCATTTTTTTTCTGTTGTGTAAACCAAGTCCAATGTGTTGTTTTCTCTTGTTGCAAAGTTCACATGTTGGTAGAACTTTGGCAAAACTGTCTTTAAGTTTGCATGATTAAAGTTACCGGATATTATGAAAAAGCCATCAGGGTTATTTGTTTGTTGCTCGCTGATAGCGCTGTACAGCTCGCGAAGTGCGTCCTTAGCGTTTGCACACGGGGGTATATACACAGCAACGATAACAATGGCCGTGAACTCCCTCGGCAGATAGAAGGGTCGGCACTTCACAATTATAAACTCCACCAGCGACAAGCAGTGTTTTGACAGTAACACAGCATTGTTGCACCATTCTTTGTTAATATACACACACAAGCCGCCGCCGCGAGTCTTACCGGACAGTGCTGTATCTCTGTCCGCTCGGTAGCAGGTTAGCCCGTGCAGCTGAAGGGAGCGGTTATTATGTGAGTATAGGAGAGCATAAGTCTAAGTGGACGTCCATGACATGCGGAGTCCCACAAGGCTCAATTCTTGCACCACTCTTGTTTAGCCTGTATATGCTCCCACTAAGTCAAATAATGAGAAAGAACCAAATTGCCTATCACAGCTATGCTGATGATACCCAAATTTACCTAGCCTTATCTCCAAATGACTTCAGCCCCATTGACTCCCTCTGCCAATGCACTGATGAAATTAACTGTTGGATGTGCCAGAACTTTCTTCAGTTAAAGAAGGAGAAAACTGAAGTCATTGCATCTAGAAACAAAGATGAAGTTCTCAAGGTGAATGCATACCTTGACTCTAGGGGTCAAACAACTAAAAATCAAGTCAAAAAATCTTGGGGTGATTCTGGAGACAGACCTTAATTTTAGTAGTCATGCCAAAGCAGTAACTAAATCAGCATACTATCATCTCAAAAACATTGCAAGAATTAGATGTTTTGTGTCCAGTCAAGACTTGGAGAAACTTGTTCATGCCTTTATCACCAGCAGGGTGAATTCTTGTAATGGTCTCCTCACCGGCCTTCCAAAGAAGACCATTAGACAGCTGCAGCTCATCCAGAACGCTGCTGCCAGGATTCTGACTAGAACCAGAAAATCTGAGCATATCACACCAATCCTCAGGTCCTTACACTGGCTTCCGGTTACATTTAGGATTGATTTTAAAGTACTTTTACTCATTTACAAATCACTCAATGTCCTAGGACCTAAATACATTGCAGATATGCTCACTGAATATAAACCTAACAGACCACTCAGATCATTAGGATCGAGTCAGTTAGAAATACCAAGGGTTCACACATAACAAGGGGAGTCTGCTTTTAGCTATCATGCCGCCTGCAGTTGGAACCAGCTTCCAGAAGAGATCAGATGTGCTAAAACATTAGCCACATTTAAATCCAGACTCAAAACTCATCTGTTTAGCTGTGCATTTGTTAAATGAGCACTGTGCTACGTCCGAACTGATTGCACTATGTATAATCATTTTCTATTCTTAACTGTTTTAAATTATTTTTTAAATCAATTTGTATATATTGTTTTCATTATTATTATTTTTTAATTCCTTTTTTTAATGACTTTTTCACTTCCTTTTATGTAAAGCACTTTGAATTACCACTGTGTATGAAATGTGCTATATAAATAAACTTGCCTTGCCTTGCCTACTCTTGCAGTGCACCTCAGAGTCCACACTTTGATGATGAAATGCCGTATAGATGGCTGTGAAATTATTGCAGGCTTCTGCATTTGCATCCCTTGTTCATCTTTAGTGCAAGTGTCACATGAAGAGCAGAGTTGTGGAAATATACCTTTGTCCAGTGTCTGTTGATTTGGATATGCACAAAACTTTGTATGATGGATGTCATGCAAAATAATTAGCCGAACCCAATAATAAGTACACATTTTATTTTCTTTCCTTAAAACAAAACACATAAGAGCAGTGACCATTTCCTTTGCTTGGTATGATAACACTTTGTTGAATTTGTTTCTGATCAGACTGTTCTTTGACAAAGACACAAATAAATGTTAAATAAAATAATTTTTAATCATCATCGTCTCCTGCCTCCCGTGTCTGCCGTCTGGCTATAGAAGAGACTTTAAACTGAATTGAATTTTGAATTGAATCTATTAAAAGGATAGCCCCTTGATGATCCATCTAATTTTTGAGGGGGCCCCAATAGCACATATATAAAACAATACAAAGTACAACATTGTTGGGACGTTTTTTAATGTGAATAAAATTAAAACTAAAATAATTTCAAATCACATGAGCCAATATTTTATTCACAATAGAACATAGAGAACATAAATGTTTAAACTGAAAGATTTTACACTTTTATCCACTAAATGAGCTCATTTCAAATTTGATGCCTGCTACAGGTCTCAAAATAGTTGGCATGGGGGCAACAAAGGGCTGAAAAAGCAAGAAATTTTGAAAAGATTCAGTTGGGAGAACATCTAGCAGCTAATTAAGTTAACTGACATCGGGTCTGTAACACGATTAGCTATAAAAGGGATGTCTTGGAGAGGCAGAGTCTCTCAGAAGTAAAGATGGGCAGAGGCTCTCCAATCTGTGAAAGAGTGCATACAAAGATTGTGGAATACTTTAAAAACAATGTTCCTCAACGTCAAATTGCTAAGGCTTTGCAAATCTTATCATCTACAGTGCATCAAAAGATTCAGAGAAACTGGAGAATTCTCTGTGCATAAGGGACAAGGCTGAAGACCTTTGTTAGATGCCCGTGGTCTTCTGGCTTTCAAATGACACTGCATCACTCGAGGTGTGTTGCATGTTTATTCTAACAATTCAATTCCAATAATGCTCACAAATCTGTGTTTTTAACAGTAAAAGCTTTTTTAGTGTAGTCGCACTGTTATATTGAAACACGTTTATCAATAAAACACTGATAAAAGCATATATACCCCCACTTTATTGGTATTTAAATGGTATATGTTTATGTTGAAGTTTATTCATGAACAGATGGCGCTGTATTAAGCAGTATATAAAAAGTGTTTCTGTTGCTCATAAAAACGTTTCTGTGTATTTGACAAATCTTGCATTTAATTCACATTATATGTGATGAGTATGGAAACACCGTGCGAGCGTCACTACCGGGAGCAGAAGGTATCCGCTTTTAATTCCGCCCCGACTGCAAGCGGCTGCTCTCTCCAGCCGGTGGCAGGCTAGTGTAGTGCATCTCAAACGCACCTATTAGCTTTTCAAGCAGCGCAAAGTTGATTCTGTGCACTTGATCTAATATTGTATGTTTTTTTTTTTTTTTAAATGTTGTAGATGTTGTAGCAAATTAGAATCGCTAAAATTAAGGCATATATTTTGAGACAATGGTCTTAATTTTCAGTTTTGTTTAAGAATTAAAGCAATGGTTTTTAAATAATGAAAGAATATGTAAAGGTATGGTATTTGGGGTAAAAAGCGCCCCTGCTGTTGGGGCTAAAAGGCACAGTAATTAACATTATAATTAATAGATGGCTGACTTATGCATTTGTTGACATGACATGGTTAGATTCAGATGGTAAATATCATATCTTATGTTGGGAGTCACCATGTTTAGAATGAAACCATCATATTTAAAAACATGATATTAATCATATCATATATTAAAATATAATTTGTTGTTACTGTAAATATATACTCAATTATTATTGGATCTCCTTCAGTGCTTTCAGAATCTTTACTTCTTAAAATGATTTTGTTTCTGTATTTTTAAATATATTTTTTATATTAACATTTTAATGACAGTATATTTATTGAACAAAATTCATTTTTATTTTTCTAAATAAGCAGAAAACAGTACAAACTTTGCTTAAGTGATTGTTTTGAACAAATATTAACTAATAAGCAAACATTATTTTAGCTGAAGTATTTGTATCAATACCGTGTGTCATTTACCCGATGCTGGTGAGCCTTTTACCCCGTGTGTGGGGTAAAAGGCCCCCCTTGCCACCTCATACATTTATAAGATTTTTAAACAAAATTAAACTTGAATGATTTATTTTCACACAAAATCTGTTGCTCCATTAATGTTCAAATATATATTTTTCTGCAATTATACATTTTAAGCGCAGTGAATAGCACATTTTTTCTTAAAGTGTGCCTTTGGCCCCATTGTACCCATACAGGTGCATCTCAATAAATTAGAATGTCGTGAAAAAGTTGATTTTTTTTTCTTGTAAGTTATAACTTTCATATATTTTAGATTCATTGCATGTAAAGTAAAACATTTAAAAAGTTTTTTTGTTTTATTTTTGATGATTACAGCTTACAGCTCATGAAATCAGTATCTCAAAATATTATAATATTTACGTTTGAGTTTCAATTAATGACCATCCCTACAGTATAAATTCCGGGTATCTCTTGTTCTTTGAAACCGCAATAATGGAGAAGACTGCTGACTTGGCAATGATCCAGAAGACGAACATTGACGCCCTCCACAAAGATGGTAAGTCACAGAAGGTCATTACTGAAAGGTGTGGCTGTTTACAGAGTGCTGTATCAAAGCATATTAAATGCAAAGTTGACTGGAAGGAAGAATTTGGGTAGGAAAAGGTGCACAAGCAACAGGGATGACTGCAAGCTTGAGAATACTGTCAAGCAAAGCTGATTCAAACACTTGTGAGAGCTTCACAAGGAGTGAACCGAAGCTGGAGTCAGTGCATCAAGAGTCACCACGCTCAGACGTCTTCAGGAAAAGGGCTACCAAGCCACTTCTGAACCAGAAACATCATCAGAAGCCTCTTACCTAGGCTGTGGAGAAAAAGAACTGGACTGTTGCTCAGTGCTCCAAAGTCCTCTTTCCAGATGAAAGTAAATTTTGCATTTCATTTGGAAATCAAGGTCTCAGAGTCTGGAGGAAGAGTGGAGAGGCACAGAATCCATGTTGCTTGAAGTCCAGTGTGAAGTTTCCACAGTCAGTGATGATTTGGGCTGCCATGTCATCTGCTGGTGTTGGTCCACTGTGTTTTCTGAAGTCCACAGTCAACGCAGCCATCTACCAGGAAATTTTAGAGCACTTCATGCTTCCTTTTGCTGACAAGCTTTATGAAGATGCTGATTTCATTTTCCAGCAGGACTTGGCACTGCCCACACTGCCAAAAGCACCAAAAGTTGGTTAAATGACCATGGTGTTGGTTGTGCTTGATTGGCTAGCAAACTCTCCTGACCTGAACCCCATAGAGAATCTATGGGGTATTGTCAAGAGGAAGATGAGAGACACCAGACCCAACAATGCAGATGAGCTGAAGGCCACTATCAAAGAAACCTGGGCTTCTATACCACCTCAGCAGTGCCACAAACTGATCACCTCCATGCCACGCCAAATTGAGGCAGTAATTAAAGCAAAAGGAGCCCCTACCAAGTATTGAGTACATATACAGTAAATGAACATACTTTCCAGAAGGCCAACAATTCACTAAAAATGTTTTTTTTTTATTGGTCTTATGAAGTATTCTAATTTGTTGAGAACCTAAATCATCACAATTAAAAGAACCAAAGACTTAAACTACTTCAGTCTGTGTGCATTGAATTTATTTAATACACAAGTTTCACAATTTGAGTTGAATTACTGAAATAAATGAACTTTTCCACGACATTCTAATTTATTGAGATGCACCTGTATATGTGCAACATGATCGTTTTATAAAGTATGCGTTGTGTGCTTCATTTTCACTGGAGGAAACAGCTGTGGTGTGATGAGGTGATGAGGCATCATTTTGGTGTGTGTTAAAGGTTGCTGATTGGAATTGGTCTCCAATTTTTGCATTATCATTTATGTGATATTCTGAATGTGCCTCAAGAAGATAAACTTTGTAGTTTGGGTCTTGAAGAAATGTTTGAATCTCTTGCATTGTACAGTGTGAATATATAATATAGTTTGGAGCTGCTGAAATGTGAGTAGTATGTTCACACTGAAAATTCAAGAAGTGAACCCGCTCCGAAGTGCCGATCTAAATGAAATGATTCTTGGTAAGCACTCCAAAGTCCCTATCTGAACAGAAAGATTTGTGAAAAATGCTCCAAAGTCACAATCTGAATAATGTTTTGAGAATCATTATTCAAATCTGAATCAAAAGTTTGGCAAACCTTCTCCGAAATTCTGATCGGAATCAAATGATTGGCAAGCGCTCCAAAGTCTCGATTGGAATCTAATGATTCGCAATACCTGCTCCAAAGCCCCAATCTAAATCGAATGATTCGCGATATGCTCTTTCATTTCCATCTTTGTTGCAACTGTATTGGAAGTGCCTTTTTCTGTTCTAATTTAGAACTTCTAAAGAAGGGGGTTTCCCAAATTACTTTTGTCCATATAGTGTATATTTCTCTCACTTTTAACATGTGCTGTTTTTTAAAAATCACTTGAGTGCAAATTACATTATATAGGATGATTGAATGTTTATATTCAGTTTGATGTCTTATTCCATTACATGTTACTGCATTGGAATGGTTCTAAAAATTGTGAACAGCAAATACTAGAAAAATATTGAAGAGTTATAAATTCTCAGTTGAAACACTGTTGATATTTGAAATCAACACCCATACAGACACACTCCTCTCTTCATTTCAATTCACGAAAACACAATGCAAACTCTCCTGTTACTATAGCTAACATTACTACAACAACAGTACTGTATATATTTGGTGTCATTTGAAGGCACCTTGATTAAAACAGCTCCAAGCTGATGTGAAGCGCATAACATTTGAACTGGAAGTCACGATAGGCTGCCTGTTCACAAAATACAGTCTGTTGCGCACAGCCCTCACTAAAACCAAAACCGAAAGTAACAGACTACTGTTTTTCATCGACGTTTTGGAGAGCGTTGAGGAAAAGAGTGATAGAAATTCACAGTAAGTTCGTTTTCTCATTGTCTGATAGCACACTACATCATGGAGACATCTGTTTAATGTAAAATTTTGAAATTACACTGTTGTAGATATTTGACTAAAGTGATGTATAGTCTATACGTTGTATCTCCATCTCACTTGATTCAGGTAGACGTAGATTGTGGAATTTATTCGCTAAATGTTTGTTTCAAGTTTGACGGTTTTTTTTAAATACGTTTTTATGATGTTTTATTATTTCAAGATGTCTTTAAGAAGATTTAGCACGTAACAAGAAAAACCTTTTTGTTAATGGCTTTGTAAACAAACAATGTTGGTGGAGGATGTTGACCTCATTTGACAGCGCATATTGACAAAGAAAATGAAATAGTGTCAAATTGTTACACAGATTTGACGCAGCTAAAGTGTTTTTGAAAAAGTTTAAATCAGACATAGATAAAAGCTTTTCTTTTTGTGGAAACCTGATATGCATATCTTCTGCGATTTGTCCTCACACACAGTTATTTTGGATTTAATTCTGTAATGTTATTAATCGCAGTGTGTTCCAGGGTTTCTCTTTGTTTTTAAAGGATGTAGTACTGTTTGGCTTCTTTAATAGGCTATATAAAAAGATAATATTAATGAATATTTTATTATTAACCTATTATTACTTCTTGCAAAACTTCATAATCACCGCAGTAAATTCACTCATCAAAAACCTTTATTTATTATTTTTAAAATGAAAAATATCCTTTATTATTTATTTCATCTTCCAAGAATCTTAAAGCTGTTAAAACAGTTAATTTATTTCATTTTTTTAATTTATTTTTGATAAAGCTTTTGTTTCGTACTGTTTATTTAGTGTTATATAAAACCCGAATTTCGGAAATGTTGGGACGTTTTTTAAATTTGAATAAAATGAAAACTAAAAGAATTTCAAATCACATGAGCCAATATTTTATTCACAATAGGACATAGATAACACAACAAATGTTTAAACTGAGAAATTGTACAATTTTATGCACAAAATGAGCTCATTTCAAATTTGGTGCCTGCTACAGGTCTCAAAATAGTTGGCACGGGGGCAACAAAGGGCTGAAAAAGCAAGAAATTTTGAAAAGATTCAGCTGGGAGAACATCTAGCAACTAATTAAGTTAATTGACATCAGGTCTGTAACATGATTAGCTATAAATTAAATTAAACATTTTAATTAATTAATTAAATAATTAAATGTTCCCTCGTGGAATGACCTGCCCAACTCAATCCGAGCAGCTGAGTCCTTAGCCATCTTCAAGAATCAGCTAAAAACACATCTCTTCCATCTTTAATTGACCCTCTAACTCTAGCTGTCTCTATTCTAATTCTATTCTTAAAAAAAAAAAAAATATATATATATATATATATATATCTATGGAAAGCAAAGCACTTTACTATCTATAAAATAGAATGAAATAGAATGAAATAAATAATATTATATATTTACTTTAAGTCATTTAGCAGACGCTTTTATCCAAAGCGACTTACAAATAAGAAAAAGTAACTAAAACTAAAAGTTAAAACTCTATAAATACTATATATACATATTTAAGAAAATAAAGAAATTAAATAAAAATGACAAATGTATACAACAACATTTCAAAACTACAGATTTAAATGAAAACGAAAAATAAAGCTAAAAACAATTCAAAATACTAAAACAACAAAACGTATGAGTATAATAATGATCCTAACATAACACTAAGCCAAACACCAAAAAAAACAACAACAACTACATATGTGTATAGCCAAACACACACACACACACACACACACATATATATATATATATATATATATTACATACAGTGCCCTCCAAAAGTATTGGAACAGTAAAGACAAAATTGTTCTGTTGGCTGTGGAGTTAAGACATTTACAAATATGATTAAAAGATGAATATGAGACAAAACTACAGAATGTCACATTTTATTATTGGGTGATTCAACACATAGATGTTTTACCAGCTAAGAAGTTCAGGACTTTTAGAGTTTCATCCCTCTATCTGATGTGAGCATAAGTATTGGAACAGTTGCCTCGCAGGTCTTTCTAAGTGATCAGCTGTGTCCTGTTGCATTAATTCTTCAGATATTAAAAGCAGGGAATGTGTCGTATCAGTTATATGCATTACTTCTGCATTCTGAATCTTGCATTTGATGATTACACACAAACCAGGATGAAGACGAGGTAGCCGACTTTGAGAGAAAATCAAGCAATTTGGATGCTAAAAGAAAAGAGGAAGTCAGTTAGAGCTCTTGCAAAAACAAAGGGCATTGAGAAATCAAGTGTTTGGAAACCACCACCAACAAACTGATCGGCTGAGAAAACAACAGTAGGTGATGACAGACAAATCATAAAAGCTGTGAAAATGAATCCTAAAAGACGTGTCTGTAAAATCACCAACAACTTCCAGAAAGCTGGGGTGATGCTCTGACAATCTACTGTCCTCAGGAGACTTTGACACAGAATAACAGAAGCTACACAGCAAGATACAAACCTCTGACCAGCTCCAGAAATAGAAAGGCAAGATTAGAGTTTGCAAAAAAGCACAAAGGTGAGCCAGAAGAGTTTTGGAACTGTGTTAATGGACCGATGAGACAAAGATGAATCTTTATCGAAGTGATGGGAAAGCAAAAATGTGGAGAAAAAAGGGAACTGCAATGATCCCAAGCATATAGCCTCATTTGAAAAGCATGGTGGAGGTGGTGTCATGGCATGGGCATGCATGGCTGCCTCTGGAACAGGCCCTCTCAACTTTACTGATGACTTAATGTATGATGACAGTAGCATAATGAATTTGGAAGAGTACAAAACCATCTTGCGTACCAATATTCAAGAAAATACCACCAGATTCATTGGGAGGTGATTCATATTGTATCAGGACAATGACCCAAAACACCCTGCCAGTTCAGTCAAGGAGTTTATAAGGGCAAAGAAATGGAAAGTCTTAGATTGCCCAAGTCAATCTCCAGATATAAATCCGATTGAACATGAATTTCACCAGAAGAAGAGGAGAGTAAAGGCAGAAACTCCCCAAAACAAGCAACAATTGGAATTAGCTGCATTAAAGGCTGGGAAAAACATTTCAAAGGATGAGACCAAGAGTCTGGTGATGTCTATGGGTCACAGACTCACTGCTGTGATTGTGCGCAAGGGATCTGCAACTAAATAATAGCTTTTAATCTTTTATATCTGAATTATGTTCAACTGTCCCAATACTTATGCTCACATCAATGAGTGGGATGAACTCTAAAAGTGCTGTTCTTTTTATTTGGTAAAACATGTATGTGTTGAAACGGCCAATAATAAAATGTGACATTCTGTTGTTTTGTCTCATATTGATCTTTTCATCATATTTGCAAATGTCTTGACTCCACAGCCAACAAATAATATATATATATATATATATATATATATATATGTATATATGTATATGTGTATATGTGTGTGTGTGTGTGTGTGTATTTAGCAACTTGTTAGCAACTGTCTTTTTTAAGAAACGTAACAGTTTTTAAAAAATCAAGAGTGGGGTGTAACTGGTGTGTTTTATGCCGTAGAATAAAATGTGAAAGTATCTTGAGCTTGTGTGAACCACTGACCTTATTTTAGGGGATTTAATCAAACTCCCAATCAAAAAAAAAACTAACGAAAAAAACAAAAAAAACTAATTGGCTCTGGGACAATGGAACCGGAAGTGCTAAAATGCTAACTCACTTCTGGGTTTTTGCCTACAAAGTGACATCATAGTTCCACCAGGTATGTTCTCAAATCACTCAAATTCAGATTTTAAACATTGCAGTGTTTAGATATGTTCTAAATTTTGGTAGTAGGGTTTGAAAAAAATTGCAAATACTATAGGAAGTAAATCTTAAATAAATTTTAAATTTATTTATTTGAACTTCATGTGGTTGCCATATTCTAATCTTTTTAAAGATATGGAAGGAGAGGCGAAGAGATGGAGAAGAGGATCTCCAGAACCCAGTGATGTGTCACTGAACAGTATTCCCATTCCACGTCCTGGCTTCAGTGATGGCTCAGTGGTCTTTGACCCCTGGTAAGACTAGGCGCGGTTTCTATAAAGTGCTGCATTAAAAAGAAACTAATTGAACATGTATACATTTCCTTTGTTGACTCCCCCAGGTACACTCTTAAAAAATGCCATAGAAGAACCTTTTTGTCTAAATGGTTCCATAAAGAACCTTTAACATCTGAAGAACCTTTCTGTTTCACAAAAGGTTCTTTGTGGTGAAAGAAGGTTCTTCAGATTATAAAAAGGTAAGGAAGAGCTGGTTTTGTAAAAAACCTTTGACTGAATGGTTCTTTGTGGAACCAAAAATGGTTCTTCTATGGCAGTGGTCTCAAACTCAATTCCTGGAGGGCCACAGCTCTGCAAAGTTTAGCTCCAACCAACTCCAAATCACACCTGCTTGGAAGTTTCTAGTGATCCTGAAGACCTTGATTAGCTGGATCAGGTGTGTTTGATTAGGGTTGGAGCTAAACTGTGCAGAGCTGTGGCCTTCCAGGAATTGAGTTTGAGGCCAATGTTCTATCAAAGACTATAGAATACCCAAGACGTGTCACTCGTATAGTTTTGAATGAGGAAAAATGCAACGCTCAATATGGCCGCTCAATCGCAGAAAGCCCCGCCTTCTGAATGAAAGAGCCAATCACTAATTGGTAAAGTCAGCATGTCACTGCAGCTGCCGTTAGAAGTCCCGGTTGCTATAGAAAAACAGTCAGCATTCTGAGATGTGCGTTTAGGACTTTACATTTTTAAGATAAAAGCATCAGTTTGGTGCACTTTCAAACACAACAAACTCTCAAAGCTCAAACCTCTTTCAGTGAAATTGAACAGAATAAAAAGACAGCAGGGGACGCGAGGAACAGGATGAAGAACCTCTGCTTTTGAACATTGATTCTGAAACTTGTGAATCCATTAGAATAGTTAGAAGACAGAATCATTTCAGAATCAATATATTTTTTCGTGCACCCCTAGTTTTGACGGCATGGCAATAACTCTTCCTCTTCTCCAAAGCAGATGGCCTCTCCCACTTTGTCGCATCCGGAGGCCGGGTTTATGTAAATTTCAGGGTTTGTGATGTCACCAACCCAGGAAGTAGCTCACTGTAGTCCCTACCAGTCGTATTTGTAGGCATTAAATGCCATAATTTTAAAAGACAAAGGCCTGGTTTCACAGACAGGGCTTAGACTAAGCCAGGATTAGGCCATAATTCAATTAGGATATTCAAGATATATTTTAAGATCAGTCAGTGCAAGTTTTTTTTCAGCTGAAACAGCTCAGACTTACATTTTAGCCTGTGACTAGGCTGTAGCCTTGTCTGTGAAACAGGGGGAATATATCCACTTGCATTGAACTTTCAGCATCGTAACTTTGCAGATATTGTTTATACTCAAACAGCAACATTACACATTAACTAAAGTTAAAAAAATGAAATCACAGTCAACCACCCCTTTAATTTTGGCAGAAAAGATGCACAACGACTTTTCATTTTCTGTGATAACAGGTTTACAAATGCTTCTCATTACAGATTTATTGAAATGCTGTAATTGTCTGTCCACAACATCACAACGCACAACATGTTGGAAATTATGTGAATGTGAAAATAAAGTTCACTAGGAGAATGTTTTCCTCAATTAACTTTAAACTTGTATTGCATGCAGAGACGGAGTGTGCTGCATTTACTGTTAAACAAGCCTCTGAAAGACACTGAAAACACTGTATCATGAGCAGCATGCATGTAAATGAACACAGTGTTGCACTTTACTCTGAAACATGTAGCACAACAGACAATAAACATTTAATTTATATGGCAGCCTATTGCGATTTTTATAATTGTATTAGGGGGTGTCTACACAACAATGGTACTTAAAACAACTATTTTTTTCCTTTGCATTTTGAAAAGTTTTACATGCAGATGAATTTCCATGAATCCATGGAAACGACTTAAAACGCTGTATTGTGCATACCAGGCCAGTAGTTGGCGATGTGACTTTGTAAAGAAACACTCTGAGCATGTGCACATATGCATTCCTAGATTGAACATGTAATACACATGAGCATGATCATTTTCACAAATACAAATTTTCTTAGTTTACAGATAATGTTATTGTTTTCAAAAACTTGCACTTTGGAAAACGTTTTCAAAAGTTTGCATCTTCAGAATAAAATAGACAAAATAGACTGTGGTAGCTAATTAATATAAAAGACTGGTGTTTATTTTTATTATATCTTTTATTATTGTTTATTGTATTACATATTTTGCACTTATAAAAACAGTAGTAAAATTACTTCACTAAATCTACCTTCAGATTGTAATCAAGGAATGTGGTTTCTCTTGCTGTTTCTTCAGTGTGGAAAGAGATGCTCAGTCCAAATCCAGTCCTGCTGGTTCTCCTCCCCACAACACTGTAACAGCTGATTTGCTCAATGAGAGACACAAAACAAGCATGAAGAGCAAGTATGAGTGCTTATTTGAGGGAATTCAATTACAAGAGAATAAAACCCTCCTGAACCGGATTTACACGCAGCTCTACATCAGAGAGGGAGAGAGTGAAAGTGTGAATGAAGAACATGAGATCTTACAGATGGAGAAAAATTACAAGATGCTCCAAGAGACTCCAATTGACTGCAATGATATCTTTAAACTTCTGCCGGGATGTGAAAAGCAGAAAAAAGTCAAGACTGTTCTTACTAGCGGCATTGCTGGAATTGGAAAATCAGTCTCTGTGCAGAAGTTCATTCTGGACTGGGCCGAGGGAAAAGCCAATCAGGATGTAGATTTCATGTTTGTCCTTACATTTAGAGAGCTGAACTTGTTTAAAGATCACCAGTACAGTCTTTACAAACTTCTGGTGGACTTTTATCCTGAACTTCAAGATCTGGACTCAAAGATTCTTGAGGAGTGTAAAGTTGTGTTCATCTTTGATGGCCTGGATGAAAACAGAATTATACTGATGTTTTCAGAAAATGAGAGCGTTTCTGATGTGAATGAGTCTTCATCAGTGGGTGTGTTGATGTCAAACCTTATCAGAGGAAAGCTGCTTCCCAATGCTCTCATCTGGATCACCTCCAGACCAGCAGCAACCAGTCTGATCCCCTACAAATACATCAACCGTCTGACAGAAATTGAGGGATTCAGTGATCCTCAGAAGGAGGAATATTTCAGGAAGAAAATCAGTGATGAGCATCAAGCCAGCAGAATCATCTCACACATTCAAGGATTAAGAAGCCTCCACATCATGTGTCACATACCCGTCTTCTGCTGGATCTCAGCCACTGTGCTTCAAAACATCCTGAAACAAAATAACAGTGCAGAAATCCCTAAAACTCTGACTGAGATGTACATCCACTTCCTGCTCACTCAGATGAACATGAGGAATCAGAAGTATGAAGAGACTTGTGAGAGAGATCCAGAGGAACTCCTGCAGTCCAACAAAGACAAGATTGTGAAACTTGCTGGACTGGCTTTCAAGCAGCTAATGAAGGGTAATGTGGTGTTCTATGAGGAGGACCTGAGAGAGAGCGGCATAGATGTCACTGACATCACAGTGTATTCTGGGATTTGCACTGAGATCTTTAAGGAGGAATCTGTGATTCATCAGAGGAAAATCTACTGCTTCATTCATCTGAGCTTTCAGGAGTTTTTCGCTGCATTTTATGTTTTCTACAGCTTTATAAATGACACTTCAGATGCTCTGAAAGTGTTTGATTTGCTCCCAAATTTCCATAAAGGAGCGATAGATATGGCTCTTCGGAGTGAGAATGGACACTTGGATCTTTTCTTGCGGTTCCTGCTGGGCATCTCGCTGGAGTCCAATCAGGGACTCCTACAGGGTCTGCTGACACACACCGAGAAGAGCTCTGAGAGTATCAGTACAACCGCAGCTTACATTAAAGACAAAATCAAACTGGAACAGGGTCTCTCGGCTGACAGATCCATCAACCTTCTTCTCTGTTTGCTGGAGATGAATGATCAGACTCTGGTTACAGAGATTCTGGAGTTTATGAAATCAGACAAAGACTCACAGAATATACTCTCTCCGTCTCACTGCTCAGCAATCGCCTATATGCTCCAGATTTCAGACAAAGTTCTAGAGGAGCTGGACCTCAAGAAATACAACACATCAGATGAGGGCAGAAGGAGACTGGTACCGGCTGTGATGAACTGCAGAAAAGCAAAGTAAAGAGTCAAATATCAATTTGCTTCAAATGAATTCTGTTGAGTGTTTCTGAATTTTCTGTTGCAATTTAAAGCAATCCATTCTAGTTGGACTGCTTTCAATATTGTGGCAATATTATAAATATGTACACACACAGCTGTTCAAAAGTTTTAAAGAAGTTTCTTCTGCTCATCAAGGCTACATTTATTTGATCAAAAACTCAGAAAAACTGTAATATTGTGAAATATTATTACAATTAATTTTTTTTTCCAGTTTTCCAATTTAATATAATTTAATTTAAAATAGAATGTACTCCTGTGATGCAAAGCTGAATTTTTAGCAGCCATAACTCCAGTCTTTATTGTCACATGATCCTTCAGAAATCATACTAATATGTTGATTTATTATCAGTTTTGCAAACAGTTGTGCTGCTTAATATTTTTTTGGAACCAGTGATACTTTTTTCAGGATTTAGATTTTTTGGTGAAATAAAATTTAAAAGCATTTAATAAAAGCATAGAAATCTTTTCTAACAATAAAAGTCTTTACCATCACTTTTTTATCAATTTAACACATCCTTGCTGAATAAAAGTATTAATTTCTTTTAGTAAAAACGAAAGAAAAAAATTCACTAACCCCAAACTTTTGAACAGTAGTGTATTTGTTACAAATTATTTCTGTTTTATATAATTGATTATTAACTACCTGTTACAAATGTCCATTACTTCAACTGAAATGGTGTTTTACTCTCTTTCAGTCTTGCCTGCTGTAATCTCACAGATCAGTGCTGTGAACTCGTGGGGTCAGCTCTACAATCATTAAACTCACCCCTCAGAGAGCTGGACCTGAGTAACAATGACCTGCAGGACGCTGGTGTGAAGCTCATCTGTGACGGACTGAAGAGTCCAAACTGTCGGCTGGAGATACTGAGGTAAGAGTAATACCTGTAGTATGCGTTGTCTTTATGTCTGCCATTATGCCTGTGTGCATTGCTTTGTGATATTTTACTTGACCTGCAGAGGACAGCACTGAGTTGTGTTATCCTAATACTCACAATTAACTTCTGAACTTCTTCCATTTGTTTTATGGCCATTTTCTATCTTCTTTGAGTACTTTAAAAAAAACAGCAGCCCAGCTGTGACTGTTGATACCTAGTGGACCCACCGATAAGTGCATTTGTGTTCAGACAGGCAAATGTGCGTAAGGCTAGATAAGGTAGACTGCATAGTCCCTTTACATCATGTATACTGTGCGTGAGATGTAACAGCAAACTGACATCTCTGAAACATACTCTTGGCTTATTTTGGCTCTTTGGTTTTTAGTAAGTTCAAGTTCCGATAAATGATTCTTGCCAGAATAAATTAGTAATAAACTCGTCAGTATTAACAGATATTTTTCTTTTATCATAGGATTCAATATTCTAATGCAGTTCTTATGCAACCAGAAATCTCAATCTCACTTTTAATTCTTCTTCTTCTAGGTTATCTGGTTGTATGGTGACAGAGGAAGGCTGTTGTCATCTGGCTTCAGCTCTCAGTTCAAACCCTTCACACCTGAGAGAGCTGGATCTGAGCTACAATCACCCAGGAGAAGCAGGAGTCGAGATGTTTTCTGCTTTGTTAGAAAATCCAGACTGCAAACTGGAGAAACTCAAGTATGTTGGGTTTTAGGTCACATTTTTTGGCGAGATTTTTTTGCCACCTCTACCCGATAAATGTTGATCCAGCTCTTTGTTTTGATTCTGATTCAGATTTTTGTCCGATTCTGATAATTATTGATTCAGCTTTTTGTTTTTTAAAACAGGTGTGAGAAAATGCACCTGAGTCTTAAAATAACTTTTTTGTTTGTATTTTATAGTTCAGACCATTTTGGAGATTTCAGGATCAAACCAGGACTACGAAAATGTAGGTTCTTTCTCTTTCACACACATTTAACATACAGTGCCCTCCACTAATATTAGCACCCTTGGTAAATATGAGCAAAGGCGGCTGTGAAAATAAATCTGCATTGTTTATCCTTCTGATCTTTCACTCCAAAAATTCACAAAATTCTAACCGATCATTGAAGTAAAACAATTGAAAGTGGGGAGAAAATCTCATGATGAAATAAATGTTTTTCTCCAATGAATGTTGGCCACAATTATTGGCAACCCTAGAAATTCTTATGAGTAAAATATCTCTGAAGTATATTCCCATTCATATTTACATTTTTTTTTAGCACACCAGGGTGACTAGGAGCATGAAATTGTTCCTGTGTCACAGGATTATAAATATGAGGAACACAAAGGCCAAATTCCCTTAATCATCCATCACAAGGAGTAAAACCATAGAATATAGTTCTGATGTGCAGAACAAGATTGTTGAGCATCACAAAATAGAAAGTGGCTGTAAGAAAAGAGTTTAAGTATTGAAAATCCACATTTCCACCATCAGGGTAATAACTAAGAGTTTCCAATCAACTAAAGATGTTAAAAATCTGCCTGGAAGAGGACGTGTGTCTATATCGTCCTAATGCATGGTGAGAAGGAGAGTTTGAGTGGCCAAAGACTCTCCAAGGATCACAGCTGGAATTAATCTGTTGGAATTGATAAAATTGTAGAGATTAGTTGAGTCTTGGGGTCAGAAACCTAAAAGAATATATATCAAACATCCCCTACATCACCACATGTTGTTCAGGAGGGTTTCAAGGAAAATTCTCCTAGCTCATCCAAAAACAAACTCCAGCATATTCAGTTATCAGACACGACTGGAACTTCAAATGGGACTGGCTTCTTTGGTCAGATGAAACTGAAAAAAAAGCTTTTTGGCAGCAAATCCACCAGATGAGTTTAGTACAAACGGATAAAAAAGTACCCCATGTCCACGGTTAAATATACTGCTGGATCTTTAATGTCGTTGGCCTGTTTTTCTGCCAGAGGTCCTGAACATCTTGTTCAGATGTATGGCATCATGGATTCTATCAAATACCAACAGACAAAAAATCAAAACCTGACTGCCTCTGTTAGAAATCTTATAATAGTTTGGATCTTTCACCAGGACAACAATCCAAAACAAACATCAAAATAAACACAAAAATGTGTCACTGAGCATAAAATGAATCTTTTACCATGGCTGTCCCTGTCCTCTAACCTGAACCCTACAGAAAATGAGTGGGTGAACTGAAGAGAAGTAGTACTAACATGGAGTTATGAATCTGAAGGATCTGGAGAGATTCTGTATGAAGAAAATGGTCTGTGGTCTCTTATCGGGTGTTCTCCAAACTCTTCAGGCATTATAGGAGAAAACTCAGAGCTGTTACCCTGGGAAAAGGATGTTGCAATAATTGGGTGCCAATAATTGTGGCCAACATAAACTAGAGAAAGCATTTATTTTACAGTGAATAAAATACTTTCAATTGTTTTACTTCAATGATAGGTTGGAATTTTGTGAATTTTTTTAAATAAAAGATAAAAAGCATAAATAATGCAGATTTATTTTCAGAGCTGCCTTTGCTCGTATTTACCAAAGGTGCCAATATTAGTGGAGGGCACTGTATATGTTAGTATGATCTATATCTATATCTATTCCACCTGCATGCTGACAACAAACACCTGAAGCACATGCACCAAATTCGTTTATTATTTCTCCTGCTTAGCCCATTGTGAAAGAACGGTCAAATATACACCATTATGTGTCAAAATACCCATCTTGGTAAGCATTCACATAAATGTAGTTGGTTATGTCTTAAGTCAATGTAAACAGTAGGAAGAAAATAGGATGTGTGTCAATATATTGGATCTGTGCATTAGGTCTTAAAGTGACAGCAGCCGGTTGGTGCCGATAGCCTTGTGGTCCTGTTACATTAAATGCAAAAAAAGCAATTTATTTGTGTCAGCATACTGTTTTACTTTCAGTCAGAGAAACAGAGGGAGCTCACAGACAGAAAATCTTGAGTTATTTGAGTTAACACAAAGTATATGAAATTTATGACACATGTGGATGCAAAATTCAACAACAAACACAGTTTGTATCAACAAACACACGGAAGAGACAGATCAAATATGAAACCAAATAAATGCACTATTATAGTCATATATGATTTGTCTAAGTTCTCCAATTATTTTCATAAGCATAACATGTTTTTATTACAGTGATCATTTTAAGTGTATTAAATGATGCTAGCTGGTAGCTTAAAAATTAAAACATGGGAAATGAGAAGTGGTGCCGACTATCTTCTAACTATGATAAGCTCTGCTGTTGAATACCCAAGGCATTCGGCGGGCCGAAAATCCCTGGCCGTTGGCCCTGAGGAAGCCCCGATGAGGCATGATAAAGCCCAGGAAGTGACAGTAGAAATGTGACTGGCCCTGGCACATGCTCGCTTTTGACCAGACAGTGGAAACGCAGCTATTTTGACACTGATGAGACATCGCCCTCAATGTTTATGGTGGTTGTGACCCTGTATCTTTTGTTCTACTTTCTCTTGTATTCAGATGCCTGTAATCTTACACTGGATCCAAACACTGCATACTCTCATCTCACTCTGTCTGAGGGGAACAGAAAGGCAACACATGTGGAAGACGAGCAGCCATATCCTGATCATCCAGACAGATTTGAGCACCAGGAGCAGGTTCTGTGTAGAGAAACTCTGTCTGAACGCTGTTACTGGGAGGTGGAATGGATTGGGGGGGCTTATGTTGCAGTGACACATAAAGGAAATAAAATAAAGAAAAGAGGGAACGACTGTAGATTTGGGTGGAATGATAAGTCCTGGAGTCTTTTCTGTACTCCTGATGGATATAGTGCCTGGCACGATCACAAGAAAACAGATGCCAATTTCCCATCAAAACCCTCAAACAGAGTAGCAGTGTATCTGGACACACTGGCTGGCACTGTGTCCCTCTATGACGTCTCTGACACACATACTCTCTCACACATATATACATTCAAAACCAAGTTCACTGAACCGCTCTATGCTGGGTTTGCAGTTTATGGTTCAGTGTTTCTGTCAAGGTGAACATCCTCCTATCATTACCAAAAGTAACTAACTGAGTAACTGCGAAACTGTAGCAACAATTTCTTGTATGTTCAGACTTGTATAAAGACAAAGTTTATTTGTATATATATATATATATATATATATAATGTAATACCACATTAGTCAGAGTTAGTTTTTCCCAAATATCAGCATTATATATAAATGAGGGCATCACATGTAACATGGTGGAATACGTCCTGCCTTCTAAGTAAAAGAGCAAATCATGAATTAAAGTCACTGGCTGCATCCGAAATCGCATACCCTCTTGACTCACAAGAGCAAAAAGAGTACATTCTATAGGAATGTGTGTAGTATCAATGTAATCTGGACATACTACATTTGCCATGTTGTCATTGTCACATGATCTACCAGGGTCAGTTGCGTGGCGTCAATGCCATTCATTAATCTTCTCCCGTGGCCTCATGGGATATTGAAGCGTCCACTGTATGCACACTTCAGAATCACGTCTGAAGTTTGAGGTGATCTGGGTAATCTTTGCCTACTCTTTTACATACCGTACTTCTTTTGTCACATACTGTTTTTCGCCTACTATACAGTAGGGACGTATGCAAAAACAGATGTAGCCACTGATTAGAAACTCCTGTTGCCATAGAAACAGTCAGTGTCTTGAGAGATGCACGTTTAGGACCACACTAACCATCCTGAAATATAAGCCTTTTTTAATGATATTTGAGCACAGTTCATTTCAGATTTTGTTGCTGAAATATGTTATTTAAATTTGAGTGAACAAATACATTATTATTTAAAATATTTTATTAAGCTTACTGTCCTCATTCACTGTATCTTGTTTAGATCTACTAGTATCTTAAATTTTTTGGCTTCATTAATTTGTGCACAGCAAAAGATCAAATTTGTCTCCATTCAAGGTCTTTGTTCTTTGCTTGATGTTTATTGAACACACTGCATGTGTTCAATAAACTCATTTTCAAACATAACTTTTTCTTCTGCCAGTTGCACCTGTCTTTGGCCTGAAATATTGTTTTTAAGGAACCATTTTTATTTAAGGATCCAGTTTTCAGATTTCTCAATGACTCTGCGTTGTTTCAATTCACAGTGATGAAAATGTAATATGGATTTTTTTTTTTTTCACAATACCTTCAACCACCACTAGAGAGAAGCATTTACTTGTGTTAGTGTTTCTGTTAATGGTTATATCTAGTTTGTAGTCAGATTTGCCTTTAGGGCCCCTGGTGACTGAGAAATTTCAAAGGCCTGTGCAACTGAATATACACAATTGCACAGACCATTAAAAAAAAAACGACTTTCATACACCCCGATTCCTTTTTAAGAATGTGAAAATATGCAGATTTTAGATTTCAGTGCTAGAACAGTTTAAAGCCTGAAACCTGTTATAGGAACTAATACAAAAGGATTTTGTTTAAACAGCTCCTTGTGGCCTGTATCCCCTGTTAGTGGTGTGCAGTGAAGCCACACATGATGTCCAGACAACCGTGGTGTGGTCGAGTGCATCAAGTAAAGACTTAGAAAAATTACAATTAGTCCAGAATAGAGCTGCGTGACTAATTTTGAACTGTAATAGAAGGGTTAATATTATGAGAATGCACAAAATTCTAGGTTGGCTACTGGTGAAGGATCGGGTAATTGTTTCTCTGCTTTGTTTTATAAGAAACATTTCAGTATTGAGAGTTCCAAGTGTATTGTACTGTCAACTTTTGTATAGTAGTGCTAGTCATAATTTTAACACCAGGCATGCATCAAAAGGATATTTTTTGCTTCCTGTTTCAAAAACTAATGCAAAGCAACGGACTGTAATGTATAGAGGAATTAAAATATGTAATGAAGTAAAATGAGGTTTAAAAAATCGTTAAAGAAATATTTAATGGTACAGTACTAAGTAAATTGTTGATTTTGATGTTATGAATGAATGACATACCATGATAGTGGCTAATGGGGATCCAAATAAATAAATGACGACTTGTGTTTTTCCTCTACAAGCTCTTGAAATCTTTGTCCTCATTGCCCTTTTTGCTGTGCTCACTCTCTCGTTCGTTCTCGCATTGCCAATCCATTTCTGTAATTTCCCCTTCCACTCCCCGAGAACCCATCCCAGCCTGGACAGGAAGGTAATCGATTCATGCTGTCAGTAAAAAGCTCTGCGTCAGAGTCTCGCCTCCTGCTATAAAAAGCCCTGCCAGTGCCGCTGCATCCTTGCAGACCTCTCTCCACAGCAGCAGCAGCAGCAGCACTGCGGAAACCGTCTCTGCTCTCTTCTCTCTTCTCTCTTCAACAAACATGAGCTCCTTGAGTTACAACCCCTATCTGCCGTCTGTGCAACGGAGGAGGGTGGTGGTACACAGCGGGACGCCCTTCAGCGGAGGAAGCAGTCGCTCTCGCTCCGTCTATTCGACCTATTCATCCCCGTCCCGTGCCTCGGTTCTGTCCTCCTCAGCAGGTCTGCAGCTTTCTGCTGCATCGGCAGATCTGGACCTGAGCCAGGCTACTCACCTGAGCTCGGAGTTCAAAACAGTGCGGACGCAGGAGAGGGCTCAACTTCAGGACCTTAATGACCGCTTCGCCAGCTTCATTGACCGCGTGCATGGCCTGGAGCTCCAGAACCGTTCCCTGGAGGCAGAGCTGATGTTATTGCGCCAGAGGCACTGCGAACCCTCCCGTCTTAGGGGGCTCTACGAGCAAGAGGCGAGGGAACTCCGTGCGGCGGTAGACGAGGCCCGTAGGCAGCGCCAAGCGGCTCAAGAAAGGCGGGACCGACTGGAAGAGGCGCTCAAGGCCTTGCAGGGTCGCTACGAAGAAGAGGTCCTGGCCCGTGAGGAAGCCGAAACACGGCTGGTGGATGCCAGGAAGGGAGCGGACGATGCAGCGTTGGCCCGCTCTGAGCTTGAAAAAAGGGCTGACAATCTTCTAGATGAGCTGGCCTTTCTCAAGAGGCTCCATGAAAGTGAAATCGCCGAGCTCCAAGCCCAGGTGCAATACAGTGCCCAGGTGTCCGTTGAGATGGAAGTGGCCAAACCGGACCTCTCTGTAGCTCTCAGAGATATCCGAGGTCAGTATGAGCGTCTGGCGCAGCAGAACATCCAGGCTGCGGAGGAGTGGTTCCGTGGGAAGGTGAGCACCATGACGGATGACACGGCCAAACACACGGAGAACATCCGCACTGCTAAAGACGAGGCTGGGGAGTACCGTCGCCTGCTGAAAGCTCGAGACCTGGAGATCGAAGCATGCCAGGGCATGAACCAAGCTCTGGAGCGACAATTGCAAGAAGTCGAGGAGAAACAGAGTGCAGAGATCGCCGCCCTACAGGTCAGAATGATAACTACATGTACAATATACATTTATGCATTAGGCAGATGCTTGTATCCAAACTGACTTACATTGCATTCATAGTACACATTTTATCAGTTCTTGCTTTTCCTGGGAATTGAACCCATTACCTTGGCATTGTTAGGGCCATGTCCCACTGTTTCAGCTACAGGAAAGCTAAATACTGCAATTCTGTTCTACGAAAAGTCTTTAAATACTTTTTTTGCCTGGACAGGACACCATCGGTGATTTGGAGAATGAGCTAAGAACCATGAAGAGTGAAATGGCCCGTTACCTCAAAGAATATCAGGACCTTCTCAATGTGAAAATGGCCTTGGACATTGAGATTGCTGCTTACAGGTTAGTAACATCAACAGTTTTGTAGGAAAACATTTGTTGCAATTGACAGGTATAATCTATATAACCAAGGCCATAAAATTGGTCAATCAATATGGTTTTTACATTGATTACATTTGATCTCTCCCAAACTTAAATATATCTTGAATATAAGTCTGTTTACATTCCAACAGGAAGCTTCTAGAAGGAGAAGAAACACGCTTCAACGTGGGCGGAATTGGCGGTATGTCCAGTGTGTTTTCTCCCTCCATCGCCGCCACTCCTTCTTTCGGCCGTCCCGTTTTCTCTGTGCAGGCCAGTCTGGCCTCTGGCGCCCCCTATCTTCTGGGAACCAGACTGATGAGCTACTCTGCCATACCAGATGAAATCATTGAAGCCGGCAAGGCACAGGAGGCCAGGGCAAGTCCAGAGAAAGAAGAAGAGGAAGAGGAAGAGGAGGAGGAGGTAGAGGAGGAAGAGGGTGAGAAGGAGGAGGAAGAAGAAAAAGAAGAGGGTGAGGATCATTTGTTTTTTATACATTGTATATAATTTATTTTAATTTAAGTCACTGTTGATTTATTATTGTTTATTGGTGCATATAAATGAAAATGATTTTATTTTAAATGATTTTTTTAATTTTAATTTTCTCTTCATTTAGTGAGAAAAGTTGATTATAGCTAGATTTTTAATGTATTTAACATATATAATCAAAATGCTAAATATCATTTTTGTAACACCCAGTCCTATTGCAATGCTGACATTTGTACCCTATCGTCTCTTTAACAGGTGAAGAGGGAGGAGAGGAAGAAGGTGAGGATGAAGGAGAACAGGAAGAGGAAGAAGGAAAAGAGGGAGAGGAAGGAGGAGAGGGTGAAGAAGGTGATCAAGAAGAAGGTGAAGAAGAAGATGAGGCTGAGAAGGATGACGCTGGAAAAGAAGAGGAGAAAAAGAAAGGAGGAGAGGAGAAAGAGAGTGAAGATGAGAAAGCCAAGCCAAAAGAGAAGTAAACACACCGGACCAAACCCCTGGTGCTATCTGGAGGTGATCAAACCTCGTGCATTTATCTCACACACGCAGACATCTCAACAACAACTTCACTGTGTCCTGCTGATCGATTTCAGATTCAGTTCAAATTAAAAGCAAACCATATATGCAGACAAGAATAATAAATGCAACCATAGAGATCGGCCAAAGCCAGAGTAGCCTATGCATGAAGACATGCCTTACGTTTGCGCTTGGCAAGGAAGTTGTGATTGCAGGTTGCTTGTGTTGTTTCGATTGCCATTTTATTTACTGAAATGCAAATAATATTCTTTGAGCATTGTGTCTGTATGCCTTCAGCATTAATCACACTGTCAACTGCCTATGATAACACAAGTGTGCTTAGTATTCAAAATGCCTTAGACCAGATCCTCAAAGAAAGGCTCATTGCCTACCAATAAAAACTTGACAAACCTTACTTAACTTGGTGCGTTTCTCTGTTGTTGTCGTTTTTCTGCCTACGCCAACTGTGCAGTATACAATATATGCTATGGTATTATGTGACAGAACAAATTAAGTTATGTGACATGCATAATTCATTGTAATTTGTCAAATTGTGTGTAAGGTCGGGCCTCTTCAATTAAAAGAATCAGTCACCAAAACGTAAAAATTTGCTACAATATACTCTATACTGCTATATATACTGCTGTCCAAGATGTAGATGATTTTGTTTCTTCATCTGAATAGATTTGGAGAAATTTAACATTACATCACTTGCTCACCAATGGATCCTTTGCAGTGAATGGGTGCCGTCAGAATGAGAGTCCAAACAGCTGATGAAAACATCACAATAATCCACACGACCATCATTTAAAATCTTGCGAAGTGAAAAACTGAGTGTTTGTAAGAAACAAATCAGTCATTAAGGCGTTTTTACCTGTTAGTCCTAATATTACTTTCTCTAGTGAAAAAGTCATCATGTCTGAATCAGGAGAGAAATCTGCACAGATCAAACATAGTTTACAAGCAAAAACAGTCCTAAATAAATATGTGGGTGGATTTTGATGTGAGAGGACAACAGAGGATGCACTTTTCACTGGATAAGCAAAGGTTTTAAATTAAAACACAATAATAATGGATTTGTTTCTTACAAACACTCAGTTTTTCACTTCATAAGATGTTAACTGATGGACTGGAGTGGTGTGGATTACTGTGATGTTTTTATCACCCATTCACTACAGAGGATCCATTGGTGAGCGAGTGATACAATGCTACATTTCTCCAAATATGCTCTGATGAAGAAACAAACTCATCTACATCTTTGATGGCCTGAGGGTGAAGAAATTTTCAGGCAAATTTTCTTTTCAGGGTGACCTATTGCTTTAAATCCTGAAAAATGACTTCCTGTTCATTTGTAATTCCAGAAATGAAAGTTTGAGCATGATGCATTGTGGGATGCAGTATCCCATGTAGTGTGCTCTGTTGTTTGCTGCACATTTTAGGTAATCCATATATTTAAGGCATACAGAAAATGTGCATACTGCACACAATATATATTGCATACTGCAGAGATAGTGGTATTTCAAGCACAGCCCTTGTTCTCAATCAGGTAAGCTACAACCCACTAAATCTGCTAGTACAGCTGTGCATTGATTATTTATTCATGACAGCTGTAATCAATATAATGCAAGAAACCTCAGAGCTCAGCTAAAGTGATTCACTAGAGTGATGTCATGTGACCGTTTTGTGCACATTCAGCACTTGAACAACAGCACAGCAGAATCCACAGAAAGCACAGCTTTGGATTCCCACATCCATGCACGTATGCACGAGGTGAGAGGTAAAAATCTGAGCTGTTAACCTGAAAGTTGTAGGCTTGAACCCTATTAGAGTTCATCTATGAACTATAACCACTGTGCACTAAGTGTGTCAGCCAAACGCCCCGTAGCAGTCACCCCAGTTGTGATCCCAAGCCAAACCCACTGATCAGCACAAATCTGTATTGATGTAATGTTTGCATTACAGAATTAGTGTTTTTATGTATGCAAATCCAATTACTGCCCCCTCAGCGACAAATTCGGTTACCTGATGATCCAGAGCACTTGGCTCAAGCATTATCCTAATTGAGAGCTACACATTGATGTCTAGTCACACTAATGGACTGGCCTCGTTTGAGAAGAAAAATGTGATTAATGTGCACGTCACGATGAAACGTTTGTGAGATTAGTCATGCTTCACTTTTTCGGTCTAGCTGTCATTCTTTGCGTTTGCCCATGTAGGAAAAATGAAGGTTTTAATGCCAACTATTAATCTTAGTTTACACGTAAAGGACTTTATCTTCTAATGGAAGGATCAATTTGTAATTTTAATATTTTTATTATGCAGGAACCATTTTATGATAGCAGTAAGACTAGCAATTTTGTGAATTGTGGGTTGCAGTGGTAACTTTGTGTGACAAAATATAAATGTTTAGGTTTATGTATGAACTTTCCAACATGAAATTACTTTTTTTGTGATAATCTTTGTGCTATTTGGTTCTATTAAGAGAAATGAAAACTTTTATTCAGCGAGGATGCATTAAATTGATCAAAAGAGACAGTAAAGACAAATTTCAATTTCAAATAAATGCAGATTTTTAAACTTCCTTTTTATCAATAAATCTGGAAGTAAATGGCGAAAAAACAGGGTCTATACAAAATATTAACTGTTTTCCAGTGTTATTTCAGTATCACTGATGTACTATTATAGTTTTTGTTAATATTTTGAATAAGATATTATTTTATATTTCCTGTTAACACTTTAATTAAAAACATTTTTATATTTGTTTTTTATTTTTGTCATTTTTATTAGGGTTTTTTTTTAAACAAATGTCTGTAGTTTTTATTAATTTTTATTTATCGGTTTTAGTTATTTTACTTCAAGTTAAACTAAACAAAAATAAGAAATGTTGCCTTTGATATTATTTTAGTTAAATGTATTTTATTTCAAGTAAAATACATGATTTGTAATGGTTTAATTAACTCTAATAACCCTGCTGTTTTCAACATTTACAAGAAATGTTTCTTGAGCAGCAAATCAGCATATGAGAATGATTTCTGAAGCATCATGTGACACTGAAGACTGGAGTCATGATGCTGAAAATTCAGCTTTGATCACAGGAATAAATGACATTGTAAAAAGTTTTAAATTGGATTTCACTGTTTTCCCAGTATTTTTGATGAGCGTAAGAGACTTCTTTCAAAAACATGATAATAATCAACCCCAAGCTTCTGAACAGCAGTGTACAGTAGCATAAATTCAAACACGCTAGGAGTTTTGTAAGGACTTGATGAGCTTTTATTGATTGAGGTGATATTGCAAAGAGCAGCACCTTTAGCTTTCACAGTATCATTGTTAACAGCTGTTGTGTCTCACGTTAACAAACCGAGTCTTATCATTGAGTCAGTGCATTATGTCTTAAGGCAAGAAGTATACTAGAAAGACATCATATCATTTTAAATAATGAAATGGAGTTTCAGCTCAAAGTGTGCCTGCGAGTGATGATATTATAGCACCATTATTGCCAAACAACTTCACATTCGTGTAAAATCTCTCGTTGTTCAAGTCATTAGCAGCATAAATGAACTTGCACTTTAAGTCAAACGCGCTATAGTTTCTGTTTCAGACGCGACGGCTCAGCATGACTCAGTACATCCCTCCAGACCACACATGCAAGTCAGTCAGTCATTAACACGCATGCAATTATTTTGCTAGCTGCATCAAATGCCATTTGCATCAAATAGAATTATTTCTAACAATTGGTTATAACTAATTCCCTGTCAAAGTCATTTTTCTTTGATTTCCTTCTTTGCCTGTGGACTGACTTTCTCCACCTTCTTGGTGACTTTCTTTGTCTCCTGAGGCTTTTCCTCTGACTTCTTCTCTTTCTCTTTGCTCTCCTTGTCTCCATTGGTGATGGTTTCCACTGTTCTGGTTTGGACCTCCTCTTTCGGACTGGCTTCTTCTTTGGTCGGGCTCGTCTGGTCTCCGTTGGGAACAACTTCTTCTTTTTCTTGCTGCTTTTCTTCTACTGGGCTTTCTGGTTTCTCCTTTTCTGGTGATTTCTTCTCATCTTCTGAATCGCTCTTTTTGTCGCTCTTCTCTGAATCAGCCTTTGTTTCCTCTCCTCCAGACTCGTCTTTCTTCTCTTCATCTCCTTCGGATTTGGTCTCCTCTTTCTCGTCGTCTTTTTCATCAGCTTTTTCTTTCTTCTCCTCATCATCTTTGGTTTCTTCTTTACTTTCCACCTCTTGTTCTTCACCACCCTCCTCCTCCTCCTCTTCCTTTCCTTCTTCGTCTTTCTCGCTGCCTTCTTTCTCTGCTGTTGGAGATTTATCACCACTCAGTTCTGTCTCCCCAATCACTTCCATTTGTTGTTCCTCTTCCTCCTCACCTTCTTCCGCTTCTTCCCCCTCTTCTGCTTCCTCTTCCTCTTCTTTCTCTTCCTCCTCAGCAGCTTCTCCCTCTTCTGCTGTTTCTTCCTCATCTCCTCCTTCTGCCTCTTCCTCTTCTTTGCCCTCAGGAGCAGCAGAACTCACTTTGGCCTGACTGGCGGCGACAATCTCTTCCTCCTTTTCCTCCTCTTCACCCTCACCAGCTTCTTCCGCCACTTCTTTAGCCACCTCTGCCAGATCCTCATCGAGTTCACTCTCTCCTTTGGTCTCCTCAATGATCTCCTCCACTATTTTATGTTTGACCTTGGAGGTTTTAGGCTGGCTGTAGGCAAACACAGGGCTTGGAATACTTCCGGAGACGGTACGGAAGCGTGTCTCCTCACCCTCCAGCAGTTTCCTACATTTGAGAGAGAAAATTGTCATTGATCAAATCAAGGACATGCAAAAGAGCAAAAAGCTACACAACTCTACCTGTAAGCTGCTATTTCAGCATCCAGTGCCATCTTGACATTAAGCAGATCTTGATATTCACGAAGATGACGAGCCATTTCCCATTTTGTTCCCTTCAGATCATTTTCCAATTGATGAATCATTTCCTGTTGAAGCAGGTGCAATAAATTCATTCCCAACTTCATTAGATTCCACTTAAAATTAAACAATAAATTACTAAGTATGTATTGACTAAAATAATCAATCAAATTTGCTTTTATTAAACAACTTAATTTATAAAAGTTCTCATTTGGAGTTAATGTCCTCTTAGTACCCAGTGTAGCACCCTACATGACTTGTTTTATAAATTATACCAGATCTGGCTCAAACTAACTCAACAGGCCACTAAAATGAAATCCCGCAGGGCTAGTAAAACGTATGCGCACTGCACGTTGCGCATGATTACGCACGCAGTGCGCAAACCACCTGTGAAAAAATGGCTGCGGTTCAAAACCTAGTGTGCAGCATTTTTGGGCCATCCTATATTTTGCAACACAGCCATGTACCTTTGCTTCGATCAAAGACATTATAATAAGAAAATAAAAACAACCCAAGAACAAAACGTTTATAAATGTATATCATGAAACCTGCGTAAAAGCATCCGAAAGCCATTACATCAAGTGGTTGCGCAACGCGCAACTGCACAGTGTTTACACTTACATCATACTAGTACAGCAGGATTTCTGTTTTGAGTTTTTTTTTTTTCCAGATCTGATACAAATCAGAAAACAACGAGATCACATTTTGATCAAATTCAAATAAAACACATTTTATTTAATATAATATTAAACATTAAATGTAATTATTTATTTTAATAAAACTATGCATAAAACACCTAATTGTGTATTTTTAATTAATTAGTTTAATATGTATACATTAAATATTTTAAGTTAAACTTACTTTTTATTTTTTATAAACTGACCTGATAACTGCCAACGTCGGTGTTGTGGCGGTCTTCGATATCATGCAGCTGCCTTTCCAATGAATCTTTGGTGCCACGAATAGCCTCCAGCTCAATGTTCTTGGCTTGGATCTGACGGCGGTAGTCTGCGATCTCGTCCCGTATGGACTTTATAGCACCCTTGTTGTGTTCTGCGGCGTCCGTCAGCATGGCATAGCGGCACTTGAACACCTCTTCAGCCTGCTGGAGGTTCTTGGAGGAGAGCCCGTCCAGTTGAGCGCGGATCTCCCGGAGCGCAGAGGTGATGTCGGTCTTCTGGAGGTCCCTCATCTCCACCACCGGCACTTGCGCGGCTTGAAGCTGAGCCAGAAGCTCGCTGATCTCCTCCTCGTGGTTCTGCCGCAAGAAGTCCATTTCGTCCACGAGCGCCTGGACTTTCCTTTCCAACTCCAGCTTCATCAGAAGCGAGTCGTCCTTGCCTTTCTTCATGCCCCGGATCGCAGACTCCATGTGCTCTCTGAGCCTGGCTTCATCTTCGTAGCGCTCTCGGAGCCGCTGCAGATCCTCATCCATGTGGTCCGTGTCGAGCAGCATCTGCGCCTTCTCCTTGTGGAGCTGCTCCAGGGCGCAGCGCAGGTCTTGGAGCTCACGGTCGTACGCATCGCTTTGCATGGACTGCGACAAGTTCTGCTGCTTCAGCGCTTGGATCTCAGTCTCCAGCTGCTTGTTTTGCTCCTCGAGGAAGCGAACCTTGTCGATGTAGCTTGCGAAGCGGTCGTTGAGCCCCTGGAGCTGCTCCTTCTCGTTACTGCGCACCGGATCTCCATTGAGCGCTGCGCTCAGCTCGAAGCCTTCCGGAGACGCGAGCACGGCGGGGCTGTACGCAGCCCTGGATGCGGCCACATTTGTGGATCTTTTGAAAGACAGAGGACTGCTCTTAGTCCACGAGCGCATAGTGGAGGACGGTGCGCGGATAGTCCGTGTCTCCAAAGCCCTTCTGCGGGAGGTCACTATCATGTCCATGGTGAATGGTGCTTGTGAATAGATGGTGTGGTGAGGGCATTGCTGCGTTCTGTCCTGTATTTATACGCCGGCTTACTTTGTCAACGAGGCAGGAGCAGCACCCTCCCCTTGGAAAATCGATGAAGATGGAGGACTTTGGGTCATTGGGGTCATTGGGGTGTTCAGCAATTCACCTCGATGCCCCAAATAGACGAAAGCCTTTAAAATTGTATAAAAGGTGAAGTCAAGAGGCTGTGACTTTCTGAATCATTAAAAGCGACTCACATGCATCACATGTTCTTTAGTGCATTTGCTGCGTTTTTTCTCTTTTTAAATCACTCATCCTATTGCAGCTAGACTTAATGTGCTCACCCCAGTTGCAATCTTTATCTACATGATTAAACGTGTGTTTTGTCTGTGAAAAGTTTGGATAAATTTGTTGATAAAATTGATAAAAATGTTTTTGTAAAAAAAAAATAAAAAAAAGGTGCTGCATTTATTCAATCAATCAAAAAATACAGTAATATTGTGAAATATTATTACTTTTTAAAAGAGCTGGTTTATATTTCAATACATTGTAAAATGTAAGTTATTCCTGTGATGCAAAAAATATTTTAACTTTTAAAAATCATCTATCTTTCAAAAAATTTGATGTGATTTTATGTGAAAATAAAAGATTTCAAAATGCTGTTTTGAGTACAAAATATTTATTTGCACCATTAGTTTTTAATAAAAAGAAAAAGTAGAACTTTTAGCCCTATTCTGAATAAGCTGTGTCCTTCGGATCAAACCATCAAGTTGAATGCCTCGCAAGTGTAACTTTCTTTGCCAATAAATTTTGCTTCGGGTTATTTTGAAATATCTTTGGTAATTTTGCAGGTTTTTGCACATGCAGAGCAATGCAAACACACAAAATGAGGTGAAGTGAGTGAAGAAAATGTAAGAAATACTTATCACAGGCTGAATGACACAGCACTACATTAAAACAATACAAATATACAAACAAATAAATAAATTAAAAACAAAGTTAATTACAAGATAATAATAATAATGCAACTAATAACTGGAAGGTTATTATTCCTTTAATTAAAATTTGACCTTAAAATGTGTATAAATATATAGAGAATTTTTAGATGCTGTAACTGGTCATGTTGTAATAAACTTATTTTTTCTTTTTTTAGTTTAAATAATCATGTGTGACAAATAATTTTGTTATATCATATATGGAATAATTTTATCATATATAATTTTACTACATATTCTATTTAGTCTCTTAATTAATAAGCACTCATAAACCTGCATGCATATACTTATAAAAAAAATTATGAAAGTGTTGTTTAAAATACTAATTATATAAATGTATATACAGATTAATTAAAAAATCAGTACTGCACTTCTATCAAAGTTGAATTACCATTAAAGGCAGACCTAAAAACATTTGCTAAAAAGCAATGTTATATTTATAGATAACCTGTTGAGATATTAACATTTACCTCTTTAACTGATCACTTTATTAAAAATATTTTGCTTCGCTAGACACTGACACTCTTGAATCCATGCACATGCCAAGACAAAGCCATTCGGCCGTCAGCCTGAGCTGATGCACTGCAGGATTTGGCCTCTGTTGTCAGGAAGGTTCAATAATGCAGCAAAGTACCAAGGTTATAAGAAGTTTTCTAATTAATTTTACAGATCACACGGGAGTCTTTTTAGTCCAGTGCATAACAAACGACCAAGAGCTTTCTAAAATAATAATTACATCTTCCTCATAAGGAAGTTCCCAGAGGATCAAAACGCATCTTGAATACTAATGTATATTAAAAGAAGTTTAGCAGGGTGCAAATCTCTAAGATGTTGTGATATTAATATCGTTATGATGATAATAAGACTAACCCAATCAAACTGCAGTTTATCATGCACTTTAATAATTTAACCAGATAATAGCCATGGTGAGTAAAATCAGCACACACACTGGCAGCAGTGAGGCATGATGGGAAATACAGTACACATATGTCAGAGGTTACGAGAAGCTTTTGCAAAGGAATTGATCAATACCAATTATAGATAATCAATAGAAAATATGAATCTGACAATCAAGAGATGAAAGTGGCCTGTTGCTAATGGCAGGGATGTGCTCACATCCAGATTTATGTTCTTAGATAATGAAGGCATAGGATATATATATATATATATATATATATATATATATATATATAGTTCTGTCAAACGATTAATCATATCCAAAATAAAAGTTTTTTTTTACATAATATATGTGTATGCTGTGTATATTTATTATGTATAAATAGAAACACATGTATATATTAAAAATATGTTATATTTATATATTAAATATATTATATATAATATATAATATAAGAATATAAATGTATATACAAGTATTTTCAAAATATATAATGTATGTGTGTGTATTTATATATACATAATAAATATACACAGTACACATGCATATATTATATATATATATTATACATATACATTTAGTTAACTTTAGTTTTGTTTATAGTTACTTTGGATATTTAAGTTTTGAAGTTGCTATAAATAATTGCAGCAACATTTTTACAGTGTATATAAGTGTTAAAAATAAAATAATAAATGAATGAATAAATAAAGCAAGCATGAATTGACTTTTAGTTTAAATATTCATGTTAGACAGTGTTTTTTAAAGTACAAATATTCCATGTAGTCTCTGAATTAATATGCAGCTTGCTTGTCTATAAAATTACATGCATAAGCATTAAAAAATAAAATAGCTTATATAATATATTGAATAGCCTATAATATTATATAATGTACAGATAAATTATAAAATGCGGGACGTGGCCGCTTAAATATTGTCCATATTATAACATGTAGGTTATGTTGCGCTAGCTGTTTGTGCATCCTCTCTAGTAGCCTCATCCGTATCTGTATCTCATCCGTCTCACGTGTCCTGTTGATTTCGTGATAGGGAATCGCCTGCCGCAGTGGAACACTAGACGCTCGAATGTAATTGTAAGGCTCAACAAAGTTGCTTTTTGCCGGTTATAAAATTGCACAGTCATGCTTTTGGGTGCTTATACAGTGCGCCGTAGATGCTTCAACCCAGGCTGCGAGCCAATAGCGGGCTGCAGAGATGCTGAGTCAGCGCCAGAGACACGCAGAGGAACACAACACAGCTCGATTACCGGAGCAAACGAACAGATAGTACTACACGATGTGTGCGCGTGTGTTTGTGTATGCTGGAGCAGAAAAAAAATGTTTTCTACGCAGAGAAACATAAATACACATGAACTCGAGAGATGCATTATTCCAGTCTCTTTTGGTTCGCTCGCTGAGGTGTTCGTGAGCTTAAAGAGTGGTGATTTGAGTATTGCATTTCTCACTCAAACCCAGCGGAAGCGAACAAAGTCTTCACCCGGCCGTCAGCACCTCTCTCCTCCCGTCAGCTGCACCTGACAGCACGGTTTTTCCTGCAGACTCACTCGGGCGGTCTTCCTTCAGGTCGTCTGCACACAATCACAAGCTCCGCCCCTCTGCAGCACACGACTGCACTGACTACTCATCGAGCACACAATTTGTGTGTGTGTGTCAGTCTGAGAAAGATAACATTACAAAACACACATTTGTTTTTCTCTGCAATGTTTTTATACGAAGCTAATGGTAGGCTATTTGATACCTCCTAACACTCGTATAAAGTTTCTGCAATTTTTGATTTTCATCAGCACATTATTGAGCCTGTTTAATAAGCTGTTTTCCTAGAGAGGACCTTTATCTGCACAGTCTGTGGGTGATTTCATGTTTTACTGGCCTTGTGGGGAAATGTGCTCCCATAATGTAGGCAAAACTAAATTTTCTACGGGGTAATAAAATAGGAGAAGATGCTCCCCTTAAGAACAATGTGCATTTACTTCTTAATTGTAACATATTTAGATAAGATTAGCATATGCAAGATGAGTATGTATCAGCCAATGTGTTAACGGAATAAATGAAAACATTTCCTAATTTAGTTGCCACAAAATATAAAATTCAAAACCTTTCTAAAAAATTCTAAACCTTTATTTTTGTCTTGCATATATATATATATATATATATATATATATATATATATACACACATATACATACATACATACATATACATATATATAAGCCTACAGTATATGTATGTGTGTGTGTATACAGGTGCTGGTCATATAATTAGAATATCATCAAAAGTTCATTCAAAAGTGAAACTTCTATATTATATTCATTCATTACACACAGACTGATATATTTCAAATGTTTATTTCTTTTAATTTTGATGATTATAATTGACAACTAAGGAAAATCCCAAATTCAGTATCTCAGAAAATTAGAATATTGTGAAAAGGTTCAATATTGAAGACACCTGGTGCCACACTCTAATCAGCTAATTAACTCAAAACACCTGCAAAGGCCTTTAAATGGTCTCTCAGTCTAGTTCTGTAGGCTACACAATCATGGGGAAGACTGCTGTCTTGACAGTTGTCCAAAAGACGACCATTGACACATTGCACAAGGAGGGCAAGACACAAAAGGTCATTGCAAAAGAGGCTGCCTGTTCACAGAGCTCTGTGTCCAAGCACATTAATAGAGAGGCGAAGGGAAGGAAAAGTGTACAAGCAATAGAGAGGATTGTGAAACAAAAGCCATTCAAAAATGTGGGGGAGATTCACAAAGAGTGGACTGCAGCTGGAGTCAGTGCTTCAAGAACCACTACGCACAGATGTATGCAAGACATGGGTTTCAGCTGTCGCATTCCTTGTGTCAAGCCACTCTTGAACAACAGACAGCGTCAGAAGCGTCTCGCCTGGGCTAAAGACAAAAAGGACTGGACTACTTGATGAAAGTAAATTTTGCATTTCCTTTGGAAATCAGGGTCCCAGAGTCTGGAGGAAGAGAGGAGAGGCACACAATCCACGTTGCTTGAGGTCCAGTGTAAAGTTTCCACAGTCAGTGATGGGTTGGGGTGCCATGTAATCTGCTGGTGTTGGTCCACTGTGTTTTCTGAGGTCCAAGGTCAACGCAGCCGTATACCAGGAAGTTTTAGAGCACTTCATGCTTCCTGCTGCTGACCAACTTTATGGAGATGCAGATTTCATTTTCCAACAGGACTTGGCACCTGCACACAGTGCCAAAGCAACCAGTATCTGGTTTAAGGACCATGGTATCCCTGTTCTTAATTGGCCAGCAAACTCGCCTGACCTTAACCCCATAGAAAATCTATGGGGTATTGTGAAGAGGAAGATGCGATATGCCAGACCCAAGAATGCAGATGACCTGAAGGCCACTATCAGAGCAACCTGGGCTCTCATAACACCTGAGCAGTGCCACAGACTGATCGACTCCATGCCACGCCGCATTGCTGCAGTAATTCAGGCAAAAGGAGCCCCAACTAAGTATTGAGTGCTGTACATGCTCATACTTTTCATGTTCATACTTTTCAGTTGGCCAAGATTTCTAAAAATCATTTCTTTGCATTGGTCTTAAGTAATATTCTAATTTTCTGAGATACTGAATTTGGGATTTTCCTTAGTTTTCAGTTATAATCATCAAAATTAAAAGAAATAAACATTTGAAATATATAAGTCTGTGTGTAATGAATGAATATAATATACAAGTTTCACTTTTTGAATGGAATTAGTGAAATAAATCAACTTTTTGATGATATTCTAATTATATGACCAGCACCTGTAAATAAACTAATGTATGGAAAAAATAACTATTATCATTCAGGGTTTTATATATATAGGCCTATGCATCATCATGAAAAACTAAAGTATGGTACAAAAAATATAATATATGTAACCATCAATAATAATAGTTTTAATTTTAAATTTTTTTTTTATTTTTTTACCAAAAGCAGTCACACTTTAGTTTTTCTCTTGACAGTGCTGCAGTTTTTTTCTTGACAGTGCTGCAGTTCTGCTCAGACATGGGCTGTGAGTTAGCTGTCATATAATATAGTGTTTAACTGCCCTGTCCTTCAAAAACAGCTGCTTCGCATCTTCACAATCTGTGCGGAAATGTTCCTCTCAGACTCCTCAGATCAGACTGAAATGATCTGGAGTAGAGGCAGCACAACGTTTGACAGATTTACTCTTATTGTTAGGTTTTCTGCCGCTGACAGTCGTTTTTCATCTTTATTGCATGACTGTGCACAGTGGGTGGGATGAGCCATATTTTTGAAGACTGAATAGGTTTCACTGAGATGTGGACATGCATGATGATTTCATTTGCCTGACATCAGGAAGCTGCATAAGTTCAGAATGAGATATTTTGCAGTGTAGTTTGAATAAAGGCTAAAGATGAAGCTTTGAGTTCTGAAAGTTACAGTGTGTATTCATACAATGAACTCAGGTTGAGAAAACGTGATTCCTCATATGATCATTGTATATTGATCTTTTCACACTTTTCAACTATGCAAACTCAAATCACTACAGCAGCAACCTAAGGAACTATTAGCACTGTCACTAATAATACATCACTAACAAGAGACAAAATCAATAGCTGATAATCTGATAGCATTACTGTGGATGCTCCACGTGCTTTTATGATCTTCTAAGATCAAATATCTCTTCAAACGAACAGACCTTGAAACCAGCATTTGAGGAGATCTTTTTCTTTGTGTCTGTCCTCTGCGGCTCACTGTCCGTCTGTAGTGTGTGTATACAGCGCCCCCTATTAGTGTAATAGCATAAATCACTGAATGTTACTCGTCTAGGCTACTAATGCAGGACTCACAGCGGTTATAAAGGTTTCTGAAGCTTAATTTTTCAGTGCCTTTCTCTTTTTGCAATCTGTTTAATATCTAATCACTAAACTGTGGTTAAATCCATGGAATTATAGAAAAGTTATTGCAATAGTGATTGTTTCTTGCTTTCTTTTTTAACATTCATATTTAAATATGTTTTTGAGTATGTGTGTGTGTGTGTATATATATATATATATATATGCATCTATGCAAGTATTTTTATGCTTTCTGGATCTGGGCCTGGTCTCTCTTGGAAAAAAAAGATAAAGATGAATACGAAATAAACTGACATATTAATAATTATAATTGATTTTATTTTATTTGATAATTATATTTTATTTCTTCATAGTTTGTAAGTAATTTTTTGCTTTCTTGACCTGATCCTGGTCTCTTTTGAGAATAAGTTTGATCTGGTGGTGGTTGAGGAGATCCCCCGCTTTCATGTAAAGCGCAATAAAAAATTTAACAAATTATTATTGTAATTATTATCTCAATGGGACCAACATGGTTGCCTATGAATATTAAATGTGTAATAATAATAATAATAATAATTATATCAATAACAATAATAATACATATAAAAAACAAATAAATACATTTGTACACAAAATCAATATGCTTACCACCATTAAGCTTCCTAATTCAGTCATGAATTAACTATCATTTGGATATAGTTTGTGAAATTATATGTGTAATTATAAGTGTTCATTTGTTCTTAGTTGGGTTACTTTCCTGTTGATTCCACCAGTGATATGTGCACAATAATATACACTGGAAGATTTAATAACAAAAACAACGAACCTTGTTTTTCATCACTGTACAAACACATTTTGTATGGGAAACACATGGGGGAAAAACACACACAAGGAATAATGAGCAGTGCCACTTTGTGCATATGATATTTATCACGGGACAGATGTGTCTGAGGTAAAACTGAACTATCGTCCTGCTGCAGAGCTCTTATGAGGTGTTTAATGCTTCTGCCAAAGAACAGAGTGAGTGTAACTTCATTACTGCAGTGGATATAAATCTCCCACAAATGCGTCTGTGGCCGACACTAACACACACACACACACACACACACACACAAGGAGAACTATGTCTAAGACCATTGAGCCCAGATGATTAACAACCTCTACATCTGCGCCAGCTTTCATTGTCATATCCATTAAACGGCTCTATCGGGACACCTGTCTCACTCGCTCCGTATTATTGCTGCTTCACTGTAACCAGTAAAAACAGGACAACCTTGGGTTGCATGTGAATTATTTACCATGCAGCTGGTGCAAAAGATGCTGCAATCCGTCTAGCTGCACCGCTGTCACCTGACCTTTACCCTCTATCCAGGACCTGAAAGGCAACACCCAGAATCTGCAGTGTTTTCCTCCTCTCTCTCCCTCTCTGTCTCAGCGTGATATTGGCAAGCGTAGTTACAGATGAGGAGAGGTGGTCCCACTTGTGACGTGGGTCGGTCCAGCACTGCATTGCACCCAGACCACACCCCACAACACAAGAGCGGCCACACCACACGCACCTTCAGACGGGCGCTGATGAATCGCTGCCTATATTTGAGCCAGTTGTGCTGCAATGCCGGTTTAGAGCGGATTGGCACGGCTCACTACTCTAAAGTTCATCTAGTTCGTTTGCTTTATTCTGCCAAGCTCTTGTATCATCTGATCTGGGTGCTGAAATGCTCAATAATGCACAGTGGTTGTCGCTGAATGAAGACATCATCTGTAGGGTGGTGTTAAAAGCAGTAAAATGCATTAAAGTAACAATGAGCTACTATTTGGAATGGGCTGACGAAGAATAATATAATAGAACAGCATGAGCTTGTGATGCATAAACACACAAACTGCTAAAACAGATGTATTGAGATTAGATTTAGTTACAAACTTTCTTTTAAATCAACAAATTATCTAATAAGCAAGAATGCACTGAAAAATGTTGGTGCAGGACTTACAGCAAAACCATTTTTGCTCAGAAATTGCTAGTAAATTTAAAGTAACATTTAATTAAATGTGCAGTTTTGAAGTATAGAAAGAAGTAATTTTTTTCTAAATGTATTCAAACAATTGAAAAATATGTATGTATATATATATATATATATATATATTTTTACAGTGTACTAATAAGTGTATTCCTTTCATCTCTACTTTGGTGCATTATTTGTTCTGCACTGTTTGTGCTATACAGTAGACTTGAATCAGGTGTCTTTTTAAAGAGGCATGCTTTTATTATTATTAAGCAAATAGATTGGACAGTTTTTCATGGTTGAAAGCTACACTGTAAAAATATTTTTCAGAAGTTGTAAATACAAGATAAAAAGTTTTTGGAGTATGTTTTATAATAAAACAATCTTTCAGTCTTACTAACTTAAAAATTTCATGTTTAATTCAATGTTACTTGTCGATTCTGTGTAATTATTTGTGAATTTTACTAGCAATTTCTCAATAAAAATGGTTTCTACACCAACTTTTTTTGAGTGTACAGTGTTCTTACTGAAAAGCAATACTGTACAGTTCACTTTGAGATGATTTTTTGCTCAATAATTTCACAAATAATTACAAAGAAAAACAATGCCAAATAACACACTGAATTAAATGTGATTTTTAAATTTGTAATAGACAGACTGAAAAAAACAAAACAATTTTGAACATAATTTTCTCAGTACAGTGCAAGTTTTGCATTCATATTTATGCATTTGATAGATACTTTTATCCAAAATGCCTTTCCAGGAAATGGAAACCATGACCTTTGAACTTTGCAATACTGACAGTTATTGAACTGAATTGAATTAACATTGAACCAAACTGAACTGAAGAAGGACACCGTTATCTGCTGTAGAGCTGATTATAGCTGAAATTGAATTTGCTATATAATAGATTAATCTTACATCATTACCAAATTTTACAAAATTATTATTTTCATGTTTATTAATGTGAAGCTGATTTAAAACAGTCTATATTGTATAAACCCCTCCAACAAAAATATCTTCTAACATTTTATAAATGTTCCCCTTAAGTTATGAAAACATTAAGTTCAAAAATGTTAAACAACATTTTTCCTTGGTTATGTGAATGTTAGAGAAAACATTAAGGGAATGTTCAATTTAATAATTTTGCAGACATTATGAAACATAACTTTTAAATGTTCTCTACATATTGTGAAATAAGTAAGTAGTAACAGAAAAATGTTAAAAGAATGTCTAACTAAAATGTTTCATTAACAAAGTACTATAAAGAATGTTATTAAAGACCACATTTTGAATGAATATTCTATCAAAATTACTGGAAGAATGTTCATAACTTTGAGAGCATCTTGCCAGAACAATAGCCAATGTTCCCTGCTAGCTGGAAAGTGCTATATAAATAAATGTGACTTGACTTGGTATACACCAATATATTGCCTATAGTATTAATTACTAAATTATACTATATTAATTACTAGAGTGGTTAATTGCCACTCACAGTTTTTGCAGAAAATGTAAAAAAAAGGGCATTTGCCCTTGACTTAATGCACAGAAACACTAGACTCAGGCATAGATGAAAGAGACACGAGAATGAATACGGAACAATGTAAATGTCATTTCATAAATGGATTGAATTTAAAATTCTAATCAATCCCATGCAGTTTTGGATTCCAAAAGCAGATGGTTGCCATCATTTTGGAGGAGTTAAGAGATAAAGCGGTCACATCCATGGAACTGGATCAACCCCATCAGCACTTCCAAGCCCAGAAACGTTGCATTTCCTTGACAAGATTTAAGGTCGAAGTGCTGAGCCTTTGACTTCCACAAAGATGTTTTAGCAGAAAGATGCTGCTCTGGCCGAAAGCACCGGCCTCGGTCACGCAAGCACTTACGGATTGGATGTGCCCGGCACTGCTGATCAATTCAGTTTAATGGCAGGGAAAGCGAGGTGGGGGGGCCTGGAGGAGAGGAGAATTTCAATTAGAAACCGTGCATGTCCTTGACTTTTGTAAAGACATCCTGTATTCTTTCTTTCTCTTTTCTTTTTGTTAAATTAATTTCTCACGATTGTCAAGACAGCACTTGTCAGCAAGAAGCAGATTGCATGAAACCTGAACATGCTTCATGCACATTTACAAGCAGATGAAAGGCAGTATTTGCTTTGATTTAAAGCTTTCTCTGCACTCTGATGGCACACTTCATCAGACGTGCTTCACATGCGCCTTCATTCTCTTCATTTTTTTTACTTTGCTGCCATTAGTTGAAGTGTATTTTTTGCTTTGATGCAGCCAATATCACCACTGCTCATTTTACCATTAGATAGAAAACCTTTTGCAGTGAAAGAAATGAGATGAGAAAAAAGGCAATGAGATTGAATGATAAGCAAATGGAAAAATCTGTTCAAAAGTCCCCATGTTACTGTTCTCAGATCTGTCTGCATTCAAAAGTCATGAGATTTGAGCATGAATTCAAACATTTCTTATCAAATTCTCTCAAGAACAACTGATTTGAACTGACGATGAGCTCTGTATACTATTGATTCATGTTTGTTTATTATTACATATACTGTTGGTAATAAAAAAATAAATAAAAAAAATAGCTACATGTACTGTGCTGGACTAACTGAGACTTGTCATGGCACTTGTACAGGTGCATCTCAATAAATTAGAATGTTGTGGAAAAGTTCATTTATTTCAGTAATTCAACTCAAATTGTGAAACTCATTTATTAAATAAATTCAATGCACACAAACTGATGTAGTTTTAGTCTTTGGTTCTTTTAATTGTGATGATTTTGGCTCACATTTAACAAAATTCACTATCTCAACAAATTAGAATATGGTGACATGCCAATCAGCTAATCAACTCAAAACACCTGCAAAGGTTTCCTGAGCCTTCAAAATGGTGTCTCAGTTTGGTTCACTAGGCTACACAATCATGGGGAAGACTGCTGATCTGACAGTTGTCCAGAAGACAATCATTGACACCCTTCACAAGGAGGGTAAGCCACAAACATTCATTGCCAAAGAAGCTGGCTGTTCACAGAGTGCTGTATCCAAGCATGTTAACAGAAAGTTGAGTGGAAGGAAAAAGTGTGGAATAAAAAGATGCACAACCAACCGAGAGAACCGCAGCTTTATGAGGATTGTCAAGCAAAATCGGTTTAAGAATTTGGGTGAAGGAATGGACTGAGGCTGGGGTCAAGGCATCAAGAGCCACCGCGCACAGACGTGTCAAGGAATTTGGCTACAGTTGTCATATTTCTCTTGTTAAGCCACTCCTGAACCACAGACAACGTCAGAGGCGTCTTACCTGGACTAAGGAGAAGAAGAACTGGACTGTTGCCCAGTGGTCCAAAGTCCTCTTTTCAGATGAGAGCAAGTTTTGCATTTCATTTGGAAACCAAGGTTCTAGAGTCTGGAGGAAGGGTGGAGAAGCTCATTGCTCAAGTTGCTTGAAGTCCAGTGTTAAGTTTCCACAGTTACCCTCTTTTTACCTTCCACAGTTACTTCCACATTTGGGGTGCAATGTCATCTGCTGGTGTTGGTCCATTGTGTTTTTTGAAAACCAAAGTCACTGCACCCGTTTACCAAGAAATTTTGGAGAACTTCATGCTTCCTTCTACTGACCAGCTTTTTGAAGATGCTGATTTCATTTTCCAGCAGGATTTGGCACCTGCCCACACTGCCAAAAGCACCAAAAGTTGGTTAAATGACCATGGTGTTGGTGTGCGTGACTGGCCAGCAAACTCACCAGACCTGAACCAAGAGGAAAAAGGTCAAGAGGAAAATGAGAAACAAGAGACCAAAAAAATGCAGACGAGCTGAAGGCCACTGTCAAAGAAACCTGGGCTTCCATACCACCTCAGCAGTGCCACAAACTGATCACCTCCATGCCACGCCGAATTGAGGCAGTAATTAAAGCAAAAGGAGCCCCTACCAAATATTGAGTACATATACAGTAAATGAACATACTTTCCAGAAGGCCAACAATTCACTAAAAATGTTTTTTTTTTTTTTTTTTTAAATTGGTTTTATGAATTATTCTAATTTGTTGAGATAGTGAATTGGTGGGTTTTTGTTAAATGTGAGCCAAAATCATCACAATTAAAAGAACCAAAGACTTAAACTACTTCAGTCTGTGTGCATTGAATTTATTTAATACACGAGTTTCACAATTTGAGTTGAATTACTGAAATAAATGAACTTTTCCACGGCATTCTAATTTATTGAGATGCACCTGTATACTGCTGCACTCTCGATGGTCTGATTGCTTCTATTGTTTTCATTTGTATGTCGCTTTGGATAAAAGCGTCTGCTAAATGATTCAATGTAAATGTAAATGTAATAATACAATAAGGCCTAAACTAACAAAGAGGAATACATTTGTTACAGTATTTTTGTATTTTAATAATTCATTAGTAAATGTTGAAATTAACTTTCTAGTTTTAGAAGTATTGTTCATTGTTATTTTGTGTTAAATGGATAGTTCACCCAAATATGAAATTTGTGAACATTGGTTAAAGCTGCAGTCCATAACTTTTTTTGGTTAAAAATAATCCGAAATCAATATTTGAGCAAGTACATAACCAGCCAGTGTTCAAGACTATCACCTTACTTTAGCCCAATTCACAACGGTTAGCTTATAATAATGTTTTCTAATTTGAGTGGTGCGGGTAGATTTTCGCAGGAAATTCGAGCATGCAGCTGTGTCATTACATCACGTCTGTAAACATAAAGAAGTTGTCCCGGCTACTTGGTTATCTCATGTGAGGATCCTGCAGGTGACGGATCATTTATAGCCTTTTCTCACAGCAGCTAGAATAATTAAATGTATCATTTTGATGGCGGATTGTGATCCAGAAAGGATTATGTGTTTATGAAACACATGTGAATGAAATTAAATGATGTTCCAGTTTTAAATGTGCATCTGATTACAGATAAACTGGGATTACACAAGATTTATATTTTAAAGAAAACCAGTTTGAAGGAAGCATAATTTGCTTTATGGGTTAAAATAATTTCTTAATATGAAATTCAATGGAATGACAATTAGATTAGACTGTACAGAAATTGAAATCTACACGCTAATGCACACTAATATACACGCTAATACACATAGTCACTCAATGCTGATGTTATTAACATTAATAATTTGAGAATAAAGTATAACAATAATAATAATTTGCACGGTTTGATGTGATATGAGCTAATCGATCGTTAGATTAAATCACCATTGGTAGCGTGATTGATGGTAGCATTTTTTTCCCTCAGTTGGTCAGAACAAACATGGCAGACTTGTTACTTAGTTGTTCAGATGGCAATATAGGGTGAAAATTCTTATTTGGGTCATATAAATATCCAAGTACAGTAAATATCCACACCGGTGCAGTGTCTGACAGCCACACATTCACCTCAAAACATTAGATTTATCCACGCTGCAGCCATGCCAATTTACAACCCATGCAAGCAAGATAATTCCACAAAAAGCTGCAATTCCAAGTTTTCAAACAGAGATGGCGACATAGAGGCAGAATTTACAGACTGCAGCTTTAACTATGGATTTCTTTCCACTGAACACAAAAGAAGATATTTTGCAGAATGTTTGCAACCAAACAGTTGCTGGTACCCATTGACTTCCATAGCCTAACTTACATACTATGGAAGTTAATGGGGAACAGCAACTGTTTGGTTACAAACATTTTACAAAATATATTTTTTCGTGTTTAGCAGACGAAAAAACTCATACAGGTTTGGAACAACTTGAGGGTGAGTAAATTATGCCAATTTTCCATTTTGGGTGAACTATGCCTTTAACTAATGCAGTTAACCAATGTTAACAAATGGAACCTTATTGTAAAGTGTTACTGTATTGTTTATTTATTAAAATTTCAGGAGAAACATCCAAGACAAAACTGTACAGTAAAAGAAACATTACTCAGAACTCCATTAAGTCACCTGAGCTACAAAAGAGCAACTGAGCAATATTATTTTCCTCTTGGTTGCTATAAAATAAATGATCTGCGTAAGGAAAGATCGACATTTGGCTGAAAAAACCTGTTGAACGTGCTATAAATACTAACACCGGGAGGGAACAAACCTCATGACCCTGATAGAAAAATAAGGACCAAGCACTTGATTCTGCTGAGGAAACACACGCCATTGATTGTTGAGAAAACTGATTTTTTTTTTTTTTTTAACAGCACAAGCTCAGATTCCCGAGGAGTAAGTCGAGACGAAACCAGTGCGTGATTTGCGTTAGAACTATTAAGATAAATTAGAAGGAAGGATTGTGTAAAATAAATAAATATAATTGTAAAAGGTTATTTGAAAGTGGCAGGAAACATTTAAATCGAAGAAAACATCTTGTAGCCTACAATGCTGATTTCCATAGGATTGTTTTATCAGTCAGTCAAGTATCCCAAACCCTTCAGCATTTTCATACCTTTAGCCTCTCATTTGATAAAAGCTTCAGCGCTTGACAATCTGCATATTTTACATAAAACTTCAAAACCTTGCAGATGTGGAGCTCTGAAGTACAATAGCTCCCTCAACTGGACACTTGCAGCACTGCTTTACATCAGAATGGTCATACATTACCAGAGAAATATATCAGACATTTTGTATCATTTAAATATTTCGATATTTTGGCCCACAAAATGCAATATAGAAATACATTTTGTGTGTCACTCAGTATTTGTTGATGAAATTCTAAAGGGTTTTTTGAACAATATGTAAACCATGACCAGTGATTTGTGAACACAGACCTCCACTATACAATGCTGTTTTTATTTCTTTGCCAATTGTGTTTTTGCCCAAATATTTCGGTCTATTGCAGTTGAATACTTGTTAAAATATAAAAAGGATTAGAATAGATAATTGTATGTTTACATATAGACAATAATCCTCTATTTCTAAAATATAGACATTAGAGAGTAATCCACTATTTCTAAAAAAAATAAGAATATTTTCTTTTCCTGACATAACATAATTTTTTTCTTAGCAGTACACAGTAAAATATTGCCTCAAGATCTTCCTCTGCTAACTGTGTTTGTCGTCTGTTAAACACTTCAGGATATTTTGGCTTTGAGTCTGAAGGTTTGGTGTGCTGGCTAAAGGGCACATTCCTCAGTGATTAGTCAGTTAATGACTGAAAAGAAAAGAAAAGAAAAAAATCCAGGACAAAATAACCCTTTCCCTTTATTTATTTATTTATTTATTTATTTTTAGCAATTTAACACTTTACATAGTTGGCTAAATATATAAATTAAATGGCGTTCTGTAATGTTGACAGGCTGTATGTCAATGACAGCTAACAATCACAGGTCAGATTCCATTACAGCTGTTTGTAACCCAAAGTCCAAATAAAATTAAAGAAATAAATAAAGAAATCATACTGCTAATTAAATTTAATTAAATTTAATTTTTAACAAATTTTAATTATGCACAATTGGCTAAAATATATAAATGAATTTTTTTTTTTTTTCAAATGTGGTATTCTGTAATGTTGACAGGTTTCAACCTTCTGATTCCATTCATGCTGTTTATGATTCAGAGTCCAGAAGAACAACCAGACATTATATTTAACCTCCAATATAATAATAATAATAATAATAATAATAAAAAACTACTGTTAAATAAAATAAATAAAAAATTTGTAGATCTATGGCATTATTGTTGCCATGATGTTCACTTTTGCGCAGTGGTTTTTACCTCAGAATTAGAATATCTGATTTGATTAAAACGCTGAGATTAAAGTATTGACTCAGAGAGAACACTAGATGGCACTCTGTCCCTGTCAAAATCGAAGACTAACGAGCCTTGAGCCCTTTGGAGGCCTGCGTAAAAGGACTCTTAATTTAACATTCTGTCATTGGGCCTGATTCATTCTGTATTTCAGTACTCCTGTTTACATCTGAAGTTCATTAAATTTTTTGACTGATATGTTGATGTTAAATGATATTTAAAGGGCACTGAAGTTAAATGTAAAATATTAAGAGCAGCTTTATCTTGTTTTAACTTGATGATTGGATCAAACTTTTTTTTTTTTTTTTTTTTTTTTTTTAATATAGGTTGTATTGACTGTTGGGTAGAGTTTATAAGTTTCAGCCAGAGCAGCCATAGTTTCATTAAAAAATAAAAATAAAATAAAAAATACTATTTAAAGGAATTTCATTCTATTGACCAAATGTGCTTCACTCGCAGCCGTTTGCTGAATCATCCAAACCTTGAATTGGTACAAAATTGAAGGCAGAACAATAAGCCAGAACAGAATGACAGAATGTTCTCTCAACACATTTTGTTGGCAACAGAAGGTCTCTGTGTTTGCAGAAGGATCATGGAATTTGTTTTGTCCAAATAAACCGGAGACACAGAAGTGGCAATCATATGAGGTGGGTAGTTAGTTAAATCCACACTTAAACAGCTGGGGTCCTGCAGGAACCGGGGGGATGGGGAAGTCGGCCCTTCAACATACAGCACTTACTGTAACTGTGTGTTTTCTGTTCTCTTGTTAGATAAAACTATACAGGACCTGTGACACGTCACTGATTGCTTTCTGGTGTCAAAACCTTGTTTTGCCTATAACCTTACACACGACTACACAAACACACACTCACAGAGAGACAGAGAGAGAGAGAGCGAGCGAAAGAGAGAGATGTAGCAGTTGCTGTAACAATAGAAGATTCCAAACATTCCTTCCCATCTCATCTCATTCTGGCTCAGTTCACTGTCCATGAAAATATTTCAGTAATAATTAAAAAAAAAGATAGCAATTTTTCACCCTGATAAACTGATAGATGGTTTGGGGGAACTGCACTAAATAGAAAATGGAAAAACAGAGAGAGAAAAAAAAAAGAAAGAAAATACATAATAACTAATACACTTATATTTCTACAAAATGCTGGGTTAAATACAACCCAGTGCTGGGTGAAATATGGACAAATCCAGCAATTGGGTTGTTTTGACCCAGCAACATTTAACCCAACCGCTGCGTCAAAACAACCCAATTCCTGGGTTTGTCCATATTTCACCCAGCACTGGGTTGTATTTAACCCAACATTTTGTAGAGTGTAGAAAAATAAAAATAAAATGCAAAATGAAAGGTTTAAGGTATGCATCCCACAGACTGCATCAAAAGACCAGACTGACTATTTACTACACAAAGTCAATGTTAGTTTTATTGTTCATTGTTTCATTCATTCATTCATTGCAGGGCTGAGAGAAAAAAAAAAGTTTGTTTTTTTCTGGGAAACCTTGACACACACACACACACACACACACACACACACACACACACCTATCTATCTATGAACTAAATATTTGAATATTTGTGACTTTGCCTATAGGCCCTATTAGTTGAACTGAACAGTTGCATAATGGTAATTAATAACCTCATCTCCATACGAATTTTAGTATTTAAGTGGTTTATTATTTTTGGTATTTAAAAATGAAAAAGAATACGTAAACAAACTTTTGAAATTCAAATAACTTAGGTTTCACATGATCACAAACTTTGCGGTCTGCTTGTGTGTGCGTGTGTGTGTGTGTTTGAGTGTGTGTTTGAGTGAGGGCGCGTCACACACGCGCGCAGCAAGCGGTTCTTTGCGTAACACCGGAACTGTGATGTGCGGACCGCTGCAGCCCTACAACTCCACACCACCATTATTGTTCATATGATTTATTTCACTTCACTCAAGTTTTCCTGCCATGACGCTCTGGATTCCCACTAAAAGAGAGAAATACGGAGTGGGTGAGTGACTTTTCAACGCGCTTTTGTTGGTTTTTACTCATTGTTTCACTCTGGAAAGTCGCGTTCAGCCGCACCTTTACCTGAACACACACAACACGCTTCTGATACCTGTATGAAAAGTTGTCAGTTATCATACATGAACTACCCCGATGCTTTAATACATCAACAGGATATAGGTTTGTTGACATATTTTGTAAGAGAAGTTTGGATGGGTGTCTCATTGCACTTTCGGGTCACAAACAACATATTTATTTTACTGTAGTTTGTTTATAAGTACACAGTAGAGTGAATGTCGTCCCTGCAGGTTTGACAGAACAATACAATTACAATAAATACAGGAACAGAGCCGCCAGAGTTCCAGTGATCACAGTCATAAACAGCATTTCCCTTCCAGTCACTTTAATCTGTGCACATGAGTTCAGGTTAACACACCCATAAAACCAAACAGAATGAACTCTTTTATCTCACACTGCTCAGTGGCTGGGTTGTTTTGCAAATGTGTTTTATTATTGTTTGCAGCTTGATAAGGGCATTTAGATACTGTACATTTGTGGTTGGTTAACATGCTATACTTCCAATTGCAACCATCCAATTTATGTCACATGCTTCAGTTGAATTTACTGAAATAAATTCTCAGGACAATTATAGTTGTTGCCTGTCAAATTAAATCAACTTCATATGCACTAGATATCATAACAAAGTAAACACTCTGCTGGTCTCAAGTAATTTTCAAGTCCTTGTTTTCTTCATGCTCTTCTTCTTCTTCTTCTTCAAAAAAAGCCTTTGAAATAATAGTTAGAGAAAATCTGACAGCCGACAGTTTATATATATGTGCGTGTGTATAGTGCAGATATATATATATATATATATATATATATATATGTATATGTATATGTATATGTGTGTATACTGTGTGGATCAAAAAAGTTAATTCAAGTTGTGTGACAAGAACGCGTTTTGAAAGGTTTTGATCCACTTCAAATGTTGACTACTGTATATGAGTGCTGTCAAATGATTAATCGCATCCAAAATAAAAGTTTTTGTTCATGTAATATGTGTGTTTTCTGTGTATATTTATTATGTATATATAAATACACACATACAGTATATATTTAGAAAATATTCACAAATATTTACATATTTATACTTATATAATTTATATTATATATAAATATATTTAATATACAAATATAAAATGTTTCTTAAATATACACGTGTATGTATTTATATATACATAATAAATATACACAGTACACACACATTATGTAAACAAAACTTTTATGAAAACTGTATGTATATATATATATATATATATATGTGTGTATATGTGTATATATATGTATGTGTGTGTATATATATATATATATATTTGTTTGATTTTAAAATGTATTATGTTGTTATTTATTGGAACATGTACAAATGAATGGACAAATTTTTGGACATACTTGACAAAATGTATGATTCTCATAATAAAAAAAAACCCATACCACAGGCCTAGAATATAGCATTGTGTCATACTGTACATGTTAGATAACAGACTCCGAACACATTTTTATATTTGGACCGCATTTGTTGACTTTTTCTTGCCCTGGCTTCATTTCTGACCCTGGCTGTGCATTTATTCTGTTGCTGTGGTGCAATACTGTACTTACTGTTCATGCCAAGAGCAGTCGGCTGGCCAGTTTAACGCACACAGGGACGATTGTTGTGGTGGAGCGTTCTTAAGGAATATGTAATCTGTTGCTCAGACATCAAACGGTCTGGTTCGTACTGGGCCGATTTTCCCGCCACTGAGGACTTTGACATGTATTTGAGGAATTTGAATTGCGTCTGGTGAGGAATTGGTAATAAAAACATCCTATTTTGTGCATTGTTTGGTATTATGGACCCTTGATGCATTTCTACTCTTATTAAGTTAAGATTAAATTTTTGTTATTTAAATAACTATGCTTTGTGTTATATTACTTTGACATTAAATTAGAAAAAAGAAAAAAAACTAATTAAAGCTGATGTGCAAGTGTTTCTAACAGATTTGACAACTTTCTGTCTTCTGAGCAATGTAATCAACCTGTCCGTATTTTTTCCTCTTTTATAAGGTCATTGAAACACTAGCATGGAGCAAATGGGAACGCAAGTATTATGTTTCTTGTAGTTTCCGTTCACCACTATAGAACTATGACAACGTCCACTTCTGAGAATATTTTTGTTGTGTCATTCATGTTTTTTTTTGCACCATAATGTCAGCACTATTTCTCCATGTCACTATAACCACAAGGCATTAGTTACACTGTGCGATCACACAACTGCTCTCTGAAATGTCCTGGTTCGTCATTGCACTTGAGCAAAGCGTATGAAAATGCTCATGGCAACGTGACAAGTGGCAGTGTGCTAGTGTGTGGCCTGCCTGTCAGTGATGTCATAGATGAGCGCATACAAAGACCGGTCAGAATGGGGCCTGTTAGCACTGCCCACATCCCAGCATGCACTAGGCCTCAACACTGTGACACCTCTATGGCCCATTTGGCCGAGAAAACAAATCACACGCTCAAATGGTGCCTAGTGTGTGAACTGAATCATTGTCTGCGATGCCTGGACTGTGGCAGTTTTTTTTAACTGATAAAATGTCTTAATATGGTATTTTTGTCTTAATGACACACTTTTTTTTTTGTTTTTTTGCTGAGCATTTTAAATGTAGCCAGGGGTGATGAAATTCTTTGTGTTTGGCACTCCTTAATGAGGTCTGGATTTGTTTGGGTGTGGACGGGAAGTTTCATGCACCTGTATTATGAATGATTAATCTGAGAAAACCAGACCGAAGTTTATGGGCTGATTTTACGAGTTGCGGAAGTTACGAGATATGGTGGCATTTTCTTTTGTTCATAATATGTCAGATTGCAAGCTTGTTCTATGGAAATTTATCTGCAGATTAAACGGAAATGAAAAGTTGCTTCATACTATTTTGCTGTGGAAAAGAAGCGGACAGATTTATCAGTTGAGTGTGCTTGAGATCTGCAGTGCACTAGTGAAAGCATGTTGTGAAACGTAGCCTCAAGCTTTTCGGTTTATCTACGAGTCTTCATTTTAACTGAACAATGTGCATGCCTGAACAAGGCCTGAACCATTTTCCCTTGGGCTGAGTGTCAGTGCGCTGTAGATAGTGTGGCATTGAAAACCTTTTTCTTTTTTTAGCTGTAGTTTATCTTTTTTTATTGTTTAAAGCATCAGGGGTTGGGGATATAAGGAGGGGGGGTGTGTGTGTATATGTATGTATGTATGTGTGTATATATATCTGAACTATACACACACACACAAATTTTGGGTTTGTATGTTTTATTGTATTGGTTTTTATTGTTATGTTTTATTGTTATTTTATTGTAATTAAATTAATGTAATTTAGTTTTTTACTTGTTGGACCCCAGGAAGAATAGTGGCTAATGGGGATCCAAATAAACAAACAAATATATATATATATATATATATATATATATATATATATATATGTATATGTATGTACACTAGGCTGCATTTATTAGAACAAAATTACAGTAATATCTGTAATATTGTGAAACATTATTACAATTCAGAATAGCTGTTTTCTATTGTAATAGGCTATATGTTAAAATTTATTCCTGTGATGTAAAGCATCATTATTCCAGTCTTCAGTGTCACATGATCCTTCAGAAATCATTTTAATATGCTGATTTGCTGATCATTTATCAGTGTTGAAAACAGTTGTGCAGCTTCATATTTTTGTGGAAACCAGCCTATATATGTATTTTCCAGGATTCTTTGATGAATAAAACATTCATAAGAACATCATTTATTTGAGAGAGAAGCCTTTTGTAACATTATAAATGTGTCTACTGCATCCTTGCTGAATGAAAGTATTAGTTTCTTTCAAAAACCTAAACATTTGAACAGTAGTGTATGTCTGTCAACACTGATTGTGATATGACAATCACAGAAAATTAGTCCATGTATGAAACATACATTATTAAATGGTTTCTGGATTCTGAATGTGTCAAAAGATTTTGGAATACTGAATTTATAATTAAAAAATGAAACTAAAATCAATAATTTTGTCAATATTTGATAAATTCTGTAATGCTTAAGTGAGTTTAGGCATCACAAAATGATATTATGATAACTATATATATAGATTTTTAATTTGCTCTCAAAAGATTTGCTGTAATCTACTGTTGTCCCTTTTAGCTAGATGGAAATTATACATGGAAATTAGCATCTACAATTAAATTTCCTATAAAAATAACAACCAGTATAGTCCTGATATAGTGTGCAGTTAATCTAGATCTTTGGAACTGCTTTTATTTCTATGGTAATTCACTTAATTGCGTTATTATAAATGTCTTTACTGTCACATTTGGGGGTGGGGCTTAGCGACAGGTCATTTTAGCCGTGAATTTTTAAAGTGATCAATGTGTATTGCATTCTTGCATTGCACATATGACACTGGACAGTTTATTTAAACGGTTTGATAAACTGGTTTATCACCCACCTCCAATCATTATCAAACATATCAGCCAATCATTTTTCAGTGATTGGATCTGTATCTTTAATGAAATCTAATATATGTATGAGGAATGAGGATGTTACTCTTCTTAACTGTCTTAGATTGTGTCTTTGTACACACATACGTTGGTTTTTGTGTGTATTCAACAGATGGAAAGCAGTGTGGAGGCAGATGCATGGCACGAGGAAATCTTGCACTCCCACCAAGTGTCCTTCAGCACTGAAGAGGGAGGGAAAACTCAGGCCTTCAGTCTTGTAGTGTAGACACGCACCCTCAGGTTCATCTGCAGTTCAACAGCCCAAAAATGTTACTACTAGTAAGAGGAAAGCACTCAGCGCCTCTTAGTATGTTCACATTCCACAAATCAGCACTTGCACTGTGCCCAACATTTCAGATGCTGTTTGTGCAAGCCAATATTGCATCCAAGTACAGCACAAACTCTCCTATTGTCTAGTGTAACCCTTACAGCATGGTGAAACTGAATGTGTTTTAAGAGGTGTTTGCCAAGGCAAGCATTGCTATTACTATTGGTGACCCTGTTTGAGGGACCCAAACTATGTCTTTATTATATTATACAGACTTTATGTGAGCTTTTTTGACTTAGGCCCACTGCACGATTAATCGAAATTAGCGCTGTCAAACGATTAATCGCATCCAAAATAAATTTTTTTGTTTATGTAATATACTGTATGTGTGTGTACTGTGTATATTTATTATGCATATATAAATTCACACACACAGAGTATATATTTTGAAAATATTTACATGTGTATATATTTATAATAATATAATTTATATTATATATAAATCTATTTAATATATAAACATAAAATTTTTCTGAAATATATACATGCATGTGTGTGTATTTATTTATTTATTTATTTATTTATATATATATATATATATATACACATAATAAATATAAATATACATATAAAACATTTATTTTGGATGCGATTCATCGCGATTAATCGTTTGACAGCACTAATTGAAATAAAACTAAATTCACGATATGGATAAGTATGATTTTGAAATAGCAAAGGCTGTGATTTAATTAAATAAATATATGCATCTGCTCTTGAGTTTGCATCGCTTTGATGTGCATTTGGAAATGCAACGTGCCTAAAATCTTACCATACTTGCAATTAGATGCGTTTATCAACAAGAGAAGCTTTTAAGGGCTTTCTGTGGTTTTCCATTCAAATAAAAAATCTGATGGTTAAACATTTTAAAATGAAGGAATTAAGACAGCCATGAATGTAATTTTACAGTTGTAAGGTAATAGAAAGATATTTTCTATATATTTTTTAAATACTTGTTTTTTAAATTTCACAGTAAAATAATAATTTATATTATTATAATTATATTGTTATTTGTATTTGGTATTTTTATTTGTATTTAGTAGTAGTAGTATTAATAATAATAATAATAATAATAATAATAATTATAATAATAATAAAATCCAAAAGCAATGACACACATCAAAATGTTTTTAATTATGACATATAACATTTACCTAATTATGATATATAATATAATAATTATATTTATTTGTATATTTTAGTATAACAATAATAATAATTATTATTATTATCGTTATTGTTTATTATTATTATTATTATTATTTTTAGTATTTTATGTTCATAGTTAAATATAATGACAAACTTTTGGCAAATTGTGTGGCTCTACAAACAAGCACAGTAAAAATTTTTAATATCACCCCCTAACATCCTAGCAGCTACATAGCAGTGTCATTGCATTATTGTGGCTTGTTCCAGGGCAAAATCAACTCACATTATCTTCTAAAAATCTTTTTTTTTTATTGTAATCTCATTGGGAGTTTGGGTTGCATTTGGCTGTTAGTTTGAAGATCTGAGTCATACCGATAGACGTCAGACATGTCAAGTGGCTGTTTCCCTGCAGAAATTGAGAACTTTCCACTCAAGAACTTGTTCAACAGTTGGTGCGCTGTCATTTTTTTTCCCCTCTTTCACAGGACAGACAGCAGCCTTGTTGTTTTTATTTTTTTGGTTTCTCTTTGCTCTCTGCAGTCTGTGACACCCTTTTGTCTCATTTTCAGCTATCTATAACTATGATGCCAGAGGAGAGCCAGAGCTGAGTCTTCAGGTGGGGGACACGGTACACATACTTGAGACGTTTGAAGGTGAGTGTCGAGTTCCAGCATGTCTTGACACGTCCACCCACACTTTCTTATAGCGTGTTCACACTTGCACTGAACACATAATCTGGGGTCTCCCAGAGTTCTGCTGAAGCTCTGAGAGCTTCATATGTGGCCTGCAACATTCAAATTAAGCAGAATATTTGCTTGCATGATTTAAATTGCAACAGTAACAGTTACAACAACTTTGTAACTGTTTATTTTACCCAAAGTCCAATTATAATGTTAATGTTTTCTGTGACCATTTTCTACTCTCTCTCTGACCTTTTAAGCTGTGTTTACAGTTGGCCTGAAAGGGATAGTTCACCCCAAAATAAAAATTCTCTCATCATTTATTTACCCTCATGTCATGGCAAAACAGTAAAGCTTTTTTCTTTAATGGAACACTTAAGATATTTTTTAAAAATGTCTCCAATGGGGTCTAATGTTGTTTGGACACCAGTGTTATTCAAACTATTCAGAAGAAAGCAATTGATATAGGTTTGCAACAACTTAAGGGTCTAGTAACAATGATAGAGTTGTCATTTTAGCACAAATCATACGTGCTAAATGCAAATGTACATTACCAGTGAAAAGTTTGGGTAGGCAAGATTTTAAGGCTCCATTTATTTAATGAAAAAAAAAGCAGTAATATTACAATTTAAATAACGGTTTTGTATTTTAATATATTTTTAAATTTTTAAATTGATTAATGCATCAGCTAGAAGTGGGAGATTTCAGGGAAAACAAACAATGTGTGTGTGTGTATATATTAGGGGTGTAACGGTACACAAATTTGACGGTCCGGTATGTACTTCGGTTTTAACGTCACGGTTCGGTACGATTTCGTTACAGCAGGGGGAAAAACTTTTTTTTTTTTTTTTAAATAGTGGTTTACTGAGCAAGTTTCTCTTTCTTTAAATACATTCAGTTATAGTTTACATTTTCTAAGTGATAAAAATCTACGTCAGCTTATGCTTAAAACTACATTATAAGGTTACAATTAGGCCTATCAACGTAACCCAAACTTACATTTAATTACTATTTATTTTTAAATGGATGATCAAAACTCATCTTAAAAAAAATACATTGCATACATGTAAATTGCACATATTATAATTATAATAATATAATAAAATTTCTAGGTTATTTGTTCAAATATATTCAATTACACACTGGCTGTCATAGCATGTTTCATAACAGATTTATTTAAACATACATTAAATAATTAAGACTAACAGGTTTAGTAAAATATGATGAGTATATGGTGTAATATTTCGCGAAATGCTCTTCTCTACACTTCATTTCTCTAGTGAACTAACGAGCTGTGGACACTGATGACTTGCTGAGGTAAATGAAATGCTACATGACATTTTATTTCCACACTGTTTTGTTGATGTCTTTCCGTGGTTGAAACACTGATTGAGCAATTACATGAGGCATGAGATGTTCAGTCATGTTTATTTGCGTTAAAACTATAGTACAGAGGAAGGAATGATCGCGTTCCAGGAACCGGAGCCGATCGCGGCAACTCTAGTGTGTTTATATCAACATGTTTCTGAACCGTCCCAGAAGCGGCTCTCCAAGGCGTTTATACAGCGATCTGTCATGCCACATTCAAGACTGTCAAAACACCATTTATTATTTGAATTTCCTAAAAAAAGAAAAAAAAAAAAAAAAAAGAAAACTGTATTTGAACACATGCGTACCGAACCAAAAGGCCCCTACCGAAACCTTTACAACCCTAGTGTATGTGTGTGTATATATATATATATATATATATATATATATATATATATATGTGTATGTATGTGTGTGTGTGTGTGTGTGTGTGTGTGTGAAGCTGAGAGAAGATGAAAAATCAATCAAACCATTGCACAAACACTGGCAATAACAAGTACAACCATTTGGAATCTCCTGAGGTAGAAAGAAACCACTGGTGTGCTAAGTAACACACCTCGAACGGGTAGATCAAGGAAGACATCAGCAGTTGACGACAGAAACATTGTGACAGCTGTAAAGAAAGACCCTAAAACAACTGTTAGTGACATCAGCAACAACCTCCAGTGGGCAGGAGTGAAGGTATCGCAATCTACTGTTCGCAGAAGACTTCATGAACAAAAGTACAGAGGCTACACCAGAAGATGCAAACCACTCATTAGCGAGAAGAATAGGAGATGAGCCTCAAAATTCTGGGACAAGGTTTTATGGACTGATTTTATGGACCAAAGTGATGGAAAGGCTAAAGTTTGGAGAAAGAAAGGATCTGCTCATGATCTCAAACATACAAGCTCATCTGAAACACAGTGTAAACAGGTGTACATTACAGTACACATTACATAGGTAATGTAATGGCTTGGGCTTTCATCGCTTCTTCTGGGACAGGCTCAATAATCTTCATTAATGATGTAACACATGACAGCAGCAGCAAAATTAACTCAGAAGTCTTCAGAAATATTTTGTCTGACAATTTACAGAAAGATGCAACCAAACCGATTGGGAGATCCTTCATCATGCAGCAAGATAATGACCCAAAACATAGTGCCAAAACAAAAAAGGAGTTCATCAGGGCAAGAAGTGGAAGGTTTTAGACTGGCCAAATCAATCTCCACACTTAAACCCTGTAGAGTATGCATTTTACCTGCTAAAGAAGAGACTGAAGGGAGTAACCCCCCAAAACTGAAAGAGGCTGCGGTGAAAGCCTGGAAAAGCAAAAGTTTGGTGATGTCAATGGGTCACAGACTTGATGCAGTTATTGAAAGCAAAGGATTTGCAACTAAATATTAAGTCTTACCTGAATACCTGGAAATAAAAGCTGAAATGCTGATCTCTCGTCTCATATTCATCTTTTGATGTCAAACCCCAATGTTTTCAGTCTACATCAAAAATAAAGGAATTGGCCTCACTGTTCCACTACTTTGGAGGGCACTGTGTGTGTGTGTGTGTGTATACAAAAAAGTATTTAGTCAGCCACCAATTGTGCAAGTTCTCCCACTTAAAAAGATGAGAGAGGCCTGTAATTTTCATCATAGGTATACCTCAACTATGAGAGACAAAATGAGGAAAAACAATCCAGAAAATCACATTGTTGGATTTTTAAATAATTAATTGGTAAATTCCTCGGTAAAATAAGTATTTGGTGATTTCTGGCTTTCACAGACCTGTAACTTTCACAGACCTCCTCTGTCCTCCACTCATTACCTGTATTAATGGCATCTGTTTGAACTTGTTATCATTATAAAAGACACCTGTCCACAACCTCAAACAGTCCAACTCCAAACTCCACCATGGCCAAGACCAAAGAGCTGTCAAAGGACACCAGAAACAAAACTGTAGACCTGCACCAGGCTGGGAAGACTGAATCTGCAATAGGTAAGCAGCTTGGTGTGAAGAAATCAACTGTGGGAGCAATTATTAGAAAATGGAAGACATACAAGACCACTGATAATCTCCCTCGATCTGGGGCTCCACGGAAGATCTCACCCCGTGGGGTCAAAATGATCACAAGAACTGTGAGCAAAAATCCTAGAACCACATGGGGGGACCTAGTGAATGACCTGCAGAGAGCTGGGACCAAAGTAACAAAGGCTACCATCAGTAACACACTGCGCCGCCAGGGACTCAAATCCTGCAGTGCCAGACGTGTCCCCCTGCTTAAGCCAGTACATGTCCGGCCCGTCTGAAGTTTGCTAGAGAGCATTTGGATGATCCAGAAGAGGATTGGGAGAATGTCTCATGGTCAGATGAAACCAAAATAGAACTTTTTGGTAAAAACTCAACTTGTCGTGTTTGGAGGAGAAAGAATGCTGAGTTGCATCCAAAGATCACCATACCTACTGTGAAGCATGGGGGTGGAAACATCATGCTTTGATCCGTGTAAACGAAAGAATGAATGGGGCCATGTATCGTGAGATTTTGAGTGAAAACCTCCTTCCATCAGCAAGGGCATTGAAGATTAAACGTGGCTGGGTCTTTCAGCATGACAATGATCCCAAACACACCGCCCAGGCAACGAAGTAGTGGCTTCGTAAGAAGCATTTCAAGGTCCTGGAGTGGCCTAGCCAGTCTCCAGATCTCACCCCCATCGAAAATCTTTGGAGGGAGTTGAAAGTCTGTGTTGCCCAGCGACAGCCCCAAAACATTACTGCTGTAGAGGAGATCTGCATGGAGGAATGGGCCAAAATACCAGCAACAGTGTGTGAAAACCTTGTGAAGACTTACAGAAAACATTTGACCTCTGTCATTGCCAACAAAGGGTATATAACAAAGTATTGAGATGAAATTTTGTTATTGACCAAATACTTATTTTCCACCATAATATGCAAATAAATTCTTTAAAAATCCTACAATGTGATTTTCTGGATTTTTTTTTTCTCTTGCACAATTGGTGGCTGACTAAATACTTTTTTGCCCCACTGTGTGTGTGTGTGTATGTGTATATATATATGTATATATATACAGGGCCTAAAACTGACTTTTTGCCACACCTGCCAATGGCCGGTGATGTGATGAATTTTACCAGCCAAAAGATTATTTTACCGGCCATGAAACTCTTTTTGCAAAAACAGGTTGTCGTTACTACTACGATGACTAAACATATTTACAATGTTTTTAGTTTGTCCTTTACTTTACTTATCTTTTCTTTTTTTGTCCCTATAAAACATTGAGATTCTTGTCCTTTGGCAAACGGAGCAGGCTATCCTGTTACGCCTGTTTCACACATACTCAGTTTGCAGTGCATATGTGGTGCGTATTTTTTCCGAACCCATGTTAATGGATTAGAGCAGGGCTATTCAATTAGTTTAATTTGAGGGCTGGATTATCGAATTGAAAATTTAAATGGGGCCATGGGGGTGGGGGCCATCCTGATCTCTTTCTGGGGGGACCTATAAAATTAGAAATTAAATTGAAATCTAAAATCTATAAAAGGTTAACATTAGTGCTTTCTGTCAATCGATCAAAAAAAAAAAATAAATAAATAAAATTTCTTTTGTAATTAATCATGATTAATTGCGTATTAATATTGTCATAATTTCACATTGAACCTCCAAATTAATGTAGAAACAACAAAAATAGTATATTTTAAATATGCTATTAATGGCATCTTTTTACTAAGTAGCCTATTGGTAGCAATACTGCTACTGGTGTTTCTATTAAATGCATTTTCCCTCAGTTCTACCTATTAATTATAGCCATTCAACATTACAGTATAATTGAAAGCCATTATTGTTAACATTTAATATGATCTGAAATATTAAGTGATTTTAAAACAATCTTCACATAAACTATAAATTGTATATGCATAAACTACACAGATTAATCTTTATTAATCAGCGACTAGAGCAGTGGAGTGATTTATTTTTTTTTCTTTTTCTTTTTTTTCTTTTGTTCTTTGATTTCCATCAATGACAGACTTCAGCAGGTTTTACTTTAAAAGCAGCGCTATCTCTTTAAAAGCTGATGCACATGACGCGGATCTGACACGTTCTATTTTCTCCAAACTCTTTACAGTCATTTAAGGCTTTATAACTCATTTAAGACCATGTTTACGAGGTAACTCGCCAAACCTGTGTATTTTGACATAATTGTGTGTTTTCGTCCATTGAAGCGCTACTGGTGCGCTGTCTGAGCGGCACAGTGTTTGAGTACAGCCAAACGTAGCCTACTTCACTGCACCGTTTAGGCGGCGTAACCCCAAGTATGTGTCGCCATATTCTTGAGTTATGAAGAATACAGAAGGGAAAAGTTAATTTTCCGAAATGAAGCAGCAGTATCTTCTCAGGTAAAAGTTTTAGAACCGTGTTTAGGGAAAAGCGGGCCATCACACTGCTCTGACCTTATCAGCCCGTTTGTATCCTATTAACGTATTTGATTCGCTCTTGTTGCTTATGACAGAACAGCTAATCACAAGAATCTTGTCTTCGGGAAAAGATTATTTTATTCGTTTACGCCAGAAACAGCGAATCCCTTTTAAAACTAGCTTTTGTTCTCACTACATTGCATTGTTATATTTCGGAAAAGTTTTACCCGCCAACTGGCGACCGACACTGTTACATTTACTCGCCAACGTTGATTTTCACTCGCATTTGGCGCTTGGCGAGTGTTCATTTTAGGCCCTGTATATATACATATACTACATATACATATACGTACATGCATACATAGATACATGCATGCATACATACATGTATATGTAACCCTGGGTAAACCTGGGTTAATTAAGCCTTTACATTATTTCTAGTGTGATTTAATGCCAGTGTATTTTGATTGTAAACATTCACATTTAAGTTCGTTACTGTGCTTATTTTTAAGAGTGTTCACCTTTATTTATAACCTTCAATATGCAAATATGGGTAAGCAAAATCATGGGGTTTGAAGAAAAGTTTAAAAATTTCCTGGCCGGAGAGGGCAAGACCATGAATGATGTTCAACAGTTGTTCTCTTCTGTCGGTTCAAGTGTTTCAAGTGCCAGCACGCCTGAATCCATCATCCATGCAGTTGGTGAACTTATAGAAAAGACAGTCATCCCACCTAGCGACAGCAGCGCATACAGACGATTGCGCACTTTTTCAGCCACTGTTCCCACTCCATCTGAAGAAGAAACCATGGAGAATTGGATTGAACAAGCCCACCTTATAATTTCAGAATGTGAGTGTTCTGAAAAAGGAGAAGGATAGTGGAAAGCTTAAAGGGTCCCGCTCTTGAAATCGTCAAAAATCAGTTCGATTTTCTAGTATAGATGCTGGCGCTCTTTAATACATTGAGGAATTGGAAAGCACCTTCGGAACCTCTGAATCTGGAGAAGATTTGTATTTTGCCTTCCGCCTCCTTCATCAAAGTCGTGGTGAAGCTCTATCAGAATTTCTGCGCAGAATAAAGAAGTCACTCAACAAGGTTGTACAGAGAGGTGGACTGTCTCCACAGATGATGGACTGAGTCAGAGTAGAACAGCTGATACGAGGTGCTGTTGAAGCAGATATGATGCTTTTACAGTTGCGGTTGAAAGAGAGGAAGGAGCGCCCACTCACATTCTTAACTCTTCTGAATGAAATTCTTGAAGCTGAGGAAAGTGAAGCTGCCAGAAAGAAAATTAGTACTACAGTAAAAACGGTACAGTTGAAGGAAGAAGAAATTCTCACTTTATCTGCTGTTAAGGAGTTAAAAGCTGACAATCAGGAACTGCGTGCACGGTTAGATGAAGGCCTGACCTCTGTATCAGTTTCTTCAGTGATGCAAGGGTTTAAGTCAAATACAGATAAGAGAAGTGAGACAAATCAGCTTTCAGAAGTACACATGCTCAAGAAACAAGTACAAGGACAAGACTTACAGCAGCAGCTAGCTGTTTTGAGTGTGAGCCACAGTCAGCCAGTTCAACATGTCCAGCCTCAAGCCAGGTCTACTCCTTTTACTGTTAGGAGACCTACCAAGAACAAAGATGATTATTTTTGTTACCTTTGTGGAGAAGATGGCCATATTGCAACGAAGTGCCGAGCTCCAGAAAACTCTGCACAGGTCATTCAAAAGCTGGTACATTCCATACGAAGAGGTAAAAGGGAGAAAGAAAATGTTAATCCGAGTAGTACCAATGAGAACCAAGCTTGTTTTGCAAACATAAGTCAGACTAGAACCAGTGGGTCAAGCAGCCTACCCAAGGGATTAGTGGGCTCTGCGTCAACCGTCTCAGTAAAAATGAATGGATGTCCTTGCCAGGCTCTATTAGACAGTGGATCTCAGGTCACCATTGTGTTTGATACATGGTATAATGGATACCTACCTAATGTGAAACTGCATACTCTCACTGGTCTGTCACTTTGGGGAGTCATCTCCTCCAGCCACCCATACAAGGGGTACGTCAAGATTGATGTGTCTTTTCATGCTCCTCTCACAGGTTTTGAGGAGACCCAGTCACTACTGGCCTTGGTCTGCCCCGTACCGCAATGTTCACAACAGGTTACCAATGCTAGTTTCTTCCAACGTCTTGTTACCCTTAGTCAAGATACTGGATCAACCAATGGTAGCGCACACTTTCAGAATCCAGACATGTCCTCAAACATTCAGTGTACCTCATCCGCTCTACAAGGAAAACGACACTGACTGGCCTGGAAGGAATGTCAAGTGGAATGGCCCAAGAAATTTTAATGTCCCTTCCAGAGGCAAGCAGTATGATGCATATAAAGTGAAGTCTGAAAAGCACTTTAGAGATGATATCTTTGTAGAGGATGTCCAAAGACCACCTGTGACTCAAGCCCAAGCTGACAATAGAAAGAAGAGAAAGCCGTCAAGGAAAAAAGAAGCAACTTCAAAATAGAGTGAGGTCGTTGATGCATCATCGGACAGTGATGTTAGTACGAGTTGCTATTACAATCCAGACAGATTTCGGAATTTGCAAAGACCGATGCATACCAGATCATCTCAACCGAGACGAAGACGAAGAAGAAGAAGAACAGTAGGTAAACTAGTAGATGGACTAGACATTTCACAACCTGTCACTCAACTGGCAGAGATACAGGAGTCTGAAGGAGGAGACAGTCAGTCTAGTCATGCTTTCAAAGAGGAGACTGAACAGGTGTACCATCGACCGAAGAGGATAATAAAGCCTATGGTCAAGTTAAGCTACAGTGACTTTGGCCAACCCAAGGATCAACAATATACCATTGTGTATCGAGGGATGGTGATACACATTAAAGATTCACCAGATTGGAAGAACCAGCAGTGTCAAATTTTATGGTGTCACCCGATGGCTAAGTGTTCCATTTCCAGTTCTGCTGGTACCTTCAAAGCCACTGTTCAGATATAATCCCTCCTCTCATGAGGACATGATAATTTTAAGCAGGGGGAGAGTGTACATTATTTCTAGTGTGATTTAATCCCAGTGTATTTTGATTGTAAACATTCATGTTTAAGTTCGTTACTGTGTTCACTTATATTTATAACCTTCAGTATGCAAATATGGGTAAGCAAAATCATTCGTTTTGATTGGTTTGTAAATCTAATTGTCCCACCCCCTTAACTGGATGGTGTATTCTGATTGGCAGATCAAGATCCTTTTTAAGGGGAGAAGAGAGAGAGAAGACTCGAGTTTCGTTTGATCCATGATTGTTACAGTGTCTTAAACTTGCTATTTTGTGATAAAGTAGGTGTTTTCAGCAAGAATTCATCTGTCAGTGTTTTGACAGCGTTTCTGGTGTAGTTTGCTGTCTAACTTGAGTATTTCAAGCGAGTTGTATAGACTAAGTGTCTCGCATGCGGCATTGTTTACATTCGGACGGGAAGCCGGTTGTTAGAAGTGTCTGTGTACGTATGGTCGAGAGAGACGGTTAGCATGTTGAGGACATCGCTGGACGACGAACTACAAGAGTGCTAATCGGCGTGTGTTACAAGTTTCTCCGGTATCGATAGAGAAGTGTCGCAACCCCAGATAGTGCTTTGATTCCCCGAGAGAATTCAAAGTTCCTCTGGCATCGCTGGATACACCGCATCAAGGGAGAGTTCACGATCACCATCGGAGCAAGAGAAAGCTGAGCGGAATGATCTTCACGCTCGACCGCTTGCCATTCACTTGCATTGAGGTACTCTGCAATGTTTTATTTTGCTCGGTTAGAGTGAAGCGGCCAGTTTTGTGTTTTAATCAGCCACAACGCACCCTAGCAATGATCCAGACTTGCAACGGTGGGGGTTGATGAATGCATGTGTATGTGTGGGCCCACTTTTATGCTGTTAAATGCCTGTTATGGTTATTGTTATTGTCTCAGTTGCTCTTACAGCAAACTGTATATAGTCAGAAGGACTAATTTCAGTAGTCGTCTGCAGATGCTGAGATGAAGATGCGCTCGTGCAGATGCGCTCGTGAAGCTCAGACAGCGCGGATTTCGGATGCCATTACCTAGCATCCATCTAGCGAATCTCTGCACTCTACCCAACAAAACGGACAAACTCCTTCTGCTCTCCCGGACAAATAAAGATTTTTCAAACTCTGCTGCTCTGTGTTTCACAGAAACCTGGCTGAAAGACGCCATTCCAGACAGCGCGCTTCATCTGCCGGGCTTTCAGCTGTTTAGAGCGGAGCGCGACACAGTATCGCACGTCAGTGGGACATGCTTTTACATCAACGAAAGGTGGTGTACAGATGTAACTGTGTTAAAGAAGATGTTCTGTTCAGACCTAGAAGCTCTCTTCATTAACTGCAAGCCTTTCTACTCGCCACGGTACTTTTGTGTGAGTGTTTACATTCCTCCGCAAGCACACTTGAGCTCAGCTTTACAGAAACTGGCTGATCAGATCACAGAGACAGAACAACAACACCCAGACTCTGTTTTAATCATTCTCGGGGACTTTAATAAAGCAAATCTCTCCCGTGAACTGCCAAAATACAGACAGCGCATCACATGTCACACCAGAGACAGTAATATACTGGATCACTGTTACACAGCAATAAAGGATGCATTTCACTCTGTCCCACGGGCAACTTTGGGGCTCTCTGATTACTGTTTAGTTCATCTCATACCAACCCACAGGCAGAAACTGAAATCAGCTAAACCTGTATTAAGGACTATAAAAAGATGGACTAATGAAGCAGAGCGGGATTTACAAGCCTGCTTCCACCTCACTGATTGGACTGTTTTTGAAGCTGCTGCCACCGATCTGGACGAGCTTACAGAGACTGTAACATCATATATCAGTTTCTGTGAGGATATGTACATTCCTACCAGGTCTGATTTAACCTACAACAATGACAAACCATGGTTCACTGCAAAACTCAGACACCTCTGTCAGGCCAAAGAAGATGCTTGCAGGAATGGGGACAGATTGTTGTATAAACAGGCCAAATACACCCTGGAAAAGGAGATCAGAGTGGCAAAGAGGAATTATTCTGGAAAGCTAAGGAACCAATTCTCTTCCAGTGATCCTGCTTCAGTGTGGAAAGGTCTGAAAGACTTCACCAATTACAAGACACCATCCCCCAGCACTGTGGAACAACTGGCAGACGATCTGAATGAGTTCTACTGCAGGTTTGAAAAACCCCTCCTGCAACCCCCCCCTCCCACACACACACTGCAGATCAGTGAAGATGATGTGCGCCAGGTCTTCAGAAAGAACAAGAGAAGGAAGGCACCAGGCCCAGACAGTGTGACACCAGCCTGTCTGAAAACCTGTGCTGACCAGCTGGCCCCTATCTTCACACAGATCTTCAACAGATCACTGGAGCTATGCAAAGTCCCCTCATGCTTCAAACGCTCCACCATCATCCCCATCCCAAATAATACCAATATTACAGGACTAAATGACTACAGGCCTGTGGCTCTAATGTCTGTGGCCATGAAATCATTTGAAAGACTAGTTTTGGCTTATCTGAAGGACATCACTGGACCCTTACTGGACCCCCTGCAGTTTGCCTACAGAGCAAACAGCTCTGTGGATGACGCAGTCAACATGGGACTTCACTACATCCTGCAACATCTCGACAGACCAGGGACTTATGTGAGAATCCTGTTTGTAGACTTCAGCTCCGCTTTTAATACCATCATCCCATCACTCCTCCAGCCCAAATTAACTCCGCTATCCGTCCCCACCTCTGTCTGTCAGTGGATCAACAGCTTCCTTACAGACAAGTAAAGCTTGGTAAATTCTCATCCAGCACCCATACGATCAGCCCTGGAGCACCTCAGGGCTGCGTTCTCTCCCCACTGCTCTTCTCCCTCTACACGAACGACTGCAAGTCAAGTCAAGTCACCTTTATTTATATAGCGCTTTTAACAATACAGATTGTGTCAAAGCACTTAACAGTATCAAATTAGAGGATAGAGTGTCAGTAATGTATAATGATAAGATTAAACACTCAATTTTCAGTTAAAGGCATTTCATTATTGAATTCAGAGATGTCATTGTCTAGCTCAGTTTAGTTTAAATATTATCTGTGCAATCAAATCGGCGATAATCGCTAGAAATTAAGACTGCACATCTAAAGACCCCTCTGTCAAGCTCCTGAAGTTTGCAGATGACACCACAGATATCGGTCTCATTCAGGACAGTGATGAGTCTGCACTCCCCCCACTCACCATCATGAACAGCACTGTGACTGCAGTGGAGTCATTCAGATTCCTGGGCACCACAATTTCTCAGGACCTGAAGTGGGACAGTCACATTGAGCCCATTGTGAAAAAGGCCCAGCAAAGGTTGTACTTCCTTCGGCAGCTGAGGAAGTTCAACCTGCCACAGGAGCTGCTGAAACAATTCTATTCTGCCATCATTGAATCCGTCCTGCACTTCAATAACTGTCTGGTTCAGCTCGGCTACCAAATCTGACCTCAGAAGACTACAGAGGGTAGTCCGGAATCATTGGTACAACCCTCCCCACTCTCCAAGAACTGTACTCATCCAGAGTGAGCAAAAGGGCTGGCAAAATCACTCTGGACCCCTCACATCCAGCACACTCCCTCTTTGAACTGTTGCAGTCTGGTTGACGCTACAGAGCTCTGAGCACCAGAACGACCAGGCACAGGAACAGTTTCTTCCCTCAGGCAATCCATCTCATGAACAGTTGACAATAAACGTGGAACACACAACACTATTATACATTATTTACTTAACATACTTTTTACATTTCAAATTTGCACATATCATACCTGTACATACATAATTGTCTATATTATATATTGCGTTTTTGCTATTTTGTACATTTGTCTATTTTGTATATTTTTAATATTATTATTTTTATTATCGGTGTCCTGTCCTGTCGCTGTCATTCTGTTGCACTGTGGAGCTTCTGTTACTATAACAAATTCCTTGTGTGTGTAAACATACCTGGCAATAAAGCTCATTCTCATTCTCTCTCATTCTCATAATTCACTCAGGGTAAATTTTAAGGGAGCAGTTTCTTTTATTGAAGTGTTGTCATTGATACATTGGATACTGATACTGTCACGGTGCACACAGCAGGGAGGAAACAAGGAACACGCAGACGAGGAGATACTTCAAAATAATAGTCTTTAATGGGGACATCAGGACAGGGCAAGACAAGGCAAGGTTGACACAGACAGGAACACCGGGGAATAACGAGTAGATCAGACGAAAACTAACTAAACAGGCAGGAACGAAATACACATGACAATCACTGATAATTAGACTAAAACACAGCTGGACAAGACTTAACTAATAATCACACTTAACAAGGACAGGAACATGACCAAATATGGACACGAGGCGGGAACACATGACACACACAACAGAGGAAGTGACAGATACTGTATATAGTATATTTTGGTACCTTTTTTGGTCTATTTATTTATTGACCTATATATCCGTTTATTTCTATTTTTCTATTTATTGACATTTATATATTTATTGAGATTTGACTATTTATTTATTCAATTATTTATTTTGATAATAAAACATTCTATTTTTATACTTACCCATAATTACCTGGTGTATTTACCTGGATTCACCATACTTACCTTTAGGCTTAGCTTGTAAATCGTAACAATACCAGAGGTGTGTAATAGTTTAAGACTAGTCGAGAGACATATCACCAGAACCCGGTGCTCCACCCTAATAGAACTTTAGGGCCGTAACTCTCGAGAGGGCAGGGGGCGCTATACAAATAAATAAATATATATATATATATATATATTAGGGGTGTAAATCGGATGGTTCGTCACGATACGATACGATTCTCAGACCCAGCGATACGATATTTGCGATACCTCAAAAATTCTACGATAATGATTTGATTCGATACAGGAGTATATCTATCGATATTTCGATATTATGATATTATATACCTATTTTAAACAACAGTCTACATTTTTATTGACTCGCAAATGCAACCAAAATATATAACATGAACATTTATCTGAAATTTTCACATCCTGTACCTCAATTGGGACATTCAAAACAAAAAAATAGGCCATACACCTTTTTTCTTTTTCTTTTTTTAAATATAAAGAATATAAACAATTGGAAAAACAATTCTGGCTGATACTATGGGCTCAGTGCTAAAAATCTTTTCTACAGATAACCAAATTATAAGCAATAGCAGAAAATAAATACAATAGAACAAAGACACAAGTTCAGTAAAGAGTGCTTTTCAGGTTTTTCAGCTCAGTCTAAAATAAATGTTCAGGTAGCCTATACACTACAGAAACGTAATAATCAAATTTAAAATAACTGGGTAACACTTTATTTTAAGGTGTCATAATACAGAGTAATTACCTAATTAAGTACTTAGTAGTAGCCGTTGTACTTACATGAAACAAAATGTACTTACCATGTAGCTAAGTTATGGAACAGCCTATACTTACAGTTTGTAATTATGTAGATGTAATAGGCAGCTACTGTTACACATACTGTATGTAACAGACCGAGTCTGTTACACAGCTACTTGTACACTTAAGTACAATCTTGATATTCTTTATTTTAAGTAGCTTATGCCTGTGTAATATTCTGTAATTGTAATGTAATTAGAAAGGTATTACATGTATTTTAGCTGTGTACTTGTGGGTTAAATCAAACTAAGGTGCAGCTGGATAAGGTGTACAGTATAGATAAACATGAAGTACACTTAAGTACAATCTTGATACACTATTTTAAGTAGCTTATGTCTGTGTACTTTTATAATTACAGTGTTTAAGTCTGCAACACATATGTAACAATCTTTTGGTTACATAAGTAGCTGTGTAACAGACTCGGTCTGTTACATATGTGTAACAGTAGCTGCCTATTACATGTACATAATTACAAACTGTAAGTACAGGCTGTTCCATAACTTATTTACATGGTAAGTACATTTTGTTTCATGTAAGTACAACGGCTACTACTAAGTACTTAATTAGGTAATTACTCTGTATTATGGACACCTTAAAATAAAGTGTTACCAATAACTGCATAGTCTTCACTGTATAAATTAAATATAGATTAATCATTTTTGGTGTTACAAAGGCTATTTAGTCAGGAGCAGTGAGCACTTGTATTTTTCTTTTACAGCATTAGATTTATTATTAGTTTGCTTTCACTTTAAGAACGAAAGCACCGATTTAATATACTGATACACGTGCGTTTTCTTTCTCAACTGTTTTACTACGATATTCGCCAAAATGCGCATTTTGACGTAATTTTGTCTGTATTCACTCATCCATGCACAAAAAAGCGGAAGAGAGCTCAATTTAGTATTCGCGCGGCGTCTGTGTGCATGCGCTTCAGATGTGTGCACAGAAAACTTTTTACACAGCGCTCGACTGTTCCGCCAACAATCCCGAGCGTCTTTTATGCTCGCCTTGTGCCTTCGGGCAGTCCTTATATCGAGTCTATGGGGTTATTATGGGGTTATATCTCTGCCACAATTCTGAGTGCGAAAGATCATATTTTGAGCGACAAAAGTGCATTTTGCACGCACGTGAACTGAGTTTTGTGGAGAAATTTTTTTACGAAAATCAATTTTGCATTTAAAATATGTTTTTGGAAATATGTGCAGACCTTCTCTTTTGCGCGTGCAACATTTCACTAGCTTGCTTCCCTAATGCCTGCCCTCAGTGCTCTCTAAACACCGATGGCTCGCTTGCTCAACACAACCTAGCATTACAATATGCCATAATTCCAGCCAATCAGAGACGAGGCTGCTAAATTCTGATTGGCTGCTTTGACAACCAATCACAACCTTCCCTGCATTACCGACAACAATGGAGGACGAAAAATACAGTGCATGCATAATTATGCAAGTTGATATTCTGATCATACTTTTTCCAAGCACAATTTACCAATTCCAAACAACATCAATCTTAATAACTAATATTAATCTTGTATTTAATCATTTATAACTGATTTATAATTATTCAGGAAGGCTGGAAGTGAAAAATATCTTTTATTCAGGTGTGCATAATTATTAAGCAGGTTTTCTTTCACAGATAAAATGAACCAAAAAAGCCATTTAACTCAGGCTGAAATAAAATTATTAAATGCCCAAGAAATATTCAAATATTCAAAACCAGCGCCACCATTTTCCAAAACTGCAACCTACCTGGAGTCTCCAGAAGTACAATGTGTCAGGATCTCAAAGACTTAGGTTAAGTAAAGAATCCTAAAATATGATCCCTACTTAATAAGAATCACATACTTAAGTGTAGTAAAATACTTGAAGACTTTCTATAGGCTTTATAGACGGATAAGTTGAGAGTTACTCTTGAAGGACCAGCATCGCATCACATCCTCTTGTACCACTGTTTGAAGAATTTATCTTCCAGAATCTGGCAGTAAGTTTTGGGAGCTCATTTTTAGTCCATCTCGAGATTTTATCTGTAAAAGAAAACCTGCTTAATAATTATGCACACTTTTAGCCTTCATGAACAATTATAAATCAGTTATAAATGTTTAAATACAAAATTAATATTAGTTATTAAGATTGATGTCATTTGGAATTGGTAAATTGTGCTTGGAAAAAGTATGATCAGAATATCAACTTGCATAATAATTATGCATGCACTGTATTTTTCCTCTTCCGCTGTCGGTAATGCAGGGAATGTTGTGATAGTTTGTCAAAGCAGCCAATCAGAATTTAGCAGCCTCGTCTTTGATTGGCTGAAATTATGGCATATTGTAACGTTGGGTTGTGTTGAGCAAGCGAGCCATTGGCGTTTAGAGAGCACTGAGGGCAGGCATCAGGGTAGCAAGCTAGAGAACCGTTGCACGCGCAAAAGAGAAGGTCTGCACACATCCAAAAATGTATTTTAAATGCAAAATTGATTTTCGTTCGCTCAAAGTACTTTCTTCTTTGCGAGATGAATTCAAAATGAATGCAAAATGCACTTTTGCGTGCTCAAATTTTGAGGAATTGTGGCAGAGATCTAACCCCATAGTCCTTATATTGAGTCCTGAAACGTGAGTTTGAACGAGAATGCATGCATTGGCGGTAATGCATAGACGGACATTATGTGAAAATGTGAACAGTGCCAAAATAAAGGTGCCTATTTATACTACAGATATCAATATTTTACGCGTGGCATCGATGCATCGTATCATCAATCATCGTATCGATGTATCGATCAATATCAATGAATCGTTACACCCCTAATATATACACACACACACGTGGTCAGAATTGTTGGTACCCATGGTAAATAGGATCAAAGAAGGCTGTGAAAATAAATCTGCATTGTTAATGCTTTTGATCTTTTATTTAAAAACAAAATCTCAAAAAATCTAACCTTTCATTGGAGCATAAGAATTTTAAATGGGGGGGAAATATCATTATGAAATAAATGTTTTTCTCTAATACACATTGGACACAATTAACGGTAATTTATTTAATACTTTTTGAAACCTCCATTTGCCAAAATAACAGTTCTGAGTTTTCTTCTATAATGCCTGATGAGGTTAGAGAACACCTGACAAGAGATTAGAGACCATTCCTTCATCCAGAATCACTTCAGACCCTTCAGATTCCCAGCTCCATGACCGTGCTTCTCCTCTTTAGTTCACCTCACTCATAGGGTTCAGGTCAGGGAACTGGAATGGCCATGTGCCCAGTGACCCATTTTTTGTGTTTTTAAGGTTTGTTTTTGGGTTATTGTCTGGTTGGAAGATCAAAACATGGCCCATTATAAGATTTCTAACAGAGTCAGTAGCTTTTTGATTTTTTATCTGTTTGTATATGATAGAATCAGTGATGCCATGTGTCTAAACAAGATGTCCAGGACTTCCAGCCAAAATATAGGCCCACAACATTATAAATACAGCAGTATATTTCATTGTACACATGGGATACTTTTTATCCCTGTGTTCACCAAACCCATCTTGAGTGCTTGCTGCTAAAAAGCAAATTTTTTAGTTTCATCGTCCCATTTGAAGTTCCAGTCATGTCTGATAGCTGAATATGCCGGAGTTTGCCGGAGAGCATTTTCTTTTCTTGCTATTTTTTTTCTTTTTTTTTTTTCTTGAAACCCTCCCAAACAACATGTGGTGTAGATGCTGTTTGATATGTATATTTTTAAGGTTTTCTGACCCTGAGACTCAACTCTTTTCTGCAATTCTTCAGCTGTGGTCCTTAGAGAGTCTTTAGCCACTCAAACTCTCCTCCTCACCGTGCATTGACGATATAGACACACGTCCTCTTCCAGGCAGTTTCGTAACATTTTATGTTGATTGGAACTTCTTGGGAATTTTCACTGCTCTAGCTCTTTTCTTAAAGTTACTTTCGAATTTGTGAAGCTCAATTATCTGTTGCTGCACATCAGAAATATATTCTTTGGTTTTTCTCATTGTGATGATGATTAAGGGAGTTTGGCCTTTGTTTTCCCTCCTATTTATATTCCTGTGTAACAGGAAGCCACGGTTGGATAATTTCATGTTCATAATCACTCTGGTGTGCTCAAAATTGTAAATATGAATGGGCATACACCTCACAGATATATTACTCATAAGAATTTCTAGGGGTACCAATAATTGTGCCCAACGTGTATTTGAGAAAAAAAACATTTATTTCATAATGAGATTTCCCCCCCATTTTCAATTGTTTTAGTTCAATGAAAGGTTAGATTTTTGTGATTTGTTTTAAATAAAAGATCAAAAGGATTAATAATGCAGGTTTATTTTCACAGCCTTCTTTGATCATATTTACCATGGGTACCAACAATTCTGACCATATATATATATATATATATATATGTATGTGTGTGTGTATGTATATGTACAGTGAGGAAAATAAGTATTTGAACACCCTGCTATTTTGCAAGTTCTCCCACTTAGAAATCATGGAGGGGTCTGAAATTGTCATCGAGGTGCATGTCCACTGTGAGAGACATAATCTAAAAAAAAATCCAGAAATCACAATGTATGATTTTTAACTATTTATTTGTATGATACAGCTGCAAATAAGTATTTGAACACCTGAGAAAATCAATGTTAATATTTGGTACAGTAGCCTTTGTTTGCAATTACAGAGGTCAAACGCTTTCCTGTAGTTTTTCACCAGGTTTGCACACACTGCAGGAGGGATTTTGGCCCACTCCTCCACACAGATCTTATCTAGATCAGTCAGGTTTCTGGCCTGTCGCTGAGAAACACGGAGTTTGAGCTCCTCCAAAGATTCTCTATTGGGTTTAGGTCTGAGACTGGCTAGGCCACGCCAGAACCTTGATATGCTTCTTACAGAGCCACTCCTTGGTTATCCTGGCTGTGTGCTTCGGTCATTGTCATGTTGGAAGACCCAGCCTCGACCCATCTTCAATGCTCTAACTGAGGGAAGGAGGTTGTTCCCAAAATCTCGCAATACATGGCCCCGGTCATCCTCTCCTTAATACGGTGCAGTCGCCTGTCCCATGTGCAGAAAAACACCCCCAAAGATGATGCTACCACCCCATGCTTCACAGTAGGGATGGTGTTCTTGGGATGGTACTCATCATTCTTCTTCCTCCAAACACGTTTAGTGGAATTATGACCAAAAGTTCTATTTTGGTCTCATCTGACCACATGACTTTCTCCCATGACTCCTCTGGATCATCCAAATGGTCATTGGCAAACTTAAGTCGGGCCTGGACATGTGCTGGTTTAAGCAGGGGAACCTTCCGTGCCATGCATGATTTCAAACCATGACGCCTTAGTGTATTACCAACAGTAACCTTGGAAACGGTGGTCCCAGCTCTTTTCAGGTCATTGACCAGCTCCTCCCGTGTAGTTCTGGGCTGATTTCTCACCTTTCTTAGGATCATTGAGACCCCACGAGGTGAGATCTTGCATGGAGTCCCAGTCCGAGGGAGATTGACAGTCATGTTTAGCTTCTTCCATTTTCTAATGATTGCTCCAACAGTGGACCTTTTTCACCAAGCTGCTTGGCAATTTCCCGTAGCCCTTTCCAGCCTTGTGGAGGTGTACAATTTTGTCTCTAGTGTCTTTGGACAGCTCTTTGGTCTTGGCCATGTTAGTAGTTGGATTCTTACTGATTGTATGGGGTGGACAGGTGTCTTTATGCAGCTAACGACCTCAAACAGGTGCATCTAATTTAGGATAATAAATGGAGTGGAGGTGGACATTTTAAAGGCAGACTAACAGGTCTTTGAGGGTCAGAATTCTAGCTGATAGACAGGTGTTCAAATACTTATTTGCAGCTGTATCATACAAATAAATAGTTAAAAAATCATACATTGTGATTTCTGGATTTTTTTTTTTAGATTATGTCTCTCACAGTGGACATGCACCTACGATGATAATTTCAGACCCCTCCATGATTTCTAAGTGGGAGAACTTGCAAAATAGCAGGGTGTTCAAATACTTATTTTCCTTACTGTATATATGTATATGTGTGTATTTCTTGAAGCATCTTGGAGACGTTGCCACAGTTCTTCTGGATTTAATTTGTCACAGTTTGTTCTTTTTCTTCATGTCATTCCAGACAGACTGGATGATGAAGAGATCAGATCTCTGTGTGGAGCACTGGCTGTTACGGCTGTTGTCAGACTCCTTGTGCAAACAAAAATCTCATTGGATTATTACAATTAATTGCAAAATGAATATTTGGAAATGTAAACTGATATTTCCTACTGACACACTACAGCAAAAGATCAAAATAACTGACTTAAAACCATTTTTTTTTCTTTTGCTGGTGAAAATAGAAATGTCTACCATTCAAAATTGCTCACCAAGGCTGCATTTATTAGAGCTAAATTGCAGTAAAACCAGTCAGTAGTATTATGAAATATTAGTACAATTTCAAATAATTGTTTTCTATTGTAATATATATATATTCAAATGTAATTTATTCCTGATACAAAGCTGAATTTTTCATCATTACTCCAGACTTCAGTGTCACATGATCCTTCAGAAATTGTTCTATGCTGATACCATAGTACTTTTTTCAGGATTCTATGATGAATAGAAAGTTCAAAAGATCAGCATTTATCTGAAATAAAAATGTTTTGTAATGTTTCTCAGTAAATGTCTTTTAGTTTTTTTTCTTAAAAAAACCTTTGAATTGTAGTATAAACACCATCCAAACGGTTTTGTGATCACTCAAACTATTCTTTGATGTAGGCAAAACTGCATGTAACTAGATTGCATTTGTAGTGTTAATACAAATGTGTCCTGATGTGTGTCAGACAACAGTGATGGACCACCTACTCTCCTGTCAATCAAGCGTTGTGCTAAAACAAGGGCTTTTAAATTAGCTGTCCATGTGCAACTTTAAAAGAAAACAACAATCTGATCTCAAAATTTCAGTCCTTCTGGGAAAAATATATGATGTGCATTCAAGTGATATTTGTCTGACTAAAACATTGGACAACTTCAACCTTTCTCTTTTTTCTACCTGACAACAAATATTTAAGCACCTGTGCAACAAAATGAGTAGCAAAACATTGTGCATTGTGTATTTTATCATTCTTGTTCTGCAAAAGAGAATGGTGGGAGATGTAATTAAAGTCTGTCTCCTCGTAAACTCGCTAAATTAATATTTTTTGGAAAGTTTTATAGTATTCTTTTTCGACAGCACACAAAATGCACACAAACTAAATTGTACTGTCAACATTCACTAAGAAACCATTATTATTATCATTAGTACCAATCAGCTGCCACCATGATTATTTAATTTACACGTCCCTAACTCAGAAAGTCATTGCTTAAAGACAATACAGAGTGTTGATTATGACATTGCAGTGCTTGCATTCATGTCTCTCCTCTTGTAAATATGATGTATATATTTTTTTAAATGTAAAATATTCCATTTCCTTTTTTAAGAATGGAAAACCTGATTTTGCTATTTACATCTACCCTGGTTTCTCTAGAAATTTAGCTAACTCTGAGCAAACTGAACATCTGCCTTATTCTGTTATATAAATAATATATAGCAGCATCTGCCATGTGGCATCATCTGTCTCAAAGATCTGTTCTTTATTTTCTCTCTCTCTCCTTCTCCCAGGGTGGTACCGAGGATACACACTACGACAGAAATCACAAAAGGTGTTGGGATAATTATCATCCTACTGATAAACTGACAATCTAATCATTACCTGACATTCTGCAGCAGGCGGAATGAATTGCGTGGGTTCTCACAAATGCTTCTTTGTCTTATTTCAAAGGGCATTTTCCCTGCCAACTATATTCATCTGAAAGAAGCGAAAGTTGAGGGAACAGGGTAAGAGGCAGATCACGTGTTAATTATGCTCTATAATTCATTAATGACAAATTGTCTATCACTTAATTAAGCATGTGCTGTCAGAGGAGTCCATGGTGACAGTCATCTTCCATTGGCTTTATAGTTTTGCTCGTTTACCCTCATAGACCCACTGTAGCACAATTGTAACACTTTTTCAAAGCAGTTAAATAATGCATAATTCATAAACGGGTTAAAATGCTCTGAAATGTATCATAGCAACACATTTGGCAAGAAGATATAGCCTGAATTTTCCAGCATACCAAAGTCACACAACATGGTCACCGCATTACTGACACACTTACTGAGTGTTTTGGACCAAATTTAGCAATCTTCTAAGTATGTGTTTGACCTGAAATATTTTTTCTCACATCTCAACATGTTTAGTGATAGCTGTGTAAATAAGAGGCAGCTTGTTGCAGAAATGTGGACTGAGTATATTTAGTAAATAATATATAAATTATTCCAAATGACTTTGATGTAGCCTTATGAAATTTTATTGAGTGTTTCATGGGTGTGCTGAAGTTAACTAGGATGTCTTATATAGAGGTCAATGCAACTGTGCTCTAGGCCTCTAAATATGCATTTTGAGTTAGTTTGGAAGGTCGGTGAGGTGTATGAATATTCTGGGATCATGAAATTTTACAGAGATAAACATATCCGAGTTATAGCCCAGCTTTCTGAGAAGGCTTATGCAGTATGTTTTTATAAAGCAATTAAATAAAACCAAACTTACATGGCCTGAAATTCTTACACAAATGAGCCTGTTCAGTGAATGTTACAAAACTAATTTGGTTACACTTAAGTGTCATTTTGTAACATTAATTAATGCATTAATTAAAACATGAACTAACAGTGAGCAATATATATTTTTACAGCATTTATTAACCTTTGTTAATGTTAGTTAATAAAAATGGTCATGTTAATGTTAGTTCACATTGTGTTAACTAATATAAACAGATGTAACTTTTGATCTTAAAAATATGTTAGTTAAATGCTGCAGAAGTAGTGTTAATTGTTAATTCATGTTAACTAAAAGGCTATAGTTAACTAATGTCAACAAATGTGTGTTACCTATAAAATGTTTTTTTTTTGTCTTATAACATATATATATATATATATATATATATATATATATATATATATATATATATATATATATATATATATATATATATATATATATATGTATATATATATATATCTATATATATATATATATATATATATATATATATATATATATATACTGTATACAATTTTTTAAATATATTTTAATATATACAATAGATTTGTATTAAAATTAATACATTATTGATAAAATATACTTTGATATGAATATTTGTTGCATTAAATTAATGGTAAAATAATGAAACTTAGCTTTTGTGAAATATTCTCACTGAAATATTTTTTTGCTTGAAATATTTTATTTACTATGCTGAATTGTGTTGTGACTTCAAAACGTAGTGAATCAAAAAATACTGGTGGAACTTTGCCACCCTAAATGCCTTGCTCTGCAATTTTGCAAATGTATCTCTCAAATTTTGTAAACAAAATGCTTTAAAAAAAAAAAAAAAAAAAAAATATATATATATATATATATATAACTATGGCTTCCTAAAGACATTTTAAAAATAATTTACATTTGAATGACATCTGTATTTTTGAGAACCTGAATAAATCATGTTTTTCTTCTAACCTTCTGTTGATGTACAGGAAACAAGAGACTGTTGTACCTACAGATTTGCCCTTGGTCCAGGAGTTGGGCACCACGTTACGAGAATGGACACAAATATGGCACAAGCTTTATGTGGTATGTGAACCCACCTGTGTCGCCTTTGCGGTTTGTTTCAGTTCACCTCACCGTCCGTTTCAGCTCAACACAGAGCTTCCCACGATGTGTTTGTTCAACAAAGACAAATCCCATCCGTAGTGTTTTGTAAGCCATGCTATCATTTTAATCACCTGTTCGTCTGCATACCAGAGCAACAAGACCACGCTGTTCCGGAACGTTCAGCAGATGGCCTACAGCCTGATTGAGTACCGCTCGCAGATTGTGTCCGGCACGCTTCCCAACGACGACCTTGTGGAGCTCAAGAAAAAGGTCACAGCGAAAATCGATTATGGGAACAGGTGCGGTTTGACTTCCTGTACTTCCTCGTGTTGTTTCACTAAACAGATATTTGAATAACTTTTCATTTGAGGGCCCCGAATGTCTGAATTTGTGATTTACTGATGCCATGAAGCATACATTTTGAGTTTACCCAATTTAAGTTGCTGGAATGCATTAAAACTGTATGTAACTGATTGTAATAATATGCTAGGGATGTGTTAGTATTCTTGTGTTGTAGAATCTGCCTGTGTCTGTTGCACAGGATTCTGGGGCTTGATTTAGTGGTGCGCGATGAAGCAGGAAACACATTAGACCCTGAACGCACCAGCACGGTCAGTCTGTTCAGGGCTCATGAGTTAGCATCACACAGTATTGATGAGAGGATACAGGAGGAGAAGGTAAAACACTTGTTTTGCTCTGTGCATTATCAAAATATATATGCTGGTACTAGGAAAATGTTTTCTTTTTAGTTCTGAATTTTTTAGGGTCCAGAATTGGCACATGACTATTGCCAAATTCGCTTTGATGTGTAATTAAAATAGTTGGCTGGTAACTGTACAAATGCATGGTTCGAACTGGAATGTAAAAATGACAGGAATCGTGGACTGAGTCAAAGTGATGCAAACGGTCTGCTAAAGAGAAAAAGATATACTGGTTGGTTATTCTGCTGTTCTGTTTTGTAAACGAAATAAGCAAACTATAGCCTATTTATTTGTCAAATATATTTATTAACATTTTATAGAAGAAAACTACCGTAGTCCATAATAAATGGAGATGCATAACAAAAGTCACAAAATAACTGATGCACATACTGATGGATTCTTTGTGTGAAGTTGCATTTAGAGAAGCAGCAAATTAAAATCGAAAACAGCATTTTAAATCAAGTAAAAAGAAAAAAAAATCTGCTATTGGTGTGGTGTTAAAACCTTGCTTTTTAAATATTAAATATTACATTTTTAGTTTTAGTTTGTTGCAAAATTGGTCTCAAAATCTTTTTAAAATCCTTATTCTTTTGCATAAAAAGTTTTTTTTTTCAAAACATTAAATTTTCATCATAATTATTACCACAACACTCTTAGACTTTCCTCACAAGTGTTCTTGAAGGTTAAATTAAATATTTTTTCAAATATGCATTTGGTATATTTAAATCAACTTGTATTGCGTTTAGGGTGTGCATTTTATTAGTTCATGAATTCTCTGCGAATTGACAAATGACCTTGGTATTGTAAGTGCCATGCTCCACTGTTTCAGCACAGTTTCAGTTTTTGAAGGCGTATTGAACTTTAGTCAAACTATTTGTCACAGATCATGAATTTTGCTGTTTTTTTCGGTAGATGCGACTTCAGAACCTGGAGAAGCGGCGTCAGACCCTCTTCAGCAGTGTGCACACGTACAGTCTTCTAATAAATCTCAGAAACTTTGTATGCAACATCGGCGAGGACGCTGAACTCTTCATGTCATTGTACGATCCTGACAAATCTGAATTTATTAGGTGAGTCTTTTGATTCTCTTCTTTTTTTCTTCTCTATGTTGTTTATAAGAAGCAGAAGGAGATTGAAGAATGTCCTGTACATATGAATTCCTCACAAGAAGTGTTTGAAATATGTGAATGCTTATTTCTTTGAAAGCTGAAGTACACCAGTATATATCACAGCTAGTACCTAGTGAGCGTGTGTCAGTTTCAGTGGAGAAAAAGTGGTTTTTGTCTTGTCTAATAGTGAAAACTTCCTAGTACGGTGGGACAGCACAGGCATGCCGAAAGAGATCGAAAAACTCAACAACCTTCCTGCACTCTTCACGGTAACAAAGATCAAAAGAATACTTTTTCTCAGGTTTTTGTAGTCCCATATGCTACCGTTCAACAATTTAGGGTCAGTAAGATTTTTGAAGAAGTCTCTTATCCTCATCAAGGCTTCATTTATTTGATCAAAAATATAGTAAAAACAGTTATACTGTGAAAAATTTTTACAATTAAAAAGAACATTTTTCTATTTGAATATGTTTTAAAATGTAATTTTCAGCATCACTACTCCAGTCTTCAGTGTCACATGACCTTCATCCAAAATCATTTAATATGCATTTTTTTCAGGATACTTTCATGAATAGAAAGTTCAAAAGAACAGCTTTTATTTGAAATGGAAATCTTTTATAACATTCTAAATGCCTTCACTTCACCTCTGATCAATTTAAAATGTCCTTACTGAATAAAAGTATTAAAAAAGGTTTTGACCCCAAACTTTTGAATGGCAGATCTAAAAACGAGAAAAAAACATTGGATTTTTTTCTTTGTGCTAATGAAACAATTTTAAGTGCTTCCTGCTGTTCTTTCTTCTGTGGCGTCTTTGTGTTTAGGATCTGAGCAGCAGTGACCTCATAAGACAGCGTCTCTTCCTGGTGTGTCAGATCATCCGTGTGGGCTGCATGGAGCTGAAGGAGGGAAAGAAACACACAGGAGGACTGAGGAGGCCGTTTGGAGTAGCAGGTTCTGGACTTAGAAATAGATTCTTTATTGTTAGTAGATGGTATATCTGTAGAGCGTCCAGAGGTTTCCCAGTTGTTCTCTTCATTTCACACTTCATATTTGTAAATTGTTTAGAAACACCAACCGACCAGCCTTAAAGGAAAAAAGTAATTTTGTGCCACTAGCATAGTGTTGCAAAATTGCATAGAATTATTTTCAGGCAGATTTTCCAAACACTGCGTTTGCAATTAGTTGGCCAGTCAGTCCTGGTTAAAGGAATAGTTCACTCATAATAAAAAATTGATGAATATTTACTTACTCTGAGGCTGTCTAAGATGTATACTTAGTTTTTCTTCATCTGAAAAGATTCTGAGCAACTTACATCACTTGCTCACCAATGTGTCCTCTGCAGTGAATGGGTGCCGTCAGAATGAGAGTCCAACAAGCAGATAAAACATCACAATAATCCACACCACTCCAGTCCATCAGTTAACATCTTGTTAAGTGAAAAGCTGCATGTTTGTTGGAAACAAATCCATCATTAAGGGGTTTTAACTTCAAATTGTTGCTTCTGGACAAAATATGAGTCCATGAGTCCACTGGAGAAAGGCCTCATATTTTAGCCAGAAGTAACATTTAAAAATGAAGTTAAGAAATGTCCAAACATCCAGCTTTTTGCTTCACAAGACGTTAACTGATGGACTGGACGGGTGTAAATCATTGTGATGTTTTTATCAGCTGTTTCGACTCTCATTCTGACGGCACCCATTCACTGCAGAGGATCCACTAGTGAGCAAGTGATGTAATGCTACATTTCTCCAACCCTGTTCTGATGAACAAACAAACTTGGATGGCCTAAGGGGACATTTTCTGCTAATTTTTATTTTTAGGTGAACTATTCCTTGGAATTCTTCCACCTCAAAATAACAATTCAGACAGCTTCACAGCTCAAATAACACACATTTTGTTCTACTGACGATTGCATGTAAGTGCTTTAAGAACAACAACACCACAGACGTTTCTGCTTTTAAGCTGTTCAGCTGTCTTGGCTGTTGGGCTTCAGTTTTAAGTGCATTACTCCAAGGGCATTTTTCATCTATTTTCATGATCTTGAGGGATGAGTCAACTTCATTTTGTGTGGTAATAGATTTTAACCCTACAGATGACGTGTGTTCACAAAGGTTTAATTGCATTAAGAGAATCACACCATACTGCTTCTTTAATATTTTGATAACAGCACTTTTACTGTTGTCCTTGTCACTTCAGCACTACCTCACATTGTCAGATATCTGAGCAAAAGACATTATTTATCCATATATCCAGTTTGCTGTTGAAAAGAATGACTTTTTCCCAGTCAAGCTCACACAATGTTTCACATCTTATAGTGTTCTGTTCTATTTTCTTTTTCCTGTTATCACATTTCAGTTTAAAGTTTTCAGTCTTGCAAGTAGCTGAAAGACCAAGCGTTACTATTGTTACTTTTCCTTTTGGTTGAACTCCAAAATGTCATATGAAATGATTACATTATCAATAGATGTTTGTATCAAACCTACAGGTGACCTGCATTTGCTGAAAATAGTGTTTCCTTTTTGTTTCAAAAGGATGTTGTCAAATGTTTTGACCCTTTTTTTGCTGCTGAGTCACTGTACGCATTAACTTCAGGTTGAATGCCTGCATTGTATTTTTCAAGAAGAAAAAAGCCATTTTTACCATAAGCTTCAAAGACACATTGCATCATGTTCAGCCTGTAGCTTTCTTAAACCTGAGCACAGGCAACACCTGATTTACCTCGTTGTGAACATGTCTGTCCATTTTTAATGGTTGTAAGTAAGAATTTAGAGAGCTAGACATTGCATCTAAAGGAATAGTTCACCCAAAAATGAAAATTTGCTGAAAATTTACTCCAGGATGTAGATGAGTTTGTCTTCATCAGAACAGATTTGGAGAAATTTAGTTTTACATCACACGATCTCAAATGGATCCCCTGCAGTGAATGGGTGCCGTCAGAATTTTAACTTTAAACCATCGCTTCTGGCCAAAATAGTGGAGAATCCATAATAATGCTTCCTCTAGTGAAAAGTCCATCCCCTGTTGTCCTCTCACATTAAAATCCACAGATATAATTGTTTAGGACTGTTTTACTTGTAAACGGTGCTTGGTCTGTGCATATTTCTCTCCTGATTCAGATGAGACAACTTTTTCACTAGAGAAAGCAATATTATGGATAGAGGACTCGTATTTTAGCCAGAAGTAGCAGTCTGAAGTTAACAAAATGCCATAATGATGAATTTGTCTCTTACAAACATGCATATTTTCACTTCACAAGCGTTAATTGATGGACTGAAGTGGTGTGGATTGCTTGTGGACTATTGTGATGTTTTTATCAGCTATTTGGACTCTCATTCTGACGGCACCCATTCACTGCAGAGGATCCATTGGTGAGTTAGTGATGTAATGCTAAATTTCTCCAAATCTGTTCTAATGAAGAAGCAAACTCATTTACATATTGAATGGACTGAGTCAATAAAGCAAATTTTCTTTTTTTTGTGAGTTGTTCTATTAAGTTTGATCAAAAGCAATTATTGGTAGCAAGCATTTTCACAGAAATGCTGTTGTTTTAGATTGAATAATTAAGGTTCCTATAGACTCGAAATGAATCTCTCATCAGCATTGAAACATTCTAAGAAATGTACAGTAGGAAGACAAAATGAACAATTTGCGCCACATATCTAGCCTTCGAATACATCTGAAAACAAATACTGAAAATGCGAGATATTTGCTCTCCCTCTCAGGGAATGTGAATGATATTGAATGTAGTAATTAAATGTAATGTATCTGTGGTTCAGATCAGCACTAGCCTCATGTTTCTTTGTGTCTACAGTCATGGATATCACTGATATTGCCCATGGGAAAATTGATGACGATGATAAGCAGTATTTCATCCCCTTTCAACAGTGAGTGTGTCCTTTATGAGATTATAACATCCTTCATTTGCATGATAGTAGTTTCTGTTTTCATGTTTTTTTGTTCTTTTCCTGCATTTATTGTTTATTTTGGGCAGAGTCCATCATACACTGTTACCCTAGGCTATATTTTTATAGCCTTTTTTCTTAAATTGTATCCTTTTCCTCTTGGAATCTCTTTTTCTAGGATTGCCATGGAAACGTACATCCGTCAGAGACAGCTAATCATGTCTCCTCTCATCCCATCTCGTGTCATTGGCGAGAACGAGCCACTCGTTGCCGTCTTCAACAAGGTCATTGCAACACGTGAGGTCAACCACAAAGGACAGGGTAAATCCAGACCAATAGGCTAAAAAATTGATCTTTGCTCTTGTGTTTTTGTCTCTAGGGAGAAATGTGACCATGTGGAAGTTTCTTGGTTGTTGCTTGAACATTTGGAAAGTTTGAGAGAATGAAAACAGGATCACTTTGATATAGTAAAACTGATTTGCATAGAGACAGAATGAGATGTGAAGATGCATGTCCTCCAGGATGTTTCAGCTGTAAATTTGAATATCATCCAATTTAAAAAATTCTGTCTCTTTTTAAAATGTCAGTTTCACTCTGTACTTAATTGGGAAGATTACTATAGCGGTCACTAATGATTATTACCAACCTGACCAGTTTAATAGTGTATGAAATGAGAGTTTTTTTGATCACATTTTGGGTCAATTTGGAGTTTTATTCATTTAGTTAATATTACATTTATTTAAAAAATCCTAAAAAGTGAATTTTTTGTGAATTGGGAAGATTACTATAGCTGTCACTAATGATTATTACCAACCTGACCAGTTTAATAGTGTATGAAATGAGTTTTTTTTATTTTTATCACATTTTGGGTCAATTTGGAGTTTTATTCATTTATTTAAAAAATCCTAGAAAACCTCATTGCTAAATCAGCCATGGTAATGCATTTTCGTACAGCTGATTTTTAACTAAAAATTCACTTTTTAAATATTTTAGAGCACTTTTAATTGTGAATATGTAAAAGACAATAATACATTTATATTTTAAAGTATTTTAGGAATATGCTGTAAAAATACCCTACATATTAATTTCAGCATACATGTGTACCTTTCATGATTATACATGATTTTATCGGCCTTAACACACATTAACACCTTAAAAAAATCTGTATTGCTCAGCAACTATTTATAATAGTCCCTCAAAGTGAGAATGGTGCAATATTCATACAAAATAATCTGGGACATTGTTTTGCATGTAAATGCACACATTTAGCTAATATGTTTTATATTGAGTTTGTAATTTTTTATGTTAAGTTGAAACGTAATGCATTAAATTTCTTTTCTTTCTTTCTTTTTTTAACCCTTGAAGTATGTATTATTTTCTTTTTAATTTTCTTTTTCAATTTTTAATTAATTTTAAATTTTACATATTAGTCTTTGATTCTGAAAGGATTTAGTTTGTGTTGAGAGATTCTGCTTCCTCAGGGCTGGAGTTTGTTGACTGACGAGACCCGTCTGACCTTATAACAGCATGTTTTTGCTTTCAGGTTTGTTTGTGACCCTGAAGCTGCTCCCTGGAGATGTGTTTCAGGTTAAAAAACATTACCCTCATTTTGTGGATCGCACAACAGCAATAGTCAGGAAAATGGGCTTCCCTGAAATTATCCTGCCAGGTTGGTCTGCACATTTGTCAGATCGTAACGTCTTCATCTTAATGGCAGCGCTGTTAAAGTTTTCTGACCAACAAAGACCCTCTTTAGTAAATCTGCTTGCAGTTGTCTTTTCAACCTTTTTGTCTAATGACCATTACTAGACAGTTGAAGAACATACATCTAGTTAATGGAACGATGTCTCTATGTCTCTACAGGTTATGTAAGGAATGATATATATGTTACGCTGCTACAGGGAGAATTTGATCGCGGCAAGAAGAAAACCCCCAAAAATGTAGAAGTTATAATGAGCGTGTTGGATGAAGAAGGAAATCCCATGGAGGTACAGAAACCCCGTAACATTAAATATTAACTAACATTAATGTCTGTGCGCAATTAGGAGATTCCCACACCATCGCTTAATAAAGTGTACTTTCTTGTAAATCCATGAAATTAATCCTGATTTAATATAAATGTTACACGGAACCAGCTTCAGGTACATATCTTTGCGTCAAGTGTATCAAAATACATGGTATGACTCTGGCGTAACTTTTTAGGAAGTACCACCAAGGTCATTTTAACATGAATAAAAAACACCTTCTCTCATTCCATTGTCCTCTGTTCCTCTCATTTATGTTGACTAACAGTTTTCGTCCTCGCTATTTTGCATGCGGCGCTCATCCACCCCCTTTATCTCTGTGTTTTGACAGCAGAACTGTTGCTGGCACAAAAACAGCTTGCAGATCTTTCTCCTTTATGAAATGGCTGCTGTCTTTAAATGTCCAAACACACAGCACAGAAAGCTTTTTACAGCGCTGTTCTTGCCAAATGCTATTTCGAGATATAATGCACATATAAGCGTGTTCTGTTTACACTCGCGGACATTGAAGAATACAAGAAACTCGTTCTGAAATGCTTTTCTAAAAGAGCTCCCCCTCTTTTAAGAGATTCGAGCTTGTCTTTTAGTCTTGTTGTTGTTTTATGTGCTGCACATTATGCAACACAGTTTCCTTTAACTAAAGCTGTGTACTGCCAACTTCTGGTCTTGTTAACGTTGAACTTTTACTGCTGCAAACCACTTACTATTCGATGAAAGAGAAACTATTTTCTTCCAGTAGATGTTTTTTTTTCTCATTCTCTCTTCAGAAAGCCATATTTCCTGGAGCTGGTTATGAAGGGATCACTGAATACAAGTCTGTCATCTACTATCAAGTCAAGCAGCCCTGCTGGAATGAGACGGTTAAGGTACAAACACAGGACAAAAACAAAAGCAAAGACATCTGGGTTTAGGTTTTTGATGTTTTGAAACTAAAGTCCCTTTCATGTGAATCACGCCAGCGTTCTCTAATGCAAAGTGTCAATCTACAGTGCAACCCTGTATTACGTAGCTTGCAGGTAAAGTGCTGTAACCTTTTACTCAAAGTTCATCAATTTCAACTTTTGGAAATCACATACAATATGAATGATTTCTATAATTTATATGTATATGTTTATGCGTAATTATATGTAATTATATATATTATATGTGATATTTATCTATCTGTCTATCTATCTGTCTGCAGTTGTGCTCAAAATTATTCATACCCTTGGTAAATATGATGAAAGGCGGCTGTGAAAATAAATCCAAAAGCATCAATGTTTTACAATAATAAATGATACATGAATTAATTTATCAGGAATGAAAATTAGTCACAGAAATAAAGCGGTATATGAACCGTTATTTCACAAAAGAAAGAAAGAGGACACATACCTTATTCAGTCGAGTCTGTTTCTGTTTATTTGTAGTCACATACATCACATTTAGAAAGAATGATCATTTCTATATATTTTTTTTCCATCAAAAATACGACCTGAGTAGCTGAGAGAGCTCCCGAACAAAAAACATTATATTTTTATAACATACTTAAAGTTAAAGTCTCGAGACGAGACTTATGTCAAATAAAATATGTTACTAAATAAATACACGATTGTGATAGAGAATGAGAAGTCTGATTTCTTATTTACGATGTTTACTATGGTAACGTTAATGGTTAGCGTGCATAGTCTTCTGCATCGCTTAATAAATATTTCTGCCTTGTGTGGTGATCATAATCCACATCGGATCTCAAACAGAAGTTATTTCAAACACTCGCTGCTGTCTGAAAATGAGTTTTGAGCTAAAATTATTTTAAAAGTCTTTAATGCTGGTGTTATAGCTGTTAACTTTATGAAATAATCCACGGCGCTGACGCTCTCCAGATGCGGAGAAACTCCGCCTTTGTTCATAGCCAGTCCTCTAGCCCCAGCTGGCCCGCTTTGGCCCAAGGGTTTCGTCAGGCCAAAAAACCCGGGACGTTGGCCCCGAGGAAGAACCGACGAGGCACGATCAAGCCTCGGAAGTGACAGTGGAAATGCGACTGGCCCTGGCATGCACTAGCACGCCCTCTTTTGGCCCAACAGTGGAAACGTGGCTATTTTCTGTAGGGTTCAGGTCTGAGGGCTGGGACGGCCATGGCAGAAGCTTGGTTTTGTTTTCAGTGACTCATTTTTGTTTGTTAATATATTCTTTGATTTTACTCCTTGTGATCAGTGATTAAGGGAATTTATAATCCCACGAAACAGGAAGCCAAGGCTGGACAATTTCATGTTCCAAGTCACCCTGGTGTGATAAAAATGCAAATATGAATGGGAATATACTTCAGAGATATTTTAATCATAAGAATTTCTAGGGGTACCAATAATTGTGGCCATTGTCTGGCCTGATGTGATTATTTACCAAGGGTATGAATAATTTTGAGCACAACTGTAGATAGATAGATAGATAGATAGATATGTGTGTGTATATATATATATATATATATATACACACAGTGGGGCAAAAAAGTATTTAGTCAGCCACCAATTGTGCAAGTTCTCGCACTTAAAAAGATGAGAGAGGCCTGTAATTTTCATCATAGGTATACCTCAACTACGAGAGACAACATGAGAAAAAAAAATCCAGAAAATCACATTGTAGGATTTTTAAAGAATTTATTTGCAAATTATGGTGGAAAATAAGTATTTGGTCAATAACAAAATTTCATCTCAATACTTTGTTATATACCCTTTGTTGGCAATGACAGAGGTCAAACGTTTTCTGTAAGTCTTCACAAGGTTTTCACATACTGTTGCTGGTATTTTGGCCCATTCCTCCATGCAGATGTATATGTATGTGTGTGTGTATATATATATATATATATATATATATATATATGTATGTGAGAGAGAGAGAGAGTATTATATATCATCTTTAATGCTCTTAAAGGGATAGTTCACCCAAAAATGAAAATTACCCCATGATTTACTCACGTATGGATGCACTTTTTTGGGCTTCAAAATCTGGACCACCATTCACTGCCATTATAAAGCTTGCCTTGGATGAGCCAGGACATTTTTTGATATAACTCTGATTGTATTTGTCTGAAAGAATAAAGTCATACACACCTAGGATGGCTTGAGGGTGAGTAAATCACGGGGTAGTTGTGATTTTTGGGTGAAATGTTCAGTCAAATGTTAAAAGTTTTAGGTTTAATGACAAAAAGAAATATGTATAATTTAACTTACAATTTGTAAAGGAGTGAAAAAAATGTATGTATCCATGCACTTTTTGTATGCACTTTTTTTCTGTCGCTGGCCATAATTCTAACTTTGAAAGCAGGATTAGGCATAAAATAACATCATGCATATGAAAATCGGCTGAGAATTGAACAAATAGTTGCAATCTGGCTCAGAGGAATATATAAATTATATATTTGTGGTAGTTAATCTACTGATTAAGAGATAATACAAGACTTCTTCACTTTACAAATGGTTGTCGAAAGCAAAAATTCTATGAAATGCACCATGTTTTGTGAGAAAATGTGACATACTGTAATAGAGCAAAACAGGCACTATTTTTTTAATTGGTACCCTAAAATTAGTAAGAAACAAGTACTAGATTTCATTCAGCAAATATGATGCAGGGTGGTGTTAACTAAAATTGCGTGACAATGTGAAATGCCTATCATCAGAGAGAACATGTTCTCTTTTTCTTTCTGTCATGTATTAAAGTAGTTGCCAGGATATTTTCTTATTTTAAGTCTTCCAATTGATAACGGTATTTTCACTTTCATGCTGCCTAGCAAGCTTCTGGCAGTGTTTTCATGTTGAGGTCAATGTGACTCCTGACGCTTGTGCTAAGAGGTGCATTGATGCGCTCGACATGGGTCATGTGAAAGGGACTTGAGAGCTATTTTAATCATAAGAATTTCTAGGGTACCAATAATTGTGGCCATTGTCTGGCCTGATGTGATTATTTACCAAGGGTATGAATAATTTTGAGCACAACTGTAGATAGATAGATAGATAGATAGATATGTGTGTGTATATATATATATATATATATACACACAGTGGGGCAAAAAGTATTTAGTCAGCCACCAATTGTGCAAGTTCTCGCACTTAAAAAGATGAGAGAGGCCTGTAATTTTCATCATAGGTATACCTCAACTACGAGAGACAACATGAGAAAAAAATCCAGAAAATCACATTGTAGGATTTTTAAAGAATTTATTTGCAAATTATGGTGGAAAATAAGTATTTGGTCAATAACAAAATTTCATCTCAATACTTTGTTATATACCCTTTGTTGGCAATGACAGAGGTCAAATGTTTTCTGTAAGTCTTCACAAGGTTTTCACATACTGTTGCTGGTATTTTGGCCCATTCCTCCATGCAGATGTATATGTATGTGTGTGTATATATATATATATATATATATATATATATATATATGTATGTGAGAGAGAGAGAGAGTATTATATATCATCTTTAATGCTCTTAAAGGGATAGTTCACCCAAAAATGAAAATTACCCCATGATTTACTCACGTATGGATGCACTTTTTGGGCTTCAAAATCTGGACCACCATTCACTGCCATTATAAAGCTTGCCTTGGATGAGCCAGGACATTTTTTGATATAACTCTGATTGTATTTGTCTGAAAGAATAAAGTCATACACACCTAGGATGGCTTGAGGGTGAGTAAATCACGGGGTAGTTGTGATTTTTGGGTGAACTATTGCTTTAACAAAAGCAGTCAAATGTTAAAAGTTTTAGGTTTAATGACAAAAAGAAATATGTATAATTTAACTTACAATTTGTAAAGGAGTGAAAAAAATGTATGTATCCATGCACTTTTTGTATGCACTTTTTTTCTGTCGCTGGCCATAATTCTAACTTTGAAAGCAGGATTAGGCATAAAATAACATCATGCATATGAAAATCGGCTGAGAATTGAACAAATAGTTGCAATCTGGCTCAGAGGAATATATAAATTATATATTTGTGGTAGTTAATCTACTGATTAAGAGATAATACAAGACTTCTTCACTTTACAAATGGTTGTCGAAAGCAAAAATTCTATGAAATGCACCATGTTTTGTGAGAAAATGTGACATACTGTAATAGAGCAAAACAGGCACTATTTTTTTAATTGGTACCCTAAAATTAGTAAGAAACAAGTACTAGATTTCATTCAGCAAATATGATGCAGGGTGGTGTTAACTAAAATTGCGTGACAATGTGAAATGCCTATCATCAGAGAGAACATGTTCTCTTTTTTTCTTTCTGTCATGTATTAAAGTAGTTGCCAGGATATTTTCTTATTTTAAGTCTTCCAATTGATAACGGTATTTTCACTTTCATGCTGCCTAGCAAGCTTCTGGCAGTGTTTTCATGTTGAGGTCAATGTGACTCCTGACGCTTGTGCTAAGAGGTGCATTGATGCGCTCGACATGGGTCATGTGAAAGGGACTTGAGAGCTACACCAGGGTTCATATTAACTCCTCGTTCTCTTCTGTCCGTCAGGTGGCCATTCCCATTGAGGATGTGTGTCGATGTCATCTGAGGCTGACCTTTAGACACAGATCTTCTCAAGATTGTGAGTCTCATAGAGACATTCACAGAACTGTGTATAGAAAGTTCTATGATATCTGTTCTCTTTTGTGTTTCCTTAATGCATTTCTGCAGGGGTTCTCAACCTTTTCATACAGGTCACATTTGCAGTGTGCGTTTCACTTTGTATTTTATATGCACAAGAAAACCTGCATATTTTGTTTGTAGGTCCAACATAGGGCAAAAAATGATGCTTGAAATTGTTTTTTACAAATAAAGAATATATAAGCTGGGGTTCATACAGATCTCACTTGACCCCATTAGCATTTTTGCTGACCCCAGGTTGAGAATCTCTGCGCCATTGTATATTCAGGCTTGTTTTTAAGTTGACTATCTGTGTGCTTACATTTCTGTAGCTAGAGATAAGTCTGAGAAGCCTTTTGGCATGGCCTTTGTTCGCCTGATGAAGTCGGATGGCACCACACTTCCAGATGGAAAACATGAACTCATTGTCTACAAGGTGGGCATCTTTAAGGAATGTTCTTGGTTGAGTGCAAATTGACAGAACTTGTGGTATAATATTGATTACTGCAAAAAAAAAAAAAAATTGCCAGAATTATAGCCACAAAATGAAAACATTATGCATGTTATCATGAATTTAGTGTCAAATAATTGCCTAATAACCTTTTTCTGTGCAAGATTATATCCAGTTTTACATATTTACATATTTCCAATTTTATATCCAGTTTTACATATTTACATATTTCCAATTTTATATCCAGTTTTACATATTTACATATTTCCAATTTTATATCCAGTTTTACATATTTACATATTTCCAATTTTATATCCAGTTTTACATATTTACATATTTCCAATTTTATATCCAGTTTTATTTGTTCCCAGGAAAACAAAATACTCAAAATGTAAAAGTGGCAAGAACAACTTTACAGCTCAAATAATGTACAATTTTAACAGAAAAAATAATGTAAGTGTTTTGTAAAATTATAAGCTTCACATTTTTTTTTTTTTTTTTTTTTTTTTTTTTTTTTTTTTTTTTTTTTTTTTTTTTTTTTTTTTTTTTTTTTTTTTTTTTTTTTTTTTTTTTTTTTTTTTTTTTTTTTTTTTTTTTTTTTTTTTTTTTTTTTTTTTTTTTTTTTTTTTTTTTTTTTTTTTTTTTTTTTTTTTTTTTTTTTTTTTTTTTTTTTTTTTTTTTTTTTTTTTTTTTTTTTTTTTTTTTTTTTTTTTTTTTTTTTTTTTTTTTTTTTTTTTTTTTTTTTTTTTTTTTTTTTTTTTTTTTTTTTTTTTTTTTTTTTTTTTTTTTTTTTTTTTTTTTTTTTTTTTTTTTTTTTTTTTTTTTTTTTTTTTTTTTTTTTTTTTTTTTTTTTTTTTTTTTTTTTTTTTTTTTTTTTTTTTTTTTTTTTTTTTTTTTTTTTTTTTTTTTTTTTTTTTTTTTTTTTTTTTTTTTTTTTTTTTTTTTTTTTTTTTTTTTTTTTTTTTTTTTTTTTTTTTTTTTTTTTTTTTTTTTTTTTTTTTTTTTTTTTTTTTTTTTTTTTTTTTTTTTTTTTTTTTTTTTTTTTTTTTTTTTTTTTTTTTTTTTTTTTTTTTTTTTTTTTTTTTTTTTTTTTTTTTTTTTTTTTTTTTTTTTTTTTTTTTTTTTTTTTTTTTTTTTTTTTTTTTTTTTTTTTTTTTTTTTTTTTTTTTTTTTTTTTTTTTTTTTTTTTTTTTTTTTTTTTTTTTTTTTTTTTTTTTTTTAAGTCTTCCAATTGATAACGGTATTTTCACTTTCATGCTGCCTAGCAAGCTTCTGGCAGTGTTTTCATGTTGAGGTCAATGTGACTCCTGACGCTTGTGCTAAGAGGTGCATTGATGCGCTCGACATGGGTCATGTGAAAGGGACTTGAGAGCTACACCAGGGTTCATATTAACTCCTCGTTCTCTTCTGTCCGTCAGGTGGCCATTCCATTGAGGATGTGTGTCGATGTCATCTGAGGCTGACCTTTAGACACAGATCTTCTCAAGATTGTGAGTCTCATAGAGACATTCACAGAACTGTGTATAGAAAGTTCTATGATATCTGTTCTCTTTTGTGTTTCCTTAATGCATTTCTGCAGGGGTTCTCAACCTTTTCATACAGGTCACATTTGCAGTGTGCATTTCACTTTGTATTTTATATGCACAAGAAAACCTGCATATTTTGTTTGTAGGTCCAACATAGGGCAAAAAATGATGCTTGAAATTGTTTTTTACAAATAAAGAATATATAAGCTGGGGTTCATACAGATCTCACTTGACCCCATTAGCATTTTTGCTGACCCCAGGTTGAGAATCTCTGCGCCATTGTATATTCAGGCTTGTTTTTAAGTTGACTATCTGTGTGCTTACATTTCTGTAGCTAGAGATAAGTCTGAGAAGCCTTTTGGCATGGCCTTTGTTCGCCTGATGAAGTCGGATGGCACCACACTTCCAGATGGAAAACATGAACTCATTGTCTACAAGGTGGGCATCTTTAAGGAATGTTCTTGGTTGAGTGCAAATTGACAGAACTTGTGGTATAATATTGATTACTGCAAAAAAAAAAAAAAATTGCCAGAATTATAGCCACAAAATGAAAACATTATGCATGTTATCATGAATTTAGTGTCAAATAATTGCCTAATAACCTTTTTCTGTGCAAGATTATATCCAGTTTTACATATTTACATATTTCCAATTTTATATCCAGTTTTATTTGTTCCCAGGAAAACAAAATACTCAAAATGTAAAAGTGGCAAGAACAACTTTACAGCTCAAATAATGTACAATTTTAACAGAAAAAAATAATGTAAGTGTTTTTGTAAAATTATAAGCTTCACATTTTTTTTTTTTTTTTTTTTAAATTATTTTTTGTTGTTATATTTTTCTTGGTGAATAGAAAGTTAAATAGAAATAGAAAGTTAAAAAATGGCATTTATTTGCTATGTTTTGTAACATTATGAACATCTTTTACTGTCACTTTTAAATGAATTTTATGTATTCTTTTATGTATTTCTATCAAAAAAAAAAAAAAAAGAAAGCAGTGAAAGCAGTTTCTTTGCTGAAAGCTTTTTGGTTTGCTAAAACTCATCTTGACATGTAACCTCTTCATGCAGATCTCTTCAAAATTCTCTGAACTTCTCTTTAAACCAGCAGTATCTGCTCTTGTTGGCCTTACTCTTCCATTGGACAGGAATGTCTCAAATATGCAGTGCCACTACAAATTCCTCTTCTGTTTCTACAGGTGGATGTGAAGAAAGCCGACGACGCCAAGACATATTTGACTCTACCTGGCTCGTATGCTGAAGTGGAAGAGAAAGAGAGACAGACGGGAAAATCTTTCCATCATGGCGGCATCATTCCCATCACCAAAGACAGCTTCCAGATTGCCACCCTCACCTGCTCTACAAAGCTTACACAAAACGGTAAGAGTCATTTCCTTGTGTATTATTTTTTCCAAAAACAATATTTCACCCAAAAATTCAATTCTGTTATTTACCCTCATGACTTTGCAAACCTGACATTTACTGATGCCTCTGCATATTGAACTTAGATAGTAGATATTGTTTTTACACACATTACCTCTGTTCCTCATGCTCGCATCGCTTCTGAAAACTTCAGAAAAAATCATATGGTTTTAAACAACCGGAGAGATGAGAGTAGATAATTACAAAAGTCTCATTTTGTCTTAAACTATCAAAAAAAGCCACATGTAGCCGTATGAGATGGCGAGGTTCTTGTGGTAGTTGGCTTTCTATAACTTTTTTTAATTTCCTCTGACTCAGTTGATCTTCTGGGGCTTCTCAACTGGAGATCAAACACTGAGAGACTTGAAGAAATTCTTCAGAAACTGATGGAAGTGGAAGGAGGGGAGATTATTAAAGTAAGGTTGTGAGAAAACACAACACTTGGCCTTCTATAAAATGCTGCTTTATGATCTAAAGTTTTTGTTGTGTATTCCTCTAGTTCCTGCAGGACACACTGGACGCTCTCTTTAATATCATGATGGAGACCTCAGAGGAAGAAACCTACGATACACTAGTTTTCAATGCCTTGGCAAGTATTGATTATTTAACTCTCTCTTTAGACATCCACCAGTTGCCAACCTATTTTATGATGAGTTTCTCCAGTAATGGACAAAAGGAGAATTTCGAGCCTGGAAATATCAGAGAAACTGTTTAAAATAATTTTTTGTGAGCTATTATTTAACTTTCGTGCAGTGTCCCCAAAAGACAAATGTTTCTAACCATGAGTTCACACCGCCGCCAGCGAGAGCTTCAAAGTGGCCGGAATTCATTCATTTTCAATGTGAGCTCCGGCGAGCAGCGGCGGGTCTTGGATGGTGAGGGCGTCGAGGAGAGTTAAAGTCAGGTCAACTTTATGGTAATGAGCTATATGACGCGGTTGGGTGGCAACCAATCGGAATGTAGAAGTCCTCCGCTTGAGAGGATTCCAGAGAACGCAGTCCTGTAAACTTTGGTTCCGACCACATTAGTTCCCAAGAATGCTTGTTTTTCAGCGGGAATACAATTAATTTGCTCAAAACAACACCGATTTGACCAATTGCATTTGACCAGTTTGGAATGTAGGCAGCGCACAAATTAATGTTAATGTTAATTAAAGACCTAGGCTAGTAAACGTCTCCTATAAACTGCATGTTGAAATTAGACTAGCACTTAACCATGAACACAAAAAACAAACCACACAAATGGCTTTTCAGAGTTACATCTTTCCATCGATCAATTTCTTACTTTCACAATTAAAATATTTCATGAGGTTAACTTATATCCACTTGTGGTCAGTCTGCACAAGATCAACATGCTTGTTTCTTTTCGGCTCCTTTAAATACAAGACCAAGCGTTCGATTGTCAGAGCGTCAAGCCGTTAACGAATCTTTCTACAGCGTCGTTGGCAGGGCGGGCAGAGCGGCCAGAGCGGCCAGAGCGAATTTTGACACTCTCGCCCGGCGGCGGTGTGAATGCACGGTAAGTATCACAAATAGAAAATTTACAAAAACAAAGTTTAGTACTTTCAGTGAAAGTGTTGCTTACTCTTTCCACACCATGACTTTTTGTTATAAGGATTTTTTCAATTATTTTGTTCATTACTATATAGAAAAATACATAATAATTATAAAAATATAGGTTTTCTAATATTTTATTAGAAAACCTAATAAAGGTTCGCGGAGGCTGCGTGTCGGGTGGTTCTTCGCCTCCACGTCGTGCATTCAAATCGTTCAATGCACAGCTAGCCGTTGATTATCCCTAACATATACATATTAATATGAAATTGATTATTTATATTAATATTAATACTAATAGTAACATGAATACTATTGTATTAGATTTGAACATTATTAATTACACTAAATATTAATATTGTTTAATTTATTAATAAAGAAAAATAATTACATTTAAGTTTGTTTAATAATAATAAAAATATTACAATCTCTAAAGTGTAAAATATAAATATTAATGATGCGATTAGTATTAATATTCATATCAACAATCATATTGATATTATTCATACCAGTTAATACTACTACTACCACTAATAAAATCTTGTGACAGAAAGTAATAAAGTATTAATAATACTATTAATATTTTGTTAATATCGATAGGTATATTCTTATTCATATTAACATCATTAATACTATTAATGATTATATTAAAATTTGAAAAATCATGAAAAGTTATAAAGAAAATCTATATTTCTATAAATTGTTTCCTGGTTAACTGTAAAATTTGTCATGCAATTTGAATAATATTGTTTTAAAAAAAATCCTTATCCAGTAACCACGAATGAAAAGTAATAGTGTGGGCAGATTATTCTGAGTGAGCAACACTTTTACTATTGCTCATACTTGGGTTTGGGATCTGAACAAGTATCAAACTTTGGTCTAACTTTTCTAATCGTGAATCACGCTGCTTTTGGGGACTAAATGGTTGCTGAAAAGTTACATTAAAGTTACAAACTGCATAAAGAGCGCTCTGCCGCGTCATTGCGTTTTCATTAGTTATCTGTATGAGTAACCTCAATGCCATAACACGCCATATCGCCATCTGCATGTGGGATGTCTTCCCCCTCACAGACATACAGGTCAGATTATTCTGCCATGTGATGTGTGCTTGATGTCTATGAAAACCATTATTTATTTTGAGTGATTTTTATTTATTCCAGCCACTTTTTAAACCACTGTTTTAGCTGCATTACATTTGGGAAAGAGAATGACAGGCTTTGTGATGTTTGTGCGCCATAGTGCTTTGAGGTTTTGCATCATGTCAGAAAATGTAAAAATCAAGTTGGTTATAATTACTTTTCTCTGGCCACTCGATCTTGGTTGCATAAGAAGCACATAAAGTTAGTTTTGTGGAGGCTGGATGAAATACAATTAAATTATATTCTCTTCTGATGAATCATTCAGAACAGGGGCCTGTACCATGAAGCCAGGTAAGTTTCAGTTTAGTTTGCGCCAACTCTGGGTTTTAGGTACCATGAAAGTTGTTTGGCTTTTAGCAGTGTTCATCGCCATAGTAACCTACGCTCCACAGCTGACCTGCTCCGGGGCAGGTTATGTTCTGGTTTAGAGATCAGCTTCAAGCAAAGTGACACGTCTCTGACACAATAAAGCCACTCCTCCAGTTTCTCTTACTCCAAATTAAAGGATGCTACATAGTAAAACATTTTTAAAGATAAAATCATCTGATTTTTAGAGATGATTATTTTTTATAATTATTTTATATTATTTATATAATTATTATACCCTTAATCCATTACACAAGCCAGCTTAGTTTAATAGTAATTATTAAGCTTTTATTTAAAATCAATGTAAACGTATAGATAATATGCAATATAAATAAGTTTTAGACTCAACTCTATAAACTAACTTTACAACTTTTACTTGCACTTATATGGTAAGATGTTTTCTTTAAGTTTTCCTCTTTCATGGATAGATCGTTTCATGATCGTGCTGTGTAAATGTTTAAATACTTCATATTGTTCAATCTTTTAATCTTCGCACTGACTCTCTCACAAGAAGTGAATCATAGTTTTAAGGCATGTGATTGGCTGCTCATTACTGATGTCACACTTTCATGTGCACATGCTCAATTAACTCAGGATCAAGCCTGAGTTGACCGAGAAAGTTGATGATCAGCTTCATGGTACCAACAAAGCCGGATTGGACTGGTTTGGTTTTGTCAACTCAAAACTAATCCTGTAACCCTGAGTTTGTTCAGCCACCATCATGGTACAGGCCCCAGGAGACATTTATTAAAGAAGTAAATTTAGATTTAACGTTGTCTCAAAACTTAGAAAGTTTATAAGTGATTATAATATGAAGGGCTAGACCTTGTATTTTTGCTTTATTTGTCCAGGTTTTCATCATCTCACTCATCGGCGACATAAAGTTTCAGCATTTCAACCCTGTTTTGGAGACCTACATTAGCAAACACTTCAGCGCTACTCTGGCGTACCAGTAAGAGTTACTGTCTTGTTTGGATTTCTTTGTCCTTTGTGTCACAGTTCATGTGCTTTAATATAACTTGGTCATTTTTGTCCACATTTAATTCTCACCTTGCCATCTCACACTAACACTCTCTCCTTTTCTCACCTGTTCTCTATATACACCTGTCCAGTGATATTCTCGGTTGTGACCTGTACTTATTTGCAAGCATGCTGCAATTGCCACGGTTTGCCTTGTCTGTTCACAGGAAGTTGACCAAAGTGTTGAATTATTTTGTGGGCCATGCTGAGGACCCAGCTCATACAGAGCGACTGTATGCGGCCTTGAAAGCCTTCAAGTATCTTTTTCGTTTCATTGTGCAGTCTCGGATCCTCTATTTGAGGTGGGTACCGGCTCTTATTTGCTCTCAGAAATAGCCTTCAGGAGGGCTTGATTGAACTTGCCCTTCATCTGACAATGCAAATGAAAAAGCAATAGCAAAACAAAAAAAAAAGATACTTTCAGAAGCACTCGCTTCTATATCTGAACTATTGGACCTCCATATGAAACCTAGCAAAGCCAATTAAATTAAGAGCGTTGTTCAAAGACATTTTTGATACGGTAAACCTATCGACAGTCCAGCCTGTTAATTGCATAAGATTACATGCATCCATATGCAGCATATTTATTGCTCGGTGTCTATATAGATGGATAGACAGACAGACCTTAGTGGTGCTTTAAGGCAATAATCTCTGTTACTATTGCTCATACTTGAAGTTATAGAGTTGAATAAACGCCTAACTCATCCCACACTGTTTGTGCTACATACAAAAATTATATGAAATCATTTTTTGACGCCCTGGCATCCACCTACAACACCCTGCAATCGTGCTGATGTTTCCACTCAAATGTTCTTTAGAAAATGTTTTTTTCCCCGTTTGTTGTTTGTCAGGTTTTATGGGAAAAGTGAAGATGGAGGGCAGTTTCTCGACTCCATTCGGACTTTATTTCTTTCTATCAGCAATCTGATGGACAGACCTCTGGATGAAGGAGTTAAGATAAAGGCAGGTTTTTTACATGGATATACAATAGACGTTTAGAAGAAATGTTAATGGATACCATTGGTGAACTGAGAGATTTGCAAAAACCACATTGAAGATTAAGATTTATTTTAAAAGAAATGAATACTCTTATTCAGCAAAGATGTAAATAAAATGATCAAAAGTGACAGTTGAGATATTTATAAAAAATTCAAATAAACTATTCTTCTTTTTTTTTTTTTATTCATCGTTGATTGGAACGATTGCTTGCACATTAGAATGATTTCTGAAGGATCATGTGACAGGAGTAATGATGCTGAAAATTCAGCTTTGCACCACACCAATAAATTACTACTTAAAAGAAATTCAAATAGAAATTGTATTAATGTTTCAAAATGTTACTGTTTTGTATTTTCACTATATATGTAGTGAACTTTGTTTATCTGCTTTTTTTTTTCCTAGGGAGCAATCTTGAAATATCTTCCCACCATCATCAATGAATTGCAGAAGGTCTTTGACGCTGTAGAGCTCAGGTAAAGTGAATGATGTATTTCACATTGCTGTGAAAACATCTAGCCTTTGCATCACCACCGGTTTATAGATTTGGTTAGAAACAAATTTGTGGCATACTGTTGTTTACCATAATGCGAAAAAAAAAAAAAAATCAATTCATCCAATATTTTTTTTTTTCATAAGTCATGGTTACAGTAAGGCACTTATAATTACAAATGAATTGCACCAGTGTTCCTGACGGTTAAAAAAACAGTAATGTGAAGCTTGTATGTTTGAGAAATCACTTGCATGAATAATTCAGTAAAAACAGTTTATTATTTGAGCTTTAAAGTTGTATACTGTACTGTCCTCCTGCCATGATCACTGATTTATAGAAGGTCTTTGGTGCTGTAGATCTTGACATCTCTAACAGGCTTGTAAACATCTACTGTTTGAAGACCAGTATAGGTAGTGTAGTAGTGTATCTCAGATGTTCACACTCGAGTAAAAAAATTGTCATTGCTTACGTATTCTTCCCTTCTGACTTACGTTTTCTGTACCATGTTATTAATATATAGTTTCCACTTTGTGTTTTTGTGGAAAACCTTTCTTTCTCTCACAGTGTTCAGCTGGCGAAGTTCATCGAAAGCATCCCTGATTTTCAGATGGTGAGGCAGAAGCTGGGCTGTCTGGTGAAAATTGTTGAGAGTAACCTGTTCAAACAGCCAGGTACAATAGGACTTGACAGCCATTCAGGCCAACATATAATTTTTTCTCATCGACTCGCACTAAAAGCTGTGTGTCATCCACACTTCTCATATTCTCTCTTGTGCTTTTAGACTGCAGAGATGTTTTGTTGCCTCTGATCACAGATCAGTTGAGTGGGCAGCTGGACGATAACTCCAACAAACCTGATCTCGAGGCTTGTGTCCAGCTGCTGAGCACTGTACTGGACATGCTGGACTGCAAAGACGTGGTGAGTTTGAAGTGGTTGAGCATCCATAACAACTTCAGCCAGTTATGAGGAGCTTTATCTCAGCCTCAGACCATCTGATGAGCAAAACCGCAGGAGCCAAACTAATTGGCTGGCTTTATGCAATTTCCAGGAGTCAGGGAGTACAGGTTTTATCAGTCCACTGGGAAACAGAGATGTGTTTACACGTTCCCAGTAAATTATTCAGTCAGGTTTTTACAATAAGGATTTTTTTTGTTGGCTCAGTCATTTTTACTTCCTCTCTGAACATTTTCACTGGCCCCCCACTACAAAAGAATGATAGATATTGATTTTAGCTATGCATTTTTAATATTTGCTATAAATATATATTTTTTGATCAAAATGTGCTATAAATGTTTGAGGCCGGTAAGATTTTTATACTACTTTTAATATTCTTTTATGCTCATCAAGGCTGCATTTGATTGATTACAATGCAATAAAAACAGTAGTACTGTGAAATATTATTACACAAATAATTGTTTTCTATTTAAATATACTTTAAAATGTAATTTATTCCTGTGATGGCAAAACTAAATAACTGAATAGAATTAAATTAATAAAAACAACAGCATTTATTTAAATGTTTTGTAAAAGTCTTTACTGTAACTTTTGATCAATTTAATGCATCCTTGCTGAATAAATGTATCAATATCTCTTAAAAAAATTCTTACGGCATCCAAACTTTTAAACAGTAGTAAATAAATGTAATTTCTATTATTAATAAGTACATTATATTTCATTAGTGTTCATTTATTTTCAGTTTTTTTCACAAAACATTAATGATTGCTTTGTCATTTTCAACACATTATTACATTTATACAATGCTGTAGCAAATTTTGCTGTTTTGTCAACAAGATAATGTAGAACAGAAGTAACAGCATCTCAGAAAACCAGATGTTTTAGTTTGCAAATCACAAAAATGGATGTGCAAGAACAATTAAATCAATACTTTTGTTCAACAAACATATGAAGCAGCACAACTCAATATTGACAATAACTAGAAATGTTTCTTGTGCATCAAATCAGCATATTAAAATGATTTCTGAAGGATCATGCGACACTGAAGGCTGGAGAAATGACTTTACAGGAATTCATTTCACTTTAAAATATATTACAAAACAGTTATTTTACATTATAATAACAATATTACTGTTTTTACTGTATTTTTGAGCAAATGAATGTATCCTTGGCGAGCAGTAGAGACTTCCTGGTGAAATATCTAGCTACATGTGAATGAGAGCAACAACATCCAGACTCTGTTTTAATCATTCTTGGGGACTTTAATATAGCAAATCTCTCCTGTGAACTGCCAAAATACAAACAGCATGTTACATATCCCACCAGAGACAGTAATATACTGGACCATTGTTACACCACAATAAAGAATGCATACCACTCTGTCCCACGGGGAGCTTTGGGGCTCTCTGACCACTGCCTGGTTCATCTTATAGCAACATACAGGCAAAAACTTAAATCTGCTAAACGTGTAGTAAAGACTGTAAAGAGATGGACCAATGAAACAGAGTGGGTTTTACAAGCCTGTTTCGACTGCACTGATTGGAGCGTTTTTGAAGCTGCTACCACCGATCTGGATGAGCTCACAGAGACTGTAACATCCTATATTAGTTTCTGTGAGGATATATGCATTCCTACCAGGACTTATTTAACATTCAACAATGATAAGCCATGGTTTACAGCAAAACTCAGACATCCTTGTCAGGCCAAAGAGGATGCCTACAGAAATTGGGACAGAGTCTTGTACAATCAGGTCAGGAATACACTGAATAAGGAGATTAGAGTGGCTAAAAGGACCTACGCTAAAAAGTTGGAAGATCAGTTCACTTCCATTGACTCCACTTCAGTGTGGAAAGGTCTGAAAGCCAGCACCAACTATAAGACACCATCCCCCAGCACTGAGGTGAATCAACAACTTGCTGAAGACCTGAATGAGTTTTATTGTAGATTTGAAACCCCCCACACCCGTCCTGACCACCTCTCTACACAACCGCTAACACCTCCTGTAACCCCCCTCTCCCACACTCCTGCACTTCAGATCAATGAAGAAGATGTGTGCCAGGTCTTCAGAAAGAACAAGAGAAGAAAGGCACCAGGCCCAGACGGTGTGACACCAGCCTGTCTGAAAACCTGTGCTGACCAGCTGGCCCCCATCTTTTCACAGATCTTCAATAGATCTCTGGAGTTGTGTGAAGTCCCTTCCTGCTTCAAATGCTCCACCATCATCCCCGTCCCAAAGAAACCCAAGATAACAGGACTTAACGACTACAGACCTGTGGCATTAAAGTCTGTCGTCATGAAGTCATTCGAAAAACTGGTTCTGGCTTATCTGAAGGTTTCCTTTACCGAGCAAACAGGTCCGTGGATGATGCAGTCCCCACTGCTCTTCTCCTTGTTCACCAACGACTGCACCTCTAAAGACCCCTCTGTCAAGCTCCTGAAGTTCGCAGACGACACTACAGTCATCAATCTCATCCAGGATGGCGATGAGTCTGCTTACAGACAGGAGGTTGAGCAGCTGGCTGTCTGGTGCATTCTTAACAACCTGGAGCTGAACACGCTCAAAACAGTGGAGATGATCATGGACTTCAGGAGAAACCCACCTGCACTCTCCCCACTCACCATCATAGACAGCACTGTGGCTGCAGTGGAGACATTCAAGTTCCTGGGATCCATCATCTCTCAGGACCTGAAGTGGGACACTCACATCGACTCCATTGTAAAAAAGGCCCAACAAAGGTTGTACTTCCTTCGCCAGCTGAGGAAGTTTAACCTGCCTCAGGAGCTGCTGAAACAGTTCTACTCAGCCGTCATCGAGTCTGTCCTGTGCACTTCAATAACTGTCTGGTTTCGTTCAGCTACAAAATCAGATATCAGAAGACTACAGGGAACGGTTCGGACTGCTCAAAGGATTATTGGTGCTCCCCTGCCCACCCTCCAATAACTGTATACATCCAGAGTGAGGAAAAGGGCTCAGAAAATCACTCTGGATCCCTCACATCCTTGTCATCCCCTTTTTTAACTTTTGCCACCTGGCTGGCGCTACAGAGCCCCAAATACCAGGACAGCCAGGCACAATAACAGTTTCTTCCCCCAGGCAATCTACCTTATGAACAGTTAAATGTTCCCCACATTATGCAATAAAAATGTGCAATAAACTTATATTTGTTACCACCTCCATCCTAGCACATCCCTGCATCTCATTCTATTCTATTCCATTCTATCATCTATAGCACAACTGTACATACAATTTATTTATTTTTCAATTTATTTTTCCATTTTTGTCTATTTATATTTACATATGTGTATTTTTTATTCTCATCTTATTTTTATTGTCTGTGTGTTGTCTCTGTGTACTGGAAGCTTATTTCACTAAAACAAATTTCTTGTATGCGCAAGCATACATGGCAATAAAGCTCTTTCTGATTCTCATTCTGATGAGACTGTGAATGACTTTGTGTATGAATACAGACAGGCTGATCTTTCAACCATGATGCATTTCGCTGGCTTGTTGATATGACAGCGCATTCAAGATCGGTTGACATTTCGGTTGATATGTATTGAGACAGTCAGACATTTCAGGTCAAACTCTTGCGACTTGTGAGCATCTCTTTGCTGGAGCAGTTATGTTGCAAATTTCCAAAATAAGGTCATTTGAAGTTGCACCACTGATTGTTTATGAGAGGGAGTCCTTTCTAGGTTCATTCAAGCATACTTCAATGCATCTCATTCACCTTTTTTACGCTTTCAGGGTCCCACATCCGGTCATGTGAAGTTAATTGTGGACCGTCTCTTGCGGAGGGTCAACCGCACGGTCATCAACCTAAGTTTGGACTCTCCCTTCATAGTAAGACACCAGCATGCCACAAAATAGAGTGCTGTAGAAAGATTTAGCAGAGCTAAATCAGCTTAACTTCCTGTCAAAGCTGCTGTTGTTTCGACCACACAGCACCGAAGCCCACACACACCTGCTGAAACTCATAACAACAGCAGTCTGGACCATTGAACTTAACTTGTTTATTTCTTTGCCCAGGCCCGTGGCTATGAGTTTTCTCAGCAGTGTGAGCAGCACATGTAAAGTTATTGATTATTTCTTCTCTTCCCATGGACACAGGGCCACTACCTGGCATGCATGACTGCTATCCTGAAACAAATGGAAGACGTCCATTATGCACAATACATCAGCACCTTCAAAACCAGACAGGACATTATCGTAAGTCTCCTGCTCTCTCTGCAGGCCCCATCCATCATCGCAGAGCCTTCCGTGCTCTGAGAGTTAAGTTATAAATAATCCACCTTTTGCACAGCTGACTGATGCGACACATGTGGCTCTGTTCCCTGTCATCTGTCGAAGTGAGTCAGGGTTTAATAGCAGAACGAGATAAGCGCAGCTTCAAATTAGCATCTGTTTTTCCTGCTCAGTCATATCTGTGCGGAACACAAATGTAATTTGCCGGTCTGCATCTTATCGTAGTTTTCCTCTGCGTGCAAGTACATGCTCTTAACAACAAGAATCCATGTGGTTTTTTAGGACTTTCTAATGGAGACTTTCATCATGTTCAAAAACCTGATGGGCAACGTGTTTCCGCCCGACTGGATGATCATGAATCTTCACCAAATGAAAGTCTTTCTGCGGGCGATTGACCAGTACTCCGATGTTCTCAACAAATACTTCCTGGACTCCACTTACTTCCACTTGCAGGTCAGTTTAAAGAGGACTGTAAAGGGGTTTCAAATACACAATTACGCTTCAGACAAGACAGAGATTATATTGTTGGAAACACTGTCATACTTCTATATTGCCCAAGCCACAATGCCTTAAAAAGCAGTGATTAACAATGTTGCTCCAAAAAAGCACTGCAAATTTTAGGCAACTGAATCAGAAGCATTTTTCCAACCGGAAGATGGCAAGGTGGCAAGTGTTGTTTGATGACTCTTATGAATTGTTCTTTAATGGCTCGTTTCCACTGAGCGGTGCGGTACAGTACAGTACAGTTCAGTACAGTACGATTCGGTACGGGTAACCTGATCAGGCTTGTGTTTCCACTGCCAATAGTACCCTCACTTGGTAGGCGTGGTGTATGCTGGAAAGTAGCGATCGATGATAAAGCGCGACAATGAGCACAACTCTGCCGCTTTTTGTTAAATGTCAGCTTTAATAAACAATAATAGCCATTATAAAAGTATAAGTACAAAGTATAAGAGACTTATGTAAGAGGAAATAAAGACAAAAGCAAACAATTCAGTCAAATGTATGCTACAAAGTCAGCGCTGTTCTACGGTAAAGTTAAAAATAAATATATAAAGTTAAACATAACTTTGTGCTCAGCCAAAACAATATGACCAGGAACAAATAATAGATTCATGAGACCACGAATGCCTGTTAAATATAGCCTACCCAAAACGAATTGTATCTCTTGTTTAATCACTACAGAGACATCAGAGCCAGCGGCAAATGTCGGAAGGACTAGCCGAGCTAAGGCTCCTCTATGCGGATACATGAGCACAGAGGGCCCGGTTATCGCTTGGAGCTCCGAAATCGGCATAACAAATTCTCAAATAGGCGCTATCTTTAAAAATAAACCGCCGATTTGAGTTTTAAACAATTACATTCTCGCCTGAAAAACTCTTAAAACTACATTTCATGACACAATAACAGTATATTTAGAAAATTACGAGGGCTTTTGTGCAAAGACGTTTCACAAGTCCACAAGAACGCATACTGAGAAACGGCTATCGTCTGTGTGAAAATATAAATTGATAAAATACACTGTTATAATTTTTTGTGTTTGCGCACTCTGATGTAAATAAGCCCAATACTCACAGACAGCAGAGCGGAACGAGTGAAGGAGAAGCTTTATCCCCTTGTATCACGCAAAAGTGACGATTCTAGTCAACCAATCAACGTTCTGTAGTGAGTTTAGCTCCACCCTTTTTGGCAAGGCAAAAAAAAAAGTTCAGCAAGAGGGGAGTTCGAACTCGGGTCGATTGCGCCAAAAAGCATGCACCGTACCATCTACGCCACTGAAACTGATGTTGTACGAGCATCTTTTTTCAGTCTTGACTATCCCAATCACACATTGTTGGGCGGAGTTAGTGTAAATAGCCTTTGCCAACAAGGCGGGCTATTTGCACTTAGTGTAAATAGACACTCCGTTTACATAAATGCTGTTCTTTTTTAACTTTCTATTTATGAAAGAATCCTAAAATCAAATATATCACAGATTGCACAAAAATATAAATGTTTTCATTAGATTAATAATATACAAGATGCCATTTTCAAATATAATACAGAAAACAGTTGTTTGAAATATTGTTGATTTTACTGTATTTTTAATCAACTAAACATGTCCTTTTATGCTAAAAGTCTTCTTTTAAAAAACATTAAAAATCTTACAGATTCCAAACATGCAGTGGAACCAGTGTAATTTGTGTAATGAGTCTTATAAACCATTTCTTTATAGTGAATCTACCACATACAACTAACTCTGAGGCTTAAATAGTGCAGTTACTTACTGACTGCTTATTTGTATGTCAGTGTGGGTTAAAGATACACTTTGTGTTTAGTCAGTGATATTTTAAAATTAATACCATATAATAAATAAATAAATGAATGAGATGCATTACTGCCTTTTGACTAATTAGGATGTGAAATAAAGACCAAAAGATTGCGAAAAGTCATTAAATTACAGTGTAAACATGGATTTTACAAGAATTGTTTTAAAGTACATTTCTTTTTTTCCAAATATATAGTTTTTAAAATTACTAAAAGAACCCATTAGTGGAATCATTAAAGAACCATACTGGTGTGTTGGATAAAAAATAAAGAATACATTTTTTCTGTAGTTAAAAGGCCGTATCATGAGAAAATTCCCTTGATCTTCTGAGATAAAGGAGTTCATTGTACTAGCCTTACTGTAATTATTAGAACTGCTTCCATCCCAATCCTAAAACCATCACTGCTGAATCCTTAATTTGAAGAACGCTGCTTTCACAGGCAGTAAATTGAGGCAGGAAGGCATCAAGACACGTCCAAATCCAATGTTTGCACAACATCCCGCCTGCTAACACCTGGCTATACTTCATTTGCTGTTGAAGGCACCATAGACGCTTCAGAAGCAGTAATATCCCACAATCCTGAGTTTTGGTGTAGTTGTAATCAAAATGGTATCTGACAGAGTGGTTAAAATAAGTACATTAATTGTGCACTTTGGATAAAAGTGTGTGCCGAAAGCGTAAATATAAACCTATGGTTCTGTTTCTACCAGAAATTAAACATCATAGCCATTAAATATTCATTTAGTTGTCTTTAAAGCTCACTGTCAGAACGTGTTCTATATCAGTAAACATGACATGCATTGCACCATCCGAAATCAGTAGCTGAAATTCATTTAATAAGATCTTTGATCATTTCAGTCTGATCTTGACAGATTCAGCATGGAGTTTTTCACCGTGTAATGTATTAGAAACAATAGCAAACCCATAACCACAATGTGTAAAACCCATGTCTAAGCACAGCAAAGTGTCGTTTCTTATTTAATGAACAGGTAATTTATATCCTTTTTAATCCTAAGGTTCTGAGATTGTAGAAAATGATCATATACATTTAATTAATGGTTGTTTTTGGTGAAAAAATTAATAAATAAATAAAAATCAAGCATTATAACAAGACCCCAGAGATAAAAAATAAAATAATGAAACCGGTGATGTTCTGTGTGTGAAGCTGTCCAGTAGTGATTTGATCAAAGATAATTTAAGCACTCTGAATATCTCTGCATGCACTAAGTGCGCAATTGTCCTGTGCATGTAGTTGTTTTCCAGGAGAATAATGTTTGGGCATTTCTGTGAATCATATGAACACTTTCTGTTGCATGCTCTTATATAACATGTTTTTATGATGCTCATTTGTGGTGATCTTTTGGGAGAGCGTATGGATTTTGCACCCACTGGAAGCCTCCTGCACTTTAGGCATTTGGGAAATATCATCTATACCACTTTTGAAAAATACCCATCTGCTAAACTTTCTGTTGCTTGGTTACCATTCATTCAACACTCTGTGCATCCGAAATATTTCACCCATAAGACCTTAGTCAATTAAAAAAAGCAATTGCATTACAGTATATCAATACAAACTAATTGTCCAAATAATCAAAGCAAGGCTATGCCTTAATCATCTGTGATAATGTAACCCAAAACACGATAATTTAAAAGCATCTGCCACTATTTCTGACAGAAAATTCAAGAAATTTCTAACTCTGTGTTGCAGTGATACAACAGAAAGGACATTTCTGTTCTCGAAACAATGAAGTCATAAATATTGAATTCTCTCAGTAAATCCTATTTTTTTAACGAGATCACTGTTGTTTATAAGTATTATCCGATCAGATGGTGGATCAGCACCAAGAGATGATGTCTACAGCCCTGATCGTCAGCGGAGACCAGGACACCCAGATGACCCCCAGAGATATATCCCTAGATATATCAACCAAAAATAACAAAATAACTAAAATATAATAAAATACCTAACTACATAATACTACTATTGTTAGAAATTGCAACAAAATTAAAATAGAAATATAAACTTTTGAACTGCGGGTTTCGTCTGGTCAGAGGAGAACTGGCCCCCCGACTGAGCCTGGTTTCTCCCAAGGTTTTTCTCCATTCTGTCACAGAGGGAGTTTTGGTTCCTTGCCGCTGTCGCCTCTGGCTTGCTCAGTTGGGGACACTTAATTTCTAGCGATTATCGCCGATTTGATTGCACAGCTACTATTTAAACTAAACTGAGCTAGACAATGACATCTCTGAATTCAATAATGAAATGCCTTTAACTGAAAATTGAGTGTTTAATCTTATCATTATACATTACTGACACTCTATCCTCCAATTTGATACTGTTAAGTGCTTTGACACAATCTGCATTGTAAAAGCGCTATATAAATAAAGGTGACTTGACTTGACTTGACTATTAATGTATATATATATGTATATATATATGTATATATATGTATATGTATATGTGTGTATATATGTATGTATGTATATATGTACTGTATGTATGCATATATGTATATGGAACTAATATGTAATATAAAACTAATACAAGTAATATCATGGTAACACCAAAACTTTGCTGGAACATCATGGTAACATCATATGCAAATTACTCTAAAGACTCACTTTTTGAAAATTTGTTTTATTTTTATTTTTTTATTATTTTGTTCTCAGGAAATGGTTTTGTCTTGATGATTTCCTGTTGTTTTTCCTCAATAGCTTTGGAACAACTATTTTCACCTGATTGTTGCCTTCCTTACCCACAAGTCCTTACAGCTGGAGTCTTTCTCGCTCGAGAAACGCAACAAGATTCTCAACAAGTGAGTGAGAGACCTGCGGATACACTGTTGTTCTAGTATTCAGATGTTGGTTTTGTTCATTTTATTTGAAAGGCTGATGTCTTAAATTGAGTTTCTAACCATGTAAACAGGTACGGAGACATGCGGAAAAGCATCGGCTTCAAGCTGAGAGATATGTGGAACAATCTTGGTAAAAGCTCTTTCCTGTGCTTCTTATCTATTAGAGACAGTGACCACAATTACAAAAGTGGAGAGGAATTTTTACAGAATTGCCTAAAGGACTTTCTATTTGTTCAAATGGCTTTTTATAGAGAGTAAAATCACTAATGTGGTGTTTGTCTTTATTGGCTGAGACAGAGTGCATATTTAAGTTTTTTTTGATGTTCTGAAGAAATTAGGGCTATTTTGTGATGTCATGTGACTTCCAGGCCAACATAAGATGAAGTTTATCCCTGCGATGGTGGGACCGATCCTGGAAGCTACGTTAGTGCCTGAGCCTGAGCTGAGGAAAGCCACCATCCCCATCTTCTTTGACATGATGCAGTGTGAACACCATTTCAGCACCAACCACACCTTTCAGAAGGTGAGGGGTGCTTCTGTGTTCTGTGCCAGCGTAACTTTTGAAACAGCAGTTCTGTTTCAAAACTTGCAGAAGATATCTAAGTAGGCAACTTGCTTAGGCTTCATAGGCACACTCATGATGCTGTCAATGATGCTGGTGATTTGGTCAAAAATGAAGAATGCATTGTGACAAGTTTTAGCTAAAGTTTTAGTCCAAAGGCTTAAAAATATTTTAAGTACAGAAATATCTATCTATTAAAATACTGATTCTTTTCATTAAAAAAGGGTGATGTCGGTTCTGTTTGTTTACCTTAGTTTTATGCATTGTTTCATGAACTAAAAAAAAATATTTTTAAGCAAATTAATTTTAAGTTGCATTTTAGGCTAATGTTGAATAAGGCTAACTTTAAATGCTGTAAAAGTATTGTTCATTATTTAATATTATACATATACATATACATATTTAATATTATACATTGTATATACCTTAATTTAAATTGTGTGCTATTATTTAGAATTTATATGCTTTGTATGCCTATGAACATAATTTATATTCAGTATGTTAATTAAGGGTGTAATATATTTCATCACAGTTTGATTTGATATTGAGTCTCTTAGCCAGCGATATGATATTTGCAGTTACCTAGATACATGCTGCAGTACGATTATGATTTGACTGGATTCACGGGTCTGTTATGTGCCTATTTAATACCAACAGTTACATTTTTATCAACTCACAAATGCAACCAAAATATAACATGAAAATTTAACTCTCTAAAAATATCAAATTCTGTATCACAAGTGGGAAAATACACAACAAAAAGTACACTTCAGTTTTATGAATGATATAGAAAAATAAATAATGGAAATACAAATCAAGTTGTTCAGTTGTCAAGATTATCAGTCGTATGGTGACAACACATCATTTGCTTGTGCAGTGACAACAGCCAGTCTTTTGTGTTCTCTAAAATGTGCAAATCTAGTATCCCCAATAGGACATCCGAAACAAAATAAGCATTTTTACAGAAAAATAAACATATATATAAAAAAGAAAATTCAAAAATAAAGTTAACAAATATTTGATGACAGCTCAATGACAATTTGACTTTTTTTGGTCAGTGCTATCCTTTGAGAGGTTTTTCTGATAATTAAAGGTGATACATCATAAATAAAGGTGCATACTAGTTAAATGTACAATTTGACATAATTTGTATGCATTGTTCTATATCTATTCATCATTACACACCAAATTGTTAAAGCCAGTTTCTGTTGGAATCAGCTGTGAGTGTTCACTATTTGTGTGGATGCATGAGTGACCATTAATTAACTGATGAGGGTCCATGTCTGTTAAGATGTTGCCTATGTAGGCTTCTGCGTGATGGTCAGTAAGTTTGACGAAGCATTTGTGTTCTTTGCAGTTTGAGAATGAGCTAATCACAAAACTGGATCAGGAAGTTGAAGGAGGCCGTGGTGATGAACAATACAAGATTTTGCTGGAGAAAACGTGAGATTTTTTTCTCGCCTCTTATCATGCTGCCACACATATATTATACATCATTTTATTTCTTTGTACTTAGAAAAGTAAGTTACTAATTTTTAATTTTAGTATTGATTATTGAAAATTATATCAAGATCACTGTCTGCTGTCTGAAAACTAAATCTGCTGTAGAAGGTGCATGCTGTTTATGCCTATTGAAATGCTTGAATGTGGACATATTTGCATTTGTCTATATGCTATTTAAGGTAATTTTACACAAATTAAAGCCCATGTATCTTCCCTGCTGCTGTAGCTGTTTAATTGAACTAATTTAACTAATATGTTTGCATAGCATTCCTCTTAAAATGGTATAGCTTTGTACATTGTATTTTTACATTTTCTCGGCACTTATATATTTTCCTAATTTTTAAAATAGTACATGCTAACTTGTTTGCGCAGTTGAATTATCTGTACCTTGAATTGGTGTTTTATTATTTTGAGGTTTCGTGTTTTGATAGAATATAATAACGTTTGGTAAAAAAAATAAATAAATAAAGGTTTGCTTATTTGCAGATTAATGTATATTAAATGTCTGCACTAAACTTAGTACTAACTATACAGACCAGTGCTGACTAGAATAAAAAAAATTAAAAACAAAGTTTTTTGGGAAATCAGTACTTTTTAAGTACATTAAAAATCAAGTGCTTTGTACTTTAACTGAAGTAAAAGTGAAAATGTAATTATTAATACTTTTACTGGAGTAATATTTTATTAGGGTATCTGTACTTAGTTTGTGTACTCTGTGTGTGTCCAGGCTGTTGGAGTACTGTCGGCGGCACCGGTATCTTTCTCAGTCTGGGGAGGCGTTGGCTTTTCTCTTAAGTAGTCTGCTGGAGAACCTGCTGGCTTACCGCACCATCACCCATGATGAGAGCCCTGAGCTCCGCATGAGCTGCACCGTCAACGTCCTGGTGAGAACCAGACACTGTGAACTCTCAAACACAGCTGCAGTATTTATAAATATACCTTATTATGTGCTCAACCTGCTGAAAAGACCAGCGAGGATCCAATCAGCAATAAAAGTTGCTTAGAAACTTTAATGAGATTCCATCTCTGTATCTTCTCTCAAATCCACAGAACTTTTACAAAGAAAAGAAAAGGGAGGATATATATATCCGGTAAGTGTTTTAGATGATTACAACTTCTTGTCTTGTTGATGGCACATGGATGAATCTGTATGTTTTGTGGTCTTTCATTAGGTATTTGTACAAGTTACGAGATCTACATCTGGACTGTGAGAACTACACAGAGGCTGCCTACACCCTGCTGCTCCATGCTGAACTGTTGGAGGTTTGGACATAGTGCTTTTATTAACTGTAGATTTGGGTTAAGGTTAGATAGTGAAATCTAGGAAGCAGGGTGACCAATGGCCAGTATAATGCAGATATAGTATTTGGCCCTCTCCCAAATGGAACACTTCATGTGCACTTGCGGTCTTACGAACTCACAATGGCCGTGGCATGCGTGTGTCCGTTAAGTCCATGAGACCGTAGGGTGTCCCATTCGTCATTTTATCGTTCAGAAGGGTGCTCGTGAGTGCCCCCTTTGTGGCCGCTATGCACCCTCGATCCGCACTTCTGCCGAGCCCGCACTGGGGCGAGCTTCGCAGCAGACTTCTACCCGACAGTCTAAGTGGCATTACGTCACGAAAGTGCGGACTCAGAGAAAGACCGCGAGGGTTTAGGGTGCCATTTGGGACAGGGCCTATGTGAACCTGGAGCACACAACCAGTGTTAATTAGCATGGGTATATTTGTATAGCCAAAAATACATTGCATGGGTCAAAATTATCGATTTTTCTTTTATGGCAAAAATCATTAGGATATTAATTAAAGATCATGTCCCATGAAGATATTTTGTAAATGTCCTACCGTAAATATATAAAAACGTAATTTTTGATTAGTAATATGCATTGCTAAGGAGTTCATTTGGACAACTTTAAAGGCAATTTTCTCAATTCTTTGCTTTTTTTTTATAAAACGGATAGTTCCGGTCCTTGATTCTGATTGGTTGAGCTGCTTTCGAAGCTGTTGTAAATTACTCTACAAACATACACATTTGTTTACTCGGCAACTACTTTGTTGGAACCACAAACGTTTCTGAGGAACTACATTGTTTGGCGGAAGAATAATGTTTTTATTAATATCATTACATTTTATTTGCTTTGTTTTATTTTGTGAAACCTTGCTATATGGAATAACCATTTTATAAAAGCAATAAGCCCTGTGAAGCCATGGCTTACAGTGAATTTATAACAGCTAATGCCCCTTACTGCCCAGTCCTGCAGATTTGCTTTATTCAACATTAGGAAGATCAGGCCCTTTCTTTCGGGAACATGCTTCACAACTCCTTGTTCAAGCTCTTGTTCTGTCCAGACTGGACTATTGCAATGCTCTCTTGACAGGTCTTCCAGCCAGTTCTATCAAACCTCTACAATTAATCCAAAATGCCGCAGCAAGATTAATCTTTAATGAGCCGAAAAGAACGCACGTCACACCTCTGTTCATCATTTTGCACTGGCTACCAATAGCTGCTCACATAAAATTCAAGGCATTAATGTTTGCCTAGAAAACCACCACTGGCTCTGCACCCCTTTACCTAAATTCACTACTTCAGACCTATGTGCCCTCTAGAAGCTTGCATTCTGCAAGTGAATGATGCATTATATTAAATAAACACCAATCTTATATTTCAGCTTTTAGGAAGTATGCATTCTTTGAGCTGCTTTTCATTCATTATCTGATCTAATCATGCTTAACATTTTTTTTTAAAGGTGCCATAGTATGCATTGATACAATATTTTAAATTGTTCTCTGATATCTACATAGAAGGTATGTGGCTTAGGTAAGGGCAAAAAATCTCCAGAAACAGTTTTACATGTCCATTTACAACCCTAGGATTTCTCCCTAGAATGAAACTCCCTATTTGGAAGGGTCATGAATAATAATAATGTTGAGCTCTGCTCTGATTGGCTGTTTCACAGTGTGGCTCATTTCAGTAGCTTACAGGAAGGAAACACAGGGAAACTATATATTTCAATACTTTCTCGCACAGTTATATCGTTGGGTAATTATACTGTAAATAAAATGCAGGCATCAGGGAGCCGCTATTAATATGCTGGGCATTGAAACTGCTTTCAAATGCACGATGGCTTTTTAGTTTCACTTTCACTTTGGAGATTCGCGATCGCACAAACTCTGTTTATACTATGCAGCGGCAGTACTTACCACACATTTTACAAGATCAGATGCTTGTCAGTGGTGCTCAGGATCTGTAAATCATTCGCCATCATCCTCAGGCATCTCTCCTTACTCTGTTTATGTGGTAAGTGAAATCTTATGTGCTGTAATGTAACAGGCTACCGCTAGCAAGAAGCTAACCATGTCCCTTTAGTAGCTCGCATTATTTTATTAGAACACATTATTTGCTTTCCGTGCCTTTCTGAATACAGACACCAACCTATAGCCTGGAACATAACATTTATTTCCATGATCTGCCATTTTCGCTGTTGTCCTCGCTTTTCTTCACAATACCTGCAGAACTTCTGATGATTCGGCTGTCCAGGTTTGGCTGGTGGCTGGCCTAGAACATGGGCGGGTATATGCAAATGTTGGGGGCGTATGCAAATTAGTTAACCCGACTGTTACGTCATAGTTGGTGTTATGTTCTGATTCACCTATTTTTCAGTGGTCTTTTTTATTCATGAGATTTACATAAGGAGGAGGAAACTATGGTGTTTGAGGTTCACGGTATGTCATTTCCATGTAAAGAACTGTTATTATTCAACTATGCCAAGGTAAATACAGTTTTCCATTCTATGGCACCTTTAATTAAAATCTACTTTTATAAAAAAAACAAAAAAAACACAAGTAGTTGCAATACATGTTTGTCTTTGTCAGTTATTGCAAACATTTAATCCTAAGCCTTTTGATTAAAATGTTTTAAGGTCATGAGTAGGCATGTGACATTATCATATTTTCTGAAGCTTTAATCACAATATATGGTATTATCACAATATTAAATTACACGCACACAAAAAAGTTAACAATTAACATTCAAATAACAAAAACAACTTTAAACCTTTATACAGTTAAACCAGCACATGTCTAGACATTAGAGACAATTGCACAAATTTGTAATAAAATTTAATGATGACATGATAGATATGAAAAAGTATGTCAGAAATACTTTCACATTTTCACATCACATATGTATTCACAATTTGTGCCAAACAATATTTGAAATATAGATTTTTTCCATTGACAAGGATGTAAGTAGATTTTGGAAATGTTCTGTTCTGTTGTTTTTTTTTTTTTTTAAACCAAGCAGGTTCGGTAATCTGAAAAACTAATGAAAGTCAGTTGTTATGTGTCCTACAAATCATTATAAAAGCCAAACATTAAGCTTGTCAGTCGTGCAAATTGTATTATTCTGTTTAAGTTAACTTAGTCTGTTTGCATTTGAATATCTGCACTGAAAAGCTTGTTGCACTTGAAGATTGAAGTTGCAACACAGTTTGGTAATTATGAGATCAGTGAGATTAGCATGACTGAATGGTGCAATCTCTTTCTAGTGGTCCGACAAGCCATGTGCGCCCCACCTGATCCCATGGGACGGAACTCAGGGGTGGACACAACAAGAGCTAAAGGAAAGACTTTTTCAGGAGATAATGTGCAATCTGGACAAGGGCAAAGTATGTATTTTGCTTGTACATCTAAATGTAATACAAATACTTCCATTTAAAGACTTTTGCATGCCATTTGCTCACAGTTTTTAGGGTAGGACAACTGTAAATAACAGAAATGTTGCTATTTAACTACATTAACATTGAAAAGTTTGGGGTTGGTGAGATTTATTTAATGTTTTTAAAAGACGTCTGTTGTTCTCACCAAGGATGCATTTATTTGATTAAATGAAATAAAAAGTAAATGTTCCTGTGATTTGCTCAGCTGAATTTTCTGCATCATTACTCTGGTCTTCAGGGTCACATGATCCTTCAGAAATCATTGAGATCGTATTATAGTTTTAGTAATATTAAATTATCATTATTTCATTTCTATATACTTTTTTAAAAATTAATTTTTGCTCTAGTTTTAGTTTTTTAGTACGCTAGGTTGACCTAAAGAAGAATAAGAAATGTTGAAAACTAGATTGTATAAAATATTTTTTTATATTATATTATTATAAAATATGTTTTTATATTTCCAGATAATAGTTTCAGATAATGTTTACTTCAAGTAACAAAAAAAAAATATTTTTTTTTTCCTGGTTTTAGTTTTAACTAACTGTAATAATCTTGATGTTGATATGGAGCTCAAGAAACATTTTTATCAGGATTCTTTTATGAATAGAAAGATTTGAAAGAACAGCATTTAATTTAAATGCAAATCTTTTGTAACATCATAAGTGTCTTTAGTGTCACTTTTAATCAATTTAATGCATTCTTGCTGTATAAAAGTATTAATTTGTTAAAAGAAAAAAAATAATAATTTTTGAATGCTGTAGAAATAGTTCACCCAAAAAGCAATCTTTTGATTAATCTTTTATTAGGAAAGTCAAATATTGGTTTTGAACACTGTAAAGCAGACTATCGCAGTACAATAATTACTAAAACAATTTTGTTCCTGTCAACACGCTTCCTCGTTCATTAGCCAGACTCTGAGCTTGCTTGTTTGTTCTTTTGTCCACAGATGTGGGAGAAGGCCATCGAGATGGCCAAACAACTTGTTAAACTTCATGAAAACCAAATGTTTGATTTCATAGAGCTCAGTCAACTGCTGGTAAGACAGACCTGTCAGAATTCCCTATAGTGTCTTTGTTAATGTGATCTGAAGGTAATGCCACAGACAAACCTCCCCTGAGCTTCTGCCAAAACAGGAGACGCTCTGTGATGTACAAACATTTTAGCAAGACAGACCATCAGCTTGTCTCGTTTCACGCGCTTCATATTTATTCACATTTTGGCTGGTAACTCATAACCCTGTCTGCTGGGTAGCAGCCGTCACTCTGCACAGGAAATAAAAATGGCAATTTGCAAGCAAGAGGAGGAAGGAAACTCTGGTGCGATAACAGCTACTGTAGCAGTTACACACTCTCCTCTCAGTTCTGCCCTTGGCTCTGTTAAGTTCTCACTTGGCAGCTGCCTTCAATTAAGTCGGAAAACTTTGTTATTGGTGCCGATGGATTGGGTGGGCAACTGCTTTCAGCTTTTCCTTGTCCTGTGGTTCATAAAATTCATACTATTTTCATATTATTTTCCTTAATTCTTCTCTGATTTTAAATTGTATAGCAAAAAAGGAATGTACAGTAAAAACTGCCATAACTTAAAGGAATAGTTCACCCAAAAATGGAAGATCTGTCATTTAATAACCCTTATGATGCTCAAAATGTTGATTCTTCTGCAGAAAACAGAATATATTTTGAAGATTGTTGGTAATCAAATAGTTTCTGTTCCCATTTACATTCATTGTATTTTTCCTCCATACAGTCTTCAAAATGTCTTCTTTTATGATCCACTGAGGAAATGGGTGGACTGTCCCTTTAAATATGTTTTAAAGGAACAGAACATTTAAAAATACTTATTCTGTCATTTACTCATCCTTATGTCATTCTTAATTTCATTTCATTAATTTCATTCTATTTGATATTAGTGTAAGTGATTTTATGCGCTTTTCATATAGCTTAAATTTATTTGTATTTCAGTTGTAGTTGAGTCATTAGTCATCTTCAAGAAAGAAACATCTCTTCCATCTACACTTGACCCTATAACACTAGCACTCTCTATTCTATTTCTATTCTAACTACTTGTTTTCTTTTAATTTGTGTAGCATCTGCTTATGATCCTTGATGGTCGTTGGGACTTTATGTCTTAAGAGACCCTTTTTGCCTTTTGACATTTGCATATAATTCACAGATCTGGCCCCACTTTCTAACTTTATATGGGTGCTAAATTGCCAATGGTGTTTCCCCACTATCAAAAAGATGCTAGACAGATCACCTCTCTGGTCTCCCTATCAAACTTCAAACACATTCCAAAAAGGAGGGAATGATCCCCGTGCCAGGCACCAGACCAGTTGTCTGTCTCCACAATTTCCAATACACATCACACACACACACACCTAAAGACATTTTCTTTATTTAGGCCATAATTAAGCAGTTATAAGTTTATCTGTTATATGCATGTGTTGTATGTATATTCCCCTATTATATTAACCTAGTTAAAACCCTTTTACTTGTATTAGTTAGACTTTAAACGCCTATATTCAAGTGTATGAGTGTACCTCTGCTTTAATATCGTCTGGAGGTTACTTTCTTGGTACCTTTTTACCTTCCGGGGGGAGTCCGAGCTTCTGGCAGTTTTAAGTTCAGTAATTTAGTCAATTCACTTCGGACCAATCAACCCATGGCTGGAATGACGAAGCTCACACTCCTAAAGGAATTCATCAAGAATCTACGCATTATACATGCACCAGGACACTTTACTCAGCACCAACAAAACCAATGCAAGCAACCACAAGTATTTAGATGCGTTTCTAGGCTTCGACCCCTTTTAATTAAGGTGATGTGATTCTCTGATGGTTCAGTTAATTCCTGAAGATTAATATAATTGATGATAACCCATGTGATTAATTATGTTGATCTCACTTTGAGCTAATTTGCTACATTTGTTATAAAAAATTAACCCTCTAAAACTAACACTATACTTTCTCTCTCTCTCTCTATATATATATATATAATATAATATAATATATAAAAATATTAAAAAAAAAAAAAAAAAAAAAAAATATATATATATATATATATATATATATATATATATATATATATATATATATATATATATATATACACATATATATATATATAAAGCGTAATTTATATATATATATATATATATAACGTGAGCCTGGCTTTATAGAAACTCGCTGATCAGTTCACAGAGACAGAACAACAACACCTGGACTCTGTTTTAATCATGCTCGGGGACTTTAATAAAGCAAATCTCTCCCGTGAACTACCAAAATACAGACAGCATGTTACGTGTCCCACCAGAGACAGTAATATATTGGATTACACCACAATAAAGGATGCATATCACTTCATCCCCAGAGCAGCTTTAGGACTCTCTGGTCACTGTTTGGTTCATCTTATACTGAACCTCCAGGCAGAAACTGAAATCTGCTAAACCTGTATTAAGGTCTGTAAAGAGATGGACTAATGAAACAGAGCGGTTTTTACAAGCTTGTTTCGACCTCACTGATTGGAGTGTTTTTGAAGCTGCTGCAAACGATCTGGACGAGCTTACAGAGACTGTAACATCTTATATCAGTTTCTGTGAAGGTATGTGCATTCCTACCTTGACTCATTTAACTTGCAACAACGACAAACCATGGTTCACCGTAAAACTCAGACAGCTCCGTTAGGCAAAAGAAGATGCTTACAGGAAGGGGGACAAAGTCTTGTATAAACAGGCTGAATACACACTGGAAAAGGAGATCAGAGTGGCAAAAAGGAATTATTCTGAAAAACTAAGGATTCAGTTCACTTCCCGCCCTGAACACCTTTCCACACAACCATTAACACCTCTTGCAACCCCCCTCTCCCCCACACCTGCACTTCAGATCAGCGAAGACGATGTGTTCCAGGTCTTCCGGAAGCAGAAGAGGAAAAAAGCACCAGGCCCAGATTGTGTGACACCAGCCTGTCTGAAATTCTGTGCTGACCAGCTGGCCCCCGTCTTCACACAGATCTTCAACAGAACACTGGAGCTATGCGAAGTCCCTTCATGCTTCAAACACTCCATCATCATCCCCATCCCAAAGAAACCCAATATTACAGGACTAAATGACTACAGGCCTGTGGCTATAACGTCTGTGGTCATGAAATCATTTGAAAAACTGGTGCTGACCTACCTGAAGGACATTACTGGACCCTAGCTGGATCCTCTTCAGTTCGCTGACAGAGCAAACAGCTCTGTGGACAATGCAGTCAACATGGGACTGCATTATGTTCTGCAACATCTAGACAGACCAGAGACTTATGTGAGGATCCTGTTTGTGGACTTCAGCTCGGCCTTTAACACTATCATTCCAAACCTCCTCCTGCCCAAACTAACTCAACTCTCCGTGCTCACCTCCATCTGTCTGTTGCACCGTGGAAGCTTCTGTCACGAAAACAAATTCCTTGTATGTGTAAACATACCTGGCAATAAAGCTCATTCTGATTCTGATATACACTGTGTGCAGAATTATTAGACAAGTTGATATTCTGGTCATATTTTTTTTCCAAGAACATTTTACCAATTCCAAACCACATCAATCTTAATAGCTACTATTGATTTTGTATTTAATCATTTATAATTGATATATAATTGTCCATGAAGCCTGAAAGTCAAAAACTCCTTATTTCAGGTGTGCAGAATTATTAGGCAGGTTTTCTTTTACAGATAAAATGAGCCAAAAAAGAGATTGAACTCAAGAATAAAAAAAAAAAATTAAATTAAATGCCCATGAGAAGGATGCAATACTAATGCAATAATAGAATTAGCAAAGATAAGGCATGACCATTAGGCAGCGAAATGCTCATTGGGTCAGCACGGTCAGAAAAAACAGGTGGAGAAGAAAAGACTCATTAACTGCAAAAGAATTAAGGTGAAGAATTAGGTGAGAAACCATCAGGAACCATTTAGTCTCCAGCACCATCATTTTCCAGAACTGCAACCTTCCTGGAGTCTTCACAAGTGCAATGTGTCAGGTTCTCAGAGACTTTGCTTTGGTAAAAAAATCTTTAAAATGGCTCTCACTTAATAAGAATAACATGCTGAAGTGTTGTGAAATACATGAAGACTGATTTTAATTTTTTTTATAGGCTTTATGGACAGATACGTTGAGAGTGACTCTTGAAGGACCAGCATCACATCATCTTGTACCACTGTTTGAAGAATTTATCTTCCAGAATCTGGCAGTGTTTTAGGAGCTCATTTTTAATCAATCCTGCAAGACAGACTTTTCAGGATAGGAGATTAACTAAAATGAGCTCCCAAAACTTACTGCCAGATTCTGGAAGATGCATTCTTCAAAAAGTGGAACAAGAGGATGTGATGCTGGTCCTTTAAGAGCAACTTTTTTTAATGACTGCTGAGACCTTGATTATTATTAACCTCTTAAAATAAGCTATTAAAAGGATCATAATTTGTTGGTCTTTCCAAGTGAAGAACCAGGGGTTAAGTGCTTTGATCAAAAGCACTATGGGGGCAGATAACAGTAATTGAAGTTGACTGAAGCTTTTGTGTTAGCAGGATTATGTGCAATAGGGGTCGAATAAAGTTGTGCATTTGTCAGTTAATTTACAGAAATGGATGAATATTGGCAATAATGGTGGATATTTAGGTTGTCCTGAGTTGAAGCTGTCAAATGACTTCATAGGAATTGCAATGCGGTTCAATGCGGGCATGATGAACTCATTCACCTACATTGCATGAATAAGAGCATCGTGAATGCACATAAACCGCTCATTTTATGTCATGGTTTGAAATGACACGAGGGTGAGCAAATGATCACAGTGTTTTTGTTTTCGGCTGAACTATTCTTTTTATGCTTGACTTTAAATGCCTCAACTGCAAAAATCAAATGTAAAAACAGCAGTTGTTTTTGTACACAGAAACAGCAGGCGCAGTATTATGAGAACATCATGCACGCAATGAGACCCCAGCCGGAATATTTTGCAGTGGGATACCATGGACAAGGTTTCCCATCCTTCCTTAGGGTGAGTGAATTTTGCATTTTTAATGGCCTTTATGAAACTGAAATGAGGGATATGATTTTCAAACCATAACTTGGAGAGTTGTTCCTCGATTTGGTGCACAAATGTCTAATTTTCTGTTGTTTATGCGGTGTGAAATCTGTAAACTATGGATTAAATGGTGACACAAACATGTTGGCAGGGTCGGCTCGATGTTTGGCATTTCAGCATTAAACATTGCCAATGGAAAACAGATATTTTGATTACAGCTCTCCCCAAAGAGCTCTCTGAGTAATTGGGTTTTAACAAGAAAATAATACTTTTGTTTTCACAGTCAGGAGTTTGGAAACCCTGGCGCTACACTTTTACAGATACAAGAGCCCCTTAGACGTCTAATAAAATGAAAGGCTCTCCGCAATTATTATTTGTTGTGCATGCATATCAAGCCATGGATATCACTCGAGCAGAGACAGAAGCCAGTATATTGATAGCTAAAAGTTGCATCAGATCATGTGGTCATTCATACTGTCTTCATCAATTTTAACTTGAAGTACTCTGCCTGTTCCAAACAGAACAAAATGTTCATTTATCGTGGTAAAGAGTATGAGTGGCTGGAGGACTTTAGTTTGAAGCTGATGTCTCAGTTTCCCAATGCAGTGAAGATGACCAGCACATCGCCCCCTGGTGACAACATCTGTAACTCATCCGGTCAACGTATCCTTGACTCTTAGCACAGCAAAATAGTGACATTTTAGGTCAAATTGTGTTGAATATTTAATTGTTTTTATTTTTTTTGATTCATTATATATGTTAAAATTATTTTATTATTTATTTTGTTTCTTTATTTATTTAAAACATTTACTATTATACAATAGTTTTCTGGTCAGTATTTTTTTTTTTTTTTAAAGAACTTAATGATTTTATTTGGAAAGGATGCATTAAATTGATCAAAAGTGACAGTAAAAGACTTTTATCATAAAATAATATCATGCAGTTCTTTTGAACTTTCTATTCATCAAAGAATCTCGAAAAAATGTATCACATTCAACATGGTTTTCTATGAAAATATGGAGCTTGGAACTTTTTTCAACATAGATGTTTTTTTTTTTTTGACTAGCAAATCACTACATTGGAATGATTTCTGAAGGATCATGTGGTACTGAAGACTGGAGTAATGATGCATTGCATTACAGCAATAAATTACAATTTGAGGTATATTAAAACAGAAAACGGCTTTTTAAAATGGTAATATTTCGTAATATTACTGATTTGACTTTATTTTGATCAAATAAATGCAGCCTTGTTGAGCATAAGAGACTAATTCCAAAAGCATAAAAAAAAAAAAAAACCTTTAAATGGTACTGTAGATTTACATATTTACAGTATTTAGATTTATGATGGATAGAATGTATAGATTAGTGGAACTTTTATTTGGAAGTATTTAAATACTTGTGACACCTTTATGTGTCTGAATGTCATTGCATTGGATTCAAAAATATCAAAGCAAGTGGACTTTATATTAAAATATAGCATTTTAAAACATTTCACAGCTACTTGCCTTTATAATTTGTTATATAATGCAGTGACATTCAGACTTTTTTAGTTGTTACTCTTTTAAAACCAAAACATTTAAAATCACCTTTTCTGCAAACTGTTTTAAGATCTAGAGATCCAAAATGGTGCAGTGAATTTTTTACATCGAGTACTCATTAAAATGCTTGCTATGGTTGACCTACTGACCCCAAGCGTGTGAATGGTAGTGTTTGTGCTTCAGATTAAACAAGTACTGTGTCCGAATGCTTTTTGGGGCCAAATGACAGGAATGTGAACAGCTTTCTACCCTTAATCAATTCTCCGCAGATATTCAGTGTTTTACGGTGAAGCCTGTCTTAAACTTACCTTCACAGTTCAAGGACAAGGAACTTCCTGAACAAATCCTCAAGTATGAATTCACACACTTGTCACCATTAAAATCTCGTAGAAATAAGGCTCTTGTAGATCTTCTGTTGTTTTCTCAGTTATTACAGAACAAATGAGGTGGAAAAGTTCCAATATTCAAGACCATTCAGGAAAGGAGAAAAAGTTCCTGACAACGAGTTTGCTGTGAGTTATGATTTATATTGTTGGTGTTATCACATACACGCATGAAAGCATTGAACAAATATTGAAGTGCGGCGGGTTGACCAGATGAAGCAGATGAGGATAATTAGGGTGCATGAAACAACAGATTTCAGATTAAACTCGGCTGATATTTTTCTCGTAACATTGTTGACATTATATACAGGTGCTGGTCATATAATTAGAATATCATCAAAAAGTTTATTTATTTCACTAATTCCATTCAAAAAGTGAAACTTGTATATTATATTCATTCATTACACACAGACTGATATATTTCAAATGTTTATTTCTTTTAATTTTGATGATTATAACTGACAACTAAGGAAAATCCCAAATTCAGTATCTCAGAAAATTAGAATATTTACATTTGAGTTTCAATTAATGACCATCCTTACAGTATAAATTCTGGGTATCTCTTGTTCTTTGAAACCACATTAATGGGGAAGACTGCTGACTTGGCAATGATCCAGAAGACGAACATTGACGCCCTCTACAAAGAGGGTAAGTCACAGAGGGTCATTACTGAAAGGTGTGGCTGTTTACAGAGTGCTGTATCAAAGCATATTAAATGCAAAGTTGACTGGAAGGAAGAATTTGGGTAGGAAAAGGTGCACAAGCAACTGGGATGACCGCAAGCTTGAGAATACTGTCAAGTAAACCTGATTGAAACACTTGTTAGAGCTTCACAAGGAGTGGACTGAAGCTGGAGTCAGTGCATCAAGAGTCACCACGCTCAGACGTCTTCAGGAAAAGGGCTACCAAGCCACTTCTGAACCAGAGACAACGTCAGAAGTGTCTTACCTGGGCTGTGGAGAAAAAGAACTGGACTGTTGCTCAGTGGTCCAAAGTCGTCTTTTCAGATGAAAGTAAATTTTGCATTTCATTTGGAAATCAAGGTCCCAGAGTCTGGAGGAAGAGTGGAGAGGCACAGAATCCATGTTGCAGGTCCAAGTCCAGTGTGAAGTTTACACAGTCTGTGATGATTTGGACTGCCATGTAATCTGCTGGTGTTGATTCACTGTGTTTTCTGAGGTCCAAGGTCAACGCAGCCGTGTACCAGGAAGTTTTAGAGCACTTCATGCATCCTGCTGCTGACCAACTTTATGGCGATGCAGATTTCATTTTCCAACAGGACTTGGCACCTGCACACACTGCCAAAGCAACCAGTATCCGGTTTAAGGACCATGGTATCCCTGTTCTTAATTGGCCAGCAAACTCGCCTGACCTTAACCCCATAGAAAATCGATGGGGTATTGTGAAGAGGAAGATGCGATATGCCAGACCCAACAATGCAGAAGAGCTGAAGGCCACTATCAGAGCAACCTGGGCTCTCATAACACCTGAGCAGTGCCACAGACTGATCGACTCCATGCCACGCCGCATTGCTGCAGTAATTCAGGCAAAAGGAGCCCCAACTAAGTACTGAGTGCTGTACATGCTCATACTTTTCATGTTCATACTTTTCAGTTGGCCAAGATTTCTAAAAACCCTTTCTTTGCATTGGTCTTAAGTAATATTCTAATTTTCTGAGATACTGAATTTGGGATTTTCCTTAGTTGTCAGTTATAATCATCAAAATTAAAAGAAATAAACATTTGAAATATATCAGTCTGTGTGGAATGAATGAACATAATATACAAGTTTCACTTTTTGAATGGAATTAGTGAAATAAAGAAACTTTTTGATGATATTCTAATTATATGACCAGCACCTGTACATATTTTAGCACGTCTCAGTCGAAACTGTTAAGCGAGCTTCAGTTTCAAGTGTCAGACTCAAACCTGCGAGTGAATGGTTGATGGTTTTCATCAAGATTTTTTGTGACCTGCAAAGGAAATGAATGCAGGGATCCCAGTCATGACAAACCTGAAATCCTCATCTGAAAAAATGGGTATTTCCAAATTTTAAAGAAATAATTCAAATGCATCACAGTTTTATTTGCTTTCAAACTGTGAAAAATAAAACAAAATCTTAACTATTTCTTGATATCTGACCCCATTGTGCCCTTGATCAATGACGGGAAATACCAGCTACTAATATCCTTTTAATAACCAAGGGCAAAGCAATCATTTAAAATGTTCAGTTTGCCACCTCCTGATGATAATAATAATGAATTCAATACCCAATAACTCTTTTAAAAGAAAGTGGATGCTCTCTAACACGCAAGGATTGCCAATAAAATTGAATGTTGTTGTGATTCTGTGAACCATTTCACTAGCTTTCTACACAAGAGCCTGTAATTTATCCCTATATAATTATTCATAAATGGAGATGATAAATCTTTAGATCTTGGAACTGTGTGTAACTGTGTCTCTCTGTCTTTAACCTCACAGACTATGTGGATCGAAAGGACCACCTATATTACAGCGTACCGCTTCCCAGGAATCCTCAAGTGGTTTGAAGTGAAATCCATGTCTGTGGTGAGTTACTAAAATGTCAAATGTGTCTATGAACAAAAATACTGATTTTAACATATCAAAATGAATCCTATTCATTTTCTTCACAAATGTACCTTATTTTGCTCATTTCATTATTGCATGTTACTGTTTTTGTAATCTTTCATTAAATTGTAATGACTTTTTCTGCCTTTGCATTCTGCAATAATATTTCTGCTGATGAAATGATAGTCCAGTCTCTAGATATGCTCTTTTATGTCTTTCTCATAAGTGTACACTTTTAAAAGTTTGGGGTCTTTTTTCTTGTAATTACTATTGTTTTGTTTTTGTTTTTTTTTAATAAAAAAAAAAAGGTAATAGTTATTTTTATTAATTTTGTTAAAGAATCCAACAGAACAATACAAAATACAAAATAATTGCATTCTTTTTAGTGCTGTCAAACGATTAATCGTGATTAATCGCATCCAAAATAAAAGTTTATGTTTACATAATATATGTATGTGTACTGTGTATATTTATTATGTACAGTTGTGCTCAAATTAATCATACCCTTGGTAAATATGATCAAAGAAGGCTGTGAAGAAGAAATTTTTTTTATTTTAAACAATTTACAAAAATTTAGCCTTTCATTGGAGAATAAGAATTTCAAATGGGAGAAAAATCTCATTATGAAATAAATGTTTTTCTCTAATACACATTGGCCATAATTAATCATACCCTTTTATTCAAACTTTTTTGCAACCTCCTTTTTCCAAGATATCAGCTCTGAGTCTTCTCCTATAATTCTTGATAAGTTTAGAGAACATCTGACAAGAGATCAGAGACCATTCCTTCATCCAGAATCACTCCAGATCCTTCAGATTCACAGCCATTAGTACTACTTCTCTTCAGTTCACCCCACTCATTTTCTGTAGGGTTCAGGTCAGGGAACTGGGATGGCCATGGCAGAAGCTTGGTTTTGTTCTCAGTGGCCTATTTTTGTTTTGATTTTGATGTTTGTCCTGTTGGAAGATCCAGCCACAGCCCATTATAAGATTTCTAGCATGGACAGTCAGTATTTAATTTTTTATCTGTTGGTAGTTGATAGAATCATTGATGCCATGATGCCAACAAGATATCCAGGATTTCTGGCAGAAAAATAGGCCCACAACATTAAAGATACAGCAGTATATTTCATTGTACACATGGGGTACTTTTTTATTCCTGTGTTCACCAAACCCATCTTGAGTGTTTGCTGCTAAAAAGCTCATTTTTTAGTTTCATCTGACCATAGAGTCCAGTCCCGTTTGAAGTTCCAGTAGTGTCTAGCAAATGAATATGCTGGAGTTTGTTTTTGGATGAAAGTGTTTTCTTTTCTAGAATTTTCTTGAAACCCTCCCAAACAACATGTGGTGATGTAGGTGCTGTTTGATAAGTTTTTTGAGGCTTTCTGACCAAAGACTCAACTGTTTTCTGCAATTCTTCAGCTGTGATCATTGGAGCGTCTTTGGCCACTCAAACTATCCTTCTCACCGTGCATTAGGACGATATAGACACACGTTCTCTTCCAGACAGATTTGTAACATTTTCTGTTTATTGGAAATTTTTAATTATTGCCCTGATGGTGGAAATGGGTATTTTTAATGGTTTAGCTCTGTTCTTACAGCCACTTTCTAATTTGTGAAACTTAACAATCTGTTGCTGCACAACAGAAATACATTCTTTGGTTTTTCTCATTGTGATGATGATTAAGGGAGTTTGGCCTTTGTTTCCCCTCATATTTATATTCCTGTGTAACAGGAAGCCATAGCTGGATAATTTCATGTTCCTAGTCACCCTGGTGTGATGATAAATGCAAATATGAATGGGAATATACTTCAGAGATATTTCAATCATAAGAATTTTTTAGGGGTACCAATAATTGTGGCCATTGTGTACTAGAGAAAAATATTCATTTCATAATGTGATTTTCCCCCACTTTTACTTTTTTTTTGTTGCTTAAATTAAAGGTTAGATTTTTAAAAATTTTGAATGAAAGATCAAATGGATAAACAAATGCGGAGTTATTTTCACAGCCGCCTTTGATCATATTTACCAAGGGTATGAATAATTTTTAGCACAACTGTATATATAAATGCAAACACATGCATGTGTGTATTTTGAAAATATTTACATGTATATATTTATATTCTTATATTCTTGTTCTTTATATTTGATATTATAAATAAGTATATTTAATATATAAACATAACATATATATTTCTTAAATATATACATGCATGTGTTTGTATTTATATATACATAATTAATATACACAGTATACACTCATATTGTAAACAAAAACTTTTTTGAATGCGATTAATCGTGATTAATCATTTGACAGCACTAATTCTTTTATATTGTGTATAAATATTACAGTTATCAGTAGAGTATGTAATAATATTTAATACGGTAAAATGTTTAGCAAGGCTGCATTTATTTAATCAAACATACAAAGAAACAGTAATATTTGTTAAATATTATTACCATTTAAAATGAGTGTTTGCTATTTGAATATATTTTAAAATGTAATGTATTCCTGTGATGCAAAGCTGCATTTTTAGCATCATTACTCCAGTCTTTAGTGTCGTGATCAAAGAATCAGAATCAGAAAGAGCTTTTATTGCCCAGTATGCTTGCACATACAAGGAATTTGTTTTAGTGTCATAAGCTTCCAGTTTACAGAGACAACAACGACACACATACAATAAAAATAAGATGAGTATAAAAAATACACATATGTAAATATAAATATTTAACTGTTCATAAGGTAGATTGCCTGGGGGAAGAAACTGTTCTTGTGCCTGGCTGTCCTGGTATTTGGGGCTCTGTAGCGTCGGCCAGATGACAAAAGTTCAAAAAGGGGATGACTTGGATGTGAGGGATCCAGAGTGATTTTCTGAGCCCTTTTCCTCACTCTGGATGTATACAGTTCTTGAAGGGTGGGCAGGGGAGCACCAGTAATCCTTTCAGCAGTCCGAACCGTTCCCTGTAGTCTTCTGATCCCTGATTTTGTAGCTGAGCCAAACCAGACAGTTATTGAAGTGCACAGGACAGACTCAATGACGGCTGAGTAGAACTGTTTCAGCAGCTTCTATGGCAGGTTAAACTTCCTCAGCCAGTGAAGAAAGTACAACCTTTGTTGGACTTTTTTACAATGGAGTTGATGTGAGTGTCCCAATTCAGGTCCTGAGAGATGATGGATGTCTCCACTGCCGTCACAGTGCTTTCTATGATGGTGAGTGGAGAGAGAGCAGGGGGGTTTCTTCTGAAGTCCACGATCATCTCCACTGTTTTGAGCGAGTTGAGCTCCAGGTTGTTAAGACTGCACCAGACAGTCAGCTCTTTAACCACCTGTCTGTAAGCAGACTCGTCTCCGTCCTGGATGAGGCCGATGAGTGTGGTGTCGCATTACGCTTTCGTCAACTTACAGGTTATAACGTTGATTAGCTATATGGGCGCTTAGTTTTTCTTGTTGTTTAGTACACTTGGCCAAAATCTCATGATACGAAGCTCTATAGGCACAGGATAAAAACGTACAAATGTGTATTGGCTACAACTAGACGGCAAATGTAACTCTTCTCCACTCTTCAAACACAAAAAATTTGCCTTAACAGACATAGTGTTTAAGTAAAGAAAATGCTGTTCTTATTCAAACATAAGTTATTTATTTATCCTTGCATTGTAAACAAGCAGAGATCTGTCTCCCCAGGCTGTGTGCGGCACTTATTTTGAATGGAGGCGGGGTGAAGTTACGAGGTTTCACTGATAGTTTGAGGATCCAATGGCGTTACGAAGTTTTACTGGCAAGCTCTTTTAATTGCTTTTCATTGATTAAATATTTGTAAAACCCTCAAACAGACTAAGGAAGACCAACAGCACTGTTTTAAAATGATAACAACAAAATATTATAGAGATATGAAGTTCGGATAATTTTCCCACGGGGCACCTGACTGGACTAGGATATGGCGACTGCCATACTCTGCCATACGGAAACGTATGTTTTAAATTCGACTCGTTTCAATGATTCAGTGTCGACTCCTTTCTTTTGAGAGACAATTACTTTATACACGGTGCACTTTCAGATTTAAAACTTTGTAGGATGTTTTCATTCACTTAGAGCTGTGTTACACACTGCATGAAAGGTAATTTTCAAAAATCCATAATAGGGGCACTTTAATTTCTTTCAAAAAACAGGTCGTCTACGATCAGATTTTACAATAATAATCAGTCTAATGTTGTCAATTGTTTGTAGGAAGAGATCAGCCCTTTGGACAACGCCATAGAAACCATGGAGCTGGCCAATGAGAAGCTGAGTAATCTGGTGCAGCAGCAGGCATGTGACCGTTCTCTTCCTGTGCACCCCCTCTCCATGATGCTCAATGGAATCGTGGACCCGGCTGTCATGGGGGGCTTTTCCAACTATGAGAAGGTTAGTCTTTCTCCTCTTCTGCTGCTTCTATTAATATTTAACCAAAAGAAATCAAGCCCAAATCAAGCTACCCACCTGATAATACTGGCTGAATCAGTCAAATGTGCTCCACAGTTGCTCTGTACCTTTTCTCCTGGTCAGATATGAAAAATTGATGTGTTCCTCGAGGCTTTAGGTCTGATGGAGCACTGGCTGATATTAATTGAAATTTTTGTTTCGCCCCTCAGGCGTTTTTCACAGAGGCCTACATGAAGAACAACCCCGACCACCTGGAACGCATTGAAGTCTTAAAACACCTGATCGCATTGCAGGTGACACTTCTGCAGATCTGTATTGTGTTTAAAGCTTTACACAATGCACAATACAGTATATACACAGAGGTGTGGGAGATAGGACTAAAATGTTATACTGTGGTAGCTGTGTGTATCAAAATGGATTAGTGAAAAATGGCTTATACACTGTTGTTCAAATGTTTGGGATCAGTAAGATTTTTTTTCAGTAAGTCTCTTATGCTCACCATATTTCATAAAAAATACCAGAAAATATTGTGAAATAGTATTGCAGCTTGAAATGTTTTTTTTTATTTCAATGTATTTTAAAGTGTAATTTATTCCTGTGATGTAAAGCTGAATTTTCAGCATCACTACTACTGTCTTCAGTGTTCGGTTCTTTAGAAATCATTCTAATATGCTGATATGCTGCTCAAGAAACATTTCTTATTATCAGTGTTGAAAACAGTTGTGCTGCTTAATATTTTTGTAGAAACTATGAGTCTTTGATGAATAGAAAGATTAAAAATAGCAATTTAAAAAAAAAAAAAAATGTCTTATTGAAATCAGCTGCTGTAAAAGAATCAAAGTCTTAAATTCATTTGAGTGTTAAATTTTTAATTTTCAAAATGCTTTAATGTCTGTTTCCTCTCAGACCCCGCTGCTTGATGAAGGGATCCGGATCCATGGAGAAAAATCCACAGAGCAGCTCAAACCCCTTCACAACAGACTTGTCACCTGCTTCCAGGACCTGCGTGCTAAAGTGGAGAAACTCTACGGTGTCATTACTCTAGTGAGTCTGACGGATTCGACTCTAAAGAAGGGATTTGTGAGAGACAGACAGAGGTTTTGCAGTTTCTGGGAGGAAATGTTTCAGATCTGAGGAAGTGATTCATATGGGATATTGTCTAACAGTTTCTTTGAAGGAGTTTTGAAATCAGCTAAGACAACATAAGGTTCAGTTCTGTGAGACTGTAGACTACATGAGGGAGGACAGATCTGCTTTGATGAAGTGACTGTTGTCTGTGTGTGTCAGGTTTTTGCTATATTTGCAGGTTTATTTCATCCCCACAAATGTAGTAAAACCCTACACTTTTTAGTCTCTTCATTAGGATGTTTTTTCTTTGTGTATGCCACAAGTTTGGTTCCCAAAGGAAAAATATCTTAAAGGCGAAGTATGTCATTGTTTTGATGTTAAAATACTTTCCCCCATCCCAGATTATATGCAGAGACAGCTACAAGCAGTTCTTATTAGATGGCACACAACTCATCCCTTAATTTTTGCCTATAATGCAAGCATGAATTAATATTAAAATCAGACTTGTTGTGTAGAAGCATGCTACAGTATGCTTTACTTGGAAATTTTTACTCTAAGTAAAAAATACCACATACTTACAATACAGTTCAGAAGTTTAAAGTTAAGATTTTTACATTTTTCTAAAATATTTTCTTATGCTCACTTTATTAACTCACTTCATTGACTCATGACTTCATTTATGTAATTAAAAATCTAATAAAAACAGCAGTATTGTGAAATATTATTACAATTTAAAATAACTGTCTTCCATTGTAATGTATTTTAAAATTAAATTTATTCCTGTAAATTAGCCAGTCTTCAGTGTCACATGATCCTTTAGAGATCATTCTAAAATGCTGATTTGCTGCTTATAAGTAAACATTTCTTATTATCATCATTGTTGTTCTGCTTAATATTTTGATGAAATGGTGATACATTTTATCCCGGGTTTTTTTAATGAATAGAAGGTTTAAAAGAACAGCATTTATTTGAAACAGAAACATTTAGTAACATTAAAAATGTTAATGTGTTAAATTACTGTATGTTTAGACCAATTTAATGCATCCTTGCAAAATTAACAGTAAAACATTTCTAAATACTGGCCAATTCACATATATGAGTGCTGAAAGTTCAAAGATAGATTTTAGGTTTGAGTTGAATTACACTATAAGTCAGTGAGATCCACGCCAGGCCCATGATATATATATATATTAAAAAAAAAACCTGCTTGTGTATTTCCAGCCCTGCTCTCTGACAGAGAAGAAGAAAAGTCGTGTGGGGTCGGTGGTGATGCCATACATCATGTCCTCCACGCTCAGAAGGATGTCCACCATCTCAAACGCTTCCTCTGGACACTCCAGCGGCTCGGGTTCCTCTGACGGAAACTCCTCCAGACCTGCTTCCCAGGAGTCAGTATTCACTGCATCCTGTTTTCTCATTTCTAGAAATAAACTCCCTCGTTTTCAGCACTGCATTGAGGGCTAATTTGCTGCAGTACAGAGTTCCTGTGGTCCTGAAAGGTCACGGAATGATTCAGTTTCCCATGTAATTACGCTTTCTGCTAGTGGACAAACATGACATTAATCCATTTAACCTCTGTGTTTAATTGGCTCTTGTAGGTGCTGGATAAGTGGATTCTTGTTAAACAAGTCTTTAATTACCGTTAACTCCCCAATAATTTAGATAATAAAAAAAAAAAGCTCATCTTTGAAAAAAAGAGAGTAAATGACACCCTTAACCAGTTTTCACTGATCAGCCTGTTTTCTCTTGAGTATTTGCAGATTAAATCATCTCAAATTAGTCATTCGTAACTGGTCAGAACACTTGCCTTTTAGTATTTTTTTCTGCAAAGTTATTATTGTGATTGAATGATGCCTAGTGGGAAAAAACATGGAAAATGCCGTTTCCATTTTTCTTCCCCTCTCACCTTGCTTCGTTTGACGTCATCCTGGTATGTGCTTTGATTACTGAGAAAATGTTCTTGGTATTTAATTCTTAATTTATTGTGACTAAATTCTTAATTGTTAATTAAGACATAATATAGTTTATTTATGACATTTTCCCTCCCTAAGAGGAATTTTGAGGGGAAAATTAAGATAAACTAAAATTTAACGAAAATAAGAGGGGAAATTAGGTATTTTGATTACAGCCACTTTACAATATATATGTTTATAACAACATATTATAATTATTTGTGCGTGTGTGTGTGTGTATGTGTACATATATGTATGTATGTATGTATGTATGTATGTATGTATATACACACAGGGTGCAATTTGTAGGGAGGACGTGGGGGATTTCCCCCCCTCTGGTCTATGCATCCTTGCCTCTGCTGAATTATTTTTATAAAATGGCTATGAAGTGCCATTCTGAATCAAATGATTCGCGATATGTGATCCGATTGGAGCGCTTTGAAACAATGAATTGTTTTGCGACGCAATGGTTTAACGGACTCGGAGTTTCAAAAAGCTCCGTTGATACTGTTCTTTGCTCGCTTTTTTGATATAATTTATTATTTGTGTGAATCACCAGGGAAATGAAATCATTGCAATTAATAGGCCTAACTTACAATGTTTTTATTAAATTGTGATCACGTTAAATACAGTTTCCGTAGTATTAAAAACATTTCATGATGTAACTAATGATGTCTAATGATGTCTAATTTACTTGCCTAAAATATGGATTTATGATGTGCGTTGTTAAGATTACATTAGGCTATAACCTTACCCTGGAGAGAAAATGTTTTCAAAAGCATCCCCCCCTCTGCTTTTTTCACAAATTGCACCGTGTGTATATATATATGTATATATGTATATCAGGGATGGGCAACTTTGGTCTTGGAGGGCTGGTGTCCTGCAGAGTTCAGCTCCAACCCTAATCAAATACACCTGCCTGTAGCTTTCTAGTGATCTTGAAGACATTGATTAGCTGTGTACTGTACATAGCCACGTTATATATATATGCCATGTTATATATATGTATATATGCCACGTTATAAAAAATATAAAAAAATCTTAGATTATGGAAATTAAATTCGAAATATATAGCCTAATTTATAATGAAAATAATGTCTCATTATTGTAATCGGAAAGATGATTGATTCCCATGCCTCTTAAACTGAAGTAAATACAGCGATCTGTCACGCCATATTAAATAGCGTGAAAAAACACATTATTGTAATATAGCCTACGTATTGTTTGTATTACGCTATAAAACTGACAGATTTTGAAAGCTGAGATTTGGAATATCTCCCAGTGCTCCCAATCTGGGCCATTTGCATGTGCAAAAGGCTAGAATATACTCTCAAAATATTATAAATTTAATGTTTATTCTCGAAACATTACGACTTTGTCATACATACATATATATACAGTGGGTACAGAAAGTATTCAGACCCCCTTACATTTTTCACTCTTTGTTATATTGCAGCCATTTGCTAAAATCATTTAAGTTCATTTTTTTTCCTCATTAATGTACACACAGCACCCCATATTGACAGAAAAACACAGAATTGTTGACATTTTTGCAGATTTATTAAAAAAGAAAAACTGAAATATCACATGGTCCTAAGTATTCAGACCCTTTGCTCAGTATTTAGTAGAAGTACCCTTTTGATCTAATACAGCCATGAGTCTTTTTGGGAAAGATGCAACAAGTTTTTCACACCTGGATTTGGGGATCCTCTGCCATTCCTCCTTGCAGATCCTCTTTCATCATGTTTGAAGGAAACCAGGCATTGCTCATCACCTACAGAGTACCATCCCAAAAGTAAAGTGTGCTGGTAGCAACCTCATGCTGTGGGGCTGTTTTTCAGCGGCAGGGACTGAGGGACTCATCAGAATAGAAGAAAAGCTCAATGCACCAAAATATAGAGATAGCCTTAATGAAAACCCAGTCCAGAGCATTCAGAACCTCAGACGGGCAGAAGGTTTACCTTCCAACAGAACAATGACCCTAAGCACACAGCAAGAGTGGCTTATAGACAACTCTATGAATGTCCTTGAGTGGCCCAGCCACAGCCTGGGATTGAACCCAATCAAATATTTCTGGAGAAACCCGAAAAGAGTAGAGGTGTGACCTCGGCATCCTGGCCAAATTCGCCCATTGGCCTCTGACCATCATGGCCTCCTAACAATCCCCATATCTGCTGATTGGCTTCATCACTCTGTCTCCTCTCCACCAATAAGCTGGTGTGTGGTGGGTGTTCTGGCGCACTATGGCTGCCATCGCATCATCCAGGTGGATGCTGCACACTGGTGGTGGATGAGGAGACCCCCACAATGTAAAGTGCTTTGAGTGCCTAGAAAAGCGCTATATAAATGTAAGGAATTATTATTATTATTATTATTATTATTAAAATGCGTGTCTGCCCCATCCAACCTGACAGAGCTTGAGAGGTGAAGAGATGAGGTGAAGAATGGCAGATAATTGCCAAATGCTGATGTTCAAAGCTTGTCACATCAAACAAAAAAGACTTGAGGCTGTAAAGGTGCTTCAGCTACATTTTTTAGTTAATGGGATGAATACTTATGCAATGTTTTTTTAAATAAATTTACAAAGTTGGGACAATTTTGTTTTTGCTTTGTCAGTATGGTGTATGGAGTGTAGATTGATGTGGGGGAAAAAAGTAATTTAAAGCAGTTTAACATAAGGCAGCAACATAAAATGTGAAACAAATTAAGGGGTATGAATACTTTCACAAGGCACTATATATATATATGTATGTATGTATGTATGTGTGTGTGTATGTGTGTGTGTGTGTGTGTGTATGTATGTTTATGCCATGGTCTGTCTGAATACTCGATTCTGATTGGCTGGCAGGTGTTGATTTAATTCGTTGAACTGCACAGGTAGTTCCAGGTCAGTTTAATCACGTTCTGTATTAATGCGCTTCCAGGACTTCGCGGAGGCAACCACCCTCCGCTGCGCGTCGGGCAGTTCTTCGCCTCCACGTCGTGCATTCAAATCGTTTAATGCACAGCTAGCCGTTGATTATCCCTTACATATATAATTCATTTTTAGTGTTGTTTTTTACATTTAGCCAAAATTAATATCAATCATATATTGGTTATCAGAAATTAACAACATAATTAAAAAATGTAAAATGAAGTACATTGTGACGGATTTATAAAGCAACCAGTGCTAAAATATTGTGCTCAGACAGTTACAGACTGACATAATTGGAGAGGTTTAGAATAAACTTCATTTAAATAAATAAACTTGTTCATGTCCTTGAGAAGAGTTTAGAAAATCTTATTGTTTCTTTCTTTGCATGTTAAAACTTCCAGATTAAAATGAAAGCAATGGCAACAACGGCTTATGCTTTTCTATTGTGGCTTTTATGCTAGTCAGAAGCAGTTGTATTCAGTGCGTTTCTCTTTTAATTGTAATGTTTCCAATTATGTTTGAAAAACCTCTTTTGTTCACTGACCTTCCTTTTATATCGGTGCATCTTATGTTGACGTTTACATTTCTATTTTTAGCAGATGTGTTCTTATCAAAATGCCAATCAAGTGTGTATATCATATAAGTAGCAATTACCAAGACAGACAGCTGAGAGAATAAGACACAGATCTCAGAAGAATCTCTCAAGAATAATTGTATGTATATTGCAGTTTTATATGCGGTTGCTATTTGGAGGTTTCCACTTCTGCGTCATTCAACCCACAAGTGGCTTACTTATAGTCTCATCACATTAAACTGAGATAGGAAAAAATATTTTAAGATAAAAACAAAAAAAAAACAAATGTGTTGCTAGAGCAGATTATTAAACTAATACACAACCAGAATGTTGTCTTACAAATGTGTAATACATGGACGGCATGCTCAGAGGATTTGTATAGGTGTGCAAAAGGTTTTCATGTGATTGTCTCTTTTTCTCTCAGTTCGCTGCTCTCCCGCGTGAGCGACAGCAGGGTTTCGGTTCTGTCTCGCTCGGAGGAAGATAATCGGATAAGTAAGAAGAACAGGAAAGAATGGAGCATGAGCAAGTCTCAGGTCTTACTGGAGCGACCTGCTGACACCGACGAGGTGCCTTTGTATTTATTTTCTCTGTTCATGGCTGTCAGCGAGCTGTTCACGATATGAAATGTGACCATTCTCTGATTTTAAGATCTGTTTGATGTTGATTTGTGTCATTTCATAGTGAAATTGAAGGATTGAGTGGAATAAATCGTAGGAAAGAACATATTTAAAGTGGACTAATTTAATTTTTGGAGATATGATTCATTTTATATGCCGTCTGTGTGGTGGCAGATTCCTCCAGAGAAGCAGCCGAGGCCTAAAAGTCTGACGATAGGAGACCGGAGACTCACGCTGTCACTGTTTCATGGAGAATCATCCAATTTGAGTTTACACAACCCTCTCAGCCCTCTTCCTGCCTCGCCGCACACACCACGCAGCTCCAGTGAGTGCACAACCACACATCCGACACGAACCGAGATGATTGTTTTTTTTTTTTCTTGACATGAGCTATGGTTTTTCTTTGCCATGGTGCATGAATATGGTAATGCTACCATCACTGTACCATGGTACCACTGCAGTACTAATTCTTTAAAATAAATAGTTTTCAATAGGCCTATACGCTACCATTTAAATAGTTTGGGGTCGGTTTTTGAAAGAAGTCTCTTCTGCTCACCAAGGCTGCATTTATTTGATCAAAAATACAGTAAAAATAGTACAATTGTAAAATATTACAATTTTAAATAATTGTTTTTTTATTTGAATACATTTGAAAATATAATTTATTTCTGTGATGCAAAGCTGAATTTTCAGCATCATTACTCCAGTCTTCAGTGTCACATGATCCTTCAGAAATGTGACCCTGGACCACAAAACCAGTCTTAAGTGTCAATTTTTCGAAATTGAGATTTATACATAATCTGAAATCTGAATAAATAAGCTTTCCGTTGATCTATGGTCTGGTAGGACAGGACGATATTTGTCTGAGATACAACTATTTGAAAATCTGGAATCTGAGGGTGCAAAAAAATGTAAATATTGAGAAAATCACCTTCAAAGTTGTCCAAATGAATTCTTAGCAATGCATATTACTAATCAAAAATGACGTTTTGATATATTTACAGTAGTAAATTTACAAAATATCTTCATGGAATATGATCTTTACTTAATATACTAATGATTTTTGGCATAAAATAAAAATCTATAATTTTGACCCATACAGTGTATTTTTGGCTATTGCTACAAATATACCCCAGCGACTTAAGACCAGGGTCACAAATCATTCTGATATGCTGATTTGCTGCTCAAGACACATTTCTTATTATTATCAATGTTAAAAACAGTTGTGTTGCTTAATATTTTTGCAGAAACCTTGATACAGTAATGCTTTTAGTATTCTTTGAATAGTAAGTTCAAAATACAGCATTATTTGAAATATAAATATTTTATAACATTATAAATGTCTTTGCTGTCATTTTTGATCAGATTAATGCATCCTTGCTGAAGTATTAATTTCTTTCTTACAAAAAAACTAAATCTTACTGACTTCAACACATGAGTAATAATATTATGGTGTGGACCTCCCATTGACCCTAAAGAAAACATGAAGCATTTTTTTTGTGTTTTTGTTAGGGGCAACATAATTTATTTTTTATGCAATAGATATTTTTTGGGGCATTTAATTTCTCAAAGATAGCAAAACTCAGACCTTTGAACACACCTACTCATTCTTATTCAGTGGTGTTTTATAATTGAAATAAAAAAATAACTGAAATTGTTTTATTTTTATTTTTTTAATATATTTTTTAAATTTAGAACCTATTGATATTAAAGCTGCAGTCCTTAACTTTTTTTTTTTAATTAAAAATGATCCGAAATCAATATTTGAGCAAGTACATAACCGGCCAGTGTTCAAAATGATCGCCTTACTTTAGCCCGATTCACAATGGCTATCTTATAATAATGTTTTCTAATTTGAGTGGTACTGGTAGCAGTTCGTGGGAAATTCGAGCATGCAGCTGTGTCATTACATCACGTCTGTAAACATAAAGAAGTTTTCTCGGCTAGTAGGCTATCGCATGTGAGGATCCTGCAGGTGACGGATCATTTATAGCCTTTTGGCAAAGCAGCTGGAATAATTAAATGTATCATTTTGATGGCGGATTGTAATCCAGAAAGGATTATGTGTTTATGAAACACATGTGACTGAAATTAAATTATATTCCAGTTTTAAATGTGCTTCTGATTACAGATAGCCTGGGATTACACGATTTCTATTTTAAAGAAAACCAGTTCGAAGGAAGAATAATTTGCTTTTTTGGGTTAAAAGAATTTATTAATATGAAATTCGAATGGTTTGACAATTAAAGATTAGACTGTACATAATTTGAAGTCTACATGCTAATACACACTACACTCATAGTCATACAATGCTGATGTTGTTAACATAAACAGTTTGAGAACAAAGTATAACAATAATAATAATTTGCACAGTTTGATGTAATATGAGCTAATTAACCGATCGTTAGATTTAATCACCATTGCTAGCGCGGTTTATTGTAATGCTTTTTTCCTCAGTTGGTCAGAACAAACATGGCAGACTTGTTACTTACAGTATTCGTTCAGATGACAATATCCAGTGAAAATTCTTATTTGGGTCATATATTCCAAGACGTAGGCTAGAATCTGTGATTCCTAAGTACAGGTTCCACACCGGTGCAGTGACTACACCCACACATGCTCCTCAAAACATTAGATTCATCCGCGCTGAGGAGCGGTGCCAGTGCACAACCCATGTAATGAAGATAATTCTACAAGTAACTGCTATTGCAGGTTTACAAACAGAGATGGTGACAAAGAGGCAAAACTTACGGACTGCAGCTTTAATATTAAATTCTATATTTTTGTGAATTTGTATGAATTATTAAAAATGAAAAACTTGTTTTAACTAAAAACTTTGTCATCACCTTTATAGCGCTTTGTGCAATACAGATTGTTTCAAAGCAGCTTTACAGTTCCACAGAATTAATGATGCAAACCTCATCAAACATGAGACTAATTCAAATTTTGTTGTAAAGCAGCTCTAAAAAGGCAGTAGTGTCATTATTTCGCTCAAGTCAGTTCAGTGCTGATTCAGTTCAGTCTTAAACAAATGGAAATTCCTACAAATATTTAAGGATATATACACTGTAATATAAATAAATACACAGAACATAATCGACACATGTAGCACATCTGTATAAACATATCCTGTATACTGTATAAACAACCTCATATTGATCATCGTCCCATAGGTTACACGTGTCTCCCGAGCGAGAGTGACTTCAGCACACCGGACATCACGAGCACCCCTCCACCAATGCCACCCAAAAAACACCCTCATGAGAGCGAGAGCATCTATAACTCCACCTCTGACGTACGACACAGCAAGCACAGTCTGCACTAGGATAAAAGTTCAAATATTGGCAGTGCTTATCCATTGTGCTTTCAACTGTATTTTGATCTAAAATCTTTGACAAAAATATTTAGAAAGCTAAAATGCTTTTTCTCTTTTATTTCACCCATAGTTTACGCCTCCTTTACCGACGAAAGTTGAAAACAAACCTCCACCGCCGCCACCCAAAACACGCAAGTCCATGTTTTCCACCTATGAGAGCAATCCGCAATAAAGACTCTCCGGTTCCCCTGAATCCAGATGCAGACGCCTGTGGTACCATGTCTCAGATGAGAAGTGTGAAAAACACTTCTGAACGGTACTTGGTCCTCTTTTAAAAAATTCAGAGCTGAGATATTATTTGTCAAGGTTATCTGGGATTTCTGATTAAACTGGTTTGTAATTCATTTTTGGTAACAAACAGCAGTTTCATCCTGATTACGCATTATTTTTTTATTTGGAAATGGACCTCTAGTGTGTATTTATTCAGAACTGCTGGGCAGGAACGTGACCAAAGGTTGGTTGTTTGGTTTGTTGAATGTTCAAATCAGCCTCACATCCACTGGATTACAGTAGTTTATCTCGACCTGTGTCTGTGCCTTATAAATAGAGATATTTAAAGTTAATGAAGTTCTGTGCACATATTCACTTTGCACATTGCTCATAATTGTCAGGTTGCGCATTCATACAATTAAAACTTTTGTAGTTGAACCTCGTTCACCCGCAGCACAGTTTGCATTATTTTCCCCCTTAAGCAAGAGAAGACTCTTGATGCGGTTGTGTTTTTTCCACTCTAGAGAGCTACATTTGTATAAAAAACCTCAAACATTTAAAAAGCTTGTGAACTAAATTTAATTGTAGAGAAATGCAGAAGATGCGGTATAAAAATGCAAGCTTTATGAAATGATTTAAAATGTCTAGTGTTATTTTTGTCATGATTGCAAAAAAGCAGATCAGATGTGCTTGAATTCTATAATGCTACATATTGTGTCAATACTTAAAGGAATAGTTGACTCCAAAATAAACATTTGCTGAAAATATACTCTCATTCAGGCCATCCAAGATGTAGATGAGTTTGTTTCTTCATTAGAACAGATTTAGAGAAATGTAGCATTACATCACTTGCTCACCAATGGATCATCTGCAGTGAATGGGTGCCGTCAGAATGAGAGTCCAAACAGCGGATAAAACATCACAATAATCCATAAACATAATCCACACCACTCCAGTCCATCAATTAACTAATTATAAATAAAACAAATACATTAAGACAGTTTAACTTTAAAGTTCCTCCAGTGAAAAAGTCTGTGCCCTGTTGTCTGTTCACATCAAAATGCACCCACATATTTGTTTAGAACTATTATAGACTGTATTAACTTGTAAATGGTGCTTGATCTGTGCATATTTCTCTCCTGATTCAGGCTAGATGACTTTTTCACTGGAGAAAGCAATATTATGGAATATGGACTTTTAGACAGAAGTGTTAAGTTAAATGTGTTAATGATGGATTTGTTTGTTACGAACACACAGATTTTTACTTCACAAGACATTAACTGATGGACTGGGGTGGTGTGGATTACTTGTGGATTATTGTGATGTTTTTATCAGCTGTTTGGACTCTCATTCTGACGAGGATCCATTGGTGAGCAAGCGATGTAATGCTACATTTCTCCAAATCTGTTCTGATGAAGAAACAAACTCTTGAATGACCTGAGGGTGAGTGAATGTTTAGCACATGTTTATCTATTATTCCTTTAAATCTCACCTAGGCACAGCATGGTACTTCATGGATTGGTACATTTTAGTTTGGAGCAACATATATAGCTTCGTGAAACATTCTAGGAAGGTTTTAGAGCTTGCTTGTTCATTTACCTCAAGTCAAAATATCACACTTAAGTAGTACATGCACTGTATTTGTACACTGTATTTTTTGCTCATGATGTGTTTTAGTTTTTTTTTTGTGATTCAAAATTTGTCTTCATTCAGCATGATAAAATGCAACTGCAACTTTGGATGTTTTAATTTATTCATTGTCATGTTGTTGAATGCGGCACTCCAGTTATTACATAAAGATAGAATAGCAGGATCATTCTTAAAAGTTCACTGGTTTAAAACTACTGTCAGCATTAATGTTTTTTCTTGTAATGGGTTCTTATAATAAGGTAATTTTCATAAAGATTGCATAGTTTTGTACTTTAAGAGAGTGTGTTTTGCAGATATGGTAATATTTAATTGATGTGCACATGGATAATTCTATTTCTGCATGAAATGTTTTGTACATTCTGTATTAAATCGCACAATTATCAGAACAAATGTGATAGAAATTTCACAAAATTCCAGGGAAAAACCAGAACAATGTTTTTTAAAGGGACTGTAAGTGTAAATATAGAATTTTTCTTTAAACTTGAAACTGTAATTTAAATAAGATTTGAATGAATGAAATAGTGTTTTTCATTTTAATTTGTTTAATTCTGAACAAAAACCAAGGGTATTCTGGCCTATGTGGATCATTTCAACCTCCAAACACTTTTTTTAGTGCAGTAAATGCATGTTTTTAAAGTAATTATTTGTATTTTTTAGTCAAAGTGGACCATTTTTGCCACCTGCCGGCAGAAAACCAATGCAAAACAACCAGTCCTAACTGTTATTTGAGAATTGTTGCACTCCAGTTTGAATAAAAGTGCCAAAAGAACTCTTGAATCAAACCGATTACTAGTTTTTCCACTTAAGCAGTTTGAGTTAATAAGTCAAATTACCTTTGTGTAAATAAATCATTTCTTTTCAGGCCTGACAATGTTGAGATGTGATGCAACTTACTCTGTTCAAATGTTTAGAAATTGCAGGAGGAATCAAATAAATGAGAAGAAATGATTTCAAATAACCACATTGTGCTTTTTTTTTTTTTTTTCTCCAATATGAAAAAAGATCATTTTCTAGGGCAAACATATTTGTCCTAACCACTTCTACTCCTTGATTTATACAAGAAAATCAGTTAATCAATGCAATAATCATCACTTCTGTGGCTAGTTTTCTATTGTTGGCCCTGTATTTGGATCTGGTTCATATCTAAAATCATTTTAAATGACTATTATTATTGTTTTATTATTATGCATACACCTTTATGACCTCATATTGTTCATTTGTATATTTATTAGCCACACCAATGAACTAGTAAAGGCTAAAAGGTGACTAAACACGTGACAAACACTTCTTGGTCCAATGTGTTTGTGCTTGAATGAAGAGTAAGTTGTCACAGTGATCTCATCTAAATGATGTTCTTCTTGAGTCATCTGCACCCCTGGTAATAACTGGTCATCTCCTGGGTTTACGATGCCCCAGGATGACATTATACTCTTGACATCTGTTCTCTCTCAGTGGGCAGAAGTGGAGGAGGTGGGTGAGAGTCGACGCAGCAGCAGCAGCAGATCAAAGCTCTTTTGCCGTCCCTCAGGCTGGAGATTACAGACTGAATAATCTCGCCTGTGAAGGTGTTTCTCTTTTTTTATTTTTTTATTTTTTTGAAATGGCACACAAAGTCAAGTATCCTCTAGCCCAGCATTCGTTGCTGGAAATTGTTTATGTGGCTTTTAAATCCACATTTCCTTTTTCTTTACTTGGGAATTTTGGATGCTGACAATATGATTTGCTGTTATTTGTTTTTTTGACACCAGACCGGAATAGAGCATAATATATACTATATGCGCTGTCCTCTTCTCCACAGATCTCCTGCTGGAAAGTGACTGGACGTCATAGTCTCTGTATATGCCTGTAAAATGATTGACTGCTAAATAGCCTTTAATCTTACATGCCACTGATGGATATCGCCATGGAAACACTGCTTTAAACTTCCCTTCAGAACTGGAGCTCCTCAGTTCCACCAAGACTGAGAAAAAAATAGACATTAACACGACCATCGTGTATTTGTATCTTTAGCTTAACTTTAATCAATTGTTTTTATGCTAAAGAAGTAATTCGCATAAAATAATAATAAAATAAGTAAATGACTTTCTTTCCATAGGCTACTGTATGATTTGCTTTTGTGAAATGTTTAGCAGGTGTTTAGAAGGCTCAAGTCCCCGACTTTTTTCAAAATGAATTAAAAGTGCCACCATCAACTATTACGAACAACAAAATTGTGGTCAGTAAAACAACATGTATATGAATTATAATTAATATGACAATGTGTAATAAAAACGAGATGCTCAAAAATGGGAATATACATCCAAAATACATACATTTTTATGTACCTGTCAAGCTGCCTTTACACTTTACAAGATACCGGAAGTTGTCGTTCTTTTTTTTTTTTCTTCTGTCAAAGAGGTATTTTATTGGGCATATACGGTTTGATTTCCTGGCTTTTCGGAGGCACTTGAGTTTCTTTGATCTTTCCTCTCTGTATCATTTCTCTCTGCATCAGGAAGTGTTTTGTCTGCTGGCTCCACATTGCTATATATTTATATTTGCTTTATACCATTCAACATTTGGAGGTCAGTAAGTTTTTTTTGTTTTGTATCTATAATAGATATATTAATATTTATTATGCATTAAATTGATCAAAAGTGACTGTAAAATGTTGCAAAGGATTCCAAATAAATACTATTCTTTTGAGCGTTCTATTCATAAAAGAACCAGGAAACAATATGAATAAAAAATATGAAGCGCCATAACTGTTTTCAACACTGATAATAATAAGAAATGTTTCTTGAGCAGCAAATCAGCATTTTAGAGTGATTTCTGAAGGATCATGTGACACTGAAGACTGGAGTAATGATGCTGAAAATTCAGCTTTACATCACAGGAATAAATTACATTTGAAAATATATTCAAATTGAAAACACTGTAATAATATTTATCAATTTTACTACTTTGTTTTTGATCAAATAAATGAAAAGTATGAAGATTAGCTTCTGTTTGAAAGTATTTAAACACGAGCCACACTTAAAATATCAGAATGCCAATGAATTAGATGAAAAAAAAAAAAAAATCAAAGTGACCTTTATTTTAAAGAATAATAACACTTTCACAGAAATGTTTAGTTGTCTCTTTACTTTATATATCCACTGAACATTTAAAGATTCAAAGCTCCAAAATGATGCAGTGAAGTTTTTGCATCCAATACTCATTCAAATGCTTGCTTTGGTTGTAATGAATGTAATAATTACAAACCCACTTGAAAAACAATTTCTTTATGAATGAGGAAAGCGAAACTGACCTGAGCAGAAAACATTTAATGCTCCGTACAAATTTGTAACTTTTTACGACACAAATCTCCCTCAGACTACTAGTCTGGAAAAGAAACGCTGATGAAAAGTCTTTCATTAATGTTTCTGTGCTTAATGAGCCTCATGAACGACTCTGTCAAACTCCTGTAAGAAGCACTGCGGTGCTTTATGCAAACATGTGCTGAAAGGTTTTGTCTTACATTTTAATAAATAAAAAAAAAAGTCATGTATGATGAATTGCACGCATATGCTTGCACAAAAGATGTTGCAGCATCTTTCAGCACACAAAGGAGTTACTTTACACAAAAGGCAAGGAACGAATGTTTTTATACTTTATTCATGTCAACCATTGACAAGTTACATTAACATGAACCTTCAAGGACTAGTAGAGCAGAATGATTGTGCAAACTTTCATAACACAATGTGTAATAACATCTAACGCTCAGAGCTGAAAGAATATGAGTTATAAAATCACACTATCATCTCAGATGAAAAGATTTGTAAAACTGCATTCTGTCTGGATAAATAGCAAGAAGCTACTACTTTATATCATTTCTATGAAATTGAACTCCATTTTGAATGAAATAAATGCACGTTTTTAATCAATTAACTTCTAAAGATTCGATTTTATTTTTAAGTATTTCATTTTCACATCTCAAGACTTCTCACTGGGTCCCTCTGGGAAAATAGCAAGAACTATATAAATGATATCGATCTGAGCTCTTTTTGATTAGGGAATAAATGCAAATATGTATAAATATTGTGTAACTTTTTTATTTAATTAAATTTAAAACACTTATGCCACACTTAAAATGTCTGAATTTCATTGCATTGGATTAAAAAAAAAATAAAGCAAAGTGGTCTTTATTTTAAAGAAAATTAGCACATTAAAGTTGAATATCTCAGTAATGTTTACTTGCCGTTTTTTTTAAATGCAATGACATTCAGACACTTTCAGCTGTGTTGTGTATGCTGTATGTTTAAAATCTCTTTTTTTGCAGGTCATTTTAAGATCAGAAGGTCCAAAGTTAAGTTTTTAAAGACTTCTCATGGGGTATAAATAGCAAAAAGCTACAACTATATCATTTCTATTAAACTAAACTCTGTATTTCTGATACTTTATGATTGATAGAGAAAGTATTAAGATTACACTCTTAAAAATAGAGGTTCTTTATTGGCATCAACGGTTCCACAAAGAACCTTTACCATCCATGGAGCCTTTTCATTCCACAAAAGGTTCTTTACAGTGGAAAAAGGTTCTTTAGATTATTAAAATGTTCTTCACACTAAGGAAAAAAATGGTTCTTTTAAGAACTGTTCAGTGAAAGGTTCTTTGGGGAACCAAAACTGATTCTTCTATGGCATCGCTGTGAAAACCCCCATTTGGAACCTTTATTTTTAAGAGGTTTTATTTCTAAATGTCAATGCATTAGATGAAAAAATACCAAAGCAACTGACTTTTTCTTTTAAAGAAAAATATTTGGCACTTGCTTTAATATTTAGTTGTTTATTGGGTCACATTTTACATTAGGTGGCCTTAATTACTATGTACTTACATCAAAAAATAAGTACAATGTACTTATTGTGTTCATATTGTATTGCAAAACACTTCTGCTGCTATTGAGGTGGGATAAGGGTAAGGTTAGGGACAGGTTTGGTGGTATGGGTAGGTTTAAGAGTGGGTTAAGGTGTAAGGGATGGGTCAACAGTGTAATTATAAATGTAATTACAGAAATTAATTACATAAAGGTATTATTAACAATACAAGTACAATGTAAGAACATGTATGTACACAATAAGTGCATTGTATCAAATGATTAATTTAAATCCAAGTACATAGTAGTTAAGGCCACCTAATATAAAGTGGGACCATTTCTTGCAATGCCATTCAGAAATTTTCAGTTGTGTTGTGTCTACTGTACATTTAAAATCACTTTTTCTGCAGACTGTTTTAAGATCCGAATGTCTGATGACGTGCAGATTTTGAAGACTTCTCACCGGGTCTATCTCAGGAAAAATAGCAAGAAGCTCCACAACTATATCATTTCTATCAAGGTCAGTGCCCATGGCTGTGCTCATGCGGTTCTGTTTTGACCTCTTCCACCTTCATGCTGCTCAAACAAGGGTACTCGTCTAAAAACAGGTTATAGGATGCGATCAGCTCCTTCCAGTAGCTTTTCTTCCCATAGACCAGCACGATGGCACTGACTGTGGTGTAGATGCTGGCGAAGAGAATGGTCAGGGCCAGTGTGTTCTGCCTCATCAGCACCACCGTCATCTGCGTGAAGATGTCCACGGTCAGGAAGATCACGTACACCACCACCATACTGAGAGTCATTTTGATGACCCGCATCTGCGTGCCGAGCTTGGGCCCGTGGGCGCCGTTGGTGCTGGCCTTCATGTCCATCAGATGCTTGGCCAGGTGGTACGAGATGGAAATGCTGCATTTGACCATCACGATTCCCGGAACGATGTCGGAGATGATCACGTAGTAGAAGATGTAGGCGAGTCCGGTGGTGTCGGTGGGCATGATGGACCCGCAGTCGCTCAGCCCGCTGGTGGTGCCGTTGTAGTAGGTCAGCACGCTCAGCAGTGGAACGCAATTGGCAAAGCCGCTCACGACAATCACCGCCAAGGCCGTGTGGACGTGTTTGACGATGGCCTCCTGGATGCGTGTGTAGCAGTGCACAGGCTCCACCACCAGTTTAGTGCCATAGTAAAAGGTCAGGAACGCCGTGCTCCAGAAGATGATGAACTTGACGCTGAAGATGAGCACAAGCAGGATGGCTCCCGCCAAGCTGATGCGGCACACGGTGTCGATCACATCCAGCGTCTGCCATAAGTACGTGAGAACCTGCAGGGAGATGCTGGCCAGGGAGATGGCCGTAATGATGAAGTCGGCCGGGTTCAGTCGGTGCTTCTTGCTCTTCCGGTAGTTCCTCTGGTTGATCAGAAGCAGGTACATGTTGAAGAAGATGGTGAGAATCGCCAAGAAGCCGGTCAGCACCCAGGCCGCGAGTTTGTCCAAGGACGACAGCATGATGAGTGCAGTGGTCTCAACATACACATAGGAAAGAAAAAGAGATCTCTTTAATACAGCACTATATCTGCAGAGAGATTACAATTAGATGTTTAGATATTTGTCCTGAGAAAAAGACCCCAGTGATCCAGAAAAAAATCTGTCCAACAGTGTTGTTACTGTTTACCAAAAATATAAAAAATCGTTTTCAGTAATTGAAATGAAGTAAAATAAAAATATTAAATGAAAACTAGAAATCTGGAAACTTCACAATAAAATAAAAGTTGAACTGAAATAAAACTGAAATGATAGATATAAAAATATATATATAAATGAATAAATCCAAAAGGAATACATACATGTAATCTGTAAACCTGTTATTGTTAACTGAAGCTATTAAAATAAAGCAATAATAATAAACTTTAGATGAAAATCTGAAATGTCTTTAGCAACTAACTAAAATTACTAAAACTGAAATAGAAAAATGACAAAAAAACCCCTGATAATATAAAAATAAAAGGTAAATGTGTGTGTGTGTATATATATATATATATATATATATAATTAAAACAAGTTATACACACACATAAATTAATATGAATACATGTTCTCTGTAAACCAGTCTTATTGTTAACTAAAGCTATTAAAATAAAATAAAATTACATAAATAAAAACATTAGATTTACATTTTTAATTACAGTTCATTCAAATTACATTTAAAAAACTGAAATGCTGCCTTTGGCAACTAACTGAAAATAAGATTATGGTGAAGTACAAAAACTGAAATAAAAGTAAAGCTAAAAAGAAATCTTAAAAATCTTTAAAAAAAAACAAAAGGACACACAACAACATTATTTTAAAATGAAAATGAAAACTAAACTCGAAAAATATAAGCCTTTTAAAAAAAAGTCACTCAAAGGTCAGAGAACTCATTATCAACTCAAACATTTCTCATCAAAAAAGATCAAATGTTCCGACCTGCTAGACATTTCATTTCTTTTCCAGCTGTTTGAAAACTACTGACTCGCATTTCTTCAAAGAAATTTTAGGAGAAACATGACACACTATACATCATGAATATGAGCGCATACATTTTCCTGTAAACATGCACACACTAAAAATAGTTATAATTCCTTCAAAAAACACCATTTAAGTACCTTGTTTTGGAGGCCTTAAATATTTTCTCTCATCTTCACTGTGCTCAAGCTCCTCGTGCATTTAGGAGATAAAAATGCCAGAAAATGATGTTCTGTCGTCATGGCAAAATGCATTTTTTAAGAAATAGTAAATGATAGGGAGAAAATTGAACCCCGAATTGCTATGGTTGGTGCTGAAAGCTCTTGACAATAGCAGACTGACTTTTATCCGCCAGCTATGAAGCCAGATTTGAAGGATGATTTCATACGCTGACCATAACCATATTTAAAGCAGCGTGTTTTATGGCACAGAAACATGACTACGCATTTTAACCACCATCCAGATATTGTGGTTCAACTCAAATGGCAATCAGGGGGCTGGTGGGCTTGTCATTTTGTTTTTTTACACTCAGATGCACATCTATACAGGTGCACATGCACAAACAGACGGTAAAATGTTGAAAAGTCATTTGCTTTCTGATACAAAGATTTATGTTGTGAGACACAATTTTACATTCAGTAACATAACAGCATGTGCTTACTTTGATGATTAGAGCATTTATGCAATTCAGCAATTGGGCGTTAACCCATACGACAAAAAAAAAGTATATCTATCGATCTACCTACCTACCTATCCATCTATCTATCTATCTATCTATCCATCTATCCATCTATCCATCTATCTATCTGTCTGTCTGTCTGTTTTTCAGGATGGGTATTACAGAATACAATTAAGAAGGGGAAAATATACAAATTTGGCCTCTTTCACACCAAAAATAAATGATTGCGTTAAATATTCCAGACTGATAGGTTGCAGATGAACATTTATTAGAGGTTGACCTTTTTAAACACATTTTAACAGGGCTGTAGGCACATATTCAGGATTGGAAGGAAATAGACTGAGATTTTAATATGTATTAATCTTTGTTTCTATGCCATATGCTCAATGGCATCTGCTTAAACCTGCTGTTCTCATTATGAAATCATATCGTATAATTATTCAGATGTGCCCAATGTAAATCGAAGCCAAATTTTGTGGCGGTCAAACTGCTTTGCCTGCACCCGTCCTTCCTGTGCTAATGCACCCTGGATGTCCAGAGGTTTTATTTGACTAGCACACCTACCACCGAAACACATTACAGAGGAGATGGAGTCCTGAGAAAGACTGCACCTCATTCACAAGACAAATATAGCTCGCCTGACATTCACATGCGCCTTAATTGGAATATTGCTGTTTAACATGCAGCAGATAACACGGCCAAAGCAAGCACGTTGCTCTTGACGAACTCCGGGGCTCTCTGTTAATTTTGCTGAAAACATTCGAACACCTCCAGCGGTCCTTGCCTTGAGCCAAACGTCTTCTCGTTTCCTTAGTAACCCAGCAGTCGGTTTCCTCTGATAGTGAGAATACTTACATGACCCTGACAATTTACCCACAGATCCGTCGGATTAAAGCCTCGGATAATCAGGAGAACCTACAGCATTCTGTTTGTGAATCCAAACATCTCATAAACCATGAAAGCTGTTATGGGTATTAAATAATAAATCACAATGCATTCATATAGACCGATACAAAAGTGATTTAATTGGACAAACACACAACTATAGTTCCTTTTGAAGAAGATTAATGGTACATTTTCATGTCCTCATCCTAATATGCTGGAGAAAATATTAAATTGACTATTTTTAAAAGATGGAGTCATGTGAATTAGTTTTCTTTAATCAAAATTTCACTTTAAACTAAGAACTGGGTGGATTGTAAGTCATTTAATTTGTGTGGATGTTCATTTATAACATGAAAAACAGGTTATTGGGAAATATTTCAGTTTGATCATTTTGTTTCTCTGCACAAACATATGTTTAATTCTTTTATAGGTTTTCTTTGTAAAAATCCATTTCACTAAAATGTGTCTTACCGACATCATCCTTCAGGAAGTGACATAATTTCAGAGGGACAAACAGCACCAACCCACAAAATCAGTATAGGCTGTTCTATGAATTATGGAGAATTTGTGGCATTAGTTGGCTTGTCTCACTTTGAAGCAGATAAAATAACAGAAAACATTATAATAGAATCAAAATATCAAGTTAATATCCATTGTATCATTCTGTTAATTTTCCTGCCATTGTCTAGGCCAGTGCTTCCCAAACCTGTCCTGGAGGACCCCCTGCCCTGCACATTTTGTATGTCTCCCTAATCAGACACACCCAATTTAGTTCTTGCAGTCTCTACTAACGAGCTGATGAGTGGAATCAGTGCGTTAGATTAGGGAGACATACAAAAAAAGGTGCAGGGCAGGGGGTCCTCCAGGACAGGTTTGGGAAGCACTGGTCTAGGCTAAATAAACCATGGTATTTCTTTAAAAAACATCACAAGCATATTCATTTCTTAAGTTATAGGGTTCAAATGCTACAGGAACAGGAATGAGCCATAAAACAACAGATGAGTAGATAAAACCTGATCTATCCCAGCAGAAATGATCTCATAGTGCCTAATAACAATGCCTTTTCTGTCAGGAAGCCATTAGTTTGAGCTTTTTGCTCGTATTGGATACAGTCATGCTTTACTGAATGCACTTGAGCCATTCTACTGGATTGAAATCGGATACAAAATCTAGAAATTGTCTTAGTGAATCATTGCATAGCCAAGTTTAGTAACTCACCTTGGACCATTTGTGAATAATGACTCACATTACCTGCTGTTATTTTTAAAGCAATCATGCACCATTTTTTTTTTAAAGATGTATATTAGATGTATATTGAAAAGTCCTGAATATGAGGCTTGAAGGTGTACTCTTTAAAACAATTTCCTAGAAACAATTGAGCAATGTGCCATTCGACTCAAAACTCCTTAGCAACCGGCAGTCTTGGCAACAAGCCAGAATAGCCATGATTTTGCTCTCGCGTTGATTTCAGAAAATTAAGCTGGTGTAAAAATTATGGTTTTCAAGGAAAATCATTGTACTCTTTCTTGGTTTTCTTTGCATAAAAATGTAGATTTTTCGTGTCTAATGAACCTTGGCAAGGAAAATCGTGCTCGCTTTGTGCAATTAAATGTGAATTCATGTGCGTTCAGTCTGTCACAAGACAATAACACTGTGTATGTGTCCCTGAAACACGCCGTGTAAATGCGCTTAATTTCATTTCAAACATCCTTTCATGTCGTTCTCCCACACGCTTCTGATTTTCCATCTAGTCCAGACCTATTTTCTCATAAGTTATTAGTCAAACAACTCTGTGAGAAAAGTAGAAAATAAATAAATTGATTGGAGCTGAACGGAGCATTAGGCGGGCTAGTGTCACTGCAGCCGGGGGGCGCTCTTGCACAACACTATTACAATGTATTGATTGACCTGCCTATTAGAGACAGATGCAAATCAAACAGAGCAAACAATTTCCTTCTCATCATCTCCAAATCACACTGCTGATTTGAACTGAATGTTTCTCAATGCAAGTGTATCACAAGGGAAAAACGGTTAGCCAGAAACTAAAAAAAAAAAAAAAAACATATTAGAAATGGAGGCCTTTATGAATGCAATCACCACCATGCAACACTAAAACCACAGCTATTTTGGTTACTTGAATCAAAATAAATGTTAACTAAAACAAAATGTGAAAACAGTTTTTATTTCAGCTGGTTGCAAGGCAACACTTCTTAAAGTTCTAAAATAGTCCAAACTAAATAATCTAAAATAAATAAAAACGAAACAAAACTTATAAAAACAACAGAACCAAAGATACTAAAAGTGGCAACAGAAAATATAAAAATAAGGTATAATTCAAAATGTAAAAAAAGAAAAACAAAAAGTTTAACCTGATTTAATTTCAGTCACTCAGTGCTGTGCCAGTGACATAAAACATTATGGCTGTCATTGCTTTTTAAAAAAAAATCTAATTTAAATGCATTACATGTACAAATATTTAACAAATTAAAAACATTACTGCAGCAGATTAAAGCAGAATATACATTTAAAAAAGTGGCTTTAGAAAACATTATTTTATTTCATATCATTCAACACAAATCCATCGCTGGCAAACAATCCACAGAAATTCCTTTGACAGTCAAGTTTGATCTATCTGAGGTAAACTTCAGTCTGGAGCACACAACACGACTCTAGGACAGATTTGCAGTCTGGACGAGTCAGTTCGGGCAGTTGGGCTTGACAGATTTCACAGAAAATCACTTTGTGTATGGTGGGCACAAACTCTGTACACACACAACTCATTTTGTTGCTTCAGACTCTGATTTCATCCAGTCTGAGGACATGAAACATGTTTAATATTTGGAGCTGATTTTAGAAAACGTCTCCTAGCAACATGAGTTTGGTTGGAGCAACTTGAACGTCTTGTGAATCAACTAAATATGGAAAACATTTTTGTTGTTGTTGTTGTTTTTTAGGTTGAAATAGCTGAAACGTTTTTAAGTTGTACAAAAAAATAAAATAAAATAAAATAAAAAATAGCGCCCCAAAGTTGGTGCGCTTTGGTGATTTTCACCTTTTTAAGCCAAAATATGTAATTTAGCCAGTATGTAACAACATATTAATTTGTCAACTCAACACAACCAACTAGTTTTTGCATTTTAGGAGATATGGAATATATGTCCATCAACCTTTTGTGAAAATGATGTTTCAAATACAACATGCATCTTTAAAAGTGATTACAGAAATCAACACTTTAGCAGAACTTTCATACACTAAACTTTACAGTTTCATTCCTATCTATATTTGCATATTTAAAAATAAGATTTCAGAAACTTGTGATACAAAACAGTTGTCTTAATGTACTGCGATTAATCAACTGGTGAAGTATGGTGATAACTATTAGTTTAATTTGACTTAATTCATCTGTCATGTCTTGCCTTAATATTCTAGGACTCTAGGACAGATTTGCAGTCTGGACAAGTTGACACTAGTTGAGCTTGAAAGTCTGGTAGTGTGTGAATCAACTACATACGGAAAACGTTTTATGTGTTTTGGCCGTTCATTTACATGACAATGACATTTTGGGGGCTTGAAAACAAACTTTTGAAAACGGATTTCAGAGTGCCAGTTTCCATCACCAACTAGTGGCCTGGTATGAATTACACAGTGTTTTAATTTGTCTTAGGATCATTGTTGTCTGTATGTGAAATTTTTCTAAAATGAAAGAAAAACCTCTGCATTTTTAGTACAAAAGTTATCATGTAAACCTACCCAAAGTTGTTCCAGTTTTTCCTCTGCAACCATTTACCATGTTGGCAAATGTATGATGCCTACAGTAGTGTTTAAAAATCTGTTCAGATTTTAAAAGTTTTATTTCAGCCGTTAGGGGGCGTTCGCACAAGAGCGCTATTTTTTTACTTCCAGTTACGTAAACTGATGTACAAACTTTGGCCTCTTGCTGCTTTTCAGTGTCTATACCACAGTAGCTGTTTTTAAGGATATTTTTAAGGATGTTTTCAGGATGGTGGAAAACTGACAGAAAAGTTGAGGTTTCTCCCAGGGTTTTTGCCTTTTCTCCACTTCTGACACCTTGTGAAGTTTTTCGTTCCTTGCCTTTGGCTTACTTGCTGAGGTTTACAGAAAAACATACTACGATATAATTTTCTTTTAATTGAACTTCCAAATGAGGACCTTCTGGAATTTGAGGCATTATTATTGCAATATTTTTCAGCAAAGATGCTTTGAAATATTGTCCATTATGAAGAGCGCTACATAAATAAATTTGACTTGAGGGGGGAACAGGATGGGGACATGGTATATTGTTTCAACATGTCAAGCTCAGACAGCTAGCTCTTTTTGAACTAAAAAAAAAAAAAAATTAATAAAAAAAGTCCTGTGCAATAAAGTCCTTAAAACTGCTCTGATGATAAGAACATTTCCTATTACAAAATTTGCATATGGGTCAGGGGGAATTAATAATTTAGTTTTTTAGTTTTGTTTTGCTTTTTAAATAATCTAATCTTGAACATTTGTAAAAATTTTATTCAAATAAAAATATCATTATTTTTATATAATGTTATATAATATAATTGGATATTTTAATCACTCTTGTAAGCAAGCACTCAGATGACACTTTAAATCTCTTACTATCAGTCTTAAAAGACTGAATTTATTGTTATAAAGAAGTTAAAAGGTTTGTTAGTTTAATATATTCCAATTAATACCATGAGCACAATTTACCTAAATGCTTATAAAACAATCATACAAAAATACATCAACACAACTATACAAATATATTAGCAGACCTCTATCCTGAACAATAGGAAAATTTGAATATTCTTCTGTGCAGTTTTAATGTCCTCCAATCTTGCCTTGGTCTTGCACAGTATTGCATCTTTTGAGTGAGTTTAATCTTTTCAGTGCTGTGTCCCCTGGCAGGACGTTGGTGGTTATACAGGGTATCCATATCTGCTGTCGTATCTGAGCGGAGGCCTGTGATCAGACGCAAGCATGCTGGCTTCCCTTTGGACTCGGCTGCGTTCTGTGTGGGTACTGCTGCGACCGGGTCCGACCCGTGCGACATCAGCTTTGCCCACAGAGCTGTAATGGATCCCCGGATGGACACGATAATTCATTACAGAACGGAAGCTGGAGTTACGGCTTCCCGGGCGACTCTCTGGAGCTGCAGCGTCCTCCCTAAAATAAGGTAGAGGAAAGGAACATGTCACTTGATGTTATCCAAATTTGTATTTAAAGTAGAGCCGAAGTAGAAAGAGGTCACATACATATATCTGGGACGAATCCAGTTGAGATAATAATTATTGGGTGTGGCTGTGATTGATGAATAACCAGTATTGCTGATTAGTCAGAAGGGTTTTTACCTATGATTTGTTGTGAAACATTTTCAACTATGATCTACTTCTGCTGCCTAAGGGAAACTTTTGAGCATGTAGTCAGACAGTATGCCAGTGTTGAGCCTATTCAAACTGCTTAGGTTTTTGAGCCAAAAAGACTTTGAATGGAATTTCCAAAAATCCCCCCTTAAAATTTACATGTTTATTGTAAAAAAATATGATCAGTAAGTCATGGCAACTTATTTATTTATTTTTTTTACATTATTCTAACTCATCAAAAAACTTATTTTGATAAGTTATATGAAATTCAACTTTGAATGTTTAATGTAATTTGAGTTGAAATGATTTGTACAATCAAGTTGATTATGGTTAAATTTCAAGTAACAACTGAACTTTAGTTGTTAGGTTGAAATAGGTGGAAAGGTTTTATGTTGTACAATAAAAAAAAAAAAAAAAGCACCCCAAAGTTGTTGCGCGCTTTGGTGATTTTCACCCTTTTTAAGCCAAAATATGTAATTTAGCCGGAGTGATACAGAACCATGGAGTTTTTAATTTGTCAACTCAACATAACCAACGAGTTTTTGCATTTCAGGAGATATGGAATATATGTCCATCAACCTTTTGCAAAAATGATGTTTCAAATACAATATACATCTTTAAAAGTGATTACAGAAATCAACACTTTAGCAGAACTTACATACACTAAACTTTACAGTTTCATTCCTATCTATATTTGCATATTTAAAAATAAGATTTCTGAAACTTGTGATACAAAACAGTTGTCTTAATGTACTGCGATTAATCAAATGTTGAAGTACAGTATGGTGATATCTATTAGTTTAAATTTGACCCTTTTGACCTGTGATGCGTTCCTGCTTTCCTTAATATTCTGGACTAGAGACAGCAAAGGCATTAATAATGCATGTTATCACTTTGGCTTATAATTAAAAAGTATATATATAACTGGACCTTCTGGTGAAAACGACATATGGTGACATAAACTAGACTTCTCCAATCACCCGCCCCTGCAAGCTCTCGTTCATCTGCCTCCATTTTTAAATGCAACACCCACATTTCAACATTCAATCAACAACCAATGCATGCAGACAAAAAATATATTCATTCTGGCCAAGAATTCTTTACCAAGAAATTTTATCAAGTATTTCCCTTGTTTTAGTTAAATCGTGGCCACAATATAATTCTTAATTTGGGGTCATTACTTCAGTTTCATTGCAACTTATAATATACCAGCAATATCTCACCTGATCTCATTAGCGACCTCTTTTTCATAGCGTCGCTTGTTGCAACAGCAAATCAGGAGCCAGATTAGCAAAAGGAGGAGGAGCAGCAATAGCAATGCACCAATCACAGCTCCAGCAATCAGTCCCGCTTTATTGGTTGCTAGAGATAAAAGATTTAGATAAAAGACAGATTATGTAGTGGCTCATGCTTAACCTGAGAAACAATTAATCTGAAAGTGCATTTGAAGTTTCACAAAATCTTCAGTCTTACGAAATCATCTGGAGAATAAATAGGTTTATGAAAATAATATGTTGGCACAAAATCCTCTATTGAGCAGGTCTGCATATTTCATTCAAGGACACATACTGCATAATGGCCTTTATAAACAGATATGCTACTGCAGTTACCCTGAATATGAGGTATGAACGCTGAACAGAAATGTGCTGAATACACAAGAGAATGTCTGGATTTCTAGATTTAAGATGATTGGCATCACCTTTCTCCATCACAAAGAGACTTTTACTTACAAATGACTCATAAATTAAAAGTGTTGACGGCATTAAATTTGGATCAGCTCCTGTTGCATCACATTTCTTTTTAGGTGTGTTTACAATTACAATTGCGCATTACAACCAATCACATGCGATTCTGTTGAGCTTATGAATGCAACAGCCAATCAAAAGCGTTCAGATGAGTCATCGCTGAAACACCTGAGTTTTGTACAAAAGCAAATGTTCATACCATGTAAGGAAGAAATTTGTTTCAGAATGTAGACAGCTTCATGGATTACAATGGGAGTTTTTAAAAAACCGATAGACTGAAGTCAGTGACTGATAATGCAAATATTCTTTTGAATAAGCATGGAATTGAAAGCTTTATAGTTAATAACTTACAATGCTTTGTATTAAATTGTGATCACATTAAATTAGGGCTGCAAAATGATTAATCGCGATTAATCGCATTCAAAATAAAAGTTTGTTTACATACTATATGTGAGTGTACTCTGTATATTTATTATGTACTGTATATATAAATACACACAGTATGGAATACAGTATGGAAACAATGTATACAGTATGGAAACAAACTCTTTTTTTTTAATGCGATTAATTGCGATTAATTGTTTTGCAGCCCTACATTAAATACAAATTCAATGACATGACACCAATATCTGGCACTTAAAGACTAAAAAGACAGGTTTATGGTGTGATTACACTAACATTAGGCTACTTTAGCCCTACCCTGGAGTTGGTTCACAGGTTTAATTCTGTTGGTTTACCTCTTTGATACCTCGTCTTTCTGTGAAATGTCTGTGCTGTCTTTCTCTCAGAGACATGACACTCGATTTGACATGTTGTTGTCTGATGCGCTCACATTCAGACGTTAAGCGAAGCTTAGGTGTGCTGATACATTCCAGACCCACCCATACTTACGGTTATATGCTTGAAGGGCGTATGTGCATCGTTCAGTGCCTACTTCATTGCTGACCTCACAGAGGTACCTCCCTGTGTAGCTGTCGCTGTGGTTTCTGATTAGCAGCTCTCCGGTCTGGAGATCTTCAAACAAAAGAGCCATTCAGAATGTGCAGCCATTGCGAAAGGCCCTGCAGCGTCGTTTACAGCAGATTGCACACAGAAAAACTTGTTTGGTTGCTATGAGGCTCAAAAAATGTTTTTGTTTTCATCTATAGCAGCTGTATTTGGCTTGACAACACACAGGCCTGAAGCTACAGGTTATTCAAGCGGTACCAAATATTAAACTTTCGCTTGAAGTATTTGCTGAGTAGTGTTGCACTACACCTGGTGAGAACTCACTCTGTGTTGCGGTTGGTGGCATGTTTCCACTTTCTATCTTCCATGCATATTTTAGAGGGGATGAACCCTGGGAAGATTTGCAGCGGAGCGAAACGGTTCCGCCCTTCTCCTCGCTACCTTCCACCCAGCATTTCGGGGGTGAAGGTCGTACTGAAATAAACCAAAACAAAAAGAATCAGACGTCATGGACAAAATCACATCACCGATGCATGGAACAAACTGATTTGTTTTGAACCCGTAACATTTACTAGGGCTGGACAATATAGAGCAAAAAAAAATTTAGCTCAATATTTGAGTCTTATTTATTTATTTTAATTTATGACATTTGACATACATGCTTTAACCTCACATCAGGTCTGACAGTTTTTAACAATCTAAATTATTCCTCATAGATAAAATCAAGCCATAATAATTTTTCCCTCTTATCCAGTTTCATGTAGAAATGCGTCACATTTAAGGAAGTGTATAGGTTGCGAATGAATGCACTTTCATGTTGACACTCTCATATCTGCAAATCGCAAGATGAGGAAGGACTGTGAAATTTGTGTCACACTGTTTAGAAAACTGAATGGCCACATGGAAATGCATTAAAAGCATTGCACGATTCACAATGCTGCCTAATTTTATGTTGTCAGCAAAACGGTCACAAATATACTGTCAATAGTCAATATATTGTTGTTATAGTTAACTAAAACTAAAACCATAAAATGATCTTCAGTTGAAATAAAATAAATGTTAACTCCGATATAATAAAATATAATAAAAATTTTAAATAAATAAAATTTCTTTCTTTCTTTCTTTCTTTCTTTCTTTCTTTCTTTCTTTCTTTCTGTTTGCTGCCAGGGCAACATTTCTCATTTTCATTTAGTTTAACTTTATGTATTAAATAAACTAAAAAATAAGTAAAAATAAATAAAAACTAGACATATTAAAATATATAGACATATTAAAAATCTCAAACTAATTCAGAAAATATATAAATAAAAACTAATTCAAAATGTTAATAAAAACTATAAAAGTATCATTATTATTTTCTGTTGTTAGAAATCATTTTTTGTTAACTGGGAATAAAAACTTACCTAAAACGAAAACTAAAACTAATAAATCTATAGCTGTAAAACTAAAACTAAAAATTATTTTTGATTTCTTATTTGAACTCTAAACATGTCTCTAAAAATCCCTAACAGTGTCGACGCCGATAGCCTGGTTAGTACGCTGAAATATAACACAACTGTGCTCATGGCGACAGAAAACATTTAAATCAAATGTAAACAAGCTAGCCCAAAAATGTAACTATAATTACACTAGACTCTTAAAGGCTTACAGCACTGAGCCAGAGTTTTACAAGAGCGTGAAGATCATTGAGTCTCTAGACAGACGAGGTGGCGGGGTTGGGCTGAGGTTGGCAGAGGAAAACAGGAGGCAGTCTTGAACAAAGAGCGTCCACCCCACCTACCATTCCAGTCATGTCATCATGAGAGACTGGATGAAAGGGGCAGGCTAGGGTGGAGAGAACCGGTAAAACAGAAACCCAGTGGCTTGATAAGAGTGTCAGAAACGGTCAACAGAGTCACAGAATGTGCACGTCCTCACCCATCACTACTAAAGTCACTTTCCTCGAATCGATGCCGGGTGTCTTCTTCACTTTGCACTGGTACGTGGCCATGTCTGAGACCTTGAGGCTGGAAAAGCTGACCGTAGCGTCGCCACGGCTCGGGTCACCAACAAACTTAAAGCGACTCATCAGGTCTGGACTTCCTAGCTGGTACTGTTTCCCTCCAGTGTAGGATAAGATCTGTCAGACAGAGAAACCCAGCTCAGTGAGTCTTATCTAATATAACAGGTCTAACCACCTGCCGTCATTAAGACGGAGCCTTACGCACGGATTTCTCAGAATCTCCACATGCATCCCAGGAAAGCAGTTTGGACAAGGTAGAAATGGGAGGAAATTACAAAATCCATCAAGATGGTACGATTGATGAGGTGGAGACTGTGATCTCCATGGAGCTGAGAAAACATTCCTACATTCTTGTCTTATCAAAAACAACAGATGTTACATAAAGAAAAGCTGCACAGCTTGCTTTCTTTGCACCTTTCTTCCTTTATAGTTCACTTTAAATGGTCATGCAGTGTGACAAATATTCCAGTCTCTCAATTAATATGAGTGTTATTTTAGTGTCATTACCATTTAGTACCAGTCAGTGTTATTTTAGTATTATTAAGATGTTATTAATTTTTTTTTAAATTAATTATTATAATTTTTTGTTATTTTAACTTGGGAATTCACCCTGTTTTCTAAAATAAATTAGATTTTTTTTAGTTCTAGTTCGAATTTTAGTAATTTAGCTGTTTGGCATTTTATTTGTTTTTTAAACATCTATATAGTTAATTCATTATTTTTCATTATATTTTATTATATTTAAAAATCATTATATTTTATTTTAATTCAGTTTTATTATAACTTATATTGATTAGTAATTTAAATTTATATATCATTTATTTTAATTAGTTTTTCAAGTATCGTTCTAGATTTAGTTAACTGTAATACCGGGAGTATTGTTGATGTACTATTAGTTTATATGAATATTTTGAATTAGTTTTTATTTTTATACTTTGTGTAGGCTATAAATGATCCACCACCTGCAGGATCCTCACATGCGATAGCCTAGTAGCCGGGACAACTTCTTTATGTTTAGAGACGTGACATAATGACGCAGTGCCATGCTCGAATTTCCCGCGAAAACCTACCTGTGCCTTACCGTTGTGAATCGGGCCAAAGTGAGGCGATAGTTTTGAACACTGGCTGGTTATGTACTTGCTCAAATATTGATTTCGGATAATTTTTAATCAAAAAAAAAAAAAGGTTACGGACTGCAGCTTTAAATATAATACAATTATTTTTATTTTTATATTGTATTATATATAATAATACATTATTAAGAAATTAAGACATTATTTATTTTATTTTAGTTAACCATTATTTCATTTTTTTTATCAAAACTTGTGGGGTTTTTTTAGTTATTGAGAGTTAGTTTTATAGTTAATATTGGTTTTAGTTGAAAGTAATGAAAATAACCCTTATATGAGTATATAAAAGCGGTTTAAAAATGCTATTTAAATAGATGTCGCTTCACATTGCCAGTTACTTTTATGCCTTCTGAGAAACATCTTAAGAAGTGTATTTTAAGCACATTCTGATGCTTTCGAAAGAAGACGGATCCATGTTCATTTTTGCTATTTCTTAAAGATGCTAGTAAACAAGCCTGAGTATCAATACAGGATGTGCTTGAATGTGCTTTAATGTCTATTCTGTATTCTCAGCACTCTCTCACCAGCTCGTCTTTCTGGGTCATGTCTTGACTGACGCGTGTCCACTCAATGTCCAGGTCTCCGACATCTGCAACACCCAAGGTGTATGTGCAGCCCAGAGTAACACTCTCCTCCTGGGCTTTCTTGACCGTCTGTGGTCCTGTGGATGTCACCTGTATGGCCAAAGCTAAAGGTTCACAGAGAGAGAGAGACATACAGAATAATGTCAATCATTCAGTCATTTTGAATTAAAATTTTCCCTCTATACATTAATACAAGTCAGTGGCTCTCAACTGCTTTGCTTAAAGATTTTTATTGTTCTGTCTTTTCTACTCCTGACTATATGGTCTGTTGCAGGTTATCATTTCCATTCAAAAACATTTTTCCAATCAGCCCTGATCTGTTGTTACTCACTAGTTGAGAACCCCTGCTGTAAAGCATTTTTGGCACATTGATTTAAAGAGCCCATATTCTATGCTTTGTTTGGAAGTCAAAGTTTCTTGCACCAAAAACAGACGTAATTTGTTTTTAAACAGGGTGCTTTTGCAACTCGACATTTAACATGCAGATTAGCTCTTTTATGATTGGCTAACCTCTTTGTGTGAGAGTTGCGCATCAATAAAACTTCCAAGTTGTTGATTAGCCTTTTGATATGTGATCATGTGCACTTAGTTGTGATGCCATTAACTGTGATGATTTCTGAAGAAACCATATTTTTGAAGCTTAATTTCAATAATTGGTCTGAGGAAGGAGTGGCATGACACCAATTATTTCAAAATAGTCCTATTTTCCATGATATGCACTTTCAAAAACAGATCAAAAGTGGAATTTGATATAATGAATCACAGCCGTTTATTTGCACATTCTGTTCTGTCTGTGATAGAAAATGTGCCAAGTGCAATTTCCAATCTTGTGGGTTGGTTCTGAGTGCTACATTGTGGAAGATGATGCTGCACAGTCCAAATTGCGACAGTCTGCATGCATCACTCTGCTGCCACGATCCAGACACCATCCATCGGCTCTTTAAACGCTGAAAGTGCACTTGACGACATGCTGCATCTGGATATATGGCTGCTTGTAACTCTCTTCTCCATTATTTGATAAATTATCTGAGCCACAATCACTAGATAATTTTTCACAGACGTAATAGCACAGCATTAGCTGCACCAAGTGGAATACTGTAGTAAATACAAAACATTCTATATTAAGCCTACGTTGCATAAAAAAAGAGGCATTTTAGTGCATTTAGTGCGTGTGAAAGCAGTTTCGTGTGTTGTTTGTCTAACAAAAATATGTTCTAAGAAGAAGCATTTTTATTAATGTTTCCATTAGGTTATAAAATCATTATTTCTGAACGTTTTTTTTCAATATTCTGAATATACAGATTTTTTTTTTTTTTATTTAAACATTTTTTTTTGGGAACATTCTATTTGATTATTTTCCAAACATTATGGAAGCATTACTTTTGAATATTCTCGGAAACAAGTAGCAACAAAAACAAAAGACAAATGTCTAACTAAAACGTTTCTCTCTCTCTCTCTCTCTCTCACACACACACACACACACACACATATTTACCATGGACAATGTATAAATAATGTTTTTGTGCTAACAATTTGAGAACATTCGTAGCTAACAAAAATATGTTTTACCAATGTTGTGCTAATGTTCCTGTTATGAAAATGTTATTTTTGAATTCTCTTTGAACGTTTAAAACGTTTAATAATTAATGTTTTTAAAAACATTTACTTTTTTTATCATGGCTATACGAATGAAATGAACTTCTTATTTAGATTTTTAAAAAATTAGATCTAAACATTCTGAAACAAGTAGCAACATTAAAAAAAAAATATTAGACAAATCTCTAACTAAAACATTTCTGAAAATAAAAACATTCCATGAAAGATGTATGTTTTTGTCCTAACATTTTGAGAACATTCCCATTTAAAAAAATATATTCTAAGAAATTTTTTCAATTATGAAAATGTTATTTCTAAATGTTCTCACAATGATCAAAACATCCTTTTTTTTTTTTTTTTAAATGCTTTAAAAATGTTTTTTTTTTTTCTTGGTTATGTGATGGAGGGGAACATTGCATTTTATCATATTGCGAACATTATGGGAATATTTTGCATGTTCTCTGAACCTTCTGAAGTTAAGTAGTAACATTTAAAAAGCGTTAGATGAATGTCCAACTAAGACATTTCAGGAAAAAAATAAATAAACTTTCCATGAATGATACATTTTTTTTCATTTAAAAATGAAGGGGGGGGGGGGCAATAAACATAAAATTTCTCAAGAGCAATTTTTGAAGGGGACACAAATAATACAGCCAAAATTGTACTTATTAGGATAGCTATGCATACACAGCATGTGTACATAGCATGGACCGTGTTTAAATATGAGTTCGGTTCATATGGTTCACCACGCGGTCATATTATAATTATTATTTTGCGTCATCCATAGTATTTTAGGTTGAGTACCTGACCCCACCCCTACCCTAAACCTACCCAGTTCTGAACAATAATGATGACGATAAATTATCGCGTCGGCATATTGAAAGTGTTGAAGCAGTGGATCCGTGCGTGGTTCACGGCTGATGCCTGTCACTGACTTACATTGGTATCACTTCTGTGAGCCCATCACGGAATTTTTGGCGATTCCGTGATGCCACCACAGATTCGGAGGTTAATTAAGTCCGTGAACATTACACGGAATTCTGTGAGATCATGTTGTTGTTTTTTTTAGCATCATTATTATGAAGAACGTTTGTTCATAATTTTTTAGAAAAGCTTGCCAGACCGCTGGCCAAATTTCTGAGAATGTTATGTATTCAAAATTTGACAAAAGGCCACCGCTGTCAAGGTCA